>NC_134835.1:11449651-12160578 GCF_004210375.1 Tachypleus tridentatus | reverse complement strand
ATATTGTCGATTCTTGAAGTCGAGAATGTTCGACAAGTTTAATGAATAGGAGGTAATTTTGATGTAGATTTAAGAGTATAAATTAAATGCTATTGTAAATATATATTTAACTGAAATAAACATTGATATTGAAATAAATATATAATAATAAATCCGTCATAGTATTCGTTATTTGCTGAAAGCTAGTCGTTCGACAGCTGACACATTTTGCACTAAAATCAGTACATCTGTTTTATTCGTATGATATATTCCATAATAACTATTTATTTTTATCATGACATAAAGGCTAAGAGAATATTCTTTATATTTCTCAGTTTATTCGGTTGCTGAGACTAGTGTCTTTGTTTGTGAGGAAATTCATGTTTGGCTACCTGCTGTATTCATCAGAAGTATTAGAACACCGAATCCTGGCGTTGTAAGTCTGCAATATTACTACTGTTCCACCGGGAAACGAAAAGAATGGATTATAAGGAATACGAATAGAATCTCCATAAACCGTACCTGCGTTTGTAAAAATATTTGCTAAGGTTGGAGTCAATAAATAATACGAGCGAGCTTTGTTATCAAAATGAAAGCCAGAGAGTCACACTTATGTATCTCAGTTGACTGTGACGTGTTTTTTTTTTTTACTCTTCAATGGCTCAGCGGTATGTCTGCAGAGCACAAATAATCCATTGTGTGCATAATTAAAATCAAACAAACATAATTTCTATGCAGCTCAATAAAAGAATGAAGAAACGAAAATTGGTATTTGAGTTACTTTAGTTACAGTTCATTGTAAGTAACATTATCAGTCCAGGTTATGTATAGTTATGTTTTACAGTGACTAAAACGTGATATCAGTGTATGTTACACATAGAATGCATTGTGATTAGCGTGGTATCAATCCATGTTACATATAGATATACAAATGTTGTCGGATTACTAGTAATTTCTGTTTATGAAATTAATTTGTGTTTCTTTTTCTCAACCCTAGTTTCATTCATTTGAAATAAGTTTGTGAATTAAACACATGCGTTTAACAAGTTCCCTCACAGTTTTATTGTAATTGTATTCCAGAGTTTCTGAAGTTGTGTGATCACACATTATCAACTGTGATCACGATGGTAAAATAATACGTAGAGTATGTAGAGATAGAACATTCTCCAAATACGTTTTCATGAGATACGATGAAATTAAAACCTGAATGTTCGAAAGCCTGTTGTTGTTTTTTTTATGACTGATTTCCACAAATTTTATAGAAAAGTTGGTGGTTAGAGTGCTTGACTCACAATTTGTAGGTTATGGGTTTTAGTCTCCGTCCCACCAAACATGCTCGCCCTTTAACCGTTGAGGCGTTACAATGGTTCGGTCAATCCCGCTATTCATTGGTGAAAGGGTAGCCCAAGAGTTGGCGGTGGGTGTTGACTAGCCGCCTTTTCTTTATGTTTATCATTACTAAATTAGGAACGGCTTATGGATCCTTAAGGGAAATTCAAAACAAACCACACAGAGTAGTATTGTAATAACTGTGATTGTCACACACAAATAGAGGTCGCTTTCTTTACGTCAGCATGTTGCCGACCAATAGAGGTGAAATACATAACATTAAGTTAATATTATTAAAATAGTACTTTAATATACTATTACCACAGTTTAAATGAGTAAGTTTTTGTTCTTAGAGCATTTGTTACTATCCTTTGTTTAATAACAATAACTTCATTAACGGCTGTAATTACCATCTTTCAAAATAACAAATTTGCTTTTTACGACCTATATCTTCATTACTTCTAGAAATACATTTAGTGTCTTAATTTTTTTTGTGATAATTTTATCCTGAACCTATCACGAAATCTTGACCACTCTCGAAGAGCCTTCGATGTTGTACGTTATTCAGTGATAAGAAACTATAGGTGATTTCCCTGAAAACATGTTTTCGACATTTAGTCCATGCAGCGCGGGAAGGTTATATGTCCACACATAAACAATACTTTAAAATCACAGTGTACTCATTGTTATTAATTTGACACGAGTGCTTATGGACGTAGGAAATCAAGCGTAATGTGATCTCACAATAAGTTCGTTTCTGTAAACAGTGTTTTTCTCTACTTATTATTGGTAACTGTAATTTTATCTATATTTTATAGAACACATATGTTAGAGTATCTTTAGCACGTGGTAATAACGAACATGCTGTGAAAACTGTTTAACTCAGTTAAGATATTCGTTATTCGCTAACTACTTTGGGAAAATATTAACGAAACAGTTCTTCTCGATGTTAGCACACATAGCTTCTATGTATATCTAACTTACAGTTGTAACCTCTATGTATACCTAACTTACAGTTGTAACCTCTATGTGTACCTAACTTACAGTTGTAACCTCTATGCATACCTAACTTACAGTTGTAACCTCTATGTATACCTAACTTACAGTTGTAGTTTCTACGTACACCTAACTTACAGTTGTAACCTCTATGCATACCTAACTTACAGTTGCAACCTCTATGTATACCTAACTTACAGTTGTAGTTTCTACGTACACTTACCTTACAGTTGTAACCTCTATGTATACCTAACTTCACAATTTAGAACGTTAAACGTTCTACAAACTTTATAAAATAATTTCGTATCAACAACAATATTCTCAATTTGATAAAAGTGTAGTTTCCAAATATATATTCCAAATCTTTATTAATAACTCACTTGTATCATGACATATTATGGTGATGGACATTTTACATCCAATAGTTTACAGGTATTTTCAAGCTACATTTCCCACAAGTGTTGAACGTGTATGAGCTAAACTTAGACGAGTTGGTAAGTTATGACAACAGGTTTTGAAAATGCTCCTTAAGCTAAACCACACGTTATGGTATTATATATATATATTTGAAACGTAGAACGAAAGAGATTACAGATAACTGGAAAACTCAACGTTTCGGGTAGTTTAACAGCGCATTTTAGTATTTTACGACAAACGTAATAATTTATAAAACCTTACTATGAAAAGCAAGTCATTTTACAAAGCTTGAAAACAGTTCTTAATGACTACGGAATGGTTTATGGGTAACAGACTCAGCTCGTGCAGCAGCTGGTCTTGGGTTCTTAAACGGCCCGAACATTTCTCGTTATTGCTTTATACTGCCAATTACAATGATGCTCTAAGACTCCTGATAAGTCTTAAGAACGGACACTGTTTCTTAAGCTCAGATATTGGGTTATAAACATTTTAAGACATTCCTAAATGATGTGTGATTAAATGTTTGTTTGTCCCTACTTACATTTCTCGATATATCTATCATTAACTGATAGAACAACTTACAGTAGCATGTATATTGAAAATGGTACAGGACACTAAACGTATGTTGATAACTGTGTTTGAAATCTAGAACATTCGTTTCAGTTGCTAATAAAAATTCTTTTCCAAGTCAGAAGAAACGACTCGTACAGCATTCATTCATCCATTTCATCAGTTCAAGTTTGAAACTGTTACTTTGTTGGTGTCAGCTTGTTACCACGTATCTGTAACTAAGAAAATGTGTTTATTATCATTTTGTCTAAACCTTATTATTAGAAATTATGTAAATTATTCTCACTTTATTTCAACAATTTACAAAAAATAACTTAGTTCCACGTCCCTACAGAGTAAGTCGGCGCACACAGCGACGTGTAATTATCCTGTATATTTGGTTCACGATCAGTTCCTGACTGTTCAAGTGTTTGAGTTTCCTCGAGTAAACTTATCGTTGGAAGGATACACAAAGTTTTCCAATATTTACAGAGAGATATGGTTAAATGATGTAGAACAAAAGGACACAAAATTCAAAGAAAAGCCAAAAGTTTGGTTTTGTTTGAGTTTCATACAAAGCTACTTAGGGCTATGTGCGCTAGCCGTCCCTAATTTAGCTGCGTAAGATTAGAGGGAGCAGCTAGTCATCACCACCCACCGCCAAATCGTGGGCTACCCTTTTCCCAACGAATAGTAGGATTAACCATCACTTTATAATGCCCCTACGACTGAAAGGGCGAGCATGTTTGATGCGATGGGGTGGGGATTCGAAGAGTCGAGTGCCTTAACCACCTGGCCGTGCTGGGCCAACAACACGAACAGCGAACCTCAATTCAAAGTCACGCAAAGCAAATGTTACGGTTACGAAAGAGAATCTTCTACCCCAAACTCAAATTTCTTGCCAATAATAGTTAGAATGACTCTATGTTTCTGTCAAGTAGAAAAATGCAAAGCTTTGTCATTTCTTGATCTAATTGAGAAATAAATAGCTTTGGACTTTTTCGACTGATGTATATGATATCGGGTTATACATCAACTTAGTCTAATTCTGCCTAAAAGAAGTTTTATTTTCTGATGTGTCATAAGATTGAATCGGGTATACATGCACCTCACGCTCGATATTATTGGCGCACAAAAATATAGTCAATACAAATTGAACAAAGGTTTCATTAATTAATTTACTCTAATCCTGCTTAAAGAAAATTTCAAGTGATCCAGCCACTGTTAAGCACTGCCTAAATCGTCCAGAATATCACGGATTGGGAGAAAACTTTGAATTTCTAAAACTAATAAAACAGCCAGTTCTTCATAACAATTATGAGCGAATTAGTTGTCCTCTCTATAGAAAATATTTTGGAATGTTATTTCTAGGGCAATGAAATGACTGTAAGTATTTTTTTTTTTAATTTTACGCAAAGCTACACGAGGGCTATCTGCGCCAGCCATTCCTAATTTGGAAGTCAGCTGGTCATCACCACCCACCGCAAACTCGTGGGCTACACTTTTACCAACGAATAGTGGGCTTGACTGTCACGTTATAACACCTCACGGATGAAAGGGAGAGGAAGTATGTTTAGCACGATAGGGATTCGAACCCGTGCCTCTAATTGCTTCGCCATGCCTGGCCTGGTCGTTAATATTGGTGGACTACTAGGCACATTACACATTTTAATGTTCAAAACATAACAAATAAATGATTGGTACACTTCAATCACATCTGCAGGGATTCGAATATAATGATTTCGGATTCTAACGAGACATACGGAGAAAACTAATAGTTAATTAATTAATTTTCATTAGGTTTAAGTACAATATCAGATACTCATATGATAAAACTAATATTACTCACTAACTTGTTTCTATGTTTATAGAGAATAATTACCGTTTCACTTTCCTAGTCTCTATTGTTTGTTAACTTAAAGAAAATACTTGTTTGTTTTCGAATTTCGCACAAAGCTACTCGAGGGCTATCTGTGCTAGCCGTCCCTAATTTAGTAGTGTAAGACTAGAGGGAAGGCAGCTAGTCATCATCACCAACCGCCAACTCTTGGGTTACTCTTTTACCAACGAATAGTGGGATTGACCGTCACATTATAACGCCCTCAGGGCTAAAAGGGCGAGCATGTTTGGTGCGACCGGGATTCCAATCCGCGACCCTCGGATTACGAGTCGAACGCCTCAACACATTTGGTCATGCCGAGCCGTAAAGAAAATACATAAAGAACAGAATATCTCACTTATGAAAACCATCAATTTCTTTTTAATTGTAACTTCAGCCGCAAAGTTTTATTTTGTACGTAATAACATATATAGCATGTCACAGCACAGACGCTCAAACTCTTTAATGGTCAATAGAAGGTTACCTCTTAAAACACTTTTCCTTAAATAGTCTAAATATAAGTGTTGACTCTACCTGCGGTTACTTACGTTTAATTAATTACATTAAATTATTTTTAAGTTTTTGCATCAAAATTCTAAAGTGTGATTTGAACCAAATTTAGCAAAATTTGTCTGAAACACAAAAAGTGTAATTTTCCCAAATCTCTTGATAGCCTTGCTTATTATAGAGAGTTAGTACAACTAATTATGTTATTAGGAAGATTAGACAAACCAGCATGTAATATGTTTTCGCGCTCTTTCTTCCAATATATATTTAACTCTTGTTGCTCGATTTAATGAATTTTTTCATAACTCACTCATTGCTTGACGAAAATGCACTCTCACTGACTATGATCTGGCATTTATGGCCAGGTTGTTGACTTACAAGTCGAGAGTCGTGGGTTCGAATCATTATCCCACTAATCATGTTTGCCCATTTTAGTCCTGAGGGCATTATAATGTGATGTTAAATCCTGCTATTCGTTGGTAAAAGAATAGTCCAAAAGTTGACGGAGGGTAATGATGGATTACTGCCTTGTCTTACACTGCTAAATTTGGGACAGCTAGCGCAGATAGCTTTCGTGTAGCTTTGCTGTGCCACCGTGGGAAAAAAACAGTGAGGTTAAAATCGGCAAAACTCTATTTAATGAATAGGTTAATTAAAGTATCTTCAAATTAAGATATTTTAAGAAAATAATTTTAAATTGTAACATTAATTTAAAAAATATGTTTTTAAAGACAAATGAAACTACTATAGTAATTTGCACGTGTTATTCATATAATTTCAACATGAATAATTATTTTATTTGGATCTGCTCTTCGCTACACGTTAAGGATCAACTGGAACAATTTGGGAGTTACTTAAAAAAAAAGCTTTGAAATTTGATTCAAGGATGGGTTGTTAGGTTAAAAGGCAGGTTCAACTATAAAGTCAGTTAATTTGGGGTTGGGTGGTACATTCACTTATCACTTCAGAATTGAGTTCCTAAACAACTTTGTTGGAATATCCAAAGATATGTCCATGAATATATCCCGGTGGTTCTTTCTATGAAATTAATTTACGATAATACAGACTGATATGGCATGGCCAGGTGGGTTACGGCGTTCGACTCGTAACCTGGGGGTCGGGGGTTGGAATACCTTTCACACCAAACATGCTATTATTTTCAGCGGGACGTTATGATGTGATGACCAATCCCACTATTCGTTGGTAAAGAGTAGCCCAAGAGTTGGCGGTGGGTGGTAATAACTAGCTGCCCCTTCCCTCTAGTCTTACACTGCTGAATTAGGGACGGCTAGCGCAGATAGTCCTGGAGTAGCTTTGCGCGAAATTCCAAAAAACAAACAAACAAACAAACATTTATGAAAACGTTTCATCATATGTTTTTATATTTTACCTTATTACATTAGGATGAGGGCGATTATGGAAAAGCTTGGCCTAAATATTCACGTAACAAAATTTAAGATTAACCATGGAATGATCGTATGAGTTTACACAAGCTTCGAATTTACTTTTAGAACTATCTCCTTTTAAATTTTGTTTCTTGACGGAGATAAAATCCTTATAGCCTGCTCTTTAGTTATTTTAGGCTTTTCGTTTACTGAACGATTTAAGAAAAAATTATAGTTTAATTCCCCGTGAGAAAAGCTACATAATCTGAATACATCGAATATGTCATTCACTTAATACCACAAAATGCTTCATAAAGTTCAAATATTTTACTTTATCGAACACTAGAGATTTTACAGCTAATTTCCATGTTGTTTGTTTTGTTTGTTTTTTTTAATTTCGCACAAAGCTACTCGAGCTAGCCGTCCCTACTTTTGCAGTGTAAGATTAGAGGAAAGGCAGCTAGTCATCACCACCCACCGCCACCTCTTGGGCTACTCTTTTACCAACGAATAGTGGGATTGACCGTCATATTATAACGCCCCACGGCTGAAAGGGCGAGCATGTTTGGCGCGACCGGGATGCGAACCCGCGACCCTCAGATTACGAGTCGCACGCCTTAACACGCTTGGCCATGCCGGGCCCACCATGTTGTTATCTGGATAACTTTCACTAAATAATATCGAATAAGAACATCTTCACAGGAACGGGATATTCCAGTCTGTGGGTCCCCCGGCATGGCCAGATGCGTTTGACGTGTAATAATTCAATAAGTTTAAGAGATTTAGTAATTTTCAATATTACTGAGAATAAGAAAAATTAGAAAAAAATATCTGATATTTCAGGTTAGAAAGAATTCATAAGGTTAATAAATCATCTAATAATATAAATTAGGGCCCGGCATGGCCAAGTAGGTTAAGGTGTGCGACTCGTAATCTGAGGGTCGCGGGTTCGAATCCCGGCCGCACTAGACACGCTCGCCCTTTCAGCCGTGGGGGCGATATAAAGTGTTGCTCAATCCCATTATTCGTTTGTAAAAGAGTAGCCCAAGAGTTGGCGGTGGGTGGTGATGACTAGCTGCCTTTCCTCTAGTCTTACTTACACTAAGTTAGGGACGGCTAGCGCAGATAGCCCAGGTGTAGCTATGCACGAAATTCAAAACAAACTGGATGCTTGTTTTCATATAGTTTTCAAAACTCAGGCGAAAATACTTCTGTGTTTGAAAATAATAATATATATCAAGATACTACCGTTAAGGTTTAGACGAAGTTACACGCGTTGAACGAGTCTATTTCATTATCGATAAAATTCATGAGTAATTTAAATTCAGATTAGAAAACAAAACAAAACGGAATGCGTTTAGATACCACAAGCAATTTCTCGTGCTCAAGAAACCTCTGCAATAATAATACATTAATATGTAATTCATATAGAATATTGATTCGAATATTGATGCTGGGAAAACGTACATCGGAACAACCATAAATAAAATAATGTAAACATATATGGAGTACAATATTGTGCATGAAAGATAGATAGACAGAAAGAGCTTCAAATCTATCTATGTTTTGTCGCTTAAGTAAAACAACTAACGATGTGGAACAAACAACACTATAGGATCTAGCAATAAACCAAAGGAAATAACTCATAAAATAATTTTTTATGGTTCGGGAGATTCTATAGAAAATGGTAGGTGACTAGGCTTAGCTATTAATAGAAACGTATGTAATACTTAACACTCGATGTATTTTAGCGTTGTAAATCTATGGCTGTCCTTCCGCTGTACCTTTGGTGTTGAGCTAAAGACCTCGTCACCAGGTGGCGTACAGTCCAAATGCTATTATGTGCAGAGAGATGTGTAACAAAATGCAACCAACATCTCTGTGATGTAATGCCGCAGTTCAGATAAGTAATGGTTTATGGCGTGTATTAGATATATTAATTTTTTCGTTTGACCAGAGCAGTTACGAAACAAGTTATAGATTTTGCTTGGCAATGTAACATTTAATAATTATTTTTTTTCTAGTTTTTGAATTGTATAATATATTAGAACTTTTGACGAAACTTTTCATTAGTATCCAGCATCGAAACTACAAGTTTGCCCTCCCAGTCCATGGGTTTATAATGTTAAAATTTGGGATTTCCTAACTCGCTGTGAGTAGAGCATAATGGTGTTTCTCAATGATAAACAAAAATAACTGCTGTTTTGAATTAAGCACAAAGCTACACAATGGGGTATCTGTGCTCTGCCCACCACGGGTATCGAAACCCGGTTTTTAGCGTTGTAAGCCCGCAGACATATCGCTGAGCCACTGGGGAGGCAACAAAAATAAACGAACAATCTATAAGATCTTTTTACTGATAAACTTTCAAAGGTATTGTTAAACAGCTAATTATTATACTCTATTACGTATTATAATATCTACTCGATAAACCCTAAGTTTATTAACACACGTATTATAATTTGAAATAGACTAAATCTGAGTTAAATAGTAATTTGGATTTTGAAATTAAATAAATGTAAATATGCATCCATTTTTTGATATTTGCCAACAGAAATGATACATACAGTTTTCTTTCTTAACATAAATATACTTTAATATACACATAATAATACAATTTATAATAACGGTTATGTAGTGTTTTCGTAAAAATATTAACGTCGGATGTTAATCCACTGAAAGATAAACAGTTTGCAATGTTCGAAATCTATAAACGTTTCTTGTCATATATCTGTAGTTTCTCGATTAACAAGCGTTAATCACTGTTATAACTTTCGAAGCTTATAATATAGTAACTGTATCAAACCAACAATAATATACTGTCTTTTGGTGTGACGGCTTATGAACTTCAGGGCCGCTTCTCGAAAGCTTAGTTGGCAACAATATTTCACTCACTAGTACTTTACAGCACACATATCGAACATTGTTGATTCTTACACTCGAGAATCTTCTACAAATTTATGAAATAGTCTAGTATTTCGCAATACACGATTAACAGTACAAGTTACATGCATTTCTAAATACATATGTAACTGAAACAAACGTCGATATTAAAGTAAATACACAATAATAAACCCGTGTAACACAGCCCCAGAATCACTGTTTCTTCTACAACATGGTATTTTACAATAAAACAACATTTTGTAAACGTTAACTAAAACGAGTTTATTTATCTCCTTTTTCTCATCATTCGCTAATGGTTTTAAACCGCTAGACTGAACAAACAAATATCTCTTACCTCAGACCTTATACTTGAGTAACATGGTTAATTGATTGGCTGTATGAGACCCTAGCGGTGGTTCGTGCAACGTTGTGGCAAAAGAGTGCTTCCTTGTCCAACACAAGTAACGTTACTTAATACGTACATTATTGATTGCCATCAGGTAAGTCAACAGAAATCTCAATTAGCGCTGTTGCTTAATTTAATGATAGTAGAAAGTTTAATAAACAATGGAATACATTGGACTTGTAAACGTTTCAGGATTGAAAGTAGTTAGTTATAGTCTGTCTGGTCTTTTAACGTGTTATTTACACGTGACAAATGTAAATTACTGTGTTGTTTTTTTGAGTAATAGAATTGTGTAAGCTGTTTTATGTTCTCATGCAATGATTTTCTATTGTCATCAAACAACCAAATATCAGTATATACTCTTTAATGTTAAAATAATTTACTATACAGTAAATAAGGCCCGTTCGACTCGTAATCTGAGAGTCGCGGGTTCGTATCCCGGTCGTACTAAACGTTCTCGCCCTTTCAGCCCTGAGGGCTTTATAATGTGTCGGTCAATCACACTATTTGTTAGTAAAAGAGTAGCCCAAGAGTTGGCGGTGGGTGGTGATGACTAGCTGCCTTCCCTCTAGTCTTACACTGCTAAATTAGGGACGGCTAGCGCAGATAGCCCTCGAGTAGCTTTGCGCGAAATTGAAAACAAACAAAAACCAAACCCAAACTAAACTATAAGATAAACATAAAAAAAAAACTGAGGGTCGCGGGTTCGCATCCCCGTCACACCAAACATGCTCGCCTTTGAAATCGTGGGGGCGTTATAATATGATCATCATTCCCACTATTGGTTGGTAAAAGAGTAGCCCAAGAGTTGGAAGTTGGTGGTGATGACTAGTTGCCTTCCCTCTAGTCTTACACTGCTAACTTAGGGACACCTAGCGCAGATAGCCCTCGAGTAGCTTTGTACGAAATTCAAAAGGAACCTTTATTAAGCATCCTCTATCACACACGACTTATCTTTACACACTTTAAAGGATACATTTTTCTCTTTGTCCATTTTCCGACTGGAAAAGTGAAACTACTGGTTATTAATTTTTTTCCAGTTTAATATGAAGAATCAGAAGTTCGAACGATTTTTCAACGTGATTTCTCTTTTTAAGCTTTTAGAGGTTCAAAACAGAGAGTTCCCTTGTGAGAGAACGGTAAGTTAATGGATTTACGACGTTAAAATCAGGTGTTTGATTCCCCTAGGTAAATAAGGTACATATTTCCACGTGGGTTTGCTACAAGAAAACACACACACACGAACAATATAAAGGGCACCAATCAGCGGAGATAAATGAACACTTTATTAAAACAAAATAGAATTTACACAGAAACGTTAAACACAGTGCTTACTGCACTCAGAGGAAATACAAAACTACTGAAACCAAATATTTCACAGATAGACTCAACAATTTGGTGATGAGGCTGAACATCCCTCAGGAAGCAAAAGAAAAACAACTTAAGAAGTTGTCATCATTTATAGCTGACTAGTCATATATGGACAAATATTCCTCTAGGAAATCGAACACTCCCAAGTGGTCATCCATAAGTCAGTGTGTGTACCAATGGAAAAACAGAAACATATAGCTTACAAACAATCCATAGATAACCAAGACAATCATCATAACTACAGGTCGATTACGGCTTGAACATGAGTAACTTAGCGGAAATTTAAAAAGTTATTCCTCAAATTTATATTTACTATAAAACTAGAGGAATGGTATATATCACATAACTAATAAAGAAAAGTTTACTTTGTTTTCGACAGATCTGAAGATAGTTTTTATGTATTATAATTTAAATCGGACAAGTCTCCAATTTGTTTCTCAGAACGGCTCGTATGGGTATTATCACTTTTATTGATAATGATAGAACTAATAAATCAGCCATTCTGAGATACATTTTTATTTCAAATGGGTTTCTCGTCATTAAGAAGTCTCTAATTTATTATGTAAGTATTACAATTTCAACTGGCCATAAATTATAATTTTAATTGAACGTTTATCGAATGTCGATATTCATCAGATTTGTTTTAGTTGATTGATACACGAAATTTTCTTTCTTAACACAAATATATTTTAACAAAAAATAATATAATTTATAATAACGGTTATTGAAAATAACAATTTATATAAAAAGGTTATACAAACTTACAAATAATATTGACTCTTCTACCTGGTTTAGAACTGAATATTTTACCGACAGTTCACGATGAGCGAATTAATTCTTTGTTGATATACAGGAACAATTCATTTGACGGAAAGCTAGCCAGCTCTATTCTCAAGTGGCCTCACGCAATATACAAGTTTACTTTCACTGAGAAAGATATCTAACGTTCTCGTAGAAATACTTCCATCCGATGTTAATTCTCTGAGGTTGAACGATTTGTAATCTTCGAAATATATAAACATTCCCGATCAAATGTCTGTAGTTTTTAGATTAATAGATGTTCGTCGCATTTATAGCTTCCGATGTTTATAATATGCTAGCTGTAGCAAACCACCAATATACACTGTCTCTTGGCACATCGTTTATTAGCTTTATAAGACACAATCGCAGCACATATTTAACACAATAAGTTATATGTATTTTCACATACATATTCAACTACCACAAACATAGATATTAATATAAATACATAATAATAAATCTGTTACATAACTAAATATCTATTTGTTGTAAGTTATAAATGTTTTCATTAAAATTTTACATCGAGTGTACATTTGGAAGAGGTTTTTACCTAATACCATGAAAACAATAGTTCGTACTTAAAACAATAGTTCGTACTTGAAAACGTCATTGTTCAATAACTGTCATGAAAATTTTTTTCATAAAAAAACTCTAATTTCAATTACAATATGTAACTAAATTTTCGATAAACAAGCAACCTAAGGTTTTATAACACAATAATTTTAATATTCTCCAAGGAGGCGGTGTTAAGTTAGAATGATGGAAATATAACACCAGCTGTTATTGGTATTTCACTACCTCTTCAAAAATATTGATTTCGTAATAATATATCAAACTGCACATAACGTAGCTGTGAATGAACAGCATGAATCTGACCTTATTTTGTTCTTTTTACAAAGTGCACACGCGTCTTATGTTCAATAGATCATCGGAAAACAATGAAGTGAAATGTAAAAGAACATCAGTAGAGATAATATTTACTTAAGCTGCTTAGTAAACGTCACAATCAACACATCAAGTGTAACAGAGCAATCATTAGACAGTGTGGACTGCTTTATGAATCATGACTTTGACCACAAGTCATGGAACAAAGAGTCTTAGTCTCAAATCCACGTGGCACCTGCAAGTAACAAAACGATCAGTATTTATGATTAAAATGCTGACTTTACATGTGCGATGTCACTCTGTTTTGTCACTTTGTTATCTACTTCATGTCCAGTGTTACTTTGTTGTGTACTTGATATGCTGTGTCACTGTGTTATCTACTTCATGTCCAGTGTTACTTTGTTATCTACTTCATGTCCAGTGTCACTGTGTTATCTACTTGATGTTCAGTGTTACTTTGTTATGTACTTGATATGCTGTGTCACTGTGTTATCTACTTCATGTCCAGTGTTACTTTGTTGTGTACTTGATATGCTGTGTCACTGTGTTATCTACTTTATGTCCAGTGTTACTTTGTTATGTACTTGATATGCTGTGTCACTGTGTTATCTACTTCATGTCCAGTGTTACTTTGTTATGTACTTGATATGCTGTGTCACTGTGTTATCTACTTCATGTCCAGTGTTACTTTGTTGTGTACTTGAGGTGCCGTGTCACTGTGTTATCTACTTCATGTTCAGTGTTACTTTGTTATGTACTTGATATGCTGTGTCACTGTGTTATCTACTTTATGTCCAGTTTTACTTTGTTGTGTACTTGATATGCTGTGTCACTGTGTTATCTACTTCATGTCCAGTGTTACTTTGTTGTGTACTTGAGGTGCTGTGTCACTGTGTTATCTACTTCATGTCCAGTGTTACTTTGTTGTGTACTTGATATGCTGTGTCACTGTGTTATCTACTTCATGTCCAGTGTTACTTTGTTATGTACTTGATATGCTGTGTCACTGTGTTATCTACTTCATGTCCAGTGTTACTTTGTTGTGTACTTGATATGCTGTGTCACTGTGTTATCTACTTCATGTCCAGTGTTACTTTGTTGTGTACTTGAGGTGCTGTGTCACTGTGTTATCTACTTCATGTCCAGTGTTACTTTGTTATGTACTTGATATGCTGTGTCACTGTGTTATCTACTTTATGTCCAGTGTTACTTTGTTATGTACTTCATGTCCAGTGTTACTTTGTTATGTACTTGATATGCTGTGTCACTGTGTTATCTACTTTATGTCCAGTGTTACTTTGTTATGTACTTGATATGCTGTGTCACTGTGTTATCTACTTCATGTCCAGTGTTACTTTGTTGTGTACTTGATATGCTGTGTCACTGTGTTATCTACTTTATGTCCAGTGTTACTTTGTTATGTACTTGATATGCTGTGTCACTGTGTTATCTACTTCATGTCCAGTGTTACTTTGTTATGTACTTGATATGCTGTGTCACTGTGTTATCTACTTCATGTCCAGTGTTACTTTGTTGTGTACTTGATATGCTGTGTCACTGTGTTATCTACTTCATGTCCAGTGTTACTTTGTTATGTACTTGATATGCTGTGTCACTGTGTTATCTACTTCATGTCCAGTGTTACTTTGTTGTGTACTTGATATGCTGTGTCACTGTGTTATCTACTTCATGTCCAGTGTTACTTTGTTGTGTACTTGAGGTGCTGTGTCACTGTGTTATCTACTTCATGTCCAGTGTTACTTTGTTATGTACTTGATATGCTGTGTCACTGTGTTATCTACTTTATGTCCAGTGTTACTTTGTTATGTACTTCATGTCCAGTGTTACTTTGTTATGTACTTGATATGCTGTGTCACTGTGTTATCTACTTTATGTCCAGTGTTACTTTGTTATGTACTTGATATGCTGTGTCACTGTGTTATCTACTTCATGTCCAGTGTTACTTTGTTATGTACTTCATGTCCAGTGTTACTTTGTTATGTACTTCATGTCCAGTGTTACTTTGTTATGTACTTGATATGCTGTGTCACTGTGTTATCTACTTTATGTCCAGTGTTACTTTGTTATGTACTTGATATGCTGTGTCACTGTGTTATCTACTTCATGTCCAGTGTTACTTTGTTATGTACTTGATATGCTGTGTCACTGTGTTATCTACTTCATGTCCAGTGTTACTTTGTTGTGTACTTGATATGCTGTGTCACTGTGTTATCTACTTCATGTCCAGTGTTACTTTGTTGTGTACTTGATATGCTGTGTCACTGTGTTATCTACTTCATGTCCAGTGTTACTTTGTTGTGTACTTGAGGTGCTGTGTCACTGTGTTATCTACTTCATGTCCAGTGTTACTTTGTTGTGTACTTGATATGCTGTGTCACTGTGTTATCTACTTCATGTCCAGTGTTACTTTGTTGTGTACTTGAGGTGCTGTGTCACTGTGTTATCTACTTCATGTCCAGTGTTACTTTGTTGTGTACTTGATATGCTGTGTCACTGTGTTATCTACTTTATGTCCAGTGTTACTTTGTTATGTACTTGAGGTGCCGTGTCACTGTGTTATCTACTTCATGTCCAGTGTTACTTTGTTATGTACTTGATATGCTGTGTCACTGTGTTATCTACTTCATGTCCAGTGTTACTTTGTTATGTACTTGAGGTGCCGTGTCACTGTGTTATCTACTTCATGTCCAGTGTTACTTTGTTGTGTACTTGATATGCTGTGTCACTGTGTTATCTACTTCATGTCCAGTGTTACTTTGTTCTGTACTTGATATGCTGTGTCACTGTGTTATCTACTTCATGTCCAGTGTTACTTTGTTGTGTACTTGAGGTGCTGTGTCACTGTGTTATCTACTTCATGTCCAGTGTTACTTTGTTGTGTACTTGATATGCTGTGTCACTGTGTTATCTACTTCATGTCCAGTGTTACTTTGTTGTGTACTTGAGGTGCTGTGTCACTGTGTTAGCTACTTCATGTCCAGTGTTACTTTGTTGTGTACTTGATATGCTGTGTCACTGTGTTACCTACTTCATGTCCAGTGTTACTTTGTTATGTACTTGAGGTGCTGTGTCACTGTGTTATCTACTTCATGTCCAGTGTTACTTTGTTGTGTACTTGAGGTGCTGTGTCACTGTATTATCTACTTCATGTCCAGTGTTACTTTGTTGTGTACTTGATATGCTGTGTCACTGTGTTATCTACTTCATGCCCAGTGTTACTTTGTTGTGTACTTGATATGCTGTGTCACTGTGTTATCCACTTCATGTCCAGTGTTACTTTGTTATGTACTTGATATGCTGTGTCACTGTGTTATCTACTTCATGTCCAGTGTTACTTTGTTGTGTACTTGATATGCTGTGTCACTGTGTTATCTACTTCATGTCCAGTGTTACTTTGTTGTGTATTTGATATGCTGTGTCACTGTGTTATCTACTTCATGTCCAGTGTTACTTTGTTGTGTAATTTGATATGCTGTGTCACTGTGTTATCTACTTTATGTCCAGTGTTACTTTGTTATGTACTTGATATGCTGTGTCACTGTGTTATCTACTTTATGTCCAGTGTTACTTTGTTGTGTACTTGATATGCTGTGTCACTGTGTTATCTACTTTATGTCCAGTGTTACTTTGTTATGTACTTGATATGCTGTGTCACTGTGTTATCTACTTCATGTCCAGTGTTCTTTTTTGTTGTGTATTTGATATGCTGTGTCACTGTGTTATCTACTTCATGTCCAGTGTTACTTTGTTATGTACTTGATATGCTGTGTCACTGTGTTATCTACTTCATGTCCAGTGTTACTTTGTTATGTACTTGATATGCTGTGTCACTGTGTTATCTACTTCATGTCCAGTGTTACTTTGTTGTGTACTTGATATGCTGTGTCACTGTGTTATCTACTTCATGTCCAGTGTTACTTTGTTATGTACTTGATATGCTGTGTCACTGTGTTATCTACTTCATGTCCAGTGTTACTTTGTTGTGTACTTGATATGCTGTGTCACTGTGTTATCTACTTCATGTCCAGTGTTACTTTGTTGTGTACTTGAGGTGCTGTGTCACTGTGTTATCTACTTCATGTCCAGTGTTACTTTGTTGTGTACTTGATATGCTGTGTCACTGTGTTATCTACTTCATGTCCAGTGTTACTTTGTTGTGTACTTGAGGTGCTGTGTCACTGTGTTATCTACTTCATGTCCAGTGTTACTTTGTTGTGTACTTGATATGCTGTGTCACTGTGTTACCTACTTCATGTCCAGTGTTACTTTGTTATGTACTTGAGGTGCTGTGTCACTGTGTTATCTACTTCATGTCCAGTGTTACTTTGTTGTGTACTTGAGGTGCTGTGTCACTGTATTATCTACTTCATGTCCAGTGTTACTTTGTTGTGTACTTGATATCCTGTGTCACTGTGTTATCTACTTCATGCCCAGTGTTACTTTGTTGTGTACTTGATATGCTGTGTCACTGTGTTATCCACTTCATGTCCAGTGTTACTTTGTTATGTACTTGATATGCTGTGTCACTGTGTTATCTACTTCATGTCCAGTGTTACTTTGTTGTGTACTTGATATGCTGTGTCACTGTGTTATCTACTTCATGTCCAGTGTTACTTTGTTGTGTATTTGACATGCTGTGTCACTGTGTTATCTACTTCATGTCCAGTGTTACTTTGTTGTGTACTTGATATGCTGTGTCACTGTGTTATCTACTTTATGTCCAGTGTTACTTTGTTATGTACTTGATATGCTGTGTCACTGTGTTATCTACTTTATGTCCAGTGTTACTTTGTTGTGTACTTGATATGCTGTGTCACTGTGTTATCTACTTTATGTCCAGTGTTACTTTGTTATGTACTTGATATGCTGTGTCACTGTGTTATCTACTTCATGTCCAGTGTTACTTTGTTGTGTATTTGATATGCTGTGTCACTGTGTTATCTACTTCATGTCCAGTGTTACTTTGTTATGTACTTGATATGCTGTGTCACTGTGTTATCTACTTCATGTCCAGTGTTACTTTGTTATGTACTTGATATGCTGTGTCACTGTGTTATCTACTTCATGTCCAGTGTTACTTTGTTGTGTACTTGATATGCTGTGTCACTGTGTTATCTACTTCATGTCCAGTGTTACTTTGTTGTGTACTTGATATGCTGTGTCACTGTGTTACCTACTTCATGTCCAGTGTTACTTTGTTGTGTACTTGATATGCTGTGTCACTGTGTTACCTACTTCATGTCCAGTGTTACTTTGTTATGTACTTGAGGTGCTGTGTCACTGTGTTATCTACTTCATGTCCAGTGTTACTTTGTTGTGTACTTGAGGTGCTGTGTCACTGTGTTATCTACTTCATGTCCAGTGTTACTTTGTTGTGTACTTGATATCCTGTGTCACTGTGTTATCTACTTCATGTCCAGTGTTACTTTGTTGTGTACTTGATATGCTGTGTCACTGTGTTATCCACTTCATGTCCAGTGTTACTTTGTTATGTACTTGATATGCTGTGTCACTGTGTTATCTACTTCATGTCCAGTGTTACTTTGTTGTGTACTTGATATGCTGTGTCACTGTGTTATCTACTTCATGTCCAGTGTTACTTTGTTGTGTATTTGATATGCTGTGTCACTGTGTTATCTACTTCATGTCCAGTGTTACTTTGTTGTGTACTTGATATGCTGTGTCACTGTGTTATCTACTTTATGTCCAGTGTTACTTTGTTGTGTACTTGATATGCTGTGTCACTGTGTTATCTACTTTATGTCCAGTGTTACTTTGTTGTGTACTTGATATGCTGTGTCACTGTGTTATCTACTTTATGTCCAGTGTTACTTTGTTATGTACTTGATATGCTGTGTCACTGTGTTATCTACTTCATGTCCAGTGTTACTTTGTTGTGTATTTGATATGCTGTGTCACTGTGTTATCTACTTCATGTCCAGTGTTACTTTGTTATGTACTTGATATGCTGTGTCACTGTGTTATCTACTTCATGTCCAGTGTTACTTTGTTATGTACTTGATATGCTGTGTCACTGTGTTATCTACTTCATGTCCAGTGTTACTTTGTTGTGTACTTGATATGCTGTGTCACTGTGTTATCTACTTCATGTTCAGTGTTACTTTGTTGTGTACTTGAGGTGCTGTGTCACTGTGTTATCTACTTCATGTTCAGTGTTACTTTGTTCTGTACTTGATATGCTGTGTCACTGTGTTATCTACTTCATGTCCAGTGTTACTTTGTTATGTACTTGATATGCTGTGTCACTGTGTTATCTACTTCATGTCCAGTGTTACTTTGTTGTGTATTTGATATGCTGTGTCACTGTGTTATCTACTTCATGTCCAGTGTTACTTTGTTATGTACTTGATATGCTGTGTCACTGTGTTATCTACTTCATGTTCAGTGTTACTTTGTTGTGTACTTGATATGCTGTGTCATTGTGTTATCTACTTCATGTCCAGTGTTACTTTGTTGTGTACTTGAGGTGCTGTGTCACTGTGTTATCTACTTCATGTCCAGTGTTACTTTGTTGTGTACTTGATATCCTGTGTCACTGTGTTACCTACTTCATGCCCAGTGTTACTTTGTTGTGTACTTGATATGCTGTGTCACTGTGTTATCTACTTCATGTCCAGTGTTACTTTGTTGTGTATTTGATATGCTGTGTCACTGTGTTATCTACTTCATGTCCAGTGTTACTTTGTTATGTACTTGATATGCTGTGTCACTGTGTTATCTACTTCATGTTCAGTGTTACTTTGTTGTGTACTTGATATGCTGTGTCATTGTGTTATCTACTTCATGTCCAGTGTTACTTTGTTGTGTACTTGAGGTGCTGTGTCACTGTATTATCTACTTCATGTCCAGTGTTACTTTGTTGTGTACTTGATATCCTGTGTCACTGTGTTATCTACTTCATGCCCAGTGTTACTTTGTTGTGTACTTGATATGCTGTGTCACTGTGTTATCCACTTCATGTCCAGTGTTACTTTGTTATGTACTTGATATGCTGTGTCACTGTGTTATCTACTTCATGTCCAGTGTTACTTTGTTGTGTACTTGATATGCTGTGTCACTGTGTTATCTACTTCATGTCCAGTGTTACTTTGTTGTGTATTTGATATGCTGTGTCACTGTGTTATCTACTTCATGTCCAGTGTTACTTTGTTGTGTACTTGATATGCTGTGTCACTGTGTTATCTACTTTATGTCCAGTGTTACTTTGTTATGTACTTGATATGCTGTGTCACTGTGTTATCTACTTTATGTCCAGTGTTACTTTGTTGTGTAATTTGATATGCTGTGTCACTGTGTTATCTACTTTATGTCCAGTGTTACTTTGTTATGTACTTGATATGCTGTGTCACTGTGTTATCTACTTCATGTCCAGTGTTACTTTGTTGTGTATTTGATATGCTGTGTCACTGTGTTATCTACTTCATGTCCAGTGTTACTTTGTTATGTACTTGATATGCTGTGTCACTGTGTTATCTACTTCATGTCCAGTGTTACTTTGTTATGTACTTGATATGCTGTGTCACTGTGTTATCTACTCATGTCCAGTGTTACTTTGTTGTGTACTTGATATGCTGTGTCACTGTGTTATCTACTTCATGTCCAGTGTTACTTTGTTGTGTACTTGATATGCTGTGTCACTGTGTTACCTACTTCATGTCCAGTGTTACTTTGTTGTGTACTTGATATGCTGTGTCACTGTGTTACCTACTTCATGTCCAGTGTTACTTTGTTATGTACTTGAGGTGCTGTGTCACTGTGTTATCTACTTCATGTCCAGTGTTACTTTGTTGTGTACTTGAGGTGCTGTGTCACTGTATTATCTACTTCATGTCCAGTGTTACTTTGTTGTGTACTTGATATCCTGTGTCACTGTGTTATCTACTTCATGCCCAGTGTTACTTTGTTGTGTACTTGATATGCTGTGTCACTGTGTTATCCACTTCATGTCCAGTGTTACTTTGTTATGTACTTGATATGCTGTGTCACTGTGTTATCTACTTC
Source organism: Tachypleus tridentatus (assembly GCF_004210375.1). NCBI lineage: Eukaryota > Metazoa > Arthropoda > Merostomata > Xiphosura > Limulidae > Tachypleus > Tachypleus tridentatus. Next base: position 12,139,148 of record NC_134835.1, on the reverse strand, counting down.
ATGTCCAGTGTTACTTTGTTGTGTACTTGATATGCTGTGTCACTGTGTTATCTACTTCATGTCCAGTGTTACTTTGTTGTGTATTTGATATGCTGTGTCACTGTGTTATCTACTTCATGTCCAGTGTTACTTTGTTGTGTACTTGATATGCTGTGTCACTGTGTTATCTACTTTATGTCCAGTGTTACTTTGTTATGTACTTGATATGCTGTGTCACTGTGTTATCTACTTTATGTCCAGTGTTACTTTGTTGTGTACTTGATATGCTGTGTCACTGTGTTATCTACTTTATGTCCAGTGTTACTTTGTTATGTACTTGATATGCTGTGTCACTGTGTTATCTACTTCATGTCCAGTGTTACTTTGTTGTGTATTTGATATGCTGTGTCACTGTGTTATCTACTTCATGTCCAGTGTTACTTTGTTATGTACTTGATATGCTGTGTCACTGTGTTATCTACTTCATGTCCAGTGTTACTTTGTTATGTACTTGATATGCTGTGTCACTGTGTTATCTACTTCATGTCCAGTGTTACTTTGTTGTGTACTTGATATGCTGTGTCACTGTGTTATCTACTTCATGTTCAGTGTTACTTTGTTGTGTACTTGAGGTGCTGTGTCACTGTGTTATCTACTTCATGTTCAGTGTTACTTTGTTCTGTACTTGATATGCTGTGTCACTGTGTTATCTACTTCATGTCCAGTGTTACTTTGTTGTGTACTTGATATGCTGTGTCACTGTGTTATCTACTTCATGTCCAGTGTTACTTTGTTGTGTATTTGATATGCTGTGTCACTGTGTTATCTACTTCATGTCCAGTGTTACTTTGTTGTGTACTTGATATGCTGTGTCACTGTGTTATCTACTTCATGTTCAGTGTTACTTTGTTGTGTACTTGATATGCTGTGTCACTGTGTTATCTACTTCATGTCCAGTGTTACTTTGTTATGTACTTGATATACTGTGTCACTGTGTTATCTACTTCATGTCCAGTGTTACTTTGTTGTGTATTTGATATGCTGTGTCACTGTGTTATCTACTTCATGTCCAGTGTTACTTTGTTATGTACTTGATATGCTGTGTCACTGTGTTATCTACTTCATGTTCAGTGTTACTTTGTTATGTACTTGAGGTGCCGTGTCACTGTGTTATCTACTTCATGTCCAGTGTTACTTTGTTGTGTATTTGATATGCTGTGTCACTGTGTTATCTACTTCATGTCCAGTGTTACTTTGTTGTGTACTTGATATGCTGTGTCACTGTGTTATCTACTTTATGTCCAGTGTTACTTTGTTATGTACTTGATATGCTGTGTCACTGTGTTATCTACTTTATGTCCAGTGTTACTTTGTTGTGTACTTGATATGCTGTGTCACTGTGTTATCTACTTCATGTCCAGTGTTACTTTGTTATGTACTTGATATGCTGTGTCACTGTGTTATCTACTTCATGTCCAGTGTTACTTTGTTATGTACTTGATATGCTGTGTCACTGTGTTATCTACTTCATGTCCAGTGTTACTTTGTTGTGTATTTGATATGCTGTGTCACTGTGTTATCTACTTCATGTCCAGTGTTACTTTGTTATGTACTTGATATGCTGTGTCACTGTGTTATCTACTTCATGTTCAGTGTTACTTTGTTGTGTACTTGATATGCTGTGTCATTGTGTTATCTACTTCATGTCCAGTGTTACTTTGTTATGTACTTGATATGCTGTGTCACTGTGTTATCTACTTCATGTCCAGTGTTACTTTGTTATGTACTTGATATGCTGTGTCACTGTGTTATCTACTTCATGTCCAGTGTTACTTTGTTATGTACTTGATATGCTGTGTCACTGTGTTATCTACTTCATGTCCAGTGTTACTTTGTTGTGTACTTGATATGCTGTGTCACTGTGTTATCTACTTCATGTCCAGTGTTACTTTGTTATGTACTTGATATGCTGTGTCACTGTGTTATCTACTTCATGTCCAGTGTTACTTTGTTGTGTACTTGATATGCTGTGTCACTGTGTTACCTACTTCATGTCCAGTGTTACTTTGTTGTGTACTTGATATGCTGTGTCACTGTGTTATCTACTTCATGTCCAGTGTTACTTTGTTATGTACTTGATATGCTGTGTTATTCTGTTTATTACTTGATGTCTCTATATTCCTCCAAAAGTATGATAATAACATTAACCTGCCTTCCTGCATAGCGTGGTGCTTTTTAGAGCTAGATTTTCTCAAAGTAATACACCTTGTCTCATCTTAGATTGGCCTAAAATTTGTGGAACCATTTTTTGTCCTTGACAACGTAAACCAACACCAACTGTTCCGTACTTTGATCTAAAAACACCAGATCCTGAGAAACTACCAAATGTTACAGAACCAGCTTTTCAATTTGTGTCAATCGAAATGCTCAACAACACAAGGAACATCTGCAGCACCATCTTGAAACCACATGCTGTAAAATTACTAGTCGTATTTCTTCCAGTACTTTCTGATGAATTTCAGATGGATTCTTTAAAATGTTTCTTTAAAGGCAGAGACAATCTTTGAGAACTTGAACAATACCATTGGTGTTATGTCATCCTAAATAACAGCAACTACACTACGTGTAAAATGTAACACCGTAATATGATTTTCGTACAGGCTTAAAACAATCCCACCAGTAGATTATCTGTAGTTCTATTATTAATTATTTTATGCATAGCTTCCCATTTTCTTTTCATATTTTTCAATTTATGGTGTAAATGACACTCTGAACATTGTTTGGGTGTTAATTATGAACAGATATTGTCTGCATTCTTCTTTTAGAAAATCCTTTCGATACTATTTCATAATGTAAGTGATCACGACATCAAATATTGGTTTTGAACGACTTTATTTTAAGGTAAGAGCTTTGAAATTACTATGGTTGTAAATTAGTCGTTTCAGGTGAGGTTAAGTTGTTGATTTCTTAGAATGAGGATATATGGCAAGCTAAATGTGATGCAAGAAAGTTCTTTTAACGATTGCTTTACGAAGAGTGGTTTGTGGTAAGACCCTTACACTAACAGGCCCGTCACACCAAGGGGGAGTTTTAGCCTACACTAGTACCGAGGCAAATCTGCCTTTATTGTTTAATAATTAGTTTTTCTTTTTGCATTATTTTCTTAGATAACAAGCGGATTTTGTTTGTGTTTTTGAATTTCGCACAAAGCTACTCGAGGGCTATTTGCGCTAGCCGTCCCTAATTTAGAAGTGTAAGACTAGAGGGAAGGCAGCTAGTCATCACCACTCACTGCCAACTCTTGAGCTACTCTTTTACCAACAAAATAGTGAAATGGATCGCGATATAATAACGCCCCCAAGGTTGAAAGGGTGAGTTCGTTTGGTGATGTGGGGTTTGAACCTGCGACCCTCAGTTTATTAATTGAGCTCTCGAACAACCTGGCCATACCTAGTAAATCGTATAAGTAAAATATACTAAAATCATAGTAATTTTTAGAATTTTTTCCGTTACGTGCCAACCGAGAAACTGTTTTTTTCCAAAACAATATTTTTCGAATAAATCTCCATATTTGTTTCTATTTATCTATATAAATTCGCAAAGATGAGAGTGAATCATTTGTCGATGACGTACTGACAGACGTTTCTCCTTCCCTCTCTCAGTGGCACAGCGGCATGTCCGCGCACTCACACCGTTAAGACACTCGACACGTAATCCGAGGGTTGCGGGTTCGAATCCCTCTCACACCAAACATGCTCGCCCTTTCAGCCGTGAGGGCGTTATAAGTGATGGTCAATCCCACTATTCGTTGATAAAAGAGTATCTCGAGAGTTGGCGGTGGGCGGTGATGACTAGCTGCCTTCCCTTTAGTCTTACACTGCTAAATTAGGGACAGCTACTGCAGATATCCCTCGTGTAACTTTGTCGCGAAATTCAAAACAAACAAAACTGGGTTTGTATACCCGTTGTAGACAGAGCTTATTCAGCCCACTACGAAGCTTTGTGCCCAATTCCAAACAAAACTACACGCATTTATTTCTTTGCCTTAAACTTTGTCAGATAAATGATTTAACCATAATCTTTTTACGATTAATTATTTTATTGTATGGCATCATTTGTGTAATATTCAAAGGGATCTGCTGGTGGACTCTGAATGATAAAGATTCCTACTTTGTTCATGGATTAAGAAAAATGCATATCATTTTTTTTTCTATCTTCTTTAAACTTTTAATTGGAATTATGCACAAGGTTGCACACTGAACTATTTGTGCTCTGCCCACCACTGGTATCGAAACTCGGTTCATAGTAGATATTTCTTTTTAAAACCTTGTCCTTTACCATAAAACTGAGCTGAGGTGTTTCACCACACCTTCTACTGATATATTTATAATTTTTATCTAGCTGTATTAAGATTCAGATCTTGGAAATACCTATATCTGTAATCGAAAACATAACCTTTAAACGACGTTAGGTGTCAAAGTTTACGTATATTTGCATAAAAATAAATAAACTTTTATGATTTTAAATTTTCCTGAAGCTGCAATGCAATTGAGATGACGTTTTAATCTATTTATATCCATTTCGAACAAACAATTTTTATTAATAAAAAGAAATGGTTGTCTGGTTTTTCTAATTCTCAAATAGAAACTGAAACATACACGTGAATAAAAGCCAAATTACTGAATAACATTATTATATGTCGTAGAAACTTGTAATGTCATTATACGATTTAAAAAACCTACACTATGCCAAATCACTTGATAAATCATATATCTCGTACAGCTAATATGAAATCAAACACAGTTGTTTAAAAAACCTACACTATGCCAAATCACTTGATAAATCATATATCTCGTACAGCTAATATGAAATCAAACACAGTTGTTTCGAAATGCTCTGACAAAAACGTTAACATTTTAGAAAGCCAGAAATAACGGTGTTGTGTTTCCTAAACGTGTGAAAATAAATACATTTGAAATATATGTCTTTTCAAGCAATGATTCAAAAAAGATGATTTCTTTAATTGAGATATACCAACGTTACATACTGAGTCAGAACGTTTTCGAAAATTCATGATCGGTTATCGGACTTTAGCCTGACGTGGATGACAGATGAGAAACAGACCATTTGATAAAATTAGTATATAAATTAATTCTAATACGTACGTTTGGTGATGTGAGGTTTGAACCTGCGACCCTCAGTTTATTAATTGAGCGTTCGATCAACCTGGCCATCCATAGTAAATCGTATGAGTAAAATATACTAAAATCACAGTAATCTTTAGAATTTTTTCCGTTATGTGCCAACCGAGAAACTGTTTTTTCAAAAACAATATTTTTCGAATAAATCTCCATATTTGTTTCTATTTATCTATATAAATTCGCAAAGATGAGAGTGAATCATTTGTCAATGACGTACTGACAGACGTTTCTCCTTCCCTCTCTCAGTGGCACAGCAGCATGTCCGCGCACTCACACCGTTAAGACACTCGACACGTAATCCGAGGGTTGCGGGTTCGAATCCCTCTCACACCAAACATGCTCGCCCTTTCAGCCGTGAGGGCGTTATAAGTGATGGTCAATCCCACTATTCGTTGATAAAAGAGTATCTCGAGAGTTGGCGGTGGGCAGTGATGACTAGCTGCCTTCCCTTTAGTCTTACACTACTAAATTAGGGACGGCTATATGCAGTGGGCTAACATCCTACTCACTTAAATACCTGTTCATGAAACCGCAAGTGATTGCGGCCCTATGTTCCTTGACGGAATCGAGTGGTAGATGATGATGATAACAATGTGTGCTGTTTATAGTAAACATCGATTGATTTGTGAACATATTCTAATCTTCCATCAGTACAAGCAACACAGACTAGAATGTTGCAGTTTGACTGGGAATGTGTGATTTCTGACTATTATCAGAGGAATGAGGCCAAAACAACTAAAACCGACAGATATTAATTTTTCAAACCTAGAAGCACATGATGACATCAGAACCATATTATAAAGTAAAATCAAAATCAGATCACCTCAGTCTAAGTAAATAATCAGGGCAGGTAATAAATAACCAACATGGTGGATTTCACTGTTCTAATAACCAACATGGTGGATTTCACTGTTCTTTTCCACCCCACTTTCAATCCAAAAGTGACCAAGAATTTGTTTGCCTTCTGGATTTCGCCCAAAGCAACATGAGGGCAATCCAAATTAGCTTTCATAAATTTAGATAACAAATCGCAGAGAAGACAGCTCAATCAATCCTCTCTTTAACACCAACTTATCGGAGTGAACAGTGAGATCTAATTGTTACATTTCTAACGCACTCATGGCACCAAAAATAATAATGGGACCATTGAACCTAAGCTCTACATGCCGTTACACCAGGGTTGTTCTTATGGGCTGCAATCTTTATGAAATTCCATCCAGGACCTGAACTTTCAGCGAATCAAATGGTAAATGTGTGGAATATTTTCATAATACCAAGAAAGCGGATGATTTTTGGTAGTTAAACAAATGCTTCATATTATTACATACAGGAATCTTCCATATTTTTCATACACCATTTTGCGTTGTTTTGTGCAAAGTCAAATGTATTTGTAATAATTACAAATGTTGGATCCTGTAACCATTTCTAACCTTTATTTAAGGTATCCTGTTTCTACAAGCTGCGTGTGGCGACTGCTGAAACTTTCGATACTCATAAATCAAAGGATCATGGGTGTTATTTGTTATAAATCATTCAATATTTGGTAAAATCCATATACTCTAAAGTACAAGAACAAAGTAATTGGCCCGGCATGGTCAGGTAGGTTAAGGCGTTCAACTCATAATATGATGGTCACGGGTTCGAATCACCCTTTACACCAAACATGCTCGCCCTTTCAGCTGTGGGGGCGTTATAAATGTTACGGTCAATCCCACTATTCACTGGTAAAAGAGTAGCCCAAGAGTTGGCGGTGGGTGGTGATGGCTATCTGCCTTCCCTCTAGTCTTATACTGCTAAATTAGGGATGGATAGCGCAGATAGCTCTCGTGTAGCTTTGCGCGAAATTAAAAAACGAACGAACTAACGATGCACATGTCTACGACATCCTTTTATGTAGAAATTTCGTTATATAATATTCGACCGAAATTATTTGATGAATTCTAAAGATTAGTTTTACACAACAGAATTAAATATTAACATTACATTAACGACGCACACGCAAACAAAGTAAAACAATATCTTTGACTGGTTCCTACTTACTCAGCCAAATTCTGGCTGTCAGGTTCAATGGATACCATCAAAGCATCTTGTCTGTTGGTTAATTTTAAGTGGAGCTTGAACAGAAACAGTTTACTAAAACTCGATTTGCTTCACTTCATAAATATTGAATTAATACATTAAATGAAACTGATTTAGAAAAGAGCTTGAAGCAACAAAGGAACTTGAGATGTGTTTGAGATTTGCAACTGTGGAAAGAATGCACGTCGTCCATTATGTGTTTTATTATAAACAAACAAAATTGTTATTTAATTTTCTAATGATAACACGTCACTTGCTTTCATTGCTGCTAAATATAAGTTGAAAAGAAATTGTTAAAATCTTTCAGTAATATGGGAGGTTAAAATAAGAAACTAACTTTACCTCCGTTATATCAGTTCATATTTGTTGAAAAGAGCAAACAGGCCGAGACACTGAGCCCATGTGATGGTATGATAGAGGTGTGATTCTTGTTGAAAAAGACATGGATAAATAGTTCCAAACATCGAGGTTTTGTGGTATTGTTTTATAGCTAAAATATCTCTCTAAATATCCCCTTGAAAAAGACATATCTAAATAGGTCTAACAATCTAAGTTATGTGCGTTACCATATAGATGAGATTCATTCAAACAACCCTTATATTTTGGTTTATAAAAGTGACGTCATTTATACATGTCTGTTATGCTTCTTGAAGATATTTAAAAATTATAATATCTTATTGACTTTCCATTAATTTATATGTTCTTCTAGAGTATTTTGTTTTTGAAATATTAAGTAGCATTATGAGTCCTCTGTGACGTCATGAACTAGTTGTTATATTATTAATAACAAAAAGAATTACACACTTCCTTATTGGCTTAAGTGAAATATTCTGTTGGATTACTCGTATTCTTTCTTAACTAGAATATTTTGAGTGTATATATATATATATATATATATATTTTTTTTTCCGTGCTGTTCCTTTATTTCCACATATAATATTGGGGACTATTTAACATATTTTACTTTTAAGTAGTGCATAAATTATTAGAATTTCAAATGATGCTGAAATATTAATTTCCCCTTGTAAATGAATTCTGGTATTCAGTTAACTACCACGTTATGAAACGACAGAAATGAAACAGAAACCCTATAAACCGAGCGCTTTGGGCCTGGCATGGCCAAGCGTGTTAAGGCGTGCGACTCGTATCTGTGGGTCGCGGGTTCGCATCCCCGTCGCACCAAACATGCTCGCCCTCCCAACCGTGGGGGCGTTATAACGTGACGGTCAATCTCACTATTCGTTGGTAAAAGAGTAGCCCAAGAGTTGGCGGTGGGTGGTGATGACTAGCTGCCTTCCCTCTAGTTTTACACTGCCAAATTAGATAACCCTCAATTAGCTTTGTGCGAAATTCAAAAACAAACAAACAAACCGAGCGCTTTCAAAAGATGGTCTATCTTCTCCTTCAGGGGCAGCTGAAGAAGTAAAGCCTGACCACTCCCAGTTGGTCCCTGAAGAAGAAATGTCCACCCTCCGAAAGTTATAGAGTTTCTGTTTCATTTCTATCAAAACTCTTTGAACACACGTGTTTTTCTAATTTCATGAATATTAAGAAACGAGTCACTAATATTTTTCGATCAGCGACATATTTAAGGTTTTATTTCTTCTAACATGAGAATCAGCTCATACAGTCGTATCTTTCCAGCAGACCGTAATCTGTCATATCTGTACAGAAGCCTGTAATCTTTCACATATGTACAGCAGTCTTAAGTTGTCGTATCTGTACAACAACCTGTAATCTGTCGTATCTACACAGTAGTCTTTGGTCGTCGAAGAAAAAAATTAAAGTTTGAAGTTTCCCCCAGGTGGTGACTATAAAACAATGCATATTTTTCCTGAAATTATGTTGTTGGATTATCTTTAATTATCTACCATTATTATTTGTTAAGAATTTCGAAACTATACATTATTTCATTCCATAAAAAGTGGGTAAGCACGATTTTTTTTTTGCTTTTTAGTTTTAAATCAACACTATGTATTGAGTATACAAATCTTTATATCACGTATATGAAAATTTAGGTGGCTGAAAAACATCTTCACCGAGGAACTGTTTCTTAAAAATAGATCTAATGTCGAATTCATCTGTTTTGTATATTAACCTTAAAAGTCTCTTACTAGACTAATGGCCATGTGGTTAAGGCGCTCGATTCGTAATCTGAGAGTCCCAGGTTCGAATCTCTGTTCCATCAAACATTCTCGTCCTTTCAACAATGGGGTATTATAATGTTTCAGTCAATCTCATTATTCATTGGTAAAAAGTAGCCTAAGAATTGGCGGTGGATGTCTTACACAACTAAACTAGGGATGGCTAGCGCAGATATCTCTCGTGTAGCTTTTCGCGAAATTGAAACCGAATCACACCATACTTTCTTGGATAGTGCCTTTTAAAAAGGGCTAAGCCTAAACTTTTTTATCTACTTTGATAAAGTCAGTCACGTACCAATACATCATCTTTCTATGTCGTAATACTTTGAATTATTAAAAAAACAGACATATTAAAACTGGATGTGAAATGATAATCTTTCTTATAAAGTTTAAACTTCCATTAAGTAAAATGTCCAATAACTGTAAGAAATATATTAACAAAATAAATATAAGTGTTAATACATACTAACTAAATAAGGTATTCTATCAATGGTCAAATTATCAGTTAAAACATTTCTAGTTGTTTGATCAAAATATTTCTAATGATTAACTCAACCATGTGAGAAATAAAACTTTGATTTATAACGTTGACTAAATGGACGTAAATTAATTATAAATAATTTTATTTTGAAATAAATCATTCAATACGACATAGAATAACATTCCTTTACCAAAAAATGTTATTTCTGGCCTTACACTGTTCAAAATATCGCGCTTATGAAGTGATTTTCTTCAGTGTCCATAAAGTAATTTGTTGTTGCTTCGCCTCTTCTGTGTGGATTTGTTAATTTTTGAATACCCAGGAGGTCAGGTGCACGAGACCTCTTTCTCCATCCCTAACTTTCATGTCATTTACTCGTTGGAATGTGTTGTTGGGTAGACTTTGAGCCAGAGTATCTTACAGTACTCAGGCCCTCTTCAGGTCAATGTCCAGACTGTGAGCCAGAGTTTCTTACAGTACTCAGGCCCTCTTCAAATCAATGTCCAGACTTTGGGCCAGAGTATCGTACAGTACTCAGGCCATTTTCAGGTCAATGTCCAGACTTTGAGCCAGAGTATCTTACAGTACTCAGGCCATTTTCAGGTCAATGTCCAGACTTTGAGCCAGAGTATCTTACAGTACTCAGGCCATTTTCAGGTCAATGTCCAGACTTTGAGCCAGAGTATCTTACAGAACTCAGGCCATTTTCAGGTCAATGTCCGTGTATAGTCTGGATTAGCTTTCTTTATTATTTCTATTCATTTTCTTGTTTGTTTTTTATTTTTCTTCACTTATATATATAATCCTCTTTTTATAAATATTTATCGGTGAAATAATAATAATAAAATAAAAGAAGAAAATAAATAAATAAAAATAAAATAATGTAATATAAAATAAAACGAGTTTTAAGTGTCTAGTGCGTGGTGGCCAGCTTGTTTTATATTTCTTAAATATATGTTTATAGGAGAGAGGTACTTAGGACTATGTTCATCATGTACGTAGTATCTGTCCAGATCACATATTAACTCATTTTTATGACAATTCTTATTAAAATAGTTTAGTGCATTATACAAGAGTCTTTCAGATATTGTTTCTATGTTTGTATACCTGTACATGAATATGGATGAAGTTAGGATCGAGTTCTGTATTCTTTGTAGTTTCTGTAATTGTTTTTGTGTTATGTTTATCCAGGCAGGAGATGCGTATTCTATTATAAGTCTGATGTATGTTTTGTAGATTTTTATTATATTATCACGTGATGTACTTTGATTTTTACCTGATAGACTTCTTGCATAATTTGCTCTTTTCCAAATTCTTATCAGGATATTGTTTGTATGCTGTGTCTGCGTTAATTTGGTATCATAAGATAATCCTAAAAATTTTGCAGAAGTAGCAGTCTATAAAAGTGATCCATTCATGTATAACTTGGATAATATTCTGTGTATTATATTGTTTGTTTGTTTGTTTTGAATTTTGCGCAAAGCTAAACGAGGGCTATTTGCGCTAGCCATCCCTAATTTAGCAGTGTAAGACTAGAGGGAAGGTAGCTAGTCATCACCACCCACCGCCAATTCTTGGGCTACTCTTTTACCAACGAATAGTGGGATTGACTGCCACATTATAACGTCCCCACGGCTGAAATGGCAAGCATGTTTGGTGCGACGGGGATGTGAACCTGCGACCCTCGGATTACCACTCGGACGCCTTAACCCACCTGGCCATGCCGGGGCCTTGTTGCGTTCTACATCATTAGTTGTTGTGTAATTTCACATGGTTAATTATATTGATAACAGAACACTGTTTCTGAAACATCCTAGTATTTAATAATATAGTATTACTTCTAAGGTCTTTCAGCCACGTGTTTGTAAACATAATACTTAGTTTATTCTGTTTTTTAGCTTCGAATGTTTGTAAATGAAGATCTTACGCTTTTATTTTGCGCTTTCAAAAAGTTCGCATTCAATTTCATAAGGCGACGATTAGTTTCATCAGTTTGTGAAAACGTGAACACAATTTCAACAAAGAGAATATAAAGTCCGTAAGATGACCTCAACAAATCCTCTTTCCAACAATATTTCCAGGAAAATGAAAAAAAAAAAAAAATTGGAGTATTATTGACGAGGTTAGATTTGAAAAATGAGTGGAAGCGAAAATATTTTTTATGAACAATTCACCTAATTATTATTAAATATCTGTGGAAAACGTTCTTCATAAATAAAACTTTCCTTTGTTTTACATGTCCTATATCAATGCAAATTGTTAAAATCAGTAGTTTACTAATGTGGAATTGTCTCCATTTAAATACAACATATTTGAGTTATCGATCTTTTTAGGATATGTGAATGAGTGTTGGTAAAATTAATGTAGCATTTACTTATATGTATATATATATATATATATGTATGTATGCTGGACTGCACTGCTGGACAAAATCTTAGAGCCAATGAACATAGAGACAAAATATGTATTTTGCGTTGTTAGACTCACCACTTATTTTAGTAGAGCTTCGAAAGATGAAAATAAGAATGTGGAAAATAAAAAAAAAAAACTTTTAGCATTTAATAAGGAAAATGTGAACACTATGAAATTAGCCTAAATACTAGCTGGTCAAAAGTTTATGACCATACTGAAACGAAGCGTTAATCGGTAAACAGGTAGCGAAATTTAGTCATTTGTGTTCAAGCGTTAGCGTTGTCAACATCTCCAACTGACATCTTCTGTGTTACATTGGGTAAAAACATGGCAAAGGCTAAAAAGTTGACAGAGTTTGAACGTGGCAGAATTGTCGAGCTGCAAAAGCAAGGTCTCTCTCAACGTGTCATCACTGGTGAGATTAAGAATAGTAAAACTGATGTTGAAAATTTATTAAAAGACTCTGAGGGATACGGAACGAGAAATTCAAGTGGTAGGCCCAAAAAAATTTCGCCGGCGTTGAGCAGAAAGATTCGACGGGTTGTCCGGCAAGACACCAGCTGATCGTCGAACCAGATTAAGGCTTTTACGGACGCAGAATGCTGCTCAAGAACAATAAGACGGCATTTACGAGAGAAAGGCTTTAAAAACCGTAAATGTTTTCAAAGACCACGCCTCCTTCCACACCACGAAACAGCTCAGTTAAACTATGCTGAGAAGCACCAAACATGGGACGTAAAAAAGTGGACGAAGGTTTTGTTCTCTGAGGAAAAAAAATTAACCTGGATGGTTCAGATGGCTTCCAACATTACTAGCATGATAAGCATATCCCACCGGACGCATTTTATACACGACACAGTGGAAGAGATTCCATCATGATCTGGGTTGCTTTCTCCTTCCATGGTCAAAGGACTTTTTCATGGCGAATAACGTGATTCTTTGGACCATCAGGCGTGTTCGCCCGAAGTGAACTCCATTGAAAATATGTGTGGGTGGATGAAAAGGGAAGCCTATAGAAATGAACGTCAATTCCAAACAGTGCATGATCTTCGTGAAGCCATCTTGGAATGACATTCCAGCCAGCCTTCTGCAAACGTTTACATCGACCATGCCAAAGCGAATGTTTGCAGTTATTTGCAATGATGGCCGTGCAACTCACTACTGAGACTTCTTGTTGGGCATTTGCTACCAACTTTTGGACTTCTTTTTGGTATGGTCTTAAACTTTTGAGCAGCTAGTATTTAGACTACTTTCATAGTGTTCACATTTTCCCTATTAAATGCTTTAAAAGTTTTTTATTTTTATTTTCCATATTAAATGCTTAAAAAAGTTTTTTATTTTTATTTTCCACATTCTTATTTTCATCTTTCGAAGCTCTACTCAAATAAGTTGTTGAGTCTAACAACGCAAAATGCATATTTTTTTCTTTACGTTCATTGGTCTGAAGATTTTGGCCTACAGTGTATTTATTCTACCTTTTGAAAATTTGAAAGCAGCATTTGAGTATATGCTGTTCTATTCGATGAATTCATTAATTTGTTTTTATGGGCTATACAACTTTCACTGACAAAGTGTTTAATATTATAGTTTTGTTTTATGGGCTATACAACTTTCACTGACAAAGTGTTTAATATTATAGTTTTGTTTTATGGGCTATACAACTTTCACTGACAAAGTGTTTAATATTATAGTTTTGTTTTATGGGCTATACAACTTTCAATGACAAAGTGTTTAATATTATAGTTTTGTTTTATGGGCTATACGACTTTCACTGACAAAGAGTTTAATATTATAGTTTTGTTTTATGGGCTATACAACTTTCACTGACAAAGTGTTTAATATTATAGTTTTGTTTTTATGAGCTATACAACTTTCACTGACAAAGTGTTTAATATTATAGTTTTGTTTTATGGGCTATACAACTTTCACTGACAAAGTGTTTAATATTATAGTTTTGTTTTATGGGCTATACAACTTTCACTGACAAAGTGTTTAATATTATAGTTTTGTTTTATGGGCTATACAACTTTCACTGACAAAGTGTTTAATATTATAGTTTTGTTTTATGGGCTATACAACTTTCACTGACAAAGTGTTTAATATTATAGTTTTGTTTTTATGGGCTATACAACTTTCACTGACAAAGTGTTTAATATTATAGTTTTGTTTTATGAGCTATACAACTTTCACTGACAAAGTGTTTAATATTATAGTTTTGTTTTTATGGGCTATACAACTTTCACTGACAAAGTGTTTAATATTATAGTTTTGTTTTATGGGCTATACAACTTTCACTGACAAAGAGTTTAATATTATAGCTTTGTGTTTTTTATTAACGTAAGAGCTTTAAATAAATGATTTATTGTGAATATTGTAGCTGTTAATTTATTTTGGTGAATATTAAAGTTCTGACTTGACACTATTATTATTGTAAGATCTATGTTTTGGTGAATATTAAAGTTCTGACTTAACACTAATATTATTGTAAGATCTTTGTTTTGGTGAATATTAGACTTCTGACTTGACACTATTATTATTGTAAGATCTTTGTTTTGGTGAATATTAAAGTTCTGACTTAACACTATTATTATTGTAAGATCTTTGTTTTGGTGAATATTAGAGTTCTGACTTAACACTATTATTATTGTAAGATCTTTGTTTTGGTGAATATTAGAGTTCTGACTTAACACTATTATTATTGAAAGATCTTTGATTATAACTTACAGTCGACGTTGTTTGGAATATCAAAACTCTAATGAGGTTTTTTTCTCAACTTTGAATTTAAGTTTGCACGAATATAAAGTCCCTCGATGTGAAAGGGATAGGTCTACGGACTTGCAACACTGAAGTCCGAGATTCGAGTCTTCGTGGTAGAAACAGCAGATAACTGCCCAATATGGCTTTGCTCTGAAACCATCAAACAGGAATACCAACTCTTTGAGCGGCTGTTATCAGAATATTTTGTTTGTTTGTTTAGAATTAAGCACAAAGCTACACAATGGGCTATCTGTGCTCTGCCCACCACGGGTATCGAAACTCTGTTTTAAGTGTGTAGGTCCGCAGACATACCGCTATGCCTTGTGGGGTATCATGAGAGCAGTAACTGAGTTTTTAATAAAGAAAAGTAGTACTACAGAAAGTCATATCTGGTATATCAAGACTTATTTGTAATTTGCAAAAAGACAGAGACAGGAATAAATATGTTAAAACCTTATGAAATATCCCACCAACAGCAGTGATTTCAAATAATATCAGATGCTGTTATAATTCAATACTTATTAAATGTTTCTCAGTAACAATTCGTTACGACAATACCAGATGCAATAATGAATACATTTAATTATTAAATACATCACACAAAACATGGCGAATTCGAAAAGTTTCTTTGACTGCGCAAAAATGATTGTAATGGTAGTCCTTTATCTCACTTTGCAACCAAAATGCTGTCCTATCCAGAGTTAGACTTATAGAGAACAATATGTGAGTCATTAGCTTGCAATAAGAAATAACAATATAATCTTGTTTAGACGTTCAACACCAACCAATAGTCAGGGGAAGTTCGCTTATATGATACGGTTAATTTATAAACTTTACTCAATAAAATGATTGGTTTTTATGTTCTTTTTACTGAACAAAACGTATTTACTAGGAACATGTGTTACGTTGTAAATTCCACATCAGAATGTCTTGTTTTAGAGGTGGTTCTGTAGATAAACTATGAATTCAGAAACTGTAGAATAATTAATGATCGAATTTAATTGTATATTTTTTCCGGTTTGAGTTTCTTCACATTATAAATAATTCTATGTAATAAAGCAGAGTTAGAAGGGAATTTCAACATTCAACGACTATTACATGATTTTAGCTACAGAAGTTGAGCCTTCATTGTACAATAATAATTAAAATTAATAAAACATAGGTGTTTATATGATTGTCTACGTGGTTTGTTCAATAGATGAGGGATTTTCAACATTGTATTTTACTTGATGTGTAAGTTTGGGCTTTTGTTTTCCATAGGTATGTTATACTGCAAAATATATCCATGAATGTGTGACTTGAATCAAAGTTAAATGTCTAATTATGAAAAGATTAATTTAATCACGAGAGTGATTTCGAATGAGATTATATTTTAGTCAACATTCACGCTATGCCTAACGAAGTTCGTTTTAGCTTATGTAACACAGCTACGTTGAAGATAAGAGTGCCTTTATTTGATATTTTCTGAAAAATACGAATCTTTAGTCGTAGCTTATTAAAATAAAACTCTGTTGTTTTTACGACATAATTGAAACCATTCATTATGTCACTTTGTACTCTATTCGTTTATTGTTTCAAGTGTAGTCAAACAGAAGTTTAAGATAATATGAAAGCAGATTTTTTGATAATTTACTTACCTATGAATACCTTGAATTATGTATATTTCATTGATAATTTACTTACCTTTGAATACCTTGAATTATGTATATTTCATTGATAATTTACTTAACTATGAATACCTTGAATTATGTATATTTCATTGATAATTTACTTACCTATGAATACCTTGAATTATGTATATTTCTTTGATAATCTACTTACCTATGAATACCTTGAATTATGTATATTTGTTTCATAATTTACATAACTATGAATACCTTGAATTATGTATATTTCTTTGATAATTTACTTACCTATGAATACCTTGAATTATGTATATTTGTTTCATAATTTACTTACCCATGAATATCTTGAATTATGTATATTTCTTTGATAATTTACATAACTATGAATACCTTGAATTATGTATATTTGTTTCATAATTTACATAACTATGAATACCTTGAATTATGTATATTTGTTTCATAATTTACATAACTATGACTACCTTGGATAATGTATATTTTTTGTCAGAATAAAATAAAATAAGTTAGTGACAAGGTGCTGCAACTGGATATATTTACCCATAAAATCTTATCAGCCATAATTCATACAGTTCAAAGGTCATTCCCTCCCACTGGTGCTTTTGAGATATTCAGGTAGTTAATGAACACCCATCAAATGTGATTAATTTGTAACCTTTAATAGACTCATTATTTTCCTATTTGTGAAGAATTACGGACATAAATCCGGATTTTCTTTTTTGCATAACACATTGAATGTGTGATCAGGATCTAAATGTTACCTTTACATTCCTGATATAAAATCTATAACAACGGCTTTTAAAAGTAAATATTACCTTGTCGTTTATAGATTAATCAGAAATGCAGTTGCTAATTACTTTATTTAAAATTTGAATAATTCAGGAGAAAGCATTGTTTCATTATCTCTTCAGAAATAAATAGGCCTGGCATGACCAAGCGCGTAAGGCGTGCGACTCGTAATCCGAGGGTCGCGGGTTAGCGCCCGCGTCGCGCTAAACATGTTCGCCCTCCCAGCCGTGGGGGTGTATAATGTTACGGTCAATCCCACTATTCGTTGGTAAAAGAGTAGCCCAAGAGTTGGCGGTGGGTGGTGATGACTAGCTGCCTTCCCTCTAGTCTTACACTGCTAAATTAGGGACGGCTAGTGCAAATAGGTCTTGTGTAGCTTTGTGCGAAATTCCTAAACAAACAAACAGAAATAAATTGTTTAGGGAGAAATTTTGAGCGAAATAGTAAGTTTATCAGAGATAAAGAACTCTCCTATATCCGTTAGATACAAATACTTGAAATTAAGATAAATTATCTTGAACAAAATCTATCCCGTGTCTCGCTTTCTTGTTTTATAAGAGCTAGCAATGTAATAGTTGAACTGTATTAATAATTAGCGTGTTTTAGCCTCTAACCAATCAAATTTTAAAATAAGTTTGTTTGTTTTTTTACAAAATAACTTAAGTAATTCGTAATTACGAACTTTGAAGAGTATTAAGTTACATCAACTATTAGACGTGATTTTGGTCGTTTGGTGTATTTATGGAAATTGCGAGTAACTTTCAATATTGGTCATTTGCAAACTCAATCGTATGTTAATAAAATCTTCCCCACGTTCAGAAAACGAGAAACATCCCTCATATCCGTTTAAGGGAAGCTATTTGTAGAAGGAATAGGTATACATACCAGACTGAATATCGTAAATCCGAACCACTTAACAAATACCAATTAAAGCAATGAAATCAGGCTCAGATTAACTGTGTCCCAGACACTTAACTCACACTGATCGATCAAATTAATTGATTAAAGACAAATTAAATCTACAAATAACCAGATTTCAATATATATAGATATTTATATGTTTCTGTAACTTTACGTATTACTAAGAAACAAACTTGATTAATTAGCATCTAATACTAAATCAATATAATTGTCACATGTAACAAGTATTAATGAATATCAGACATTTTTTAATATGAAGCGGGTAAAAAGTCTATCTGTTGAATTTGTACCAAAAATCCAATGTTTCTCTGTGAGTTCACGGATCGTTAATGGACTTACGACGTTAATATCAGAGTTTAATTCCTCTTGATGGACAACCACAAATAATCCATTGTATAGCTCGGAGCTAAAATAATGACTAAACAAATATGTTTACTATCACCCTCTAGATACAGTTGTCTGTACAACAGAGCCCGGCATGGCCAGCTGGGTTAAGGAGTTGGACTTGTAATCCAAGGGTCGCGGGTTCGAATTCCCGTCACACCAAACATGCTCGCCCTTTCAGCCTTGGGGGCGTTATAATGCAACGGTCAATCCACTATTCGTTGGTTAAAGAGTAGCCCAAGAGTTGGCGATGATGATTAGTTCCCTTTCCTCTAGTCTTACACTGCTAAATTAGGGACGGCTGACGCAGATAACCCTCGAGTAGCCTTGCTCGAAATTCAAAACAAAATCAAACTGTATAGCAGTCTTTTTTTGTTTTTCTGAATGCTAACTTGAAGGGAAACACGTTTTGTTAATCTAAAACGTGAATCGATCTTTAATAATGCATTTAATTGTTTGCCATGTTTAATAAATAGCATTTATTTGTAATTTAGTATCTTGTTTGTTTGTTTGTTTTTGAATTTCGCACAAAGCTACTGGAGGGCTGTCTGTGCAAGCCGTCCCTAATTTAGTAGTGTAAGACTAGAGGGAAGGCAGCTAGTCAACACCACCCACCGCCAACACTTGGGCTACTTTTTTACCAACGAATAGTGGGATTGACCGTCACATTATAACGCCCCCACGGCTGAAAGGGCGAACATGTTTGGCGCGACGGGTATGCGAACCCGCGACCCTCAAATTACGAATCGTACGCCTTAACGCGCTTGGCCATGCCTTATTTAGTATCTAATAATTAGTTAATCATAACAGGCTACTATTTATGATAAGTAATTAATATTGTCAGTTTGAACAAATATAACTGTTCTTCATTTATTTATTAGTTTAATACCTATGATTATTTCATATTTTTGTCTATTCAATATGTATTTCCATCGTCTTAGAAGTTAATTCAATTGCTACCTCTTTTAGTTGTTTTTTTTTCATAGTTGTATTTGTCTGTTTTAATACTCGAATCTTTTGTTAATTTGTAGTTAAGCACGACGTTAAACAATGAGCTATTTGTGCTGTACCCACTACGAATACTTGAACCCGGATGTTGGTGTTGTAAGCACAAAGACGTACCCTTAAGCTACTAGTATAGTATTGCTGTGTACAGATGTATGAAAATTTCAGTTAAAATCAGTATATTGTTAACAATGAAATAACCAAACTGATGAATCGGTGTCAAAATAAATGTTTTTATTACTTGGTCGATGCTTAGTTGTATACGTAAGTTACCGCTAAAACCTGGGTAAAACTCGCACGGTGTACACATTGAATAGCACCATGTGGCTTTGCTCTTGAACAAAAATCATGACAATAATAATTGTACTTGTACAAACATTGAAGTGACATTCTACCAGTTAATATTGAGTCTGTCTCCATGATTGTTAAATTACATCACATGAGGAGGTATTATGTAAGAATTATAAAGGTTGGTATTGTACAGTTTGATTGCTCTAGAAACTTCAGTTCCTCACTATCCGTACGTAGGGACATCCATTGTGAATTATTTGCAGAAGAAACAAAAGTCTATTGGATGGTCTTTGAATATAATTTTCTCGTCTTAGCTATGAAGCCAGGAAATCTGTTTTAGCTCTTCCTGACTTGGCTAATTTTCAAAGCTTGAGAGAGCCATAAATGAGCTGTCATACTGAGTATCTCTGGACAATTTTTCGCTTCCTGCTCTAACGAAAGTTTAAAGAGTCAGAAAATACAATTTGGACATGAAAATGTGTTCAGCATTGGTTTGAAACAAAGAGTCCATAATTTTACCAGATCCATAACGCTATAGAAATGGAAACATTTTTTGTTTACCTTTTACAACCGTGTCTTTGTAGACCCTGAAAAACAGTATACTTGGAGGTCTTATACAAAAATAGATGGACATCAATAATTAGTAATAAGTATTAATAATCCTGTTAAACAGGATTCTAGTGACGAAATACGGCGCTCATGGATCGTCATCTGTTGTCCGTTTGTTATTACTGTATAAAAACATATATTGGTTTCAGTGAAATGTTCGGCTGAATTTTAAAACTTTCGTAAAGTGTTGAGGTACGATTTAACTAAATAGTACACACAAGAGATCAATCTATGGAATAATTGTTGTTTTTCGGACCAGTAATTTTATTATGAGATCAGATTCATTACAGTTTTTTTGCGGTGGTTTACATTGGAATTTATCGTGACAGCTGTTAACTTTTTATTTTAGTTTTACATACATTTAAGTGAAAACCCCTTTAATGTTTCACTTTAGATAGTCACCAGACAGTCGTTTTACAGGGACAACATAAAAGATGTGTTTACATTGTCCCTTGACTAGTGCATTTCCTTGTTACCAGAAATATTGATTGCTCTAAAGCATACTGGGACTTGCATTGCGAAGCGAGCTTACCTTTCTCTGTTAAAGACAAACGGTTGATCCCTAAGGAAATGGAATGTTTATTTGACATTTCTACAGCAGGTGTTAGATTTCCCATGTTTGCGAAATTCTGTGAAATATTCTCGTTACATAATTTTCTAAAGATTTCATTAGTACGATTAATACGAAGTATAATGCATGGAAGAATGCACCTATAAGTTTCATCAAGCCATAAATATCATTTTTCTATATTTATTTCACTTAAAAAATGGCTTTCAAGTTGCCTGTTTTTATCATTATTCACAAATAAGAAGAACAATATAGAGGTGATTTCCGACAACACAGCGGTAAGTTTTTCAAATCCCTGTGGCGGACACAGCAACTAGTCCTATGTGACTTTAGTCTAAAACAAATAGTTTCGAGATGCTTTCACAATAATCGAGGTTCAATGTATAGTGAAATTATGCGTCGTAAATATAACAGATTTATGTTTCGTCAACAAGGAGCATGTGACGTAAGAGTTTATATTCACAAAGTGATGAGAAATGATCAAGATGACGACAAGTCAACTATCAAAGTAATTACGTTTATTACTGCAGCCACTTCGGGCTGTTTTAACTCCTGTATGTTTGTTTGCTTGTCCACAACATCTCTGAATGGATTTTAACGAAAGGTGGTATACATATGGACTATGACACATCTTAGAAATGGTTAGCAAAGTTCAAAGTCACAAGGATGTCAGAGAAATCCAAAAATCCTTGTTGGAACTAATTCTTCAGACCGTTTTTGCTCTTTAACTCAGTCAACAATGATCGGATTTTGACGAAACTTAGTGGACTGATGTAGGATATTATTTCCCATTGTTGTTCCAAAAGTTATCCTTGACAACAATGAACATACTGACACTGTTTTTGTTAAGGTCCCAATATGATCAACGCTGCGTGGTAGATGTTTCTACTGGGTGCCCTTTTACTTTTTTATTATGGTTCATTAGGTGAAACAAAATGAATAACTTAGTCTGTTTCCACTTAAACATTACGAAACAAAAGTGCTTGTAGACGTCAGTTTTACTATCTGTGTATAATTAACTATGGATATGTGAAGAAAGATTACATCTACTAATGTGAACGCCGCAAAACTGTATCCAACGCTCGTTCTGTTTGCTGTGATTTCCGGGTCGTTTAAATGCCAGTGAAACGTGAACATTATCGTGTTTAGTTTTTGAATTTCGCGCAAATCTACACGAGAGCTATCTGCGCTAGACGTCCCTAGTTTAGCAGTATAAGACAAGAGGGATGGTAGCTAGTCATCAGCACCCACCGCCAACTCTTGGGCTACTTTTTACCAACGAATGGTGGGATTGACCGTCACATTATAACGCCCCCACGGCTGAAAGGGCGAGCATGTTTGGTGTATAACATCTTATAACACTCAAAACATTTTCGCCCTTGATAATTTTAAAGTTGAATCAAACATTTGCCAATCGCGAATCACTCGCACCACTTAAACAACGTATTAAACCATATCATTTTGTTAACGTACAGTTGATCACAAAACAAAATTACATATGCTGTGCAAGCTACTGGTATCAAAACCCGGTATCTAGCGTTATAAGTCTACAGCAGGGATGGATACAGAGGGTAGGATTGGGGGATGCATCCCCACCCACTGGCCATACCAAAATTGTGTAGGTTAATAGGAAATCAGAAATATAAAGTACTGATCATCTCAATTAGAATATTTTTGCTGTATGTTTACTTGTAACATGTTATTTAGGAATATATTAAAGTTCATTGTCACATGCACTATGTTGGGTGATTCAGTATAGCGCTGTACGATTACTTACAACTTGATATTTTAGAATAAAATCAATAAATGAAAGTTCGTAGTCATATATGTTTCTTTTCTTTGTTTCTAAATTAATTCCATGAGATTTACGTTGCAGTAACAAGGAAAAGTTTACTTGGGGTCGGGTTTAAGTCACTGTTACTTAGTCGATCATACCCTCCCACCAAAAATCCTGTACCCACTACTGGTCTACAGAGTAATCACTGTGTCACTGAGGGAGAGGTACAGTACATAGGTTTTTTTAATTTTATATTAAAACTACATTGGACTCTCTGCTATGTCTGTAGTAAGGAACTGAGCCCCGGAGATTAGCAATAAAGGTTCGAAAACTTGTCACAAGAACACAAAACTACATCAGGCTTACACACCACATTGGTTGTGTTTCTATTCTCAGAAAAAAGTGAGCCTAGATAGAAGAAATTAAAGAAATAACGTCTTTGACTATCTAATTTAAAAAAATAACTCATACTGAAAAGAAATGCATATACCAAAGGCTGTCTTTATCATTTGGTTAATACAGAGTTTATCAGTTTATCATGGAAACTGAATCGTTATAACACCACTATCACCAAGAAACGTTTCTTTAACTTTAACGTTATAATTTAGAAATATATTATTCATTCATTGCTTTAATACAGACAGAAGCGAATAAATTACGCTAGTTCATCATTGACATGGAGTTTCATTTATATGACTAATCACATGGAAAAACTTCCCTAAATAACGTCTTCATTGGACTTTTTACACAATAAACCTGTTCAAAGCATTATTTAAAATTGTATCTAATACTTCCTATATGCTACCATCTGCACTTGTACTTACAGCTCCGTAACAACAGTTACTCTGATGTGCGTTTTAATTATTTTTATCCGTGCAACAGTTAAGAAAAGAGAACTTGTGGTTGACAGAAATGCAGCTCGTGAACCACTAATATCTAATATCACTTTCGGTACCACAAAGTGCAGGTGTTTTTATTTGAATTGTTCGATTAGAAGGAATACAGCTCGTAAACCACTAATATCTAACATCATTTTGGTACCACAAAGGGCAGGTGTTTATAAGGCAAATGAATGTGAACCATGCACTTTTATTTTCAAATTTTGGACCAAGTAATAACAATGACAGCGAGGTCCACATTTTAAAATAAAACATAAAAACACATTCTTGTACACTGCTATTTAGATGGTGTGTTCATGAACAAATTGGCCCGGCATGGCCAAGCACGTTAAGGCGTGCGACTCGTAATCTGAGGGTTGCGGGTTCGCATCCCCGTCGCGCTAAAGATGCTCGCCCTTTCAGCCGTGGGGGCGTTATAATGTTACGGTCAATCCCACTATTCGTTGATAAAAGAGTAGCCCAAGAGTTGGGGGTAGGTGGTGATGACTAGCTGCCTTCCCTCTAGTCTTACTCTGCTAAATTAGGGACGGCTAGCGCAGATAGCCCTCGAGTAGCTTTGTGCTAAATCCAAAACAAACAAAAACGAGCTTAAATACTTTCAATCATTTTTATATCAGGTCAATGGAAATGTAATCACACCTTACAGTGAAGACCTAGGCCTACTTTAGGTATCCTAATCTCGTGGAATATCACTAGCAGCAAGGGTAGCTAAAAGAACATTTGGTGATTTCTAAATATACTCTTCAAAACAAGAAATAGTCATTGAATAAAGCAGTACAGCTTTGATTGTACACACTATTTTGTAAGAAAATTGAATCTTCGATACATTAGGACATTAAGGCTTTTAAAATGAATATAGCAAAGATATGCTCTTCAACACAAGAAACGCAAAAAGGGATATTTTTTATGTTAAAGAGAAATGTATGTAATAACGTTACAAGCTCAGAGTATGTGATGTTACACGTGTTAAGGCCCTGATTGTCAAACCAAAATGACAATAAAAAATTGTGCACTTTGAAAACGGAGGAAAACATCGGATTTTTCGCCAAAAGGCATGCGTGTCCAATAAATTTGTTTGAGAGATCTGCATGTTCTGCAAGTGCAACATGTGCAAAATCCCTATAAAAGTGACGGTTTCTCGGTTTCCATAGCTCAGTGTTAAGCCACCGACACGCAATACAGTTACGCCAAGACTGACTGAAGCACAACGCAACAACACCATTGGTCGCTTGGAAGCAGGCGAATCTCGATCAGATGTTGCCAGAGCTGTGAATGTCCACCCAAGCACCATCACAAGGCTATGGAATCGTCACCAACAACATGGATCAACTCGTGACCGTCCACGATCTGGCAGACTTCGTGTGACCACGCCCGCACAAGATCGCAACATCCGGTTCGTCACCTTCGGGATAGGACCACCACTGCGACGTCAACTGCCTCAACCATACCAGGGCTGCGTAGGATTTCCTATCAGACCGTACGCAACCGTCTACGAGATGCAGGAATCCGACCTCGACGTCCAGTCAGAGGCATCAAAATTCACCCAGCAACGTCGTCAAGCACGGCTGCAGTAGACTCGGGCACATCGGGTATGGGCTCATCGACGATGGAGGCATGTTTGGTTCAGCAATGAATCACGTTTTATGCTTCGTAGGCAGGATGGAAGAACCCGTGTTTACCGTCGCCGAGGTGAACGTTTTGCAGGAAACTGTGTGCAGGATGTTGACAGATTTGGTGGTGGCAGCGTCATGATGTGGGCTGCCATCGCCGACAATGCCAGAACAGACCTTTTGCACATTCAAGGGAATCTTACGGCTCAACGAACGTCGACGAGATTCCTAGGCCCCATATGCAACCCATCATGGTGAACGTCAACGACGTTTTTCAACATGACAACGCCCGTTCTCACACAGCTCGACTCACCACTGTCTTCTTGAGACACCACAACATCAATGTAATTCTCTGGCCCTCCAGATCACCAGATTTAAACCCCATCGAACATCTTTGAGACGAGTTGGACCGACGTCTGCGACGGCGACAACCTCAACCGCAGACTCTACCTCAGCTTGCAGCAGCTTTGCAGGCTGAGTGGACAGCCATTCCACAGAATGTGATTCGTCATCTCATCGCTTTCATGGGCATGGGATGCCAAGCAGTTATTGATGCTCACGGGGGGCATACTCGTTATTGACGTTGAGTGACGTTAAACTTCATCTAGTGAGCGTGGACTTCGCCTTTACACACTTTGGATGTTCAGCAGTGAATGTGCAAAGTTTCACACATGTCATACAGAACTACCCGGAATAAACTTGTTAACAATATGTCTCAAATTTTGCCTTTTGCGTTTCTTTTTTTGAAGAGTATATTATGATTTTATTTATCTCTTTAGTTAATGCTGTTTCAAATATATTATTATGAGCTTTTCAAACTATATTCTATTAATTCCATATTTTTGTCACTTGTCACTACAGAATTTACTTATTAGAGTGTATTTCATTTTATTTTTATTTAGGTTAAATAATCAATCATTTATAAATTATAAAAAATATTTAGTAAAGTATCGGGAATTATTGTAAACTACAGATTAGGGTCATGTCCTACAATAGCTAAGAGATTATGACCATGTCCTACAATAGCTAACAGTCTAGGATCATGTTCTACAATAGCTAACAGATTAGGGTCATGTCCTACAATAGCTAACAGATTAGGGTCACGTCCTACAATAGCTAACAGATTATGATCATGTCCTACAATAGCTGACAGTCTAGGATCATGTCCTACAATAGCTAACAGATTAGGGTCATGTTCTACAAGAGCTAACAAATTAGGGTCATGTCCTACAATAGCTGACAGACTAGGGTCATGTTCTATAATAGCTAACAGATTATGATCATGTCCTACAATAGCTGACAGACTAGGGTCATGTCTTACAATAGCTAACAGATTAGAGTCATATCCTACAATAGCTAACAGATTAGGGTCATGTTCTACAAGAGCTGACAGACTAGGGTCATGTTCTATAATAGCTAACAGATTATGGTCATGTCCTACAATAGCTAACAGATTAGGGTCATGTCCTACAATAGCTAACAGATTATGATCATGTCCTACAATAGCTGACAGACTAGGATCATGTACTACAATAGCTAACAGATTATGGTCATGTCCTACAACAGGTAACAGATTATGGTCATGTCCTACAATAGCTAACAGATTAGGGTCATGTTCTACAAGAGCTAACAGATTAGGGTCATGTCCTACAATAGCTGACAGATTAGGGTCATGTCCTACAATAGCTAACAGATTAGGGTCATGTCCTACAATAGCTAACAGATTATGATCATGTCCTACAATAGCTGACAGTCTAGGATCATGTCCTACAATAGCTAACAGATTAGGGTCATGTTCTACAAGAGCTAACAAATTAGGGTCATGTCCTACAATAGCTGACAGACTAGGGTCATGTTCTATAATAGCTAACAGATTATGATCATGTCCTACAATAGCTGACAGACTAGGGTCATGTCTTACAATAGCTAACAGATTAGAGTCATATCCTACAATAGCTAACAGATTAGGGTCATGTTCTACAAGAGCTGACAGACTAGGGTCATGTTCTATAATAGCTAACAGATTATGGTCATGTCCTACAATAGCTAACAGATTAGGGTCATGTCCTACAATAGCTAACAGATTATGATCATGTCCTACAATAGCTGACAGACTAGGATCATGTACTACAATAGCTAACAGATTATGGTCATGTCCTACAACAGGTAACAGATTATGGTCATGTCCTACAATAGCTAACAGATTAGGGTCATGTTCTACAAGAGCTAACAGATTAGGGTCATGTCCTACAATAGCTGACAGATTAGGGTCATGTCCTACAATAGCTAACAGATTAGGGTCATGTCCTACAATAGCTAACAGATTATGATCATGTCCTACAATAGCTGACAGACTAGGATCATGTTCTACAATAGCTAACAGATTATGGTCATGTCCTACAACAGGTAACAGATTATGGTCATGTCCTACAATAGCTAACAGATTAGGGTCATGTTCTACAAGAGCTAACAGATTATGGTCATGTCCTACAATAGCTAACAGATTAGGGTCATGTCCTACAATAGCTAACAGATTATGATCATGTCCTACAATAGCTGACAGACTAGGATCATGTTCTACAATAGCTAACAGATTAGGGTCATGTCCTACAATAGCTAACAGATTATGATCATGTCCTACAATAGCTGACAGACTAGGATCATGTTCTACAATAGCTAACAGATTAGGGTCACGTCCTACAATAACTAACAGATTATGGCCATGTCCTACAATAGCTAACAGATTATGATCATGTCCTACAATAGCTGACAGACTAGGGTAATGTTCTACAATAGCTAACAGATTATGGTCCTGTTCTACAATAGGTAACAGATTGTTTTATTCTTTTTGCACAGTAAAAACTTATTAAATTGACGGAAAACAGAAACATTTTTACGCTTATATATGACAAAACTTATTTGGTTACATTTTTTTTATCAATCATATTTACTTCTCCGGTTATTTTATTAACGACGTCATCAGTCAGTGATAGTGAAATAACCAGAACGTGAGAAAGTTGCATTGACATTTTGTTAAATTATTTAAGACCAGACATCCTAACAGTGTCCTAGCATTAAGTGACAGCTGTCAAGTGTCCATTAACGTCGTATAGAACTCAGAATCTTATGATCTTCATTTGATGTGTGACAAATATTACAAGTTATTTTCTGACTTGAAATTAAAAATCTAAGATTAATATAACAGAATAATCTTTGAAATGAGGGTTGGGTTGTTAGGTTTCGTTTTTTGTTATTATCAGTGTCATTTAATATTGAAAATCAATGTCCTTACATAGTAATAAGATACTCACTTTAGCCTAATTTTTCATTTTGATCAGTTTTAAGTACAAAGTGTCGTCGTTATATAAACATATATGTGTATATTGGAAAAACCAAATTCCTCAAGCTAATTTTTCTTCCTTAAAACGTATCATTTTAATAGGAGCAGCGACAGTAGATTCTGTTTATTTATTCTTGACGTCACATTATCAAACTCTGTTAGTTCTAATTTCTCCATGAGCTTCGGGCAACTAATCATCTGGTTAAAAAAACACACAACAATAATACATTATGTTTACTTTAAAACTTATCATTAAAGAACAGCGGTTCCTCTCGTTCTGAAAACTTTATCATGAGTTCAGTGACTCCTGATAAAACACATAGAGTTATGATCAAAGCTACTGACAGCTTGATAATGTTGAGGCCCGACAGCGCCAGGTGAGTTAAAGTGTTCGGATCCTAATCTGAGGATCGCGGGTTCGAATTCCGATCGCACCAAACATGCTCGCCCTTTCAGTCATGGGGGCGTTATAATTTGGTGGACAGTCCCACTATTCGTTGGTAAAGAGCAGCTCAAGAGTTGGCGGTGGGTGGTGATGACTAGCTGCCTTCCCTTTATTCTTAAACTGCTAAATTAAGAACGGCTAGCGCAGATAGCTCTTGAGTAGCTTTGCACGAAATTCAAAACAAACAATTAAAACTGTTTTGTTTTATATAAATATACGTTGTTTTAGCAATTCAAGCTTGTTTGCTTTTATTGCTGAATTCACGTGAAACCGGAAATGAATGAACAATATTCTGCTATGTCGTTTTTCAGATAATTGCAGGCGTTACAAAAGTGTTTCTAATACGCATAAAAATGTTTTTCGTCAATTAAACCGATATAAATTTAGTTTGTCTGTTTTCTTAGTATATTTGTAATTACACACAAAAATACACAATAACTTATCTGTACTACTCACACCACGGGTATCGAAACCCATTTCTAGCTGTGGGTGTCCCCAGATACGCCACTGGGAGCAACAACTTCAGTAATCTTCCGTTTCATATATGAAACAAGTCATATGGCTACCTTATTAATTTTGGGCACAATATGAAGGTGAAATATAGTACACATAAATGATTGTAAATATTTATAAATGAGATAAATACACAGCTAGCCCCGCATGGCCAAGCGTGTTAAGGCGTGCGACTCGTAATCTGAGGGTCGCGGGTTCGCATCCCTGTCGCGCCAAACATGCTCGCTCTGTCAGCCGTGGGGGCGTTATAACGTGACGGTCAATCCCACTATTTGTTGGTAAAAGAGTAGCCCAAGAGTTAGCGGTGGGTGGTGATGACTAGCTACCTTCTCTCTAGTCTTACACTGCTAAATTAGGGACGGCTAGCACAGATAGCCTTCGAGTAGCTTTGTGCGAAATTTAAAAAACAAAAAAAAAAAAAACTTCCGTAAAACAAAAAAACATACAGATTAAACTGTGTTGTAACAAATCAAACTAAACTGTTATGTAAGGACCTGCAGTTCATCTTTATCTTATACCGAGATTAATTAAAACGAAAAGTGAAATATTTTAAGTGTTATTTCTTCCCGTAGTTTGTACATTTTAAAATATATTCGATAAAATGAAATAATTAATATTTTATTGTTCAAAAACCTCGGATGAAATAAATGAATAAATGTTGTGAATCCTAAAAGTCTGTTGTATGGATAATTTTAGTTTCGTGATGCAGTTGACTTATCACTGTGTTTGTCTAATTTTCATAAATTTAAACATCTAATAAGGTACTTCCAGCTAGATCATCCATTAGGTTTCAGATATTGGCTTGGAACAATAATCAGCTTTAATGGGTAGCCGAAAGAAAACACAGGCACTTTTCCAATGTGAAGATCATATGGTCTACTTTCTCTCCAGGGCTAGTTGATTGGGTTAAAATAATTGACTTCCTTCATAACACGACTCGTGAATCATGCTTAGCAAATGGTATATGAGTATTTCGATTTAGAGTCATATTCAGTGTAATGTTTTCGAAAATTTAAATACCTTGTTCATTACGAATCTGAACAATATTGATAAGGTACAATTAGCTTCATTACCTCTCTTCTCCAGTAAGTTTGTTTTTGTTATGTTTTTGAATTTCATGCAAAGCTACTCGAGGGCTATTTGCACTAGACGTCCCTAATTTAGTAGTATAAGACTAGAGGGAAAGCAACTAGTCATCACCATCCATCACCAACTTTTACGCTACTCTTTTACCAACGAATAGTTGGATTGACTGTCTCATTATAACATCCCCACGGCTGAAATGGCGAGCATGTTTGGTGTGACGGGGATTACGAGTCGAGTGCCTTAACCACCTGGTCATGTCGTTTCTCTCCTGGTAAAGATGCCAAGACAACGAATCAAAATCCGGTTGTTGGGAATTTGGATTTGAGTCTGAACAATCTAACACACATACAAAAATTTGTAGTAACTTATAAAGTATCAGTGGCACGCATAGGTTCGTCTTTATTTTATTTTAGCGGAGTTGTTTGTTTATTTGTTGGTTTGTTTTGGATTTCGCGCAAACCTACACGAAGGCTATCAGGGCTAGGCGTCCCTAATTTAGCAGTGCAGTACTAGAAGAAAGGCAGCTAGTCATTACCACCCACCGCCAACTCTCGGGCTACTCTTTTACCAACGAATAGTGGGATTGAATGTTACATAATAACACTCCCACGGCTGAAAGGGCAACCATGTTTAATGCCACGGGGATTCGAAACCGCGACCCCCAAATTACGAGTCGAACGCGCTTAACCCACCTCCCCATGCCGGGGGAAACCGAATAAGCGTTATTTTTTTTTTAATTTTTAGAGATACGTTTCAGGTTGAAGGAATATTATGTGTTCACCCATCGCAACCTTTATTATTCAAGAGACGTAACAGATTCTTACAGTAAAGTTCACACTCACAGACTTGAAAACATGTTTTGTGTCTTTCCTCCACTAGAATATTTAAGTAAAATTAGAAGAGTACCGTTTAAGATTGATTTACCAAAATATTTTGAGCCATACGTTTTCAAGTGTAACATAACACAACATGGGATTTACGTTTCATTCTGAACGTAATAATAAGACCTTGTCAGCAGTAGTGTCTTGTAGCTATGGCATCTAAGACTAAATAAATGAACAAACCTCAACCATGAATGTGGTGTAAACATCTGGAACCACTTTCTACTAAAATCATGACTTAAGAACCCTTTCCATGTACTGGCATGATCTTGGTCAGTGGTCATCATCTTAGGGCCACGTAACTATAACTAATATATAATTTATGCAGATTTCTACAGATCATATAATCATTATATATTGTGTGAATTATGCTGATGTTTGGGGGTCACATAACTATTGCATAATCTGTAAATTATGTCAAGAACTTGGGTTACATATATGTTACACAACATGTATATTATTCTAACGTCTGGGGTTTACATATCTATTGTGTAATATGCAAATTATGCTTGTGTCTGGGAGCTATATAGCTGTTACTAGTATGTGAATTTTGCCGACATCCTGGGGCTAACTTTCTACTTTGTAATATATAAATTTTGTCGACATCTGAGGGTTTTACAGTTGTTACGTAATACGCACTACAAGAGGGTGCTGTTCTCTGAGTGACCCTACAAGACGCGGCTGTCTTAAAGAGAAGTGACGTCATAACTTCATGACGTGATACTTTGGTTACAGTAGCGTAAGAAGCGAAGTACTAAGAGAATTATGTAAATCAATATGCCATCAACTTTAACGTAAACACCCAAACTTTTAAAAACAATATTGTATCTAATGTGCGTACATTTGTTTTACCCTCATCAGTATTGTAAAGTTTTTTTTATCATAAATACGGTTTCGTTTTATAACAAAATCATTAAACCTGCTTCTTTATTCACTAGTGCTTATCAAACTTACAGTTTACACATTTATATTTTTATTAGGTACGTTTTACAAAGGCGGATGGTGTTCGGAAAACGTTATTATTTTAACGAACGTCCGAAAACATTAAGACTGACCATATTTTTTTTTACAAGTCTCTCCTTACTAACACTTTATCAAAGGTTTTCAATGTGAAGCTAATAGAATGTATAAAGTTCGCGTCCCCAACTTGTACAGCGGTAAGTCTACGGTCTTACAACGCTAAAATTAGAGTTCGATTCCCTTCGGTAGGCTCAACAGCCCTGCGTGGCTTTGCTACAAGAAAAACACAATAAAGTTTGCGACACACGATGTTGTCGAACAGACCTATTCAGTAATAGAGATAATTGGGTTAACTGGAAATTTAGAATTTAAGGTTAGATCCCTTGATAAATGGTGACTGATATAATTTTTCACTAAGATCTTTTCGCACATTTAAAGCTCTCACTCATCTAGAATTTTCCTAGTTGTAACTGAAATATGAAAAAAAACATACTTCTCACTTGATGTTATTGACTTCTGAAGTGTCGAGATGGAATCTCTGTGGCATTTTGAAAAGAACTTGTTTCGTATTGCCTTGAGGAATAATGATTTAAACGAACATTAATTGTGGAAGGCTTTGGCGTACGAGCTGACTTGTGTTCTGTTGCAAAGCTAAGTGTACTGTACGGGTGCTCCAGATCCTCGAAGTTCATGCTACAGTACAAAACTGTAGGAGGCAAAGTCAGTGAAATACACGAAGAAACAAAGTTTTGTACGCTTTAATTAGATTTAACGTTAACTTAATTCTGTACACACCACAATCATGAGTCGCTATACAGAAAATCTCTGGTTTGATTACCAATTCAGTAGAATAGTAACAACGGCGCCATCAGATGCGACTGTGTGTAATAAATTTCAATTTAAATCCAAACCATTTTCCTTATCTGTCCTTTTTTTTTTCTTTTACGACCATGAGTTCCTCTAACTAGTAAGGTTTATTTTTCTTGTTCTTGTTTGATGGCATAAAATCAGCTCGTTGCAAGAAAAAAATGTCTATTTTCAACTCATGTCTCATGCTGTTTATCATATTTCAGAATGTTGCTACCCCCAGTGGCACAGCGGAATGTCTCCTGACTCACACCGTTTAAACTCGGGTCTCGATACCCGTGGTGGGCAGAGCACAAATAGCTCATTGTGTAACTTTGTGCTTAATTCTAAAAACAAACAAACAGAACGTTGATTTATCGTTTAGTAGGTGTGCCTGCCAGTGGCACAGTGGTAAGAATTCGGATTCACATCGCTAGAAACCGAGTTTCGATACACGTGGTGGGCAGACCACAGATATCCCATTGTTTAGTTTTGTGTTTAACTACAAAACTGACTTTATTACCCTCCTTGTTAATCAGATATTTATTCAAGGTCCCTCGTGATGTGATTAGATCTGATATTTTTGTAGGTCAGGAATTTGGAGAAATAGCTTTAATAACATCAGAAAATACCAACAAAACAATTTTTAACATTTACTAAAACATGTGAAATGTTTAACATACTATACATACATAAGTTAGGTATTTCTTTTTACTACGAGATTATTTTTAGCAATATCAGTTTCTCTCTCTATGGCTATTTTCCAATTTATATTTATATAACACATTAAAAGTAGTAATTTTTTCACAGTAATTGTGTTTAACTAGTTAAAAGATATATAGCAACACTAAATCCTTTAAAATTGAAATATAACCTAAATGCCCAAATTTTAACTTTACTTTTTGTTTTTCAGTCATTTATGTTTTTTTTTTCTTTTCTCTACAAAAGAAAATTACATTAAATATTTAAAAGTATGTTATTAAATATAACTAATTTTATCAGGTTTATTGCTTTTAAATAAAAGAGAACTACCTGCTATTTGTACAGTATACTTTTAAATTTTAAAGCCAACAATAAGATAAGAATTTTAAATACATTTAAAAAATTTTAGATTATTCATTGTATATCTTGGCGATTATTACTTTGGTTGATATAATTTGATATTTATTTATGTTGTTGTTTTGAGTTAAGCACAAAGCTACACAATGGGCTATCAGTGCTCTGCCCACCACGGGTATCGAAACCTGGATTTTAGCGTTGTAAGTCCGCAGACATACCGCTGAGCCACTGGGGGCACTTGTTTATGACATAACAACTAAATAAAGTTACAAAATGTATTCTTTCTTTTCTAATGTATCAAGTGACAGATTCAAAGTGCACTCGAGGGACTGATTGTCCAACTGTGATAAGTAAGCCCTTCAAAAACAAGACATTCTAAATGCAGTGGTAGTAGACTTTGTCTGATCTTACAGAAACTAATTAATTAATTAATTTCACTTTCTATATTACACTTCTTCTTAACCAACTCGAACTCTCTAACCAATAATATTTGGTTTCTCTGACTTAATAGAATTTTATGTTAAACAGCTCGAACTCTCTAACCAATAATATATGGTTTCTCTGATTTAATAGAATTTTATGCTAATCAGCTCGAACTCTCTAACCAATAATATATGGTTTCTCTGATTTAATAGAACTTTATGGATTGTAACTTATTCCTTTTCTATTTCTATACGTGTATTAATTACATATATCTTATAAAAAAAACTTCAAGAATCAATTTAGTTGTAATCATTAATGGTACCATAACCTCAGTGGTTCTCTCACGCCATAATTTGAATTTCGATACCCGCGGTAGCCACTGTACGAATAACTCATTGGGATTAAAAACAAACAAAGCGTCAAGTTCCACATTTACATTGAAGTAACTCAGACCAAGCTGAGAAACGAAACTCAAAGTATATTCAGTTTTTATCTTGTTTTCTGATATGTTCTGTTTCTTTCTCTCTACCACACCAAGCTTTAATAGCTGCGTAAGAGCCAACTTTGCTAAGTTCCCCGATGTCGAACTCATAAACTATATGTAAGGCAGTTAGTCAACACCAACTCTTGGGGTACAACTTTCTAACCAGACAGAGAAACATGATTATTATTTACAATATACCCACGATTACATAACGAGAAGTGAGAATTTGTTTTCTATGTTGTGTTTTTTGTGTGTGTGTGTGCGCTAACGAAATGCAAACCTGGGATCCCAGTAGCCATAGTTCGTGACGTTAACCATTTGGACGTGCTGAATCACGTTCGTGAAAACACTCTAATGTCATCGAGATATAAAAATTACTTTATGTCAAGAGCTATCTTTACTCTTTTCGTTCTGATTTCACTTACTTAATGTTATAGTATTTTAGGGTTTTTGTAACATGCCCCACAACACTGTTTTGCATCCAATGTAACATGACAGACATCACTATGTAGAAAACAATTCCCGAACAATAAGTTTTGCAGTTTTTAGCTTAATCTAGTGTCATTCTAAAGTAAAACCAAACTAAAAAACAACATACAAATAATGTTTAGAGATTCAGGCTGAATTAATTCTACACCCGTATTCTCAAGACGACAGGTACGGGTATTAAAACTTGAATTAAAATAAAGTACATAACAACTCTTAGATCTTCTTGGGTCATCTTCAGGCTAGCCTTTGATAACCAGCCGTTTTCAGAATACATTTTTACTTCACGAGGGTTTCTTGTCATCACGAATTAATTTCACATCTCACCAGCACAAGGCCAAGAAATGTTTACGTTCCACAGTTTGAATGCTCATCTGTTTTGCTTTCTTGGTACGGTTTTCTTGATTGTTAAATCAAAAGGTCAACATTAGTTAATTACGAATCGAAAGTTTAATTAAAAATTGTAATTCTGTCTGAAGTAACCACTAGAGTGGCGATCAATATTAGACCTTGTAATTAGTGTATGGTGGAAAGTGAAGATGCTTTGTACTAAATATTCACCTTTGAACTTAATGTGTGTGTGGTTGTTTTTAATCTCGCGCAAAGCTACACGAGGGTTATCTGTGCTAGCCGTCCCTAATTTAGCAGTGTAAGACTAGAGGGTTTGTTTGTTTTTTGGAATTTCGCACGAAACTACTCGAGGGCTATCTGTGCTAGCCGTCACTAATTTAGCAGTGTAAGACTAGAGGGAAGGCATCTAGTCATCACCACCCACCGCCAATTCTTGGGCTACTCTTTTACCAACGAATAGTGGGATTGACCGTCACGTTAAAACGCCCCCACGGCTGAAAGGGTGAGCATGTTTGGCGCTACGGGGATGCGAACTCGCGACCCTCAGATTACGAGTCGCACGCCTTAACACGCTTGGCCATGCCGGGCCTTATCCGTCATAAATCAGCCAATTGAACTGATTTGAATTTCGCGCAAAGCTACACGAGGACCACGAGCGCTAGTCGTTCCTAATTTAACAGTGTAAGACTAGAGCAAAGGTAGTTAGTCATCACTATCAACCTCCAACTCTTGGGTTACTCTTTTACCAACGAATAGTGGGATTGACCGTCACCTTATAACGATCCCACAGCTCAAAGAGTGACCATGTTTGGTTTGACGGGACTTCGAACCCAAAGTCAGCACACAACAATTCTAATTAAATATTTTAATGGTTATCACTTCATCATTTGTTAACTCTTCAAAATTTGACAAAACGTTCAGTGAGGATTTTTTTCCAGTTTTGCGAAATTCAGTTGAGCAAACACTTATGGCTCAGCAATCAATTTCAGAGTTAAAATCAGGTTTCGACATCCGTGGTTCGCAAAACCAACGTACACCTTTGTACCTAAAACAAACGAAGCCAGTTTAGTGTGTGTTTTTTTCATCTTTCAAACGTAAAGATAAATGAACAGCTATACATCCTACATGTTGTTATAGAGCTTTATAAATTATGTAATGAATATCAGAAGAATTCATTTCTTTCTACAAAAACAATCATATCAGTAAATAGCTATGAACTATTCACGAATAATTGATAAGTTATAAAACAGTTCCTTTTTTCTAGAATTTTGTTCGATTAAGTTCACTGGTTTATTGTTAAAAATTAATACTTTTCAAAGGAATGAAAAAAAGAAATCGATTTTATTTTTAATAATTTTAACTGGTTTTATTATTTAATTGACGTTGAAACAATTAATTAATTAATTGTTAACAACGATGCTTCATTGCTTGTTATGATCACTCCGCCAACACTACACCCACTGTAAAAAACGTATGAGTGGAAGTAAGCCAGTCTTAGGATGCACATCTTAACAACAAGTATGAGGACGTTAGCTTCCGAACCACATTAAACTGAGGCGACATTTTGTATATGTCAGGAAAGATGATGGTCATCGGGGTCATTATTTATGCTTAGAAATCTATGGGTACACGGATAGGTGACCTTACAAGTATGTCACAAGCGGGTAAGTGACTTTACAAGTATGTCAGAAGCGGGTAGGTGACTTTACAAGTGTGTCAGAAGCGGGAAGATGACTTTACAAGTATGTCAGAAGCGGGTAGGTGAGTTTACAAGTGTGTAAGAATCGGGTAGGTGAGTTTACAAGTGTGTTAAAAGCGGGTAGGTGGTTAGAAGCGGGTAGGTGGCTTTACAAGTGTGTTTGAAGCGGGTAGGTGGCTTTACAAGTGTGTCACAAGCGGGTAGGTGACTTTACAAGTATGTCAGAAGCGGGTAGGTGAGTTTACAAGTGTGTCAGAATCGGGTAGGTTACTTTACAACCGTGTCAGAAGCGGGTAGGTGACTTTACAAGTGTGTCAAAAGCGGGTAGGTGACTTTACAAGTGTGTCAGAAGCGGGTAGGTGACTTTACAAGTGTGTCAGAATCGAGTAGGTCACTTTACAAGTGTGACAGAAGAGGCTAGGTGACTTTATAAGTATGTCAGAAGCGGGTAGGTGACTTTACAAGTGTGTCAGAAGCGGGTAAGTGACTTTACAAGTATGTAAAAAGCGGGTACATGACTTTACAAGTGTGTCAGAAGCGGGTAGGTGACTTTACAAGTATGTCAGAAGCGGGTAGGTGACTTTACAAGTGTGTCAGAATCGGGTAGGTGACTTTACAAGTACAGAAGTTAGGTCTTTACAAGTGTGTCAGAAGCGGGTAGGTGACTTTACAACCGTGTCAGAAGCGGGTAGGTGACTTTATGTCAGAAGCGGGTAGGTGACTTTACAAGTATGTCAGAAGCGGGTAGGTGAGTTTACAAGTGTGTCAGAATCGGGTAGGTGACTTTACAACCGTGTCAGAAGCGGGTAGGTGACTTTACAAGTGTGTCAAAAGCGGGTAGATGACTTTACAAGTATGTCAGAAGCGGGTAGGTGACTTTACAAGTGTGTCAGAATCGGGTAGGTGACTTTACAAGTGTGACAGAAGAGGCTAGGTGACTTTATAAGTATGTCAGAAGCGGGTAGGTGACTTTACAAGTGTGTCAGAAGCGGGTAAGTGACTTTACAAGTATGTGTAGGTGAAAAGCGAAGCGGGTAGGTGACTTTACAAGTATGTCAGAAGCGGGTAGGTGACTTTACAAGTATGTCAGAAGCGGGTAGGTGACTTTACAAGTGTGTCAGAAGCGGGTAGGTGACTTTACAAGTGTGTCAGAAGCGGGTAGGTGACTTTACAAGTATGTCAGAAGCGGGTAGGTGACTTTACAAGTGTGTCAGAAGCGGGTAGGTGACTTTACAAGTGTGTCAGAATCGGGTAGGTCACTTTACAAGTGTGTCAGAAGCGGGTAGGTGGCTTTACAAGTGTGTCACAAGCGGGTAGGTTACTTTTTCACAAGTGTGTCACAAGTATGTCAGAAGGGTAGGTGAGTTTACAAGGTGTCAGAATCGGGTAGGACTTTACAGTGTGTAAAAGACATGACCTTTACAAGTATGTCAGAAGGGTAGGTGACTTTACAAGTGTGTCAGAATCGGGTAGGTGACTTTACAAGTGTGACAGAAGAGGCTAGGTGACTTTACAAGTGTGTCAGAAGCGGGTAGGTGACTTTACAAGTGTGTCAGAAGCGGGTAAGTGACTTTACAAGTGTGAAAGAAGAAGCTAGGTGACTGTCAGTATGTCAGAAGCGGGTAGGTGACTTTACAAGTGTGTCAGAAGCGGTAAGACTTTACAAGTGTGTGAAAAGCGGCACATGACTTTACAAGTGTCAGAAGCGAGTAGGTGACCTTACAAGCATGTCAGAAGCGGGTAGGTGACTTACAAGTGTGTCAGAAGCGGGCAGGTGACTTTACAAGTGTGTCAAAAGCGGGTAGGTGACTTTACAAGTATGTCAGAAGCGGGAGGTGACTTTACAAGTGTGTCAGAAGCGGGTAGGTGACTTTACAAGTGTGTCAGAAGCGGGTAGATGATTTTACAAGTATGTCAGAAGCGGGTAGGTGAGTTTACAAGTGTGTCAGAATCGGGTAGGTCACTTTACAAGTGTGTAGGTGACTTTACAAGTGTGTCACAAGCGGGTAGGTTACTTTACAA
The DNA here is from genome assembly GCF_004210375.1 of Tachypleus tridentatus. Taxonomy (NCBI): domain Eukaryota; kingdom Metazoa; phylum Arthropoda; class Merostomata; order Xiphosura; family Limulidae; genus Tachypleus; species Tachypleus tridentatus. The sequence goes on along the minus strand of NC_134835.1, from coordinate 12,099,004 downwards.
GTGTGTCAGAAGCGGGTAGATGACTTTACAAGTATGTCAGAAGCGGGTAGGTGAGTTTACATGTGTATCAGAATCGGGTAGGTGACTTTAAAGTGTGCCAAAAGCGGGTACATGACTTTACAAGTATGTCAGAAGCGGGTAGGTGACTTTACAAGCACGTCAGAAGGGTAGGTGACAAGCTGGCAGGTTGACTTACAAGTCACAAGTGTTACTTTCAGAATCGAGTAGGTGACTTTACAAGTATGTGACAGAAGAGGCTAGGTGACTTTATAAGTATGTCAGAAGCGGGTAGGTGACTTTATAAGTATGTCAGAAGCGGGTAGGTGACCTTACAAGTGTATCAGAAGCGGGTAGGTGACTTTACAAGTATGTCAAAAGCGGGTACATGACTTTACAAGTATGTCAGAAGCGGGTAGGTGACATTACAAGTATGTCAGAAGCGGGTAGGTGACATTACAAGTGTGTCAAAAAACGAATCATCAAAGTTTCGTTCTTTGAGTTAAGGAGTCCATCAGCAAGCAGCTCGATGGCCTTGTAGGTGAACTGAAAAGCAATCTAGTGTAAATATTAGCTTTATTTTAGTAGTAATAGTACTGCTATGCACGTGGAAATATTATTGAACACTTAACGTCGATATTTTCTTGGAAACTAGTCATGTGGTACAGGACGTTTAGATTGTATAAATGAAATGTATACGTTTTCTTGATAGTAATTAGTGTTTAACTTTACTATAGCATGTAAACAGTGAAACTGAGGTTGCTAATTATGTGAGAACCTTCTTGTGGCCGTAAAGCCTGATTAGAAACATCTTAAAGTCCAATCATGTGTTAGTCCGTAAGAAAACACCCGTTTTCTGACGCTGTAGTTCAAATACATCCACATATTCTACATTTTAACAACAAGCTCTATCTTCCACGTGCCAGATAAGTTTATACATTACGTGTTTTCATCAGTGCTGAAGTGCAAGAGGAATAAGAAAATATTTTTTTAATTATCCAGCTTATGAAGTTTGACATTAACATCCTTGCTTAAGATGGAATGCTACAGATAATTTGTTTGACCGATGCTTGTTGTCTATTTTGTCTTTTTTTTACTATTCTACAATACAAATTCCTTTTGCACAAAGGGACATGATCTATATTCTAGCCAAAATTGTTCTTTTATAGCATGACACTACAAATAATAAGGAATCATCCTTGAACTAAATGTATTGGAACTGAACATATCGATCATGGCACTTCGGCCTGAATATGCGGTTCAGCAATATTATATTAAGATGTAAAATCTATTTGTATACAGTAAAATAAGCCTTACGTATCTTTCATATAATGTCTCAAAAGTTTTGAAAGTGGAAATCATTAGTTTAGACTTTCAGTAACAAATTAACGGTTGAGTTCAACTAATTGAAATATGACTTAAGGTTATGAACATGTAGATTGTGGTTTTGAGAAGAGGATACGTTAATTACTGGCATTAGTTAAGATAATAAAATAGATGTCTACGTTACACTCTCTGAGGACGAGTTCCATTTAATAACTGCTTTGATAGTTGATCGTGCGTGAAGTGAATTTGAAAACATATCGTGTTTCAACCAATGTAGTTTTGTGTGAAACAAGGAAGATATACTGGTAAGCATTATTTGTTTGCTGTATATACGACATTCTATCTGTACAGCTAGATTCTGTAAACTAAGTCCTGGTTTAAAATTACATGCCAACTGCTTGATCGGATAAATTCTGTAAACAATGTTACCAAGATGTTTTGTTTTTATTTGGAGAGCAATGTTACAAATATTAATAATTTCAATAATTAACTTATAACACCAATAATTCTCGGTCCAGTGTGTTAAGGCGTTCGACTCATTATCCGAGGGTCGCGGGTTCGAATTCCGATCGCACCAAACATGCTCGCCCTTTCAGCTGTGGGGGTGATATAATGTGACGGTCAATCCCACTATTCGTTGATAAAAGAGTAGCCCAAGAGTTGGCTGTGGGTGGTGATGACTAGCTGCCTTCCCTCTAGTATTACACTGCTAAATTAGGGACGGCTAGCGCAGATAGCCCTCGACTAGCTTTGCACAAAATTCAAAACAAGCCCAAACCCAATAATTCTCCATCATATATTGTACTAGAAAATAATATATTAAAATTAATTAACAGTAACGTCTGGTTGACATTAAGTTAGCTCTGGGTTCGATATTTTTCATTTTTTTCTAGCAATTTATTTTACTCCACCACAGAACATATGGTGACCTTGTCTTCCACAAATAAGTTTAAAATAAAGAGAGTACAATGTTATGTAAGGATAGAAGCATTGAATCATATAAATCAAGCTTTGAAATAATTTAACAGGTATTATCTTACTGACAGTATTATATGAATGAACAGTAGGTTATAGATCTGTCCTTAAAGTTATTACCTTTTATTGATTCCCCAAAAATTAGTGCATTGGTAATTCAATCATACAATGTTTAAATCACTATAAACATTTATATAATAAACAAAAGAGATCTAATATATTGAAGTTCTTTATCTGAACTTGCCTAAGATACATTATCCACAGAAGTCTATAGCCAAATTAATAATAATTAATAATATATATGTAAAAAACGACTGGTTTGGGTTGAGAAAAAATTTTTATACAGAGGAACGAACAACGTTTCGACCTTAGGTCATTGTCAGGTTCACAAAGAAGATCGAAACGTTTTTCGTTCCTCTATATAAATACATTTTTTCAACCCAAACGAGCCGTTTTTTACATATATATCTTTCTCTACAAGTGGGTTTTCTCGTCATCACTAATAATTAATAATATTCACTTTCATATGTTTATTCGATCAATTAATACTTGTGTAAAATAATAACTTACTTGAACATCAAATGGAACGATTTGACGCGTTGTTAAATAAGTGGTTCATTTGTACAATATCATGATACTGTAATTAGTATTTATTTCAGTTGTTAATTAATTGAAACCAAAGATATATCCGTGGATATATCTTCCATTTAATAGTCATATATTCCTTAAATCGATAATGGCAGCGAATATTAGATGTGGACCCTTTGATATGGAAATGTTCCATTCATCGTTATGTTATGTGAAATAAACGGTGTAAATATAGGTTCACATTAGCCCTTCGTTACTTCTTTGTGAAAAAAACTGACACTTGCAGAAGTGCGAATGATCCCTTTTCGGAGTGGTATACTACTACGGGTATCTAAATCATACTGGTATCTATATGATTATGATGGCATTGTCTGTTGTGTGTCCATGTAACAACTTATCCATGTAGATATAGTGACACTGTCGTTGTGTGTCCATGTAACAACTTATCCATGTAGATATAGTGACACTGTCTGTTGTATGTCCTTGTAACTATTTCGCAGGGTGCTGATGTATCTTTGCCAAAACTGGTATGGAGATTCATTAGGTCTATGCAGGGGTACAAACAAATATTCTGTTTTGTATTTTGCGTTTTGCGGTCTGTTTTGGACGTTTTAGCGTTTTTTCACTACTAATTTGCATCCTCGAAATGGATCTCCCTCAAAGTTTGTATGGAAGTTTAATGGGTCCATGAAAAGATACAAAGAAACTTGCGGTTTAGCGATTTGTATTTTACAGTTTTTATGGCGTTCAATTACACGTAAAGCAGTAAACGTTTATACCCTAAGATAATCTTTCAATAATTATGAATTTACATAACTTACCTCAGCCTGACACTCAGTATAATAAAAATAATGAAAACACCAATAATGCTATGTCTTCACCTTCAATCACAACACCAGGCTTGTCCTTTGAACCAAGGTGTGCATGAGACAAAGTGACAAGAAATTTATGTTCCTAATAAAAGTAGTTTTTGTGTTTTATTTTGGGTTGTATTGATAAAGTTCAATGAAACTTACCTCAAGGATTTTATTGAACAATGTTTGTTGTGTTTTACATGTTGACTTAACCTCGCATTGTGGATGACATCTAGGTATATAACAGAACACCTGAACAAATTCTGTTTTATATATTTAATTAAGAAGATCTGTTTTATGAGTTTGGATGGTATTAACTGATTGAATCTCAATGGGTTCATAGACAGGAACACGAAGAGACAGTTGTTGAAAGTATAATCGAAAAGAAGAAAAAATAAACGCATGTGCTTCATAATTTGTATCTATATTGTGACTATTCATATGTCTTTGAATACTTGTCAGTATCTTATATCCCAGCAATATAATGTTTTTACTATTGTGATCCTATTCATGTGTCTTTAATACGTATTAGCTCCCTATGTCATAGTAATATAAGGAACTAACATTATACTCTCTTGACTAGAAACGTATGTTCAGTTAGACGTACTTTAGAAAACAATAACTTAAGCTATTGTTTTTTGTTAATAAGCACAAGACTACACAGAAGGCTATCTGTGTGATGCCCACCACGGGTGTTGAATCCGGTTTCTCGTACTTTAAGAATACAAACATATCACTGTGCCGGCAACGTGTTTGCAATTGTGGCTCCAACATCGTCATTGCCCGGCATGGCTAGATGGGTCAAGACATGCGACTCGTATTCTGATGGTCGCGGGTTCGCGTCCCAAACATGCTCACCTTTTCAGTCGTGGGGGCGTTATAATGTAACGATCAATCCCACTCTTCGTTGGTAAAAGAGTAGCCCAAGCGTTGGCGGTAGGTGGTGATGATTAGCTGCCTTCCCTCTAGTCTTACACTGCTTAATTAGGGACGGTTAAACAAAACAAACTAACATCGTCTATGATATTTTATATCATATTATATTATTTATATTATATACGTAAATAGTTGTAATAATTAAATTATACATGTATGTAATTATAATAATTATTACTTAGGTAAATGGATAGTGATCTGAATATAACGTTGAATACATGTTTCATGTTTGAAATATTGTGGATTATATACTCATTGTATGTCGGAGCTGATCCACGAATTTTTTTTAACGAACTAGTACATTAACGACTATCCTTATCTTAAATCTGAAATTTATCGGAAAATAAGACGCATTTCTTGTTGTTATAAGGAAAAAATTATCTTACGTATTATTTGATAGTACAACAACTTACTGCGTTAACAAATGTTTATGTTGGGATAATGCACATTTGAACGCAGTTCATCACTGCTTATCCTTACGAGAGATCTCTAGCGACTGTTAATTTGTGGAGTTTTATAGCACATAGCTTATTAAATTTAAAATTTATTTAAATATGCTAAACTGGATGCTTTCAACACAAACCTATTAATGCGACTTTATTACACAATGTGTATTAACGTAGTCTTTATTGAACAACGAGTCTTTATTGTTGAAATATTTTTTTTACTTGTTATATTATTGTTTTGATCATCGTTTCTGAAGTTATAAGTTACGTGAAATAAAACCAGTTTAAGAACGTATACCTCATAACTTGGGAAATTGGATTCATTACCGGAAGGAAAATTGTTTTAGCAACAAATCCTACATCATAAATTTTAAGAAAATCAATTTCGTCTTTGTTGTCAGAACATAGAAGTGAAAATACGATTTCTACGTTTGATTTTGTATGTGAAAAAAACAAAGCTTTTGTGTGACACCATGTGATCGTTAGATTTTGTTGAGACGTCAACTCAGGTCAGGAAGTTATATTTGTATTTATTTTCACATCTGAAATGTTATGTACATTGTGTTATGATTAGGCTATCGCAAACAATAGCTTCCAAACGTTAAGTTAAACGAAAATACTCAAAGAAAACAAAATAACGTAGTTAATATATTTACGGTCTTATGAAATAGGCCTGGTGGGTTGAGGCGTTAGACGCGTAACCTGAGAGCCACAGGTTCGAATCCCGATCGCACCAATCATGCTCGCCCTTTCAGCCATTGGTGCGTTATAATGTTACGATCAATCCCACTCTTCTTTGGTAAAAGAGTAGCCCAAGAGTTGGAGGTGGGTGGTGATGACTAGCTACTTTCCCTCTAGTTTTACACAGCTAAATTCGGGACGGCTAGCGCAGATAGCCCTCGAGTAGCTTTGCGCGAAATTCAAAATAAATAAATAACAACTTATGAAATAAACAAGAATGATTTAGAATGAATATTCAATGTGTGAACAGAAGCTAACAGAATCGTTTGATTTTTGTTTTTTACACGAGGCATAAGTTACGCGAAACTCAGTGAATAACAAGAATAGCATGAAATCAGATGAGGAAAGAAATCCTTTGTTAAATTCCTTTTATTATTGAGTCGCGAATAATGATAGATTGACAGACAGTACTGTGTGCACCTTGCTCAGAACTTCTTTCAGAAACAAAAAAATACACCTGATGAAAGATAAGAAACGATATTGATGCCTGTTATTAAAGTAGAAAACATCAAAACACTTATCGAACATGTCCATGAATTGTCTTGTCATCAGTTACGTTAGATTCTGTATGGACCGTCATTTTTAAATAAAATTTATTGTCTGTTGAAAGTAGCTTGTATTCGTTAGAAGTTATATACGGAGTTGAGTGCTTTATTTTAAAGTGACTTCGAAGCCTCATTTATGTTCACGTCGCCACGTCCGGTCGTGAATTGACTGATGACTGTGCATCTTGACAATAGTCATATGCCGTAATTTCCATTGCGTAAGGAAGTCAGGTGAACAGCACACATTCTGTTAAGCCATGTGGTACACAAGGACGACTGATTCTTATCACCGGTTTTAACTTATATAACCGGTATATCTTAAAATAACACGAATATCCATTTTATTCTCCGGATACTTGAGGTATGTGACTGTTCAAGGAATACTTCGTGGAAACAGCTCGTATGCGCGTGACCGATGTGATATTCTCAGCTACTTCTTTACTATTTTCCTTCTGCTTTACGGTTCCATTGATCTTTGTGTTCAATCTTGTGAAATGCCACGTTCTTACCACATCTAAGGTAAGGCTGGTTACGGCCCGGCATGGCCAAGCGTGTTAAGGCGTGAGACTCGTAATCTGAGGGTCGCGGGTTCGCATCCCAGTCGCGCCAAACATGCTCGTCCTTTCAGCCGTGGGAGCGTTATAATGTTACAGTCAATCCCGCTATTCGTTGGTAAAAGAGTAGCCCAAGAGTTGGCGGTGGGTGGTGATGACTAGCTGCCTTCCCTCTAGACTTACACTGCCAAATTAGGGACGGCTAGCACAGATAGCCCTCGTGTAGCTTTGTGCGAAATTCAAAAACAAACAAACAAACAAATAAGGTTTGTTACGGGTTCTTTTCTGGATCGTCATGTCCACACATGTAGATTCATGTTACTGAATTTTCCAGTACCATTAAATTGGACGTTCGTAGCCCTTGATCCGAACACATCTTTATAGTCAAGGTGTATGAATATTTTACATCGGTAAAGACTATTACATACCCTTTCGATTTATTTTTTTTTAATTTCGCGCAAACCTACTTGAGGGCTATCTGTGCTAGCCATCGCTAATTTAGCAGTGTAAGACTAGTGGGAAGGCAGCTAGTCATCACCACCCACCGCCAACTCTTGGGCTACTTTTTTACTAACGAATAGTGGGATTGACTGTCACATTATAATGCTACCCAAGGCTGAAAGAACAAGCGTGTTTGGTGTTAGGGGGATTCTTATCCGCGACCCTCCGATTGTTAGTCGAGCGCTTCAGCCATCTGGCCATGGTATATTGAAATAAAGCACTTTACCTGAAACCTGAGTTATTCAAGTTTCAGTACTTCCAAATCGAATTTTACGTATCATGAATTTCTAGGAATTACTATAAATCTAAATCTATTATATATATTCCATCTACTGCTTTATACCTGCACTAGTAAAATGCACCTGCCGTATATATGAAAAATGGAATAAAATATTAAATATGTTTTTAAAAGTAAAATCACTGACAAGAAAAGACGGACTATTTAAAATATTAAATATAAAGGTTTCATTCCCTACGTAAAATTCTCTCGCTATTACAGTGGTAAATCTACCGATTTACAGCGCTAAAATCAGACGTTTGATTCTCCTTGGTGGACTCAGCATATAACCCGATCTGCCTTCGTTACAAGAAAACACTCACTCTAAGTTTGTTTGTTTGCTTTTGAATTTCGCGCAAAGCTTCTCGAGGGCTCTCTGCGCTAGCAGTCTCTAATTTTGCAATGTGAGACTAGAGAGAAGGCAGCTAGACATCACCACCCACCGCTAACTCTTGGGCTACTCTTTTACCAACGAATAGTGGGTTTGACCGTCACATTATAACGCCCCCACGGTTACAAGGGCGAACTTTTTCGTGTGACGGAAATTCGAATCCGCGACCCTCGGATTACGAGTCGAGTGCCTTAACCACCTGGCCATGCCAGGCCATTAGTGTAGCATCAGTATTGTTGTTCAGGCTGTGATTTCTATAAACTCTTCTGGCGTCTTTAAATGTAACCAAAGCAATGCGCCTAAAGAACAGTATACATTTTTGGTTAGCTATAATTGAACTTACAGCTTTGATTAATCGTTATCAATCGGAAACTGATACTGGGGCTTCTCAATCATTATTGTTAGAAGGTATACTGTGTATAAAGTCTAGTTCTGGCAGCTCTGTAATTGGTCAGGATACGGATGATGACATTGTTAATGTTCCTCCTCATAACGTTTATTAAATATCAGACCTAGTTTAAGGTCCAGTTGTGGCTAGGATAAAACCTACTCTGCCAATTAAGGGTAGCATTATTGTTGGGAAACAGTTTTATCGTGAGAAAATGTGCTTTCCCTGTGTGCTGTGACTAAGAAATTACGCCAAAAACACCTGACAGACACGTGTTCAGAGGAAAAAATTACAGATTTGTCACAGACATTTTTGATCTGACGAGTATATTGTAAATATTATTCTACTGGCAAGTTTTTTGATCTGACGAGTATATTGTAAATATTGTCCTTTTGTCCAGTTTTTTGATCTGACGAGTATATTGTAAATATTGTCCTATTGGCAAGTTTTTTGATCTGACGAGTATATTGTAAATATTGCCCTACTTGCAATTCTTCAGTGAGGGACAATGATGAACGTGAGGGATCTGGTTCACCTAGTAAAGTTCCATTTGCTGGATGTAAAGTGATTTCTTAGCAAGAAAATAATGCACTCGTTTCTTCGCTATTTAAATATGCAATTCTAAAACATGAACTGGAGAAAGCTCGAAATGGTTATTTCTTGAAGAGATATTGTGCTTATGAGGAAATGAATGGGAGCAAACGTGCTAGCTTCAGCGGACTGGGTTGTAGTTTATCTAAATAGTTCTTTGAAAAGCATATTGTTTTGAGGTATTTAAAGTTGCCCAGAAACTCCTAATGAGATGTCATTTAGGAATCAACAAGACGTGTAGTAAAATTATTAAACATTTCGTTTGGCAAAAAACAAAAAAGCAAGATGTTTTTTTCATTTTGTAAAACTTGTTATACTTCTCATTGTTATACCTCATTGTTATACTTCTCATTGTTATACCTCTCATTGTTATACTTATCATTGTTATACCTCTCATTGTTATACCTCTCATTGTTATACTTTTCATTGTTATACCTCTCATTGTTATACCTCTCATTGTTATACTTCTCATTGTTATACTTCTCATTGTTATATTTTCCCATTGTTATACCTCTCATTGTTATACTTATCATTGTTATACCTCTCATTGTTATACTTCTCATTGTTATACTTCTCATTGTTATACCTCTCATTGTTATACTTCTCATTGTTATACCTCTCATTGTTATACCTCTCATTGTTATACTTCTCATTGTTATACCTCTCATTCTTATTCTCATTGTTATACCTCTCATTGTTATGTTATCTCATTGTTATACTTCTCATTGTTATACCTCTCATTGTTATACCTCTCATTGTTATACTTCTCATTGTTATACCTCTCATTGTTATACCTCTCATTGTTATACTTATCATTGTTATACTTCTCATTGTTATACTTCTCATTGTTATACTTCTCCTCTCATTGTTATACCTCTCATTGTTATACTTCTCATTGTTATACCTCTCATTGTTATTATACTTCTCTCATTGTTATACCTCTCATTGTTCATTCTTATTACTCTCTCATTGTTATACCTCTCATTGTTATACCTCTCATTGTTATACTTCTCATTGTTATACCTCTCATTGTTATACCTCTCATTGTTATACTTATCATTGTTATACTTCTCATTGTTATACTTCTCATTGTTATTCTCATTGTTATACCTCTCATTGTTATACTTCATTGTTATACCTCTCATTGTTATACCTCTCATTGTTATACCTCTCATTGTTATACCTTCTCATTCATTGTTATACCTCTCATTGTTATACCTCTCATTGTTATACCTCTCATTGTTATACCTCTCATTGTTATATTTCATTGTTCTCATTGTTATACCTCTCATTGTTATACTTCTCATTGTTATCTCATTGTTATATCTCTCATTGTTATACATTGTTATACCTCTCATTGTTATGTTATTTCTCATTGTTATACCTCTCATTGTTATACTTCTCATTGTTATACTTCTCATTGTTATATCTCTCATTGTTATACTTCTCATTGTTATACCTCTCATTGTTATACTTCTCATTGTTATACCTCTCATTGTTATACCTCTCATTGTTATACTTTTCATTGTTATACCTCTCATTGTTATACTTATCATTGTTATACCATTGTTATCTCATTGTTATACTTCTCATTGTTATACCTCTCATTGTTATACTTATCATTGTTATACCTCTCATTGTTATACTTCTCATTGTGAAACTTCTCATTGTTATACCTCTCATTGTTATACTTTTCATTGTTATACCTCTCATTGTTATACTTCTCATTGTTATACTTTTCATTGTTATACTTCTCATTGTTATACTTTTCATTGTTATACCTCTCATTGTTATACTTCTCATTGTTATACCTCTCATTGTTATACTTATCATTGTTATACCTCTCATTGTTATACTTTTCATTGTTATACCTCTCATTGTTATACCTCTCATTGTTATACATCTCATTGTTATACTTCTCATTGTTATACCTCTCATTGTTATACCTCTCAGTTGATGAGAAAAACTAACCGACAAGTTTCTATCACTCCTATGAAACCTATCCTATCTTTCGAAGAACATTTCAGTTGTGTGATTGTTGATTGTATTAGGTCTTCACCAAACACTCAATCAGGAAAGCAGTATTTGTTGACTTTCAAGTGCGTATCCACTCAATTTACTGAAGCTGTCCCTTCGAGCAACATTTCAGCCAAAATCACTTCTAAGGCTTTGATTAATGTTTTTACTTTTGTTGGTTTGATTAAAGAAATTAAGTCTGATTATGGATCAAATTATATGCTTGGGTAGTTTCAACAAGTTGTTCACCAGCTTGGTGTTAAACACATCAAATCTAGTGCATACCATTTCGTATCTTGAGAGATTCCATTCTACATTGAAAAAAAATATGATATGGACTCTCTGTTTCGGTAACGCGAAGGATGTGGTTGAGGGAACCAATTTATTATTATTTGCTGTTCGTGAATCAGTTCAGGAGTCGTTTGGCTTTAGAAAATTTGAGTCGGTGTGTGACAATTCAGTACGTGCTCCTTTGACGTTGTTGAAGCGGTCAAAAGTTGACCCGGAAGAAACGCAGTTATTGGATAACGTTTCCAAAGTTCCATTCTAGATTCTTATGTGCTTGTGAATTGGCTCGAGAAAATTTGAAGTCATCCCAAGCTGGAATGAAACACATTTATGACCACAAGGCTGAAGAAGTTCTGTCCTGATGACATGGTCTTAGAATTGTTACGCACTACTGGACACCCACTTAAAGCTAGGTACCATGGTCCCTATGAGGTTATTCGGAAAGTCAGTGATACAGACTTTGTCATAAAAACACCTGATTCTCGAAAGCCTACCCAGCTGCTTCATGTTAAAACTCCACCACATCCGAGATTCATCTGAAAATATATTAATGATTGAGTGTTCTTTTGATACTGATAACAGTCGTTTTGACTCAGATACCCGAAAATTTGAAAATACCAGAGACAATGCAACATTAAATTTGGTAGTACTAACGTTCAAGCCAAAGTTCAATATATTGTGAATTATTCAATTTCCACCATTAAGAAACGTTTGATGAAATTTTTGGGAATGGATTATTGTTGCAAGAAGTCTTGTTAAAATCTTGTTCATATCCCTATACTATTAAAAAATCTATTGAAATCTATTGTCCACTTACCGTGTATTGATGTCACGTGATCTTGATAAACTTTTTGTATTGGCTATTAATGCCAGTGATTCTGGTGCTGGTGTTACAACAACAACAAAAGGTATTGAACACCCAGTTTGTTTCTAATTTTTCTAACAGTTTAATCATAACCAAAGAAGTATTGTTCTATGGAAAAAAAACATTGACTTTAGTGTTAGCTTCAGAACGTTTCATTGTGTAGAGATCTGCATTACAAGAACCTATTGTTATTTACACTGATCATATCACGTTGACGTTTTGGAACTAAATGAAGGACAACAACAGAAGACTGTTAAATGAGATTTATCATCAGAAGAGTATGATTTGAAGATATTCCATGTCAAAGAGGTTGATAATATTTGTGCCGATGCACTTTCACGTGCTATATAAGTTGTATAATCAATCGTATTGATTGTGTTATACACTGTCGTGATTATTGAAGTTGTTTGTGTGTTTAGAATTAAACACAAGGCTACACAATGAACGATCTGTGCTCTGCCCATCACGAGTATCGAAACCCGATTTTAGCGGTTTGAGTACGCAGACATACCGCTGTTCCACAAGGAGTCTGTTAAAGTTCTATAATTATTTGATTATGCCAATAACTAATGTATTGTCGTCACTGTATAACAATATTTATATATATATTTTAGTGAAAAGTAATACATTTTGATAAAATTAAGTAAACAAAATCCCAGGAAAGGACTGCGTTGAAAACAGCAAATCTAAACCTCAGACTAATTATATTAGTTTGTTATAACTTAAAAATCAAACCGAAACACAAATATACGATTAAGCGTTTTTTTTTATGAATCGTAACAAAGTGACATATGTATATATATATATATATATATGTTAAATTGTCTAACGTCATTTTTTAATTCTCCATAGAGGGAGGTGTGACGTATTTATTATTATATATTCATTTTTTATATTTATAAATGTATATAACGTATACAGTTAAATCTGTATTACGAAATTTCTGCCATTTTACTAAAGTTGTAGAAGAGTCTTGAGTGTAAGAATCAACTATATACGTGTGTACGTAAACATTAGTGTGTCATCAGTATTGTTGGGCAGTATGAAACTTCTAGAAACTCTCCTTAAACCAACATATGTAACCAGCGCGATGTGCCAAGATACAGTAAATATTATTAGTTTTCTATAGTTGGTACATTATAAACCTCGGAAACTATAACAGTGATTAATATTTATTAGTCAGAAACTTCGGAACTTTGATCAGAAACGTTTATAAGTTTCGAATATTAAAATCCGTTTAACTTCAACATATTCACGCTATATATTAATATTTTTACGAACACGTGATACGACTTCAGCCGTGAGAAACTCACGCATGACAAGCAGAGAGCCAGCTAACTCCCGGTCAAGTGAATTGTATATACATCAAATCGAAAATAACTCGCTGATCGTGAACACTCGATACGACATCAATGAAGTTTTAGACTAAAAAGAAGACTCGGGACTCGGTATTGTTCCTTATTTTCTAAAACCTATGTACATAGATCATTATTGTAAACTGTATTGTTATTTGCGTATTAAAATATATTTGTAGCGAAAAAGAAATCTCCGAGTATTAATCTTGTTGGTAAGTGTCATAAATTTGATATATCTTTACGTTTAATTGACTTCTAAATCTAAATTATAGTTTTACTCAGTTTTAAGACATTTGACAATATAATAAGTAACATAATATGACATTTCACAATTAACCTTTTCACAAGCTAATTAAAAATTTGTACATCTTCAGATAACAATATTTTATTACGTAGCATTAGTTTAGTGTCTTAAATATTCTATAAAACTGGAAGTATGCTCTTGCAAGTGAGTTACGTCGAAGAGTAATCCTCCTAGGGTACAGCGGTAAAACTACGGACTTACAACACTAGAATCCAGGGTTAGATTCCTGCATCGGAATGCCACTTAACGCAATGAGACTTAGCTCTAAACAATCAAACGTGGATATATAATAGTTGAGATGTCTCAAAGTATCAAACTTTGATTAATTCACAGACTCGATACGTATTTCTGTACGGCTATAAATAAAATAGGCCCGGCATGGCCAGGAGTTCGATTCCTCGTCGCACCAGACATATTCGCCCTTTCAGCCATGGGGGTCGTTATAATGTGACGGTCAATCCCACTTTTCGTTGGTAAGAGAGTAGCTCGAGAGTTGGCGGTGGGTGGTGATGACTAGCTGCCTTCCCTCTAGCCTTACACTCCTAAATTAGGGACTGCTAGCGCAGATAGCTCTTCAGTGGCTTTGCGCGAAATTCAAAAAACAAACAATGAATAAAATAAACACTTTAAGTATTTTTGCTCAATTACAGACAGTAGGACGGATATCTGTTACGTTATGAAAGGTTGAATCACGTGCGTTTGGTCATGCGGAGGTAACTAGACTCGTGGACGAATAAAAACGTTAACGGAAAATTTACTTTAAAACATCAGAACCTTTTTGTTCATCTATACTTGAACAATAAAAAATAATCCATACACCACTGGCATTTTTCATTATTTGTTGTTGTTGTGTTGTTTTCACGTTTTTTATTGTTTGGGAAGGATAATACAAAGTTTCAAACTGAGATTCAGAGCACGTGATTTCAATCGAAAGAGAACACAGAAGGAAACATGTTTATTTTCCGTCAGTCCTCATGCAGACCAGGTTGATGAAAACTATCACGCATTCATGTAATGCACGTTTCTTCTCACGTGCTGTATGTACCAGGAACATCTTTTGCATTCGCTTTTGACCAACAACGAATCCCTACGTAAATTTCGAATTTCATGTCAGTATATATATATTTTTCAAGTAATTTTGGAACGGACACATTGGGCATATTCAAGTGTTTACAGTCGCCAGTAAACATCAAAAGACCAAAATGTTTACCACGCGCCTATGTTTATTGTTAATCACGTGGTAATTTCTTTTGTAACACTGTAATGTATTTATAATTGTATAAGTTTTACGGTCCTTCGCTGGTAAGGCCCGGCATGGCCTAGCGCGTAAGGCGTGCGACTCGTAATTCGAGGGTCGCGGGTTCGCGCCCGTGTCGCGCTAAACATGCTCGCCCTCCCAGCCGTGGGGGTGTATAATGTGATAGTCAATCCCACTATTCGTTGGTAAAAGAGTAGCCCAAGAGTTGGCGGTGGGTGGTGATGACTAGCTGCCTTCCTTCTAGTCTTACACTGCTAAATTAGGGACGGCTAGCACAGATAGCCCTCGAGTAGCTTTGTGCGAAATTCCCAAACAAACCTTCGCTGGTAGAGTGGTAACTCTTCGGATTTTCAACGCTGAAATCAGGAGTTCAATATCG
The DNA here is from genome assembly GCF_004210375.1 of Tachypleus tridentatus. Classification (NCBI taxonomy): domain Eukaryota; kingdom Metazoa; phylum Arthropoda; class Merostomata; order Xiphosura; family Limulidae; genus Tachypleus; species Tachypleus tridentatus. Next base: position 12,083,429 of record NC_134835.1, on the reverse strand, counting down.
TTCGGTGGACAGAACAGATAGCCGGATATGGCTTTGCCATGAGAAAAAGACGCATACAAGTTTTATGGACCTGCGTGTTCATTATTTTCAATGAAATAACAAGTTATAATTTAAAACAATCGGAAAAAATAACAATCGTATGAATACTTCTTGCAGTATTTCTCCAATGGTTATTTCTTAATTATGTCCAATTACTTATTGAAGTGTCTTTAGAATCTGTGTAGAAAATTTGATATCTACAGAAATACATTTAATATTATTTCATATAAGAACAATTTCAGCTATGACGTTTCGTTTTGTAATAAGTTATAATCCATAGATTTTGAATATCATTGTTTCTTAAAACCTTAACTTTTGGACACATAACTCTTTGTCTATAACCTAATTAGGACAACTTGCTAACACAACATTTGTTTACTTATATAAAGTGATAATCTACTAATTAGGACTAACCATTAACTTCGTTGTCAGTTAATGCAACATAGATTACGTGTGGTATTTTCTGTTGTGCGTCCCACTAGTACAGCGGTATGTCTCCGGATTTACAACGCTAAAATCAGGGGTTTGATTCCCCTCGGTGGGCTGAGCAGATAGCCTTTGTGGCTTTGCTAAAAAGAAAAAACACAAAAACACACATTTTCTGTTGATTTGTCTAATTTATAAATATTCGTACAACCTTCTAAGTCATTTTAGCTACAGTGACTTTAGTATATATATGTACCTTTCAGTAGACAAGAGATTAAATGCATTTATTTCAATCGTACTAAAAACTTCAGAATTTTTTTTATACAGACGATCAAATACTAATATAATTTGATTGGATATAAAAAGAAATTCAAGAATTTTTAAAAACAGCGATAGTTCCATTCGGCGCCCGGCATGGCCAGGTTGGTTGAGGCGTTCGACTTTACTAGTGCAGATATAAAGCAGTAGATGGAATATATATAATAGATTTAGATTTATAGTAATTCCTAGAAATTCATGATACGTAAAATTCGTTTTGGAAGTACTGAAACTTGAATAACTCAGGTTTCAGGTAAAGTACTTTATTTTAATATACCATGGCCAGATGGCTGAAGCGCTCGACTAACAATCGGAGGGTCGCGGGTTTGAATCCCCGTCACACCAAACATGCTCGCCCTTTCAGCCGTGGGAGCGTTGTAATGTGACAGTCAATCCCACTATTCGTTGGTAAAAGAGCAGTCCAAGAGTTGGGGGTGGTTGCTAATGGCTAGCTGCCTTTCCTCTAGTCTTACGCTCCTAAATTGGGGACGGCTAGCACATATAGCCTTGGAGTAGCTTTGCGCGAAATTCAAAAACAAACAAACAAGTTCCATCCGTTTTCTTAATAAACAGTAATATTAAACATGAAAACTTACCCTGTAATGGACTTCTTCCCTCCTTGGACAACTAAATTAATTGACCGTGATGTTCTAGTCCAGATAATGTCCAGATAACATCATCTGCAGATTAACCTTATTTTAATAAACTTGTAGAAAGCTTGTCATTAAGGCAATTATCAGAAAAAGTCCCGACAGGAAACATAATATCTATCACTTCGTAAAAAAATCTCAAATTGTATGTAATTATCAGCTTAAGTTTCATTTTTATTTTTGTAATTATATTACGGATATAAAAGAAACTTCCATGTTTACTTGATTAATAACAGACATAAACATAAGGCGTTAAAAACTTTCAACATTTCAGAAAAAACGATATTAAGTGAAAACACAGAACAGTCAAATTTGTTAAAGAATGTAAATAGAATAATATGTGATAATTCCTTGTAATCTAAGGTCTCTAATAAAAGGTTCCAGTATTATACACAATACTATTTATATCAGGTTTCATAGTACACAAAGTTAGCACTCGACTCCCAATACCCAGGTCGCGTGTTCCAATCCCCCTGGCACTAAACATGCTCGCCCTTTCAGCCCTGGGGGCGTTATGATGTGTGGTCGATCCCGATATTCGTTGGTAAAAGTGTAGCCTAAGAATTGGCGGTGGGTGGTGATGACTAGAGGGAAGGCAAATAAAAAATACAATGTTTGTTTATTTGTTTTTCTGTTCCTTTAACTTAACAATGACCTTAGATTTGTTGATTTTACTAAATAAAGATTATGAAAAGGAAGTTATTAACTGAAATGAAATTAAATATGGTGACCTATAGGACGTATGAGGCGGAACACACACTATACTTTTGTAAATACAATTATTTTCATCTAAACAAACCTAGACTGATAATTAAGAGAAATAAATTCAAGTTCCTGACAGTTTACTCGATAATTAATTAATTCTGTTAACAAAATAGATCTGACTCTTGCTTGATGTAATTCTACGTTTCTTAAGTATAAGTTTCTTTTTGTTTTTTTTAATCACAAGATTAACCATAGATTGTTATTTTGAATTTCGCGCAAAGCTGCTCGAGGGCTATCTGTGCTAGCCGTCCCTAATTTAGCAGTGTAAGACTAGAGAGAAGACAGCTAGTCATAGTCATCACCACCCACCGCCAACTCTTGGGCTACTCTTTTACCAACGAATAGTGGGATTGACCGTAACATTATAACGCTCCCACGGCTGAAATGGCGAGCATGTCTGTTGCGACCGGGATTCGAACCCGCGACCCTCGGATTACGAGTTGAACGCCTTAACACACTTAGCCATGCCGGGCCGGCACCATAGAATACTATTGGTTACTCACAGTGAGCCTCGTGCATGACAAAGTACCATGCAACCAAGTAGGCTTAATTAAAAGTGTGAAGTCTTATATTTCAGTGGCGACTTCACCTATGAATAACCGGTAGAACTACGTGTTCGTGATTGGTATTCTTCAGATTTTACTCTTCAAGAGTGGAAAAATCAAATAGAATTTTATTAAAACTGGCATTCATTCTTTGGAAGAAAAGAAATAACCTACTATATTTATTTCCTAACGAAACCACAATTCATATGAAACGTGTTTTGCTTTGTTCGTGCATATCTACTTAGCTGGGATGTTGTGTTTTTATTGTTCATATGTATTCACACACATATCGATATACGTTTACAAATATTATCCGTTTGCTTTTGTTCAGTTGAGTAAAAACAACGCTAAGAAATGAGGCTTCAGTACTGGCATTTTAAAGAAATAGATGTCGCTGTAAAACGTTTTGGTATAAGAAACAATCTCAAGTAAAGAGGCTAATGAAAAAGATAGAACCAGTGCACTTCGAACAAAATTGTAAAACAAGAACGCATAAAGTAGTCCTAAGGAAAAAAAGAAAGGTTAAAGGGGAAACTTTCTTCGTTCGTACGAAATGGTCAGTCATGCCTGGATTTAAAAATGAAAGTCTTTAATAAATGTTTGAGTCCAGGTAAATTGGGATGAGTTTGATGAGTTATTGAAGATTCCATCTGCGTGTTTTGGTGCGTTTTTATATCTTATATGGAACAGAGATGTTCACATGAGACATCTGCTAAGAGGCGACTGGTTTCGCCAACGTATGAGAGACCAAGCAGCTCACATAACATATCAGGTTTCTCTAAGTTCACTTAAGTTACTATTGTATTTATAAGTTCCACTGATATTTGCTCCTGAGGAAGAAAGGTTCACCTTTCAAAAGCGCTCAGGTTATAGATTTTTTATAATTTTCTATCAAGACTTGCTGAACCTGACTGTTTTTCTGACGCCATGAATACGGATGTTGTGATGTTAACGCATTAGCAAATGATATACTTCTTCCTGTGACAACAAGTTACACTTGAATTTCTACAAGGAATAATTTCTGGGTGGAACTTTCCACCCCAGTGTTTTTAATACTTTTATCTGGTATGTAATAAATCATTGGATATTTTCAAAGTTGTCATGTAAGACATTATTTCGTCGCGAGTTCGAATTCTCATGGCACCAAACATGCTCGCCCTTTCAGCCGTGGAGACGTTATAATCTTACGATCAATTCCACTATTCGTTGGTAAAAGAGTAGCCCAAGAGTTAGTAGAAATTTCCCAACCTTTCTCCGTTTATTAACATACTGAAATTATTTGTTTTGCTTAACAATGTTGTTCAAAGTGTGTTTGTTTCTTAATTACTAGCTCGTCCACTTTAAACTGTTTTAATCAAATTAGTTACTTTTAATATTCATTCATTTATATTCATTTAATAAATCACTGCCAACAAATATTGAAGTTTCCTGACTTTTCTTTTTTACTCAACTAAATTATAGATATGTTATGAATTGGCCCGGCATGACCAAGTGGTTAAGATACTCAACTCCTCATTCCAGGGTCGTGGGTTCGAATCCCCGTCACACCAAACATGTTCACCCTTTCAGCTGTGGGTCTTTATAATGTAATAATAAATCCTATTATTCGTCGGTAAAAGAGTCCACCAAGAGTTGGCGGTGGGTGGTGATGACTAGCTGCCTTACAACTTGTCTTACACTGGTTTGGGTTGTTTTTAATTTCGCGCAAAGCTATACGAGGACTATCTACGCTAGCTGTCCCTGCTTCAGTAGCATAAAACAAGAGGGAAGGGAGCTAATCATCACTACCCACCGCCAATTCTTGGGCTACTCTTTTACCAACGAATTGTGGAATATACCGTTAAATTATAACGCCCCCACGGCTGAAAAAGCAAGCTTGTTTGGTGTGAGGAGTATTCAAATCCGCGACCCTCGGATTACAGTCTTATTCTGCTAAATTAGGGACGGTTATCGTAGATAGCTCTTGTGTAGCTTTGCGCGAAAATCAAACCAAATTGTTTTGAAGTTACTTAATGGTTAGGTATTATTTTATTACAACATAATGCTTTTACTATAAACACGAATATTTTTAGAACAGTTTCTCTTCTGAAAAATAATCCACTTTACTGTAAAAAGCTTTAAACTGTAATAAAATAATAAGTAATAATTTTGATACTTTGTTAATTTTCTTATTGGATATATATGTGTAGCTTAAATATTGTTTTTATACATATAGTAATTACCTTATCGCCCCCTAGTGGCTCAGCAGTATGTCTGCGGACTTACAACGCTAAAAACCGGGTTTCGATACCCGTGATAGGCAGAACACAGATAGCCCATTATGTAGCTTTGTGCTTAATTCAAAACAACAATTATTTTATTTATTTATACGACTTATTTTTGAGCCCACGCGTTCACTTATTTTTCTTTTTACGTCATTTCAACTGGTTATTATACCCTGTGTTTTCTTGATACTATTTCACTCAACTGCATGCCTCATGAATGGCCCTTACCGACACGTTAATACAGATATTTGGAGATAGGTTCACGTTCTCTTTCATATCTTTGTTATGTCGTGCATTCCTCCTTGACGTGATTCTTTTATTAGCAATTTTATGAACGTTCAACAAGAAGAAGGAAACATGTAATAGGAACGAAATCGTCAATAAAATGTAAAGAGGAAAAAAAACAACATAGTAACATAACGAATATTAAGATGTGTCTTAGTTCTAGACTATTTTAATAAGAAGCATCATGTAACGGTAGCTTAGTATTATTAATCAAAACAACAGTTTTATAACGTATGAACAGATCTGTTACTTACATTCACTTATTATCGTTTACGAAAAACTTTTGAAAAGCATATTAATAAAAACTTTTTTATCTTTAATAAGTCAGCTGTTAAACTGGAGTTTGAATAATTAAATTAGCTCGTGTGAGAAACTGTAGCACAAAATTGTTTTTTTTTTCCTTTTATTTAAATTATATTTGTCATAAACTATATAGAGTACATAAACCATAAACTCGACTCGAAAACGGTAATACACATGACTCATTACATTAAAGGAAGACGGTATTTAGTAAGCTAATGAGTGAGAAACGTAACAGTCACTACCGCGGTAGAACGTTACAAAATTAGTATTTATCAGAACTCCACCATCACATTGTTTGTCGTTTGTAGGCAGTGTGAATCCACTGTAAATTGACAGCTTTTGAGATGAAAATGTATTTGCTCTTTTCGAGATATCCATACATTTATGTCATAAAACGACGTTATCTATTTTGTGTACTAGGACCTTTCAGAAAGAAATATACGACAAGTAGCACCCCAGAAATCGTTGACAAAGTGTAAGAAGCTGTAATAAGTGAAAGTTCACGAACTCAAAGGCCAGTGACAAAAGCTGAACATGCATTCTAGATAATAGCATGCAACTTAACCAAGAAGGATTTATACCTTTAAAAGTGACACAAGTATCGTGTAGAAAGGTTACTTCCATGACATATACGTTTAAATAGCTGATGAAGAAACGGATACTTGTGGTATTTCATAAGAAGAGATAATGGCCAAATAGCCAGATGTGGTACCTATGTGTTGCTATGCGATCAGTTTATTGAAACCGTTACTACATTTTAAAAAGACTTCGTCATGCATTATATAACTTGTGAAAAGCAATCAGGGAGGAAGCGTGTGCTTTGGACGTGACATCTTTACGACTGACAGTTTTGCAATGACAACAACACTGAAAAATTATTTACAAAATGCATACTGATCAGGTAAAGCATGTCTGAGTAACGTTGTGACATGAATTGTAACCACATAATTATATTTAAATATATTCTAATAAAACTGCTCGATTTATAAGACAACATTACAATGTATGATTTGTAATATTTAGGCAGAAGTAATGAGCTTATATATCCAGTTAAGTATGTCATAAGTAAGTAATTCAGAAAGATATAAATCCATAAATATAGTTATTAATATCAGATACATAAAAAAACTCATTTCATTAAGAAGTCTAAATTAACTGTCGATTTTGAACCACATGATAATTTTTTTTCATAAACTTATTTTCACTAAAACGCTACAATATGTGCAATAATTTATAGTATTGAAACACAATAATTTAGTTGTACAATTCATGATTACAAACATTACAATTGCAGTAATTAAAAACACTTAATAAATCACTGTCTTTTATATATAATAATAATTCAAACCATAATATTTATCAAAGAAATCGTTTATTTGTAGTAATTTCTCAGTGGGACAGCAGTAAGTTTACATAATTGTAATGTTAAAATTCGTTGTTTGATTCTCCTAGGTGGATACATCGTATATTTTAAATATGGCTTTGCTCTATTGCAAACAAACTTACGTTAAGATTGTCAAATGTGGATATAATTTGTTATCATGGTTAGCAACGTATACAACCATTTAAATTATAAATTGAATAATTGTGATTGTTATTACTAGATAACAGTTTACTTATAACCAACATTTTGACTGCTAACCTATTATTCTGTTCTGGGTGGTTCTAAGATTAACTGTTGTTTTTAGTAGTGGTAGCTGGATTCATTTCTGGATTTTCTCCATTAAGAGAGAGAGAGACTCGTGTAATATCCTGTCATGCAGAATCTATTCCATTGGGGTCTGAATCAACCAATTATATCGATATTTTCAAAAAGATTTAAGTTTTATCGTGGTAAATTGAGTGAATGTGTTCACCCATGTTATTATGTTTTATTCTGCAGCTTTCTGGACTCTCATGATGGAAATAACTCATTATCACACATTTCAGTTTCTCATTATGCTTCTAATAATGACGATTTTTACATTTTGAGGGCGTACGTTTACAAATAACGTTGTCAAGAGGTGTTTTTGTGTTGTTTATATTTTCTTTATCACTAGACTTGAAGCGTTTTTAAATGGACCAATTGTAATGCGTCGAGGATTTTGAGCTCTGGTGTAACTTAATCATGTTATTAATTGTTCTGACGGATCTTTGGATCATCACCGTGTGTTTGTAATATTTTTCTTTCTTACCCTTAGTGATTTCTATTATTTGTTTTATTAACACGTGTTCAGGAAATTCAATGTCAATAAGGGACAAGACCATACGGAACACAGACGAAGCTTAACATGGCTTTTAATACAGAGGAAGTAATCAAACTCCTTAAGAAACGTCAGAAACAGAACAGTCAAACAACTGACAGCACACCAAAGAATATCCGTGTTCTACCTAAAATGCACAAATGAAGCTGCTTTTCCAATTCCATAGATGACCAAAAGACTCACTATTCAAGCCCTCAGCTAAATATGTTGAGATCTTGAGAGGAGCAGGTTTTCTATCAAGAAGGACCCCTGTCACTGACGTTGCAATAGAACCATCCTGATAAATTTTACTTGTCTTATCATATGATATACCGTTTTGGATTTAATTAAAACAGTTCGGTTGTAATCTATGCATATTATCATAACTTTAGCTATTTTTTTTTTTTTTGTTATTCAGAATAATATTAAATTATTTTTATTGTCTTGTTTATGAAATTGACAAAAGAACTCCTAAATTTTACAAACATTTTATGTAGTTTGAAAATGCCGAGCAGATGAGATATTCATTTGATGACAGATGGTTTATTACAGACACCAGTAACCTGATGTTCTAGTCTGGTGAGCAAGGTATTTCACGTGATAGTCACGAGTCTCTAACTAATAAGAGGTATACTGTTTTGGCGGCTCTGTGTTATGGAAAATCCTGTGTTCATGCAGATCCAATGAACAAGCTATGACCCAGGTACATGGACGTAATCCAAGTGTAAGGTACCTTAAGGTACCTGAACATGTAAATTATACCGTACTCTTGATGATTAAAAAAGTATCAGGCTGGCATCATCTGAGTATTCGGGGAAGAAGTCCTCATGACCAAGGTTATGCATATCTATCCATCATCAAGGAAACTGTCTTGAGTGAATGGAACCAGGAACAGTACTTGTTTTAATCAAATTGTTATGCGCGTAGAAAGATGCTAGCGATACTTGTCTGCTTATCTAAGAGATTTCAAACAACTAAACTGTAATAAAAAAGCAACACTAAACCTCCAATGATGACAATCTTTTGGCTCTGGCTGAGTAGCCAGCAATAACGACACAATCAATTGTTATATTGATATCAGAAACTGAAAAATAGTGGCATTCTTTACTTTGAAAATTATTAATTGGCCTTTTACAATGAAATACATACACCAAATTCTATGATTGCTATTGAATTATTGCAATTCTACGACAATTTAATGTCTGTAAGATTAACCTGTTCAGTACCGTAGACGAGATAACTCGTCCAAGCCGATCAGTAACACGGTGTCACGGACGAGTTAATTCGTTCTCAAAAATACCTAACTTCAACGCTAGATGTCAGCACCATACATACATTTGACCTACTTACAAACTGTTTCACTTTCGATCCAAAATGGCGTCACAAGAAACGTTACAAAATGAAGAAGCATTAGAGTTGTATTGCAGCAGCTGAAATACTTGGCAGTCAACATGTTAATGTACCGAAAGGGTATTGTAGTCCTTTCTAAGGTATTCATAATACCTCATAAATTATCATTTATGGTATTGGATATCAGCTACTCGATTATTCCAGCTATGATGGCTGAATAATTTATATCTCTGTTTAACCAAATATCAGACATTATACAGAGAAATCCTGTTATTCTCCTGTATATTAATGTTGGTGTCACTCTGTTTAACCAAATATCAGACATTATACAGAGAAATCCTGTTATTCTCCTGTATATTAATGTTGGTGTCACTACGTATAATATGTAAAACACCAACCATTTGCGCGGCTACAGATGTGCTTATCTGTGACATCAACTGAAGTAAAAGGATCAACTCAGATATGGCGATACAGTATTTTGTTGGCTGAGCTAATAGTATTGGCACCTTTATATAACAATTGTGGTATATTGTAGTTAATGTTAGTTGAGCCGAATTTACTCATAATTACTGATTACATGATGTCAAAAATCTGTTAATATTAAGAGCTCATTGCACGTTGTGATAAGTGGTTTTAAAGACATAGCTTGTAGCATTTACCTGTGTAGGTTACAATAGTAATAGTGCATGTAATATTAAGAAATACATATGTGGCAATATATATATATATATATACACATATATTTATAAGTATGTGTTTGTTGTTGTACAGAAGTAAGACTATACATATATATATATATATCAGTTATTCATGAGCGCACTATGTCACAAATGGAACAATTACACTATGAACACATCTATCATGTAACACATTAATAAAAATAGGGTATTTGATCTGGATATTAATACATTGTAATATGAAGTGAACAGTGATTGCTGAACTGTGTGTAGTAATTTGAGTACTCGATAGTTAACTATTATTGGTTCGAGAATGTTTCGATTTTGACATCGACACAGGTATCAATTTTCATAAAAACGAATTGAGGGTAATGACATAATTCACACTATGTGAGAAGAAAACACAGACTGTTTTATTAACACTGTTGAAACCCATGAAGGTCCAGTCTCTAGACATATAGTCATGCAATATAACATGATAGACACTTTTAGCTTCTATTAAACTTCTGTCTTCTCAGAAATGAGTAATTAGTATTGAAAAATTACTATAGACATAATGTATTGGTTAGTTACTGAGTGGTGAAAGTTCTGTTCAAGTGTTCAAGAACCGGTTTCTGCAATGTCTTAACCCTAATTTCTTTCCAACAGACAGAACAGTAGTAAAAGGAATGTTATTGAGATACAGGACAGTGACAACAATAGAGAACACTGGTGAACAATAACTTATTGAGATATAAGGGTTAAACTCGGCAATATTATTATGTACAAGTAAGTTGCTATGAATGCCACTTAATCGAAATAATAGGTAATGATTGTGGTCAAGCCAGCACCACCTTTAAACCTACATTAATTTCAGACCAACTAGAATTTCTATGACCACACCTTTTATATTCCTGGCTTCATCTGTGTTACGTATGATCACACGTCTGTTTATTTGTCTACCTCACCTTATGTTGGTTTTCCAGAAGCTTACACATTAGTTCTGTGGCTAATTCACTCATGTTGTCCCATAGAATGTTGTATCCTGCTTACGTATTGTTGCAATAGTGTTTTGCCAAAATACGATAAAAGTACTTTGATTTCTTTAACTAGAAATGTGTTCATTAGTTTCTAGTGTGTTTTTTTTTAATTAGTAATCGCTTGTAACTTTTTATTTTCAATTTTGTGCACATTCATAGCGTTCATATAGAGTTGTATTCATAAAGTCATTATGTTTAACTTTCCCTAGCTACAACTGAACTGGGTCATTCTACCACGATATCATATGAACTTTTCATACGTGAAATATTCCTATGAGATGGAGTATACCATGCAGAAATATATTGGGAAGTTCTCTTCTACCTGGTCAGGCGATGCCTTAAGGATATAATCTCCTACACATTTCAGTGAGGATGATCCTCAGCCATGTGGGTTATTCCTGTCTCTTGAGAAAAATAATTTTTATATATTTTTTTTTTGTATACGTTGTTACGTTTCCAAAGTCTCAAGCATAATTGCAAGATCAAAATTTGATATAGTAATTAATCCATTAGAAAGTTCACCAGTAAAGGTACCACCACACACATTTTTAAAGTTTGATTTTTGTTGAATTGAATGAATATTATTTTAATAAATTTTGCATAGTATCCATTATTTATATTTTCTTTGAACTCTGTTGAGGTCTCTCTCACAGTAAATATCCTGGAAGACCTTCCGGTTATTTTGTAGAATCTGTGAGATTATTATAAGATAAAGAATTGCGTATAAGAATAATACAAAAACACCTGAACAAATAAAGTTATTTATATTTTGTTTTAACATAATTGGATCATAAATTTAAATTTAAATTTGAGCATTGTTTAACTCCATTGTATAAGTTATTTTTCTTTATGAATTTTTAATCAAAAATATTAACAAAGCAATAGAGAAATAATTTATTTATAAATAAATAAACGAACTGTTTGTTAAACTATTTTTTATAACTTGTAAATCTAAACCAGGGTAAATTACAGCCAGTATTACAATGTGTTCATGTATTAGCCTTTAACTGAATAAAAAGATTAACTGTAACTCACTTTCAGCAGTTTTGTATCTTGAACAATGAATTTTTCATAATAGCCTTTCTTTGTTCTCTGTTTAGACCACGCATGGCACAATGTTCTTTCATAATGGACTTTCTTTGTTCTCTGTTTAGACCACGCATGGCACAGTGTTCTTTCATAATGGAATTTCTTTGTTATCTGTTTAGACCACGCATGACACAGTGTTCTTTCATAATGGCCTTTCTTTGTTCTCTGTTTATACCACGCATGGCACAATGTTCTTTCATAGTGGCCTATCTGTTTTCTCTGTTTAGACCACGCATGGCACAGTGTTCTTTCATAATGGCCTTTCTTTGTTCTCTGTTTAGACCAAGCATGGCACAGTGTTCTTTCATAGTGGCCTTTCTTTGTTCTCTGTTTAGACCACGCATGGCACAGTGTTCTTTATAATGACCTTTCTTTGTTCTCTGTTTAGACCACGCATGGCACAGTGTTCTTTCATAATAGCCTTTCTTTGTTCTCTGTTTAGACCACGCATGGCGCAGTGTTTTTTTTTTACAGTTTATTTGTTCCGCCATTTTGTTGTTGTGTGGATTTAGCATTTCACCATAGCTTTTAAATATGGCATTTAAATTTAATTTGAGATAAGAAAATACAGAAGAAATGTTATTTCTGGTGAAAAACATTAACATATACTTATTCATTACACCAGAAATTTATTTACATCAAATAATCATGAACCACAAAGCAGAATCCGAGAGCCCATTAAGACAAGCTTTTGAAGGATGTGACTTCGAAAGTTAGATTTTGTTTTCAGCAATAAATACATGTATTTAATTTCAAAATAATAATTTAGTTCTGCCTACACTTCTCATCGTCTTTGTTTGTTATAGGCAAAGTAAACAATGAGCTAAGCCCATCATGACCAGGTGATTAAGGCACTCGCATCGTACTCCGAGGGTCGCAGGTTCGAACCCCCGTTACACCAAATATTCTTGCTCCTTCAGTTGTGGGGGAGTTATATTGTGAGAGTAAATCCCACTATTCGCTAGTAGAAGAGAAGCCCAAGAGTTGGCGATGGGTGATGATGCCCAGCTGCCTTCTCTTTAGTCTTACACTGCTAGATTAAAGACGGTCAGCGAAGATAGCCATGGGGTAGTTTTGCGCGAAATTCAAAACAAACCACAATTAGCTATCTGTACTCTGTCCACCGCGAAGAAACGAACCTCAAATTTTAGCGTTTCAAGTCCGTAAAACCAACCGTTGACTTACAAAAGATTATTTAAAATTGTAACATCCCAACTAGTTCTATTATATTTTTAAGATTTTAATATATCTGAAATCTGAAATAAAACTATATTAAAACAAACTCACCAATACGTCCTATAAAGACAGTCATAGCAGACCACACCAATTTCTGGTTTCGTGTACCACCTGCTCTCAAAATGTAAATATAACAGGAATTCAATTTCACAGGAATTTTATAACACGAATAAACGTAAAACTGTAATAGATTCGCATACGAAATTGCGTGTGATAGGCTACTCAACAAAAAGAACACAAGTTGAATGCAAACTGTACAAGCATCACGACTGTCTGGAATACAGTTACATGTTCACAGTCTTTGTGTTCCATATTTACTTCTGCACACATCACCTACTCTGCCTTTCAATTCCACATATAGCTGCATACTTTATTTCAGTTTTTCTAGACTGATAAAAGTCAGGTAATACCTGATGCATATGTATAAAGTAGCCACGTGCAAAGTAGGTGCTTGATCTAAATGATAAAATTTATATCAATCAACAGGTTTTGATTCTAAAGCTTCCAAAGAGAAACAAAAGTAACGTGATATATTATTTCGTTAAAATTAAAATCTATTTCATAATCACCATGTTACTATTTACTCAATAATGGGTGTGGAGGCTTATAATGCTATAAACTGGGTTCGATACCGTAGTAAACACAACAAAGATAGTCCACTGTGTAACTTTGTCCTTAATGTCAATAAACAAACTTTAATGACGAACAGATTTGTTCAAACGACAAAATTGCTGTAGCTGGTTTTACTTTTCCTCTATAGAATTCTACTGTGACCCCAGCTGACAGATATTCAGTTGAAAACATTAAGCCTAATCCTAATGAAACACTCTGACCCTAGCTGACAGATATTCAGTTGAAAACATTAAGCCTATTCCTAATGAAACACTCTGACCCTAGCTGACAGATATTCAGTTGAAAACATTAAGCCTAATGAAACACTCTGACCCTAGCTGACAGATATTCAGTTGAAAACATTAAGCCTAATCCTAATGAAACACTCTGACCCTAGCTGAAAGATATTCAGTTGAAAACATTAAGCCTAATCCTAATGAAACACTCTGACCCTAGCTGACAGATATTCAGTTGAAAACATTAAGCCTAATCCTAATGAATTACTCTGACCCTAGCTGACAGATATATAGTTAAAAACATTAAGCCTAATCCTAATGAAACACTCTGACCCTAGCTGACAGATATTCAGTTGAAAACATTAAGCCTAATCCTAATGAAACACTCTGACCCTAGCTGACAGATATATAGTTGAAAACATTAAGCCTAATTCTAATGAAACACTCTGACCCTAGCTGACAGATATTCAGTTGAAAACATTAAGCCTAATCCTAATGAATTACTCTGACCCTAGCTGACAGATATATAGTTGAAAACATTAAGCCTAATCCTAATGAAACACTCTGACCCTAGCTGACAGATATTCAGTTGAAAACATTAAGCCTAATTTCTATATAAAATACAAGGAACTGAATGTTATTATTTCCCCTGGAGTGATTACCTTCGTGCAGATCTTCTGTTTACTACTATATTAGTAACACCTAAGAACATTGTCGAACCAGTTTTGATTCTTACTATAAATATCCTCTTATTCCTCTGCATTTATTGTTGGACTCTCACATCTCAATATCTGTATTTTTCTTTTTCGGATAGTATTATATTTTGAACATTTTTTTCCGAAACTACACTTAACACACCATTTTTCTTTATGTAAGAATAAAATGTCTCGTAATCTTATAGGTTCTTAAAGCTTCCAAATCTTCTGAAGTTACAAAACTCGCCTCTCTTTCAATAGTTCTCTGACCACTCGGTGCTCTAAGCTCCAAATCCCTTCCCACCTCTCTAAACATCAACTGATTTCTACATAAAATTTTATAACATCTACAATTACCCCTGACAGTTTATATCACCTTGCTATTAGTTGATCACTTCAATACGAATATACGTTTGGCTTGGAGTTACGCGCAAAGTTTCACGAGAGCTACCTGCACTAGCCATTCCTGATTTAGCAGTGGCAGACTAGAGAGAAATCAGCTACTCTTCTATTAACGACTAGCAGGATTGACTGCCATATTATAACGTCCCCATAGTTGTTGAAAGATTGAATATGTTCAGCAACGGAGATTCGAACCTATGACCACCAGCTTGCAAGTCGAAACCACAAGGTCTATGCCCAGCTTATAAAAGCAAAATAGCGAAGGATTTAAGGTGATTTGATAACTCTTTGACTGTTTCTAGGTTTCTTTATTAAACGTGTTTTTTTACTTATGGTTTTCTTGTAGCAACGTCACATCGGGCTATTTTCGGAGTCCACAGTGGGATTTATTAATACTAATAATTCTGCTTCTTTACCATTCCATTCATTGAAACCATGTTTGGTACACACTAAGTTACAGTCCTATGATTTCGTCACTGAAATCCTTTAAAAATCAAGCAAATCACTTTAAAAAGGATTCGTAAAAATATTAATCAAATAATTTTTAACACCAATTCACATGTATTCTTAATGTGCATCACATTCAAAGCTATCTACTTGTTAAATAAATACAAGATTAATAGATTTTCAGAAGCATTATATCTATCAATGGCAAAGAAATAACCTTGCCGAGCATATGTGGTACAGAGACTTAGCAAGAAGTGATTTCCGCTTCGCATTTCATCCTATATTCATTAGTCCGTTAAGCTTTCAGTCTTCCAGTTAGACTATGCCAATTGTTCTTCACATTATTTCAGTGTTTTATGTTTCTCGGTACTTTTCTATACTTTGAAATTTAAATTTTCTAGCTTGACATTAGAATTCTCACATGAAAACGTCTATTGCATGTGTTTATGTGCGAGTATTTTAAGGCTACGAAATCCTTACTTTTACAAGATAATTCTTGATGTTTTGTTGTGTTGGATAAATTGCAGGAGTTTCGTAACGACCTTCTGAAACTATTGTTTGAAAAAAAAAAAAACACGTAAGAGTCCAATTCACGAGGGCGTACGTAGTTAGAATGAACGCTCTGGTGTTCCAAGTTTCTCTGAGGTGATTTTCTGTTGCAGTTAGAAAACGACATTTAGAGCTATTTACTATCATTCCTTCCACACATCCTTTGTGCTGGTTTTCGTTTTGGTTTAACCTCGCTAATATCTTGTAACGTGAAATGTGGATAAACATAATCATTTTTGGGTTCAAAGACAAAATGAACGTGCATCATTTTCAAATCACGTTATTTTCAACTTGTCGGATTGTATCCGGTAACGTTATTGAAGAAATATATATATCTTTTATTTGTAACCATTTATTGTTGATTATTGTAAAATGATATATGTCTTAATTTTGTTCAGACTATACACAGTTTTGGCCCGGCATGGCTAGGTGGGTTAAGGCGTGCGACTCGTAATCTGAGGTTCGCGGGTTCGCATCCCCGTCGCACCAAATATGCTCGCCCTTTCAGCAGTGGGGGCGTTATACTGTGACAGTCAAACCCACTATTCGTTGGTAAAAGAGTAGTCCAAGAGTTAGCGGGAGGTGGTGATGACTAGCTACCTTCTCTCTAGTCTTACACTGCTAAATTAGGGACGGCTAGCGCAGATATCCCTCGAGTAGCTTTGCGCGAAATTAAAAAAAACAAACAAACAAAGTCACAGTTTTTGAAATAATCGAATGTATTAGACGCCGTTTAAACCAATTTTAAACACCTTTAAATGGAAGCACGTTTTATGAACGCTAATAACGTGGATGCTCAACGAATGTGAATTCAGTAATTGTTTCACACATTTCACACATAACTTACGCATGCACTACAATAGTGAAACGTTGCATCAAGATATCTTTCTTCAATAACAACTTGATTCTAGTAAATGAAACTTCACAGACATCCATTTCATTGATTTAAACACCAGACAGACGTTTTTCAGTTGATCAAGCAACCCCGCGCTCGGTCTTTGTCAAAATACAAAGACTATAATCAGTAACTAACGTTGCTATTCTAAATTATGAGTCAACAAACTCAAACAGATTTTTTCAATACGATTTAATGATTTAAAAAAAATAGTGAACACAATACGTCATTATCAGATTGTGCTAACCACTTCGCGTTCGAAGCATACGTAACAATTCACTTATTTATATTATCTAGGTCTTAGCAGTAGCTTAAATATAAAAATATGTATAACGTCATTTATTGTATGCTTTGTCTATTATTATATAGGAGGTCGATCCAAGAAAAGTTACACTAATGATAGTGAATCCATGAAGTTGATGGCTGACAGAAACGGTTTCGCTTACTGACAAATTCAATCATACACAGTAGTTTTAACGATTTTGTAAAATTATAATTCAAATATTTAGTTATTTCTTAATTATACGAAATTAAAGGAAAAATGGAAAAACTATAAGTGATAAGTTTAGTCCTGTTACGTGAAGATGGAAGTTTTAATTCAATTGTAAAAAAAATACACAAAAAACACAATATATAATCGCAAACCTCAACCAGCTTCAATCCAAGTTAGTTAAGAAACTATTTACTGAATAGATACATATTTGGAATACAAGCTTCAATTTGAGTTAATTGCCAGAACGTTCAATGAATGTATGTAATGACTAAATTAATATTATAAGGTGAGTTTAATAGAGTTAGTTTGATATACCTAATAAACGTGGCTAGAACGTGAACTTTAACGGTTACAACAGTTAGTTAGCAAATCCATCTAATAACCAATTTACATTTTATGATGAAAACAAACCCACTTGATGTAAAAAAAAATGTATTCTAAAGATGGCTGGTATAGATTTTAGAACTTTGATTGAAATGAAGTATAGAACAACAATTCGAACTTCTTAGGTCATCTTCAGGTTAACAGATGTTAATTTATGTTTGCAAAGATTTTGTTTATCACAGATAATTTGCATGTTATAGTAGACAGATACTTAAAATCACCCACCTCCAACTCTTAGACTGCTATTTACCAACAAAACGTTGAATTGACCGTCCCGTTATAGCGCTCACACGGTTGAGAGGACGATTGTTTGTGTTTGTTATCAATTTCGCACATAGCTACTCGAGGGCTATCTGCGCTAGCCGTCCCTTATTTAGTAGTGTAAGACTAGAGGGAAGGCAGCTAGTCATCACCACCAACCGCCAACTCTTGGACTACTCTTTTACCAACGAATAGTGGGATTGATCGAACGTTATAACGTCTCCACGGGTGAAAGGGCGAGCATGTTTGGTGCGACTGGGATTCGAACCCGCGACCCTCGGATTACGAGACGAATGCTTTAACACGCTTGGCCATGCCGGGCCACTATGTCATATATTTAGGTTCTCAGGAATTAAAGGCCCTTTCAGCCGTGGGGCGTTATAATGTTACGGTCAATCTCACTATTCGTTGGTAAAAGAGTAGCCCAAGAGTTGGTGGTGGGTGGTGATGACTAGCTGCCTTTCCTCTAGTCTTACACTGCTAAATTAGGGACGACTAGAACAGTTAGCCCTCCAGTAGCTTTGTGCGAAATTCAAAACAAACAAACAAACAAACAAACAAACCAGGAATTGATTTACTATTTATAAGTTTTATTTGGATCCAAGCTATTTTCCACACATTTCACTAGATCTTCTTTAGGACTAATTTAAAACATTAAATATACCAATGATTTCAACAGACAGGTATATTTTTTTAATAAATAAAAGTATTTTCTAGCTAGATAAAAGGAAGTGTATATTTCTAAAATAATATAAGGCTTAACTTATCTTTCTTTTTATGAATCAACAAAGTAACTACATTTTCATTTTTCATCGAGGTCCGACATGGCCAGGTGGGTTAAGGCGTTTGACTCGTATTCTGAAGGGCGAGGGTTCAAATCCTCGTTGCACCATACATGCTCGCCCTTATAACCGTTACGGTCAATTCTACTATTCGTTGGTTAAAGAGCACCCCAAGAATTGGCGGTGGGTTGTGATAACTAGCTGCCTTCACTCTAGTCTTACACTGCTAAATTAGGAACGGCTAGTGTAGATAGCCCTTGTGTAGCTTTGCGAGAAATTAAAAAACAAACAAACATTTTCTAGTGTCCAGTACCTTTGTGAATCCAGACTAACGTTTACGTTATGGAATACTCAGAAATTGAAACAGTTTTTACAACCCCGATGCTGTCTTTTAAAAATCAGGAGAAAATAAAGAGAGTTTGATATTATGTTTTCATATACTTATTGTCCATTCTGTTTTTTTTATTTTAATGGTCTATAAATGGAACGAGTTACTCAGTTATTGGTTATCATGAGACCGTATACCTTCTATATCGTTTAAATAATGATAAAAATCGCAAAAGGTTTGGTTCTGATGAAAGCAATTTCCGAAAAGCTTGAAACAATAGTTTCTTTTGTTTGTTATAAAATCGTTTTCAATGTATATAAATGTTAATGTTATTTGATCACATTTTCAAAGCTTTTCAGAATGTGATTGAAATCGTAATTATATATTTTTATTTCTCTGTGTTTGAAACATTTAACTCTGTTCATACTTGAAACAAACTATGTTGTTTGATATCATATAACAAACATCCATGTCAGCCTATACATATCTTAAAGCATTTCGCTCATAAAAATCGATCTAATCCAAACAAAACGTTGTGCAGTATATATTTGAATATCGCAAACTGTGTCACTAAAATATTTTTTCCATGCCCTTTTTGATAGATTTATAATACATTTTACAGTACGATTAATACTAAAATTTATAAAAATTCCAATGTAATTACTTACAAAAATAATTCTTTTAAATAACTCGATTTTTATCGATCTGTAATCCAATTGGTCAGTTTTTGTTTTACGTAACTGTGAGACATCCTATTATATTTTTTTTCAATTGTAACTGCTGTTTGTAAGTGTTATGAGTTAACTAATAAGTGGCCATATCTCTGAAATCATGCCCATAAGTAGTAATTATATGGCAGAAACGAAAAACAAAACGAAACATGTGTTACTGTTGTTATGCGGAAAAGCCATAAGTTAAAGTTAAGAAACGAAAAGCTCAAATTCAGTATTAGAAATCAAGGTCTAAAAATAAATTCAGGTTTTAAAATACATACTCAACGAATGTATTTTTATAAAATAAATTAATTAACGTAGTACTTGAGAAAGTTTTCGCTGGTATAGCAATAAATCTTGGTACATATAAACCTAAAGTCAGAGGTTCGACTTCCTTCTATAGACACAGCAGATAGCCTTTCACTGTAGCTTTGCTATGAGGAAAACATACATACTTGAAAAATATCATAATAACTTTGTAGAATTGATAATGCAAATATAATTTAATTAATATCTGTTTCTATATAGTTAATTATTTTTGATAATGCTATATTAATCATAATTTATTGCAGCTTTCTTTGTATGCTTTTATAATAATTACGTATTATTCATATTCTTCATTCGTGAAACTTACGTCACAAGCTTGCGTATGGTGAAACTTGCACGCTGTTGTCACAGTCAAACAATAAAGTAAGTCAAACAATAGAAATAACTCACATATAAAATTTTCAAACAATAAAGTAACTCACATATAAAACTTTCAAACAATAAAAGTAACTCACATATAAAACTTTCAAACAATAGAAATAACTCACACATAAAATTTTCAAACAATAAAGTAACTCACATATAAAACTTTCAAACAATAGAAGTAACTCACATATAAAACTTTCAAACAATAGAAATAACTCACACATAAAATTTTCAAACAATAAAGTAACTCACATATAAAACTTTCAAACAATAGAAATAACTCACACATAAAATTTTCAAACAATAAAGTAACTCACATATAAAACTTTCAAACAATAAAGTAACTCACACATAAAACTTTCAAACAATAAAGTAACTCACATATAAAACTTTCAAACAATAGAAGTAACTCACATATAAAACTTTCAAACAATAAAGTAACTCACATATAAAACTTTCAAACAATAAAGTAACTCACATATAAAACTTTCAAACAATAAAGTAACTCACATATAAAACTTTCAAACAATAGAAATAACTCACACATAAAATTTTCAAACAATAAAGTAACTCACTCACACATAAAACTTTCAAACAATAGAAGTAACTCACATATAAAACTTTCAAACAATACAAGTAACTCACATATACAAAGCCAGTATTGTAATATCGTAAAGTTAAATAAACCTGCTGACGTCACGTTTACCAGACCACGTTTCTCTTTTGTTTCTAATAATTTTATTAAAACTGAAACATCCAAGATTCTTGACATTATATAACGCTCTAAAACTTTTCTTTTTTTGCTGATTGTGTGAACAAAACAGGTTTTATCACCTGGTTTAATTAAAGTATATACAATACTGCTCTATGCGGGGCGCTCGAATACCCGTCACACCAAACATACTCGTACTGTCAGTCGTGGGGGCGTTATAATGTGACAATCAATCTCACCATTCTTTAGCAAAAGACTAGCCCAAGAGTTGGCGGTGGGTATTGATGACTAGCTGCCATCTCTCTAGACTTACTTTGCTAAATTAGGGACGGCTAGCGCAGATAGCCCTCTTGTCGCTTTGCGCGAAGTTCAAAAGAAACAAACAAATGACAATACTTTAAATAATAATTCTGTTCTTGTTTATACTATTTCCTTGCACTATACTGTGCGTTAACTAGAGAGCGAGTGTGTGGTATCCATCTCAATAAAATGATAACACAATGGTCACAAAAACATTGAATGGTTACCCGCACTTTTAGCCTGAGGTACTACATGACCAAACAATCTATTAAACATCCAATTTATTTTATGAGATGTTTACTGTCCGTGTCCAATTTTAACAACGGTTCAAAATTATTGTTCGAAAAAAAAACACGTTTGCCCAGAATCTTAGGAATTGTCAGCCCAGAGAAAGCAGTAGCTCATTAAGTTTCCAGTCCTGGAATTCGAATGGTATACGTAAAACAGGAGTAATTCTTATTCATTCATAAAAATAGATTTACAATTATGTAGCATAAAAAAACAGATGTATAATTCGATTTTCTTTGGATCGAATTAGTATTTATATCAATTTCCGTTGACGCGGTCATCCGAATGTTCTGATAAGTAATTTATATTTGTGAAAACAAATCAACATATATACTATAGATTTATCTACGCAACCTCGAAGAATATCCGGAAGCTACTTAAAGACCAGTACTTGAATTGTGTTAACACTTACTAACATTTTTCCTTATCTAATTTAGTACAGGTTACCTCTTACTTCATGCGTGAAAACAACATTTACTTAAAAAAAGATATTTCATTCGGTTGTAACATGTGGCGCCATCTATAGATAGATTCCTCAATTGAATCTAACAATCGATTTATGGAGTGTTTAAAGAAGCCGTGAACGAAGCTTTCCAACACTCATTTTGTGTGGCTGCACAGATCGTGAAAGATCTCTTAGATGACGAAGGTAGAAGAAGTAGCAATCCACTTTGTGGATGAGGTTTTCTTATGCCTCATACTGTGAACATAAGCAACGTTCCTCTCCATCTCAGCCAATAGAAAAATAATGGTAACTGCTTACTTCGTTTTCCTTTTCCTCCTTCATTTGTGGCCGGTGTTCAGTGGAGCGCACGTTCGCCAAAAACCAGCTTCTAAAGAAAAGCCATACGGTAAGTTTCTCTTAACCATTTTTTTCTCTGTGGCATCCCTAACTCTGGCTCACAGATTTAGTGTCGTAATCGTAGAAAGAAACAGAGAAGTGAGACGCATTTCGATTGTTTCAAAATACTTTTAGGTTGTATCTTCAAATTACAAGATCGACTTGTAAGAAACTTTCTAAAATTGATTAAAACTGAACATTTAAAATCAATATTTGTTTCTGATTTTATTCCTTTAAATCAACGTTACTTTTACCTGAACCTCTAAATTATGAAAACAATTAACAATAACAGTTTCACCTAGGTTAGAAGTCTAATAATTTTCTACACTTCTTTATAAGAAAATTACAAAATGAAACAGAAATAAAAAAAAAATGAATTCATAAGTTATTTGTTCCTGATACGTAATTGTTCGTCTGCTTATAGCAATGACATCTGTCGGTGAATTAAAAAAAACTTGTCAGTCTAAAAAGCTCACCAATCTCTTGAATTGAAAATTTAAATCTAAAGAAAAAAGCAAAATACGGACTTTCCAAGAACATCAAAGTCTTAAGAAGGTATGATTTAAAATCAAAATGCTGAAATAGTTATACTATATAATATAAATATTTTAACAAATTTTGTTGGGTATTCTGAGCCGATCGGTTAAAGATGTGCAGTTCAAAGTCTAGCTTAGTACTTAAGGGAATAAGTAAAAATATATTTCGATTCTTTCTATTCCTAGTGTAAGCAAGGAGTTAACACTTGGATTTAAAAGTTTATTTTTTTAGCATTTCATCGTATAAACAATCATGTAATTAACACAGCAAATATATTTTTTCAGGTATTACATACATTTGTGGACGAAAATACTGACAACTTATCACTGAACAAAGTAATCTCACGTTTTGTCACTTTCCTAATGTTCGCTATAGTTTATATTTTACCCTAAAAGGTATACAAACTAATGAAGTGAAGTTTGAATTTTATTTCTATGACTCTTCATTGTTGATGGTTAAACATCAGTATCTTTCTGTAGAAACCAAAGCATACAGACAGAAAACGATTGAAATATTATACTGAAATGCCAAACAAATATAACAGTGAAACTGTGTTTTATTCTTATGGCTTATTATTGAATCTTCCAGCGGTTGTAGCTAAGAGAACAAAACCCCAAGAGTCTTGGGTTTATCAAGGGTTATTCCACTAAAATGTAGTTTATCTTTAGTAAAGTATTCATCTCAATAAAACTTAAATGTATTTATATTTTACGAGGCTCCAACAGATATGACAACTGTCACTCATTCTTGTCTATTGATCAAGACGTTAATAATAGGCATGTAAGAAAGTACCTTAATGACAAAGACGATTGACTGCATCATTGAGTTTGAAAAAGTTGAAACTCTCTGAGCGTATGCAAATATTTGTTTTCTCGAGCTTTATATTTCAATAGTTTTATCTTCTACATAGAACTATGACTCCACTACAAACATGTTAGAAAACTAAATAAAGATTGTGTGTTAACTGTTATTCTCAATTGTACTAAAAGGTAAGATAATTTTTTTTGAAGACTTTCTTTGTGGTATTAGAAACAAATTGCTGTTTCGTCTCACATAGTAGAAAATCAATGCTTTGTCAACAGACTTTGGGTAATACACTTCAGTTACTTATAACTTCATATATATCAGCAGAAAGTAGCTTTTTGAGAGAGAAAAAGAATATATCTAAAGATAAGTGAAGCGTTGAAAACAAATCATGGAGTTATTGTGACAGTAAATATACATCGTTGCTTTGTTAGCTTTCGTCAATCAAATGATTTAAGTACGAAACATTTTGTCAAACCTACAGATGTCGCACCGAACTTTTAATAAACGATTCTTGAGGAAATGAACACCTAAACAAGTTCTAAGGTTGTTGTTTTTTATTTAATATTAAAATAATTAGTTCAACTGCATAACCATTTTTAATTACACCTTTTATTCAGAGGATTGCCAAACCAGTTCATATTAAAGATATCTCACTCTTCATTCTAATATAAAAAAATCTTCTTTGGTGGTATTATACATCACATTTAAGATTAGATTTTTATTTACTAAGAGTTTTGCCTGGGTAATATCTGCCTATATCCTCGCTATATTTTATTATGTATTCTGTACAACTTTCAAAGCTTTCAATCCGCGACATGTCACTTTAATAACATGTACAGTGCATCATTGAAACAATTTTTGAATATATATATAAACATTTCATGTGCATCATGATTTAGAAAGCATGTCGCTCTTTTAGAAAAAAAAAATACTTGGTGAAATTTGATGAAAGCCATGGATGTAATGGATTTGATGGATGTAAATATAATTTCCTCTGAACTACTTCTCGGCGGAGGAATATGAGAATGTCATAACCTGCTACCTCACAACTTCCAATGTAACTAGAACTTGAAACAAAAGTGTAATATTGTACTATATCTAAGCTAAAATGCCTTATATTGGCCATATTGTGAACCAGCATACACGTAGGTCGATAAACATAGGTATTAATTGAAATAAGTTTCGAATTGCTAATTTTAAGTGTTCATAAAGTGGAAAGCATATTGTCTGCGAAGTTTAACTACATTATTCTAATATACAATGGAATGTGACTATATCAAGTTTACTTTTAATTAGATCTCTTTTTCCTTGCTCTAGTCAGAAAAGATATAAGTTTAAAATTCAAGCTTCAGAGAAGGATCAAACCTTGAAATCTAGTGTAATATGAGAACAGAGTAAAGGTCATAAACTGATAGACATTTTACATAAGATTTGCCTATTTGATTTAAGAGAGATACAGTTATCTAAAATATATCATGTAAACCTATATTATAATAATATCAATAGAGAGGATTACAATATGAGTCATCCTGGAAAGTTCGTGGAAAATCTGGAAAAAAAAAACCAGTAAAATAATTGAAATTTTAAAACTGGTTTCATAAGTCTGAACTCAAGGTTTTGATACTAAACATTCGAGCATTTTGACTTTATGGTTCAGACGTATTTCCTTAGATTGAGATATCTTATATTCAACACTGGTACTTTTTTTCAAACAGCCTTTTACAAAAATTTGTTTGAAATTTTTCTAAAATTTTAATTATATTGAAAATGTTGCTTTTACACTAGCGATATTTTATAACGAAACCGCATCGCCCTATCCACTGAGCCCACCGAGTGGAATCGAATCGTTGTGAATTCGAAGACATACCGCTGTACTAGGGAGGGCAGTTTAACTAGCTGTATTGGTCTTTATAAAAGAACCTTGGATTCAATATTTTAATGTTTTATATTTTTGTATCTGTGTGTTTATAGCCGCAGCAAATCGACTCATAAAATGGCTCTGTTTTTTTTTTTTGTTTTTTTTAATACAAACGTTTAGCTGTTTGCTCTGTTATCTATTGACTAATTTGAAATCCATTTACGGTTTTGGACAAATAAAGTAAAACCCTTTCGACGGATATATTTCGCCAAGCCCAAAGTCTTGTATATTCATTTACTCTAACTCTGCCTAAAAGAATTTCAAGTGCCGCGGTTATTAATAATTCATCTTTTGTCACGTTGTTACTGATAATTTGAAACAGTTACCAAAATGTTACCTCAGTTATATCTATTCTGTTGTAAACTGCCATCATATTTGATATCCAAGATTAAAAGTTGCATGAATTCTATATATTTGCAGCATTATAAATTATATAGGCCTTGAGAGTTTGTTTGTTTGTTTGTTTTGGAATTTCGCACAAAGCTACTCGAGGGCTATCTGTGCTAGCCGTCCGTAATTTAGCAGTGTAAGACTAGAGGGAAGGCAGCTAGTCATCACCACCCACCGCCAACTCTTGGGCTACTCTTTTACCAACGAATAGTGGGATTGACCGTCACATTATAACGCCCCCTCGGCTGGGAGGGCGAGCATGTTTAGCGCGACTCGGGCGCGAACCCGCGACCCTCAGATTACGAAGCACACGCCTTAACGCGCAAGGCCATGCCAGGCCTAGGCCTTGAGAGACTTATCAGTTTGCTACAATTCATATTGCTACGTCTGATAATCCTGATTCTGAAGGCTGTGTTTCTTCACAATAGTCCTGTAACGTAGTTCTCATTGCAAAAAACAAGACATCAAAAATTTCGTCCTAAAGCTCACCTATCTTACCTGTTTGTTTCCATAATCCACCTTGTGTATAAAGAAGGCAGTTTCCCAATCCTTGTTTCAAAAATAAGATCGCACAGAAATGCACATAATCTAGTATATTTCGTGGTATAGTATATATGCTCGTTCCATTCCCCAGTTGTTTTAAGAATTCAAAACGTGAACAACAAGTATAGATGCTTGGTAAGGGTCGAAGACTTGATTTTTCTATTGTTGTTCGTATTTTTGATTTTTTTTGTGATATAAGACAACGCACATTTCCTGACACTTCCACAGTAAGACTTGTCACAGGTCGTTTTATGGACGATTCTCATACTTCAAGATAATCCATATTCTTTTGCTTAATTTGATATTAAGTACTAAAGGTGATTTTCATCTCCATCCTCGATCTGTCATCATCTTTATAATCTGAGCCTATGATTATGTTTTCTTCAGAATGAACTGTTATATACCCTTTACAAAAGCATTCAGTTTGCGGAGATACTATAGGACCAATGAAACGTCAAACGATATCAAAATGTAGTTCTGATACAATCTGCTTCTCCGCAATTTCATATCAGCTGTGGTTAACATTGACGTGGCGATGTGTGTGCTCAAAACGGCTCTTCTAAAACGTATTCAACAATTTATGCTCTACGTGTTAAAGTAATATATATTTCTAGGCTGCTTTTTTCCCTATCCAGTGGCGTGCTTAGGTAGGGGATCGAGGGGGGTTCATAGACTAGTCAATTTTCCTCTATGTAAAAATTACATAGTACGTAGGGTCTATAAAAATGACTGGCCTTAAATCCGCCACTGCCCCTATTTTTAACCAATCTACTTTTGGAAATATGTAAAACATATTGTTTCTAGTTTTAACAAGTTTTGAAATAAAATTTCTCAATTGTTGTAAATCAGCGTAGTTTGAAATAAACATAATTCACACTAAGAAACAGTACGGTAATTATACGTCAGAGTAAATGTTATAGTTAAGTGGAATATTTGAAATTTGTAAAATTCAAGAAATGAATATGAAGTTATAAAGTAAGAAGTAAATAACAAAAATAACACTGTTGAATATCTGTGTAGTAACTACAGTGATATATATAACACTGTTGAATATCTGTGTAGTAACTACAGTGATATATATAACACTGTTGAATATCTGTGTAGTAACTACAGTGATATATATAACACTGTTGAATATCTGTGTAGTAACTACAGTGATATATATAACACTGTTGAATATCTGTGTAGTAACTACAGTGATATATATAACACTGTTGAATATCTGTGTAGTAACTACAGTGATATATATAACACTGTTGAATATCTGTGTAGTAACTACAGTGATATATATAACACTGTTGAATATCTGTGTAGTAACTACAGTGATATATATAACACTGTTGAATATCTGTGTAGTAACTACAGTGATATATATAACACTGTTGAATATCTGTGTAGTAACTACAGTGATATATATAACACTGTTGAATATCTGTGTAGTAACTACAGTGATATATATAACACTGTTGAATATCTGTGTGTAGTGATAATATACAGTGAATATATATAACACTGTTGAATATCTGTGTAGTAACTACAGTGATATATATAACACTGTTGAATATCTGTGTAGTAACTACAGTGATATATATAACACTGTTGAATATCTGTGTAGTAACTACAGTGATATATATAACACTGTTGAATATCTGTGTAGTAACTACAGTGATATATATAACACTGTTGAATATCTGTGTAGTAACTACAGTGATATATATAACACTGTTGAATATCTGTGTAGTAACTACAGTGATATATATAACACTGTTGAATATCTGTGTAGTAACTACAGTGATATATATAACACTGTTGAATATCTGTGTAGTAACTACAGTGATATATATAACACTGTTGAATATCTGTGTAGTAACTACAGTGATATATATAACACTGTTGAATATCTGTGTAGTAACTACAGTGATATATATAACACTGTTGAATATCTGTGTAGTAACTACAGTGATATATATAACACTGTTGAATATCTGTGTAGTAACTACAGTGATATATATAACACTGTTGAATATCTGTGTAGTAACTACAGTGATATATATAACACTGTTGAATATCTGTGTAGTAACTACAGTGATATATATAACACTGTTGAATATCTGTGTAGTAACTACAGTGATATATATAACACTGTTGAATATCTGTGTAGTAACTACAGTGATATATATAACACTGTTGAATATCTGTGTAGTAACTACAGTGATATATATAACACTGTTGAATATCTGTGTAGTAACTACACTGTGATATATATAACACTGTTGAATATCTGTGTAGTAACTACAGTGATATATATAACACTGTTGAATATCTGTGTAGTAACTACAGTGATATATATAACACTGTTGAATATCTGTGTAGTAACTACAGTGATATATATAACACTGTTGAATATCTGTGTAGTAACTACAGTGATATATATAACACTGTTGAATATCTGTGTAGTAACTACAGTGATATATATAACACTGTTGAATATCTGTGTAGTAACTACAGTGATATATATACACTGTTGAATATATAGTAACACAGTGATATATATACACTGTTGAATATCTGTGTAGTAACTACAGTGATATATATAACACTGTTGAATATCTGTGTAGTAACTACAGTGATATATATAACACTGTTGAATATCTGTGTAGTAACTACAGTGATATATATAACACTGTTGAATATCTGTGTAGTAACTACAGTGATATATATAACACTGTTGAATATCTGTGTAGTAACTACAGTGATATATATAACACTGTTGAATATCTGTGTAGTAACTACAGTGATATATATAACACTGTTGAATATCTGTGTACAGTGATATATATAACACTGTTGAATATCTGTGTAGTAACTACAGTGATATATATAACACTGTTGAATATCTGTGTAGTAACTACAGTGATATATATAACACTGTTGAATATGTGTAGTGTGTAGTAACTACAGTGATATATATAACACTGTTGAATATCTGTGTAGTAACTACAGTGATATATATAACACTGTTGAATATCTGTGTAGTAACTACAGTGATATATATAACACTGTTGAATATCTGTGTAGTAACTACAGTGATATATATAACACTGTTGAATATCTGTGTAGTAACTACAGTGATATATATAACACTGTTGAATATCTGTGTAGTAACTACAGTGATATATATAACACTGTTGAATATCTGTGTGTACAGTGATATATATACACTGTTGAATATGTATAACACTGATTGAATATCTGTGTATCTGTGTAGTAACTACAGTGATATATATAACACTGTTGAATATCTGTGTAGTAACTACAGTGATATATATAACACTGTTGAATATCTGTGTAGTAACTATAGTGATATATATAACACTGTTGAATATCTGTGTAGTAACTACAGTGATATATATAACACTGTTGAATATCTGTGTAGTAACTACAGTGATATATATAACACTGTTGAATATCTGTGTAGTAACTACAGTGATATATATAACACTGTTGAATATCTGTGTAGTAACTACAGTGATATATATAACACTGTTGAATACTGTTGAATATCTGTTGTGTAGTAACTACAGTGATATATATAACACTGTTGAATATCTGTGTAGTAACTACAGAATATCTGTGTAGTAACTGTGATATATATAACATATATATAACACTGTTGAATATCTGTGTAGTAACTACAGTGATATATATAACACTGTTGAATATCTGTGTAGTAACTACAGTGATATATATAACACTGTTGAATATCTGTGTAGTAACTACAGTGATATATATAACACTGTTGAATATCTGTGTAGTAACTACAGTGATATATATAACACTGTTGAATATCTGTGTAGTAACTACAGTGATATATATAACACTGTTGAATATCTGTGTAGTAACTACAGTGATATATATAACACTGTTGAATATCTGTGTAGTAACTACAGTGATATATATAACACTGTTGAATATCTGTGTAGTAACTACGGTGATATATATAACACTGTTGAATATCTGTGTAGTAACTACAGTGATATATATAACACTGTTGAATATCTGTGTAGTAACTACAGTGATATATATAACACTGTTGAATATCTGTGTAGTAACTACAGTGATATATATAACACTGTTGAATATCTGTGTAGTAACTACAGTGATATATATAACACTGTTGAATATCTGTGTAGTAACTACAGTGATATATATAACACTGTTGAATATCTGTGTAGTAACTACAGTGATATATATAACACTGTTGAATATCTGTGTAGTAACTACAGTGATATATATAACACTGTTGAATATCTGTGTAGTAACTACAGTGATATATATAACACTGTTGAATATCTGTGTAGTAACTACAGTGATATATATAACACTGTTGAATATCTGTGTAGTAACTACAGTGATATATATAACACTGTTGAATATCTGTGTAGTAACTACAGTGATATATATAACACTGTTGAATATCTGTGTAGTAACTACAGTGATATATATAACACTGTTGAATATCTGTGTAGTAACTACAGTGATATATATATAACACTGTTGAATATCTGTGTAGTAACTAATAACACTGTTGAATATCTGTGTAGTAACTACAGTGATATATATAACACTGTTGAATATCTGTGTAGTAACTACAGTGATATATATAACACTGTTGAATATATCTGTGTAGTAACTGTGTAGTAACTACAGTGATATATATAACACTGTTGAATATCTGTGTAGTAACTACAGTGATATATATAACACTGTTGAATATCTGTGTAGTAACTAGTAACACGGTGATATATATAACACTGTTGAATATCTGTGTAGTAACTACAGTGATATATATAACACTGTTGAATATCTGTGTATAACTGTGTAACACTGTGAATATCTACTACAGTGATATATATAACACTGTTGAATATCTGTGTAGTAACTACAGTGATATATATAACACTGTTGAATATCTGTGTGTAGTAACTAACACGGTGATATATATAACACTGTTGAATATCTGTGTAGTAACTACAGTGATATATATAACACTGTTGAATATCTGTGTAGTAACTACAGTGATATATATAACACTGTTGAATATCTGTGTAGTAACTACGGTGATATATATAACACTGTTGAATATCTGTGTAGTAACTACAGTGATATATATAACACTGTTGAATATCTGTGTAGTAACTACAGTGATATATATAACACTGTTGAATATCTGTGTAGTAACTACAGTGATATATATAACACTGTTGAATATCTGTGTAGTAACTACAGTGATATATATAACACTGTTGAATATCTGTGTAGTAACTACAGTGATATATATAACACTGTTGAATATCTGTGTAGTAACTACAGTGATATATATAACACTGTTGAATATCTGTGTAGTAACTACAGTGATATATATAACACTGTTGAATATCTGTGTAGTATATATAACACTGTTGAATATCTGTGTAGTTAACTATCTGTGTGATATATATAACACTGTTGAATATCTGTGTAGTAACTACAGTGATATATATAACACTGTTGAATATCTGTGTAGTAACTACAGTGATATATATAACACTGTTGAATATCTGTGTAGTAACTACAGTGATATATATAACACTGTTGAATATCTGTGTAGTAACTACAGTGATATATATAACACTGTTGAATATCTGTGTAGTACACTGTTGAATACAGTGATATATATAACACTGTTGATATATAACACTGTGTAGTAACTACAGTGATATATATAACACTGTTGAATATCTGTGTAGTAACTACAGTGATATATATAACACTGTTGAATATCTGTGTAGTAACTACACTGTGAATATATATAACACTGTTGAATATCTGTGTTGTAATATCTGTGTGAGTATATATAACACTGTTGAATATCTGTGTAGTAACTACAGTGATATATATAACACTGTTGAATATCTGTGTAGTAACTACAGTGATATATATAACACTGTTGAATATCTGTGTAGTAACTACAGTGATATATATAACACTGTTGAATATCTGTGTAGTAACTACAGTGATATATATAACACTGTTGAATATCTGTGTGTGAGTAATATAACACTGTTGAATATCTGTGTAGTAACTACAGTGATATATATAACACTGTTGAATAGTAACTACAGTGATATATATAACACTGTTGAATATCTGTGTGTAGTAACTACACTGTGATATATATAACACTGTTGAATATCTGTGTAGTACTACTGGTGATATATATAACACTGTTGAATATCTGTGTAGTAACTACAGTGTGATATATATAACACTGTTGAATATCTGTGTAGTAACTACAGTGATATATATAACACTGTTGAATATCTGTGTAGTAACTACAGTGATATATATAACACTGTTGAATATCTGTGTAGTAACTACAGTGATATATATAACACTGTTGAATATCTGTGTAGTAACTACAGTGATATATATAACACTGTTGAATATCTGTGTAGTACAGTGATATATATAACACTGTTGTGTAGTAACTACATCTGTGTGATATATATAACACTGTTGAATATCTGTGTAGTAACTACAGTGATATATATAACACTGTTGAATATCTGTGTAGTAACTACAGTGATATATATAACACTGTTGAATATCTGTGTAGTAACTACAGTGATATATATAACACTGTTGAATATCTGTGTAGTAACTACAGTGATATATATAACACTGTTGAATATCTGTGTGTAACTATATATAACACTGTTGAATATCTGTGTAGTAACTACAGTGATATATATAACACTGTTGAATATCTGTGTAGTAACTACAGTGATATATATAACACTGTTGAATATCTGTGTAGTAACTACAGTGATATATATAACACTGTTGAATATCTGTGTAGTAACTACAGTGATATATATAACACTGTTGAATATCTGTGTAGTAACTACAGTGATATATATAACACTGTTGAATATCTGTGTAGTAACTACAGTGATATATATAACACTGTTGAATATCTGTGTAGTAACTACAGTGATATATATAACACTGTTGAATATCTGTGTGTAACTACAGTGATATATAACACTGTTGAATATCTGTGTGATATATATATAACACTGTTGAATATCTGTGTAGTAACTACTGTTGTGATATATATAACACTGTTGAATATCTGTGTAGTAACTACAGTGATATATATAACACTGTTGAATATCTGTGTAGTAACTACAGTGATATATATAACACTGTTGAATATCTGTGTAGTAACTACGGTGATATATATAACACTGTGAATATCTGTGTATATATAACACTGTTGAATATCTGTGTAGTAACTACTGTTGAATATCTGTGATATATATAACACTGTTGAATATCTGTGTAGTAACTACAGTGATATATATAACACTGTTGAATATCTGTGTAGTAACTACAGTGATATATATAACACTGTTGAATATCTGTGTAGTAACTACAGTGATATATATAACACTGTTGAATATCTGTGTAGTAACTACAGTGATATATATAACACTGTTGAATATCTGTGTAGTAACTACAGTGATATATATAACACTGTTGAATATCTGTGTAGTAACTACAGTGATATATATAACACTGTTGAATATCTGTGTAGTAACTACAGTGATATATATAACACTGTTGAATATCTGTGTAGTAACTACAGTGATATATATAACACTGTTGAATATCTGTGTATCTGTGTAGTAACTACAGTGATATATATAACACTGTTGAATATCTGTGTAGTATATATATAACACTGTTGATATATATAACACTGTTGAATATCTGTGTAGTATATATAACACTGTGATATATATAACACTGTTGAATATCTGTGTAGTAACTACAGTGATATATATAACACTGTTGAATATCTGTGTAGTAACTACAGTGATATATATAACACTGTTGAATATCTGTGTAGTAACTACAGTGATATATATAACACTGTTGAATATCTGTGTAGTAACTACAGTGATATATATAACACTGTTGAATATCTGTGTAGTAACTACAGTGATATATATAACACTGTTGAATATCTGTGTAGTAACTAATAACACTGTTGAATATCTGTGTAGTAACTACGGTGATATATATAACACTGTTGAATATCTGTGTAGTAACTACAGTGATATATATAACACTGTTGAATATCTGTGTAGTAACTACAGTGATATATATAACACTGTTGAATATCTGTGTAGTAACTACAGTGATATATATAACACTGTTGAATATCTGTGTAGTAACTACAGTGATATATATAACACTGTTGAATATCTGTGTAGTAACTACAGTGATATATATAACACTGTTGAATATCTGTGTAGTAACTACAGTGATATATATAACACTGTTGAATATCTGTGTAGTAACTACAGTGATATATATAACACTGTTGAATATCTGTGTAGTAACTACAGTGATATATATAACTACAGTGATATATATAACACTGTTGAATATCTGTGTAGTAACTACACTGTGAATATATATATAACACTGTTGAATATCTGTGTAGTAACTACAGTGATATATATAACACTGTTGAATATCTGTGTAGTAACTACAGTGATATATATAACACTGTTGAATATCTGTGTAGTAACTACAGTGATATATATAACACTGTTGAATATCTGTGTAGTAACTACAGTGATATATATAACACTGTTGAATATCTGTGTAGTAACTACAGTGATATATATAACACTGTTGAATATCTGTGTAGTAACTACAGTGATATATATAACACTGTTGAATATCTGTGTAGTAACTACAGTGATATATATAACACTGTTGAATATCTGTGTAGTAACTACAGTGATATATATAACACTGTTGAATATCTGTGTGTGAATACTGTTGTGATATATATAACACTGTTGAATATCTGTGTAGTAACTACAGTGATATATATAACACTGTTGAATATCTGTGTAGTAACTACGGTGATATATATAACACTGTTGAATATCTGTGTAGTACAGTGATATATATAACACTGTTGATATATATAACACTGTTGAATATCTGTGTAGTAACTACAGTGATATATATAACACTGTTGAATATCTGTGTAGTAACTACAGTGATATATATAACACTGTTGAATATCTGTGTAGTAACTACAGTGATATATATAACACTGTTGAATATCTGTGTAGTAACTACAGTGATATATATAACACTGTTGAATATCTGTGTAGTAACTACAGTGATATATATAACACTGTTGAATATCTGTGTAGTAACTACAGTGATATATATAACACTGTTGAATATCTGTGTAGTAACTACAGTGATATATATAACACTGTTGAATATCTGTGTAGTAACTACAGTGATATATATAACACTGTTGAATATCTGTGTAGTAACTACGGTGATATATATAACACTGTTGAATATCTGTGTAGTAACTACAGTGATATATATAACACTGTTGAATATCTGTGTAGTAACTACAGTGATATATATAACACTGTTGAATATCTGTGTAGTAACTACAGTGATATATATAACACTGTTGAATATCTGTGTAGTAACTACAGTGATATATATAACACTGTTGAATATCTGTGTAGTAACTACAGTGATATATATATCTGTGTAATACTACAGTGATATATATAACACTGTTGAATATCTGTGTAGTAACTACAGTGATATATATAACACTGTTGAATATCTGTGTAGTAACTACAGTGATATATATAACACTGTTGAATATCTGTGTAGTAACTACAGTGATATATATAACACTGTTGAATATCTGTGTAGTAACTACAGTGATATATATAACACTGTTGAATATCTGTGTAGTAACTACAGTGATATATATAACACTGTTGAATATCTGTGTGTAGTAACTACACTGTTGAATATATAATAACACTGTTGAATATCTGTGTAGTAACTACAGTGATACTGTTGAATATCTGTGTGTAACTACAGTGATATATATAACACTGTTGAATATCTGTGTAGTAACTACAGTGATATATATAACACTGTTGAATATCTGTGTAGTAACTACAGTGATATATATAACACTGTTGAATATCTGTGTAGTAAACTGTTGAATATCTGTGATATATATAACACTGTTGAATATATGATATATAACACACTGTTGAATATCTGTGTAGTAAACTACTGTGTGAGTGATATATATAACACTGTTGAATATCTGTGTAGTAACTACAGTGATATATATAACACTGTTGAATATCTGTGTAGTGTAGATATATAACTAACAGTGATATATATAACACTGTTGAATATCTGTGTAGTAACTACAGTGATATATATAACACTGTTGAATATCTGTGTAGTAACTACAGTGATATATATAACACTGTTGAATATCTGTGTAGTAACTACAGTGATATATATAACACTGTTGAATATCTGTGTAGTAACTACAGTGATATATATAACACTGTTGAATATCTGTGTAGTAACTACAGTGATATATATAACACTGTTGAATATCTGTGTAGTAACACTGTTGAATACTGTGTAGAGTGATATATATAACACTGTTGAATATCTGTGTAGTAACTATGATATATATAACACTGTTGAATATCTGTGTAGTAATATACACTGTTGAATATATAGTAACTACAGTGATATATATAACACTGTTGAATATCTGTGTAGTAACTACAGTGATATATATAACACTGTTGAATATCTGTGTAGTAACTACAGTGATATATATAACACTGTTGAATATCTGTAGTAACTAGTGATATATATATAACACTGTTGAATATCTGTGTAGTAACTAATAACACTGTTGAATATCTGTGTAGTAACTACAGTGATATATATAACACTGTTGAATATCTGTGATAGTAACTACAGTGATATATATAACACTGTTGAATATCTGTGTAGTAACTACAGTGATATATATAACACTGTTGAATATCTGTGTAGTAACTACAGTGATATATATAACACTGTTGAATATCTGTGTAGTAACTACGGTGATATATATAACACTGTTGAATATCTGTGTAGTAACTACAGTGATATATATAACACTGTTGAATATCTGTGTAGTAACTACAGTGATATATATAACACTGTTGAATATCTGTGTAGTAACTACGGTGATATATATAACACTGTTGAATATCTGTGTAGTAACTACAGTGATATATATAACACTGTTGAATATCTGTGTAGTAACTACAGTGATATATATAACACTGTTGAATATCTGTGTAGTAACTACGGTGATATATATAACACTGTTGAATATCTGTGTAGTAACTACAGTGATATATATAACACTGTTGAATATCTGTGTAGTAACTACAGTGATATATATAACACTGTTGAATATCTGTGTAGTAACTACAGTGATATATATAACACTGTTGAATATCTGTGTAGTAACTACAGTGATATATATAACACTGTTGAATATCTGTGTAACTAGTAATATATATAACACTGTTGAATATCTGTGTAGATATAAATAACACTGTTGAATATCTGTGTAGTAACTACAGTGATATATATAACACTGTTGAATACCTGTGTAGTAACTACAGTGATATATATAACACTGTTGAATACCTGTAGTAACTACAGTGATATATATAAACTGTTGAATATCTGTGTAGTAACTACGGTGATATATATAACACTGTTGAATATCTGTGTAGTAACTACAGTGATATATATAACACTGTTGAATATCTGTGTAGTAACTACAGTGATATATATAACACTGTTGAATATCTGTGTAGTAACTACAGTGATATATATAACACTGTTGAATATCTGTGTAGTAACTACAGTGATATATATAACACTGTTGAATATCTGTGTAGTAACTAATAACACTGTTGAATATCTGTGTAGTAACTACAGTGATATATATAACACTGTTGAATATCTGTGTAGTAACTACAGTGATATATATAACACTGTTGAATATCTGTGTAGTAACTACAGTGATATATATAACACTGTTGAATATCTGTGTAGTAACTACAGTGATATATATAACACTGTTGAATATCTGTGTAGTAACTACAGTGATATATATAACACTGTTGAATATCTGTGTAGTAACTACAGTGATATATATAACACTGTTGAATATCTGTGTAGTAACTACAGTGATATATATAACACTGTTGAATATCTGTGTAGTAACTATCTGTGTAGTGATATATATAACACTGTTGAATATCTGTGTAGTAACTACAGTGATATATATAACACTGTTGAATATCTGTGTAGTAACTACAGTGATATATATAACACTGTTGAATATCTGTGTAGTAACTACAGTGATATATATAACACTGTTGAATATCTGTGTAGTAACTACAGTGATATATATAACACTGTTGAATATCTGTGTAGTAACTACAGTGATATATATAACACTGTTGAATATCTGTGTAGTAACTAACACTGTGATATATATAACACTGTTGAATATCTGTGTAGTAACTACAGTGATATATATAACACTGTTGAATATCTGTGTAGTAACTACAGTGATATATATAACACTGTTGAATATCTGTGTAGTAACTACAGTGATATATATAACACTGTTGAATATCTGTGTAGTAACTACGTGATATATATAACACTGTGATATATATAACACTGTTGAATATCTGTGTGAATACTGTTGTGTAGTAACTACAGTGATATATATAACACTGTTGAATATCTGTGTAGTAACTACAGTGATATATATAACACTGTTGAATATCTGTGTAGTAACTACAGTGATATATATAACACTGTTGAATATCTGTGTAGTAACTACGGTGATATATATAACACTGTTGAATATCTGTGTAGTAACTACGGTGATATATATAACACTGTTGAATATCTGTGTAGTAACTACAGTGATATATATAACACTGTTGAATATCTGTGTAGTAACTACAGTGATATATATAACACTGTTGAATATCTGTGTAGTAACTACAGTGATATATATAACACTGTTGAATATCTGTGTAGTAACTACAGTGATATATATAACACTGTTGAATATCTGTGTAGTAACTACGGTGATATATATAACACTGTTGAATATCTGTGTACTAACGGTGATATATATAACACTGTTGAATATCTGTGTAGTAACTAATAACACTGTTGAATATCTGTGTAGTAACTAATAACACTGTTGAATATCTGTGTAGTAACTACAGTGATATATATAACACTGTTGAATATCTGTGTAGTAACTAATAACACTGTTGAATATCTGTGTAGTAACTACAGTGATATATATAACACTGTTGAATATCTGTGTAGTAACTACAGTGATATATATAACACTGTTGAATATCTGTGTAGTAACTACAGTGATATATATAACACTGTTGAATATCTGTGTAGTAACTACAGTGATATATATAACACTGTTGAATATCTGTGTAGTAACTACACATATATATATATATAACACTGTTGAATATCTGTGTAGTAACTACAGTGATATATATAACACTGTTGAATATCTGTGTAGTAACTACAGTGATATATATAACACTGTTGAATATCTGTGTAGTAACTACAGTGATATATATAACACTGTTGAATATCTGTGTAGTAACTACAGTGATATATATAACACTGTTGAATATCTGTGTAGTAACTACAGTGATATATATAACACTGTTGAATATCTGTAGTAGTAACTACTGTGTAGTGATATATATAACACTGTTGAATATCTGTGTAGTAACTACAGTGATATATATAACACTGTTGAATATCTGTAGTAGTGATAATATAACACTGTTGAATATCTGTGTAGTAACTACAGTGATATATATAACACTGTTGAATATCTGTGTAGTAACTAATAACA
The DNA here is from genome assembly GCF_004210375.1 of Tachypleus tridentatus. NCBI lineage: Eukaryota > Metazoa > Arthropoda > Merostomata > Xiphosura > Limulidae > Tachypleus > Tachypleus tridentatus. Next base: position 12,042,503 of record NC_134835.1, on the reverse strand, counting down.
CTGTTGAATATCTGTGTAGTAACTACAGTGATATATATAACACTGTTGAATATCTGTGTAGTAACTACAGTGATATATATAACACTGTTGAATATCTGTGTAGTAACTACAGTGATATATATACTGTTGAATATCTGTTGAATATCTGTGTAGTAACTACAGTGATATATATAACACTGTTGAATATCTGTGTAGTAACTAGTGATATATATAACACTGTTGAATATCTGTGTAGTAACTACAGTGATATATATAACACTGTTGAATATCTGTGTAGTAACTACAGTGATATATATAACACTGTTGAATATCTGTGTAGTAACTACAGTGATATATATAACACTGTTGAATATCTGTGTAGTAACTACAGTGATATATATAACACTGTTGAATATCTGTGTAGTAACTACAGTGATATATATAACACTGTTGAATATCTGTGTAGTAACTACAGTGATATATATAACACTGTTGAATATCTGTGTAGTAACTACAGTGATATATATAACACTGTTGAATATCTGTGTAGTAACTACGGTGATATATATAACACTGTTGAATATCTGTGTAGTAACTACAGTGATATATATAACACTGTTGAATATCTGTGTAGTAACTACAGTGATATATATAACACTGTTGAATATCTGTGTAGTAACTACAGTGATATATATAACACTGTTGAATATCTGTGTAGTAACTACAGTGATATAATATAACACTGTTGAATATCTGTGTGATATATATAACACTGTTGAATATCTGTGTAGTAACTACAGTGATATATATAACACTGTTGAATATCTGTGTAGTAACTACAGTGATATATATAACACTGTTGAATATCTGTGTAGTAACTACAGTGATATATATAACACTGTTGAATATCTGTGTAGTAACTACAGTGAATATATATAACACTGTTGAATATCTGTGTAGTAACTACAGTGATATATATAACACTGTTGAATATCTGTGTAGTAACTACAGTGATATATATAACACTGTTGAATATCTGTGTAGTAACTAACACTGTTGAATATGTAGTAACACTGATTGAATATCTGTGTTGAATAACTACAGTGATATATATAACACTGTTGAATATCTGTGTAGTAACTACAGTGATATATATAACACTGTTGAATATCTGTGTAGTAACTACAGTGATATATATAACACTGTTGAATATCTGTGTAGTAACTACAGTGATATATATAACACTGTTGAATATCTGTGTAGTAACTACAGTGATATATATAACACTGTTGAATATCTGTGTAGTAACTACAGTGATATATATAACACTGTTGAATATCTGTGTGTAGTGATATATATATAACTGTTGAATATCTGTGTAGTGATATATATAACACTGTTGAATATCTGTGTAGTAACTACAGTGATATATATAACACTGTTGAATATCTGTGTAGTAACTACAGTGATATATATAACACTGTTGAATATCTGTGTAGTAACTACAGTGATATATATAACACTGTTGAATATCTGTGTAGTAACTACAGTGATATATATAACACTGTTGAATATCTGTGTAGTAACTACAGTGATATATATAACACTGTTGAATATCTGTGTAGTAACTACAGTGATATATATAACACTGTTGAATATCTGTGTAGTAACTAATATATATAATGAATATATAACACTGTTGAATATCGGTGATATATATAACACTGTGAATATCTGTGTAGTAACTACAGTGATATATATAACACTGTTGAATATCTGTGTAGTAACTACAGTGATATATATAACACTGTTGAATATCTGTGTAGTAACTACAGTGATATATATAACACTGTTGAATATCTGTGTAGTAACTACAGTGATATATATAACACTGTTGAATATCTGTGTAGTAACTACAGTGATATATATAACACTGTTGAATATCTGTGTAGTAACTACAGTGATATATATAACACTGTTGAATATCTGTGTAGTAACTACAGTGATATATATAACACTGTTGAATATCTGTGTAGTAACTACAGTGATATATATAACACTGTTGAATATCTGTGTAGTAACTACAGTGATATATATAACACTGTTGAATATCTGTGTAGTAACTACAGTGATATATATAACACTGTTGAATATCTGTGTAGTAACTACAGTGATATATATAACACTGTTGAATATCTGTGTAGTAACTACAGTGATATATATAACACTGTTGAATATCTGTGTAGTAACTACAGTGATATATATAACACTGTTGAATATCTGTGTAGTAACTACAGTGATATATATAACACTGTTGAATATCTGTGTAGTAACTACAGTGATATATATAACACTGTTGAATATCTGTGTAGTAACTACAGTGATATATATAACACTGTTGAATATCTGTGTAGTAACTACAGTGATATATATAACACTGTTGAATATCTGTGTAGTAACTACAGTGATATATATAACACTGTTGAATATCTGTGTAGTAACTACAGTGATATATATAACACTGTTGAATATCTGTGTAGTAACTACAGTGATATATATAACACTGTTGAATATCTGTGTAGTAACTACGGTGATATATATAACACTGTTGAATATCTGTGTAGTAACTACTGTGTAGTAACTACAGTGATATATATAACACTGTTGAATATCTGTGTAGTAACTACAGTGATATATATAACACTGTTGAATATCTGTGTAGTAACTACAGTGATATATATAACACTGTTGAATATCTGTGTAGTAACTACAGTGATATATATAACACTGTTGAATATCTGTGTGTAACTACAGTGATATATATAACACTGTTGAATATCTGTGTAGTAACTACAGTGATATATATAACACTGTTGAATATCTGTGTAGTATATATATAACACTGTTGAATATATATACAATATATATACACTGTTGAATATCTGTGTGTAACTATCTAACACTGTTGAATATCTGTGTAGTAACTACAGTGATATATATAACACTGTTGAATATCTGTGTAGTAACTACAGTGATATATATAACACTGTTGAATATCTGTGTAGTAACTACAGTGATATATATAACACTGTTGAATATCTGTGTAGTAACTACAGTGATATATATAACACTGTTGAATATCTGTGTAGTAACTACAGTGATATATATAACACTGTTGAATATCTGTGTAGTAACTACAGTGATATATATAACACTGTTGAATATCTGTGTAGTAACTACAGTGATATATATAACACTGTTGAATATCTGTGTAGTAACTACAGTGATATATATAACACTGTTGAATATCTGTGTAGTAACTACAGTGATATATATAACACTGTTGAATATCTGTGTAGTAACTAATAACACTGTTGAATAACAGTGATATATATAACACTGTTGAATATCTGTGTAGTAACTACAGTGATATATATAACACTGTTGAATATCTGTGTAGTAACTACAGTGATATATATAACACTGTTGAATATCTGTGTAGTAACTACAGTGATATATATAACACTGTTGAATATCTGTGTAGTAACTACAGTGATATATATAACACTGTTGAATATCTGTGTAGTAACTACAGTGATATATATAACACTGTTGAATATCTGTGTAGTAACTACAGTGATATATATAACACTGTTGAATATCTGTGTAGTAACTACAGTGAATATATATAACACTGTTGAATATCTGTGTAGTAACTACAGTGATATATATAACACTGTTGAATATCTGTGTAGTAACTACACTGTGATATATATAACACTGTTGAATATCTGTGTAGTAACTACAGTGATATATATAACACTGTTGAATATCTGTGTAGTAACTACAGTGATATATATAACACTGTTGAATATCTGTGTAGTAACTACAGTGATATATATAACACTGTTGAATATCTGTGTAGTAACTACAGTGATATATATAACACTGTTGAATATCTGTGTAGTAACTACAGTGATATATATAACACTGTTGAATATCTGTGTAGTAACTACAGTGATATATATAACACTGTTGAATATCTGTGTAGTAACTACAGTGATATATATAACACTGTTGAATATCTGTGTAGTAACTACAGTGATATATATAACACTGTTGAATATCTGTGTAGTAACTACAGTGATATATATAACACTGTTGAATATCTGTGTAGTAACTACAGTGATATATATAACACTGTTGAATATCTGTGTAGTAACTACAGTGATATATATAACACTGTTGAATATCTGTGTAGTAACTACAGTGATATATATAACACTGTTGAATATCTGTGTAGTAACTACAGTGATATATATAACACTGTTGAATATCTGTGTAGTAACTACAGTGATATATATAACACTGTTGAATATCTGTGTAGTAACTACGGTGATATATATAACACTGTTGAATATCTGTGTAGTAACTACAGTGATATATATAACACTGTTGAATATCTGTGTAGTAACTACAGTGATATATATAGTTAACTACAGTGATATATATAACACTGTTGAATATCTGTGTAGTAACTACAGTGATATATATAACACTGTTGAATATCTGTGTAGTAACTACAGTGATATATATAACACTGTTGAATATCTGTGTAGTAACACTGTTGAATATCTGTGTAGTGATATATATAACACTGTTGAATATCTGTGTAGTAACTACAGTGATATATATAACACTGTTGAATATCTGTGTAGTAACTACAGTGATATATATAACACTGTTGAATATCTGTGTAGTAACTACAGTGATATATATAACACTGTTGAATATCTGTGTAGTAACTACAGTGATATATATAACACTGTTGAATATCTGTGTAGTAACTACAGTGATATATATAACACTGTTGAATATCTGTGTAGTAACTACAGTGATATATATAACACTGTTGAATATCTGTGTAGTAACTGTGATATATATAACACTGTTGAATATCTGTGTAGTAACAGTGATATATATAACACTGTTGAATATCTGTGTAGTAACTACAGTGATATATATAACACTGTTGAATATCTGTGTAGTAACTACAGTGATATATATAACACTGTTGAATATCTGTGTAGTAACTACAGTGATATATATAACACTGTTGAATATCTGTGTAGTAACTACAGTGATATATATAACACTGTTGAATATCTGTGTAGTAACTACAGTGATATATATAACACTGTTGAATATCTGTGTAGTAACTACAGTGATATATATAAGTAACTACAGTGATATATATAACACTGTTGAATATCTGTGTAGTAACTACAGTGATATATATAACACTGTTGAATATCTGTGTAGTAACTACAGTGATATATATAACACTGTTGAATATCTGTGTAGTAACTAACAGTGATATATATAACACTGTTGAATATCTGTGTAGTAACTACAGTGATATATATAACACTGTTGAATATCTGTGTAGTAACTACAGTGATATATATAACACTGTTGAATATCTGTGTAGTAACTACAGTGATATATATAACACTGTTGAATATCTGTGTAGTAACTACAGTGATATATATAACACTGTTGAATATCTGTGTAGTAACTACAGTGATATATATAACACTGTTGAATATCTGTGTAGTAACTACAGTGATATATATAACACTGTTGAATATCTGTGTAGTAACTACAGTGATATATATAACACTGTTGAATATCTGTGTAGTAACTACAGTGATATATATAACACTGTTGAATATCTGTGTAGTAACTACAGTGATATATATAACACTGTTGAATATCTGTGTAGTAACTACAGTGATATATATAACACTGTTGAATATCTGTGTAGTAACTACAGTGATATATATAACACTGTTGAATATCTGTGTAGTAACTACAGTGATATATATAACACTGTTGAATATCTGTGTAGTAACTACAGTGATATATATATAACACTGTTGAATATCTGTGTAGTGAAACTACAGTGATATATATAACACTGTTGAATATCTGTGTAGTAAACAGTGATATATATAACACTGTTGAATATCTGTGTAGTAATACAGTGATATATATAACACTGTTGAATATCTGTGTAGTAACTACAGTGATATATATAACACTGTTGAATATCTGTTGAATAGTAACTACAGTGATATATATAACACTGTTGAATATCTGTGTAGTAACTACAGTGATATATATAACACTGTTGAATATCTGTGTAGTAACTACAGTGATATATATAACACTGTTGAATATCTGTGTAGTAACTACAGTGATATATATAACACTGTTGAATATCTGTGTAGTAACTACAGTGATATATATAACACTGTTGAATATCTGTGTAGTAACTACAGTGATATATATAACACTGTTGAATATCTGTGTGTAGTAATATAACACTGTTGTGATATATATAACACTGTTGAATATCTGTGTAGTAACTACAGTGATATATATAACACTGTTGAATATCTGTGTAGTAACTACAGTGATATATATAACACTGTTGAATATCTGTGTAGTAACTACAGTGATATATATAACACTGTTGAATATCTGTGTAGTAACTACGGTGATATATATAACACTGTTGAATATCTGTTGAATATCTGTGTAGTAACTACAGTGATATATATAACACTGTTGAATATCTGTGTAGTAACTACAGTGATATATATAACACTGTTGAATATCTGTGTAGTAACTACAGTGATATATATAACACTGTTGAATATCTGTGTAGTAACTACAGTGATATATATAACACTGTTGAATATCTGTGTAGTAACTACAGTGATATATATAACACTGTTGAATATCTGTGTAGTAACTACAGTGATATATATAACACTGTTGAATATCTGTGTAGTAACTACAGTGATATATATAACACACTGTTGAATATCTGTGTAGTAACTACAGTGATATATATAACACTGTTGAATATCTGTGTAGTAACTGTGATATATATAACAGTTGAATATCTGTGTAGTAACTACAGTGATATATATAACACTGTTGAATATCTGTGTAGTAACTACAGTGATATATATAACACTGTTGAATATCTGTGTAGTAACTACAGTGATATATATAACACTGTTGAATATCTGTGTAGTAACTACAGTGATATATATAACACTGTTGAATATCTGTGTAGTAACTACAGTGATATATATAACACTGTTGAATATCTGTGTAGTAACTACAGTGATATATATAACACTGTTGAATATCTGTGTAGTAACTACAGTGATATATATAACACTGTTGAATATCTGTGTATACTAACACTGTTGAATATCTGTGTAGTAACTACAGTGATATATATAACACTGTTGAATATCTGTGTAGTAACTACAGTGATATATATAACACTGTTGAATATCTGTGTAGTAACTACAGTGATATATATAACACTGTTGAATATCTGTGTAGTAACTACAGTGATATATATAACACTGTTGAATATCTGTGTAGTAACTACAGTGATATATATAACACTGTTGAATATCTGTGTAGTAACTACAGTGATATATATAACTATCAGTGATATATATAACACTGTTGAATATCTGTGTAGTAACTACAGTGATATATATAACACTGTTGAATATCTGTGTAGTAACTACAGTGATATATATAACACTGTTGAATATCTGTGTAGTAACTACAGTGATATATATAACACTGTTGAATATCTGTGTAGTAACTACAGTGATATATATAACACTGTTGAATATCTGTGTAGTAACTACAGTGATATATATAACACTGTTGAATATCTGTGTAGTAACTACTGTGTAGTGATATATATAACACTGTTGAATATATATATAACACTGTATGAATATCTGTGTAGTAACTACAGTGATATATATAACACTGTTGAATATCTGTGTAGTAACTACAGTGATATATATAACACTGTTGAATATCTGTGTAGTAACTACAGTGATATATATAACACTGTTGAATATCTGTGTAGTAACTACAGTGATATATATAACACTGTTGAATATCTGTGTAGTAACTACAGTGATATATATAACACTGTTGAATATCTGTGTAGTAACTACAGTGATATATATAACACTGTTGAATATCTGTGTAGTAACTACAGTGATATATATAACACTGTTGAATATCTGTGTAGTAACTAATAACACTGTTGAATATCTGTGTAGTAACTACAGTGATATATATAACACTGTTGAATATCTGTGTAGTAACTACAGTGATATATATAACACTGTTGAATATCTGTGTAGTAACTACAGTGATATATATAACACTGTTGAATATCTGTGTAGTAACTACAGTGATATATATAACACTGTTGAATATCTGTGTAGTAACTACAGTGATATATATAACACTGTTGAATATCTGTGTAGTAACTACAGTGATATATATAACACTGTTGAATATCTGTGTAGTAACTACAGTGATATATATAACACTGTTGAATATCTGTGTAGTAACTACAGTGATATATATAACACTGTTGAATATCTGTGTAGTAACTACAGTGATATATATAACACTGTTGAATATCTGTGTAGTAACTACAGTGATATATATAACACTGTTGAATATCTGTGTAGTAACTACAGTGATATATATAACACTGTTGAATATCTGTGTAGTAACTACAGTGATATATATAACACTGTTGAATATCTGTGTAGTAACTACAGTGATATATATAACACTGTTGAATATCTGTGTAGTAACTACAGTGATATATATAACACTGTTGAATATCTGTGTAGTAACTACAGTGATATATATAACACTGTTGAATATCTGTGTAGTAACTACAGTGATATATATAACACTGTTGAATATCTGTGTAGTAACTACAGTGATATATATAACACTGTTGAATATCACTGTTGAATATCTGTGTAGTAACTACAGTGATATATATAACACTGTTGAATATCTGTGTAGTAACTACAGTGATATATATAACACTGTTGAATATCTGTGTACACTGTTGAATATCTGTGTAGTAACTACAGTGATATATATAACACTGTTGAATATCTGTGTAGTAACTACAGTGATATATATAACACTGTTGAATATCTGTGTAGTAACTACAGTGATATATATAACACTGTTGAATATCTGTGTAGTAACTACAGTGATATATATAACACTGTTGAATATCTGTGTAGTAACTACTGTGTAGTAACTACAGTGATATATATAACACTGTTGAATATCTGTGTAGTAACTACAGTGATATATATAACACTGTTGAATATCTGTGTAGTAACTACAGTGATATATATAACACTGTTGAATATCTGTGTAGTAACTACAGTGATATATATAACACTGTTGAATATCTGTGTAGTAACTACAGTGATATATATAACACTGTTGAATATCTGTGTAGTAACTACAGTGATATATATAACACTGTTGAATATCTGTGTAGTAACTACAGTGATATATATAACACTGTTGAATATCTGTGTAGTAACTACAGTGATATATATAACACTGTTGAATATCTGTGTAGTAACTACAGTGATATATATAACACTGTTGAATATCTGTGTAGTAACTACAGTGATATATATAACACTGTTGAATATCTGTGTAGTAACTACAGTGATATATATAACACTGTTGAATATCTGTGTAGTAACTACAGTGATATATATAACACTGTTGAATATCTGTGTAGTAACTACAGTGATATATATAACACTGTTGAATATCTGTGTAGTAACTACAGTGATATATATAACACTGTTGAATATCTGTGTAGTAACTACAGTGATATATATAACACTGTTGAATATCTGTGTAGTAACTACAGTGATATATATAACACTGTTGAATATCTGTGTAGTAACTACAGTGATATATATAACACTGTTGAATATCTGTGTAGTAACTACTACAGTGATATATATAACACTGTTGAATATCTGTGTAGTAACTACAGTGATATATATAACACTGTTGAATATCTGTGTAGTAACTACAGTGATATATATAACACTGTTGAATATCTGTGTAGTAACTACAGTGATATATATATAACACTGTTGAATATCTGTGTAGTAACTAATAACACTGTTGAATATCTGTGTAGTAACTACAGTGATATATATAACACTGTTGAATATCTGTGTAGTAACTACAGTGATATATATAACACTGTTGAATATCTGTGTAGTAACTACAGTGATATATATAACACTGTTGAATATCTGTGTAGTAACTACAGTGATATATATAACACTGTTGAATATCTGTGTAGTAACTACAGTGATATATATAACACTGTTGAATATCTGTGTAGTAACTACAGTGATATATATAACACTGTTGAATATCTGTGTAGTAACTACAGTGATATATATAACACTGTTGAATATCTGTGTAGTAACTACAGTGATATATATAACACTGTTGAATATCTGTGTAGTAAACAGTGATATATATAACACTGTTGAATATCTGTGTATATATATAACACTGTTGAATATCTGTGTAGTAACTACAGTGATATATATAACACTGTTGAATATCTGTGTAGTAACTACAGTGATATATATATAACACTGTTGAATATCTGTGTAGTAACTAATAACACTGTTGAATATCTGTGTAGTAACTACAGTGATATATATAACACTGTTGAATATCTGTGTAGTAACTACAGTGATATATATAACACTGTTGAATATCTGTGTAGTAACTACAGTGATATATATAACACTGTTGAATATCTGTGTAGTAACTACAGTGATATATATAACACTGTTGAATATCTGTGTAGTAACTACAGTGATATATATAACACTGTTGAATATCTGTGTAGTAACTACAGTGATATATATAACACTGTTGAATATCTGTGTAGTAACTACAGTGATATATATAACACTGTTGAATATCTGTGTAGTAACTACAGTGATATATATAACACTGTTGAATATCTGTGTAGTAACTACAGTGATATATATAACACTGTTGAATATCTGTGTAGTAACTACAGTGATATATATAACACTGTTGAATATCTGTGTGTGTAGTAACACTGTTGAATACAGTGATATATATAACACTGTTGAATATCTGTGTAGTAACTACAGTGATATATATAACACTGTTGAATATCTGTGTAGTAACTACAGTGATATATATAACACTGTTGAATATCTGTGTAGTAACTACAGTGATATATATAACACTGTTGAATATCAGTAACTACAGTGATATATATAACACTGTTGAATATCTGTGTAGTAACTACAGTGATATATATAACACTGTTGAATATCTGTGTAGTAACTACAGTGATATATATAACACTGTTGAATATCTGTGTAGTAACTACAGTGATATATATAACACTGTTGAATATCTGTGTAGTAACTACAGTGATATATATAACACTGTTGAATATCTGTGTAGTAACTACAGTGATATATATAACACTGTTGAATATCTGTGTAGTAACTACAGTGATATATATAACACTGTTGAATATCTGTGTAGTAACTACAGTGATATATATAACACTGTTGAATATCTGTGTAGTAACTACAGTGATATATATAACACTGTTGAATATCTGTGTAGTAACTACAGTGATATATATAACACTGTTGAATATCTGTGTAGTAACTACAGTTGATATATATAACACTGTTGAATATCTGTGTAGTAACTACAGTGATATATATAACACTGTTGAATATCTGTGTAGTAACTACAGTGATATATATAACACTGTTGAATATCTGTGTAGTAACTACAGTGATATATATAACACTGTTGAATATCTGTGTAGTAACTACAGTGATATATATAACACCGTTGAATATCTGTGTAGTTGAATATCTGTGTAGTACAGTGATATATATAACACTGTTGAATATCTGTGTAGTAACTACAGTGATATATATAACACTGTTGAATATCTGTGTAGTAACTACAGTGATATATATAACACTGTTGAATATCTGTGTAGTAACTACAGTGATATATATAACACTGTTGAATATCTGTGTGTTGAATATAACACTGTTGAATATCTGTGTAGTAACTACAGTGATATATATAACACTGTTGAATATCTGTGTAGTAACTACAGTGATATATATAACACTGTTGAATATCTGTGTAGTAACTACAGTGATATATATAACACTGTTGAATATCTGTGTAGTAACTACAGTGATATATATAACACTGTTGAATATCTGTGTAGTAACTACAGTGATATATATAACACTGTTGAATATCTGTGTAGTAACTACAGTGATATATATAACACTGTTGAATATCTGTGTAGTAACTACAGTGATATATATAACACTGTTGAATATCTGTGTAGTAACTACAGTGATATATATAACACTGTTGAATATCTGTGTAGTAACTACAGTGATATATATAACACTGTTGAATATCTGTGTAGTAACTACAGTGAATATATATAACACTGTTGAATATCTGTGTAGTAACTAATAACACTGTTGAATATCTGTGTAGTAACTACAGTGATATATATAACACTGTTGAATATCTGTGTAGTAACTACAGTGATATATATAACACTGTTGAATATCTGTGTAGTAACTACAGTGATATATATAACACTGTTGAATATCTGTGTAGTAACTACAGTGATATATATAACACTGTTGAATATCTGTGTAGTAACTACAGTGATATATATAACACTGTTGAATATCTGTGTAGTAACTACAGTGATATATATAACACTGTTGAATATCTGTGTAGTAACTACAGTGATATATATAACACTGTTGAATATCTGTGTAGTAACTACAGTACACTGTTGAATACTGTGTAGTGATATATATAACACTGTTGAATATCTGTGTAGTAACTACAGTGATATATATAACACAGTGATATATATGTTGAATATCTGTGTAGTAACTACAGTGATATATATAACACTGTTGAATATCTGTGTAGTAACTACAGTGATATATATAACACTGTTGAATATCTGTGTAGTAACTACAGTGATATATATAACACTGTTGAATATCTGTGTAGTAACTACAGTGATATATATAACACTGTTGAATATCTGTGTAGTAACTACAGTGATATATATAACACTGTTGAATATCTGTGTAGTAACTACAGTGATATATATAACACTGTTGAATATCTGTGTAGTAACTACAGTGATATATATAACACTGTTGAATATCTGTGTAGTAACTACAGTGATATATATATTACTCTATTGAATATCTGTGTAGTGACTACAGTGATATATATATAACTCTATTGGATATCTTGTTCTCCTCTGAAACTACGGGCCTAGCATGGCCAGGTGGTTAAGGCACTCGATTCGTAATCTGAGGGTCGCGAGTTCGAATTCCTCACCACACCAAATATGCTTGTCCTTTCAGCTGTAGTGGCGTTATAATGTGACAGTAAGTCACACTATTTGTTGGTAAAACAGTAGCCCAAGAGTTGGCAGTAAGTGGTGAAGACTAGTTACCTTCCCTCTGGTCTTACACTGTTAAATTAGGGAGGACTAGCGGAGATAGTCCTCATGAAGCTTTGCGCGAAATTCAAAGAAACAAAACTTATCGAAACTTAACAAGAAATAATGTCGTCTGAAAAGTGTCTTTACAGATATAATCTTTGACAAATTCTTGTCCTACGTAGAGACAACAGTGCCAATAACAATTGAGTTTGTGACTTTAATGTAATGCCTTAAGAACCAATCAAATTCTGACAATATTACTTTGTTTGTTACTAAGCACAAAGCTACACGATGAGCTATGTGTGCTCTGCCCACTACGGATATCGAAACCTGCTTTCTAGCCTTGTAAATCTGGAGTAATACTATTGTGTCATGGGAGAGGTTTCACACTAATATCACAGAAATTGTCAATTGAATCATTTTAAAACCGTTTTTGTACATTCAGAAAAAATAGTAATTTTGAAGTTTTTTTTTTTTTCTTTTACAACTTCCATGTTGAAAATCCTTGAAATGTAACAAACGTATTAGGGTGTTTCAGATTTCTCGCACCTCACTCCATACAAGGCTTACTTATTCGAAGTCGTCTCTTACCTAGTCAAATCGATAGGTACAACCACAGACGGGTAGTCGACAATGTTTTTCTGCAACTATTGTCTTGCCAAATAGTGCGATTTCACCGTAATTTTTATAGTGTACCCATGACTTCAAAACGCAGATTGCTCAGTTTGCTGTTACGTTGCTCGATTTATATAAATCTCCGGATTTACTTTGTGGTCCTGCTGGTTATCACACTGCTTGTCTGTAAATGCTTATAAGTTATGAGATTCGTATATGACTATCACAACATCGGAACGAAAATATTCTGAGTTCAACCAATAATGAAAACTAACTAGAAACGGATAATATGTCATATATTCCGCTCCAAGAGCGTCTTAGTGATTAAAATATCATGCTGTCACTTCAATAGTCCAAGGTTCGAGACATGATGCCACTGTTGGTCACCCGTGTAAGCGATTCGGGTTCTCGGTTCAAGGTGCTGAGCTGTGCCAGTTTCACTACACATGCTCTTGACTGGTTTGCTCCTTTATGCTCAGTAGTATAAAACTAGAAACTACCAAACCAAAATCATAGAAGGTATGATGAACATTCTACGTTTGTAACAGGTATTCTTCAGCTTGGAAATTACATTTCGTTAAACTTACAATCCTCTGAGAATGGTAGTGATATTCTAATCTGAGTAAGTAGACACCAAGATAGGAAGGTAAGGATAAACCTTTCTTTTAGCATAAATCAGATAAACTTTTGTTTTTCTAAACTCGTTCCTCAAAATTTTGCACAAACTCATTAGCGATGACTTATGAGAACTTGTATTGAATTTTGAGTATTAATTTTGTTAGCTATTCTGTTACTTCACTCCATGTAAGAGTTTCTGATGGACTTCTACTCTCTCATCTTAATTAATGTCATTTTTAGTTGATTTGACAGCTAAGTCACCTCCAACATTTGCATTTTTATGCTCTTCACGATTAACGAAACCGGAAGTGAGTTAATAATGTGACATTAATCATAGTTCTGTTGTTTCTTCAAAAGCATTATTGGGTACCAAACCAGAAGTAAGTTTATTAATGATACTGAAAAGTTCTTAAATATTCATACGAGATATTCCAAATATTGATTTTTGTGAAAGGTCCTAGTGAACTTATACAAGGAATAAGATAACATTAAACACTGAGGTCACAAAAATTCGTTTAAAAGAACCATCACCAGGTGAGATATTGTCGTTGTTGTTTTTGAATTAAACACAAAGCTACACAATGGGCTCCAAGCGGCTCAGCGGTATGTCTGCGGATTTACAACGCTAAAAACCGGGTTTCGATACCCGTGGTGGGACTCCAGGTGAGATATCTAAAGATATATTGAATAATTTTATTATCAACTGACCGAATAACATGCCGGCAAAGTCGAGAAGTTTCATTTATTAGATTCAACTCTCGTAATAACATTATATTTTATATTGGTCTTGAAATAATCTGATTTTTATGTTTCTAAGAAAAAAACGATTATTATGTATTCAGAAAATGTGACCATAATTCAAAACGATATAGACACTACATTCCGGTCACGTGAATACGTAAGTTGTAGAAGTGGAGTACATCTTGTTCAGGCTAAACCACGTGTCAGCAAAATGTGTTTTAATGAGGTAACACGTTCATGCAAAACCCCCATACTTCTGTAACTAATGGTAATAATCTTAACTTGAAATTTACATCTGATATTCCATTTACAGTTTTTACTGAGTCTGTGTAGCTTTTCATTATATATTTATGGCCGTAAGCGTTTATTAAACTTGGCTGAGGTATTTTGGCTAAAAAGTATAAATCATTTAAAATAAGGCAGAAAATTCGCTTATGCGATACTCACACACAATAAAAGTTCAAAAAGAAAGTTATATATATATATACATATATATTTACATGAATTAAACAAACTGTGCTCTTCGGACATTTTAATATTTTAAGTATTAAAAGGTTTAACCCTTAACAATACAAAAAACTTCATAACTAAATAAAACATGTATTAATAGTTTAATTTTGTTATTGTATGATAATTTACCTTAGAAAACTCCTTAAAGCTCACACGTTTCATATACATAGGTTAATTTACTTTTTATCTATTTAAAACTGTTTGTTGAAGGTTGGTTAGTCTCTTATTCAATTTTCTTTACTTTAGAATGAAGTAGAGTAAACAGTAACATGTTGACTCAATCGTCCAACTGTCACATTACCTTTTAGCCTAATCGGATGCCCATGACCATACTGTTCTTCACCATACTTTCAGTGTAGCTTTCAACTGTCAAACAAATCAAAGGCACGAATAGCTGTACTGGTCGAACGGTAAGTGGAAAGTGATTGGTCCAATTACGTGGGATGTGGTTTTTAGGGTTCGCTCATTAATATCTCAACAATCTGATCAGGACTTGACCTAGTGGCTAGCGTGCTGGGCTGCCTATCGGAGAGTTTAAAGTAGCCAGCTAGTTTCCCTTCCCTTAATCAGGAGTGAAAATGTATTCCTGAACCATACAGGGTCTCCAATAAAGCCCATTCAGTCAGTGTGTCTTGTAAGAGGTCCTCCAACTTTTCGAACTACCAATTTTTTATGTGTTACCTCGCCTTTGCAGAAAACAATACAGACAAACTTGAAAAATTATATATTCTCTGTCGTTTATTCGTTTCGCTATAGGAATGTTCTTCCTCGGAAATGAATAAGATGTATAATAAATTGTTGATGATTTTAAAATCAACTCATTTCGAACAACTTTATTTCTGTCATCAGTTATCCCACAGTCAGTGATTCAGTTTTCCAATGCACTACAAAAAATATCCCAGTGTTTCACTGTAATGTACAAAAGTGAACAACGCTGATTTGTCTTATTATGTCTTGATTATGTTCCAGTTGGGAAGCCCAAAATAACATTATTCTTACATTATCGTGGATTATAATTATCGTTGTTTTCAACTATAATATTAAGGATTTAACCTTCTTTCTGTACAAGTTTAGAACAGCAAGTGATTTCCTAAGTGTAAAACAATACTTGAAATTATTGGTTTCTATTCCGTAGTTGGTTTTTGCCGAGTTAGGGAAAACTTGTGACTTTGTTTCTTTTTTTTCTGTTTAGAATAAAATATTTTAGACAATACTGTTTTCCATTAGAATAAGGAAAGATGGTGCAAAACGGTTATCATGACAGTTTTAAAATTAGCCCTGGTTTATCATAAATGTAACTTATAGTTTTAAAAGGCTTGAATATAGAAGTTTACATTTGGATATTGGACATAAGCACAATTCTTGAAGGTGGAGAGCACAGATTCCCTTTGTGTAGCTTTGTGCTTAATTTCAA
Organism: Tachypleus tridentatus; assembly: GCF_004210375.1. NCBI lineage: Eukaryota > Metazoa > Arthropoda > Merostomata > Xiphosura > Limulidae > Tachypleus > Tachypleus tridentatus. The sequence continues at coordinate 12,025,125 of NC_134835.1, read as the reverse complement.
ACAAACCCAAGCACTCAGGTAGCTGGAAGTCATTTCATCTGCAAGGTTTAATAAAACGAGCCGTCAAAATATGGTTAACAGATTGGGTTTGGTTCGAATTTTGCGCAAAGCAGCACGAGAGCTCTCTGCGCTAACCGTCCCTAACTTAGTAGTGTAAGACAAGAGGTAAGGCAGCAAGTCATCATCGCCCACCGCCAAATCTTGGGCTACTGTTTTACCAACGAATAGTTGCTGACGTATTATGACGCCCTCACGGGCTGAAAGAGCGAGCATGTTTAGTGCAACGGGGATTCAAACCAGCGACCGTATAATATGCCATAACATACAACAATGTATGTTTACTGATAAGGTCATCTTGCGTCATTTTATCCGACTACACATGATGGATTTGTTATCTTCCAATAAAATAGTAGGAACAACACCCAGGCCTTTTTCTGTAAATAACAACATAAAAGGTCGTAATTTTCTTATAATAATTTATTTATTTTCTTACTCAAGATAAAAACCTTTCTTGTTAAACATTTTTGGCTCACTTATATTATCGCTGCCAAAATTTAGGGTTGATGATTTTCATTCTTAAAGTCCAATAACTTACGTTTTTTTTATTTAATCTGTGTTTCTAAGACAAGTGAACTTCATATTACGTTTTATCTACTTACTTTTTACCATATTTTTAAGACCATTGTCTGTGGCTCTAAATTATAAACAGACAAAATGTGATATAATAGTCTAGGGCCCGGCATAGCCAAGCGTTTTAAGGCGTTCGACTTTTAATCTGAAAGTCGAGGGTTCGCATCCCCGTCGCGCCAAACATGCTCGCCCTTTGAGCCGTGGGGGCGTTATAATGTGACGGTCAATCCCACTATTGGCGTTGGCGGTGGGTGGTGATGACTAGCTCCCTTCCCTTTAGTCTTACAGTAAATTAAGAACGGCTAGCGCAGATAACCCTCGAGTAGCTTTGTGCGAAATTCAAAGACAAACAAACAATAATAGTTTAGCTAAAAATTTATTAACAAATATCTCTATAATTTCAACGTAAATTTGTTGTTGTCTTTCACTGGTTCACAATTCGCTGTACATTGTCAGAAGATTAGCTGATTTATAAATTTATTGTTGTAATAAATCTCTGTTGTTCTTCACTTAAGTCAGTAAATTTTCCTTTTAATTTTCCAAAGATTAACTTCCGATGTAAGTTATTACATGATGTTTTAGGCTTAGATTTCTTATTTAGTGGCTTATAAGGTAAAATGAGAAAATGGAAATAAGTTATTGTGATTTTCACTGCATTTCTCCACAAAAAAAAAAAACACCCATTCATTTAACGATTCTTTAGACAAGTGGAAGTCTGTAGATGATTTTAAGCCTTTTATCACAAGTAAACTCTAAAAAACAGTGTCAATTGTACTTGAACTGTTTGAAATGCGTCTTATCTTTGGAAACAAACACGATATGTTTCATCCCAGATGTCGCTTTCAAACGTCTATTTTATCACTCTTACTACAGTGATATATAAATTCATTTTAACGTTTTACAAAAGCAATTGATATGGTATACTGTATACAACATTTTGTATTCAATGTTTTCAGTCGTTATGAGCATTAAACGTAACAGTTAATATGGTGCCGATATACCTATGTATGTAACTGAATATATTTAAATTTTCACTTCTATTATTTCTATTTGAAACAGTAATCATGAATATTTGCAATAATTAAAGAGCTTATTGAACTTCGCTACAAACTGAATAATTCATTAAGTAGTAGCAATGAAGATAATTGTTTAAAAACTTTTGTAACATTTAGTAAGAGTTCAAAATCAATTCTGCTCTGTAGGAGCTAAGACAGTTGCAAAACACCTATTAAACACTGTTTCTATATTTAAATGCAAACTTTGTGCATGTAAATCTTCGAATATCATAGACTTCAGAGTTGTATAAGAATGCGAGTCCTTCAACTGAGAATGGAATAATATGACATGAATATATATAATAAGGTATAATACAATATATATACAATATATACAATAGTGTATACTACAATATATATACAATATATACAATAGTGTATACTACAATATATATACAATATATGCAATAGTGTGTACTACAATATATATATATATACAATATATACAATAGTGTATACTACAATATATATACAATATATACAATAGTGTATACTAAAATATATATACAATATATGCAATAGTGTATACTACAATATATATACAATATATACAATAGTGTATACTACAATATATATACAATATATACAATAGTGTATACTACAATATATATACAATATATACAATAGTGTATACTACAATATATATATACAATATATACAATAGAGTATACTACAATATATATACAATATATACAATAGTGTATACTACAATATATATACAATATATACAATAGTGTATAATACAATATATATACAATAGTGTATACTACAATATATACAATAGTGTATAATACAATATATATACAGTAGTGTATAATAACTCTTTACCACTAATCTAGTGTCTAATTTCTTTAACAACATAATGAGCCCAGCGTGGCAGACTGGCTAGCGCTCCGAGTTGTGGACCTTAAGCTTTCATGGTTCTATCTCGTTGTACTTGATACTTTGAGGCCGTGATTCCATTATCAGAGTAACATTCAAATCCCACTACACTCTCTGATAGGAGTCACCTTAAAGTTGGAGGTGGATAGTGTTGACCAACTGCCTTCCATCTAGTCCATCAATTCAAAACTAGGGAGACCAGAAGAAGATAGTTCTCGATTTATTTGGGTAGATAGTTCTCGTGTTATTTAAATAGATAGTTCTCGAGTTATTTGGATAGATAGTTCTCGAGTTATTTGGATAGATAGTTCTCGATTTATTTGGGTAGATAGTACTCGTGTTATTTGAGTAGATAGTACTTGTATTATTTGGATATATAGTTCTCGTGTTATTTGGGTAGATAGTTCTTGTGTTATTTGGGTAGATAGTTCTCGTGTTATTTGGATATATAGTTCTCGTGTTGTTTTTATAGATAGTTCTCGTGTTATTTGGATAGATAGTTCTCGAGTTATTTGGATAGATAGTTCTCGATTTATTTGGAGAGATAGTTCTCGATTTATTTGGAGAGATAGTTCTCGATTTATTTTGATAGATAGTTCTCGATTTATTTGGATAGATAGTTCTCGAGTTATTTGGGTAGGTAGTTTTCGTGTTATTTGGGTAGATAGTTCTCGTGTTATTTGGGTTGCTAGTACTCGTGTTATTTGGATATATAGTTCTCGTGTTATTTGGGTAGATAGTTCTAGTGTTATTTGGGTAGCTAGTAATCGTGTTATTTGAGTAGATAGTACTCGTGTTATTTGGATATATAGTTCTCGTGTTATTTGGGTAGATAGTTCTAGTGTTATTTGGGTAGCTAGTAATCGTGTTATTTGAGTAGATAGTACTTGTGTTATTTGGATATATAGTTCTCGTGTTATTTGGGTAGATAGTTCTTGTGTTATTTGGGTAGATAGTTCTCGTGTTATTTGGAGAAATAGTTCTCGTGTTATTTGGATAGATAGTTCTCGTGTTATTTGGGTAGATAGTACTTGTGTTATTTGGATATATAGTTCTCGTGTTATTTGGATATATAGTTCTCGTGTTATTTGGATAGATAGTTCTCGTGTTATTTGGGTAGATAGTTCTCGTGTTATTTGGGTTGCTAGTACTCGTGTTATTTGGATATATAGTTCTCGTGTTATTTGGGTAGATAGTTCTCGTGTTATTTGGGTAGATAGTTCTCGTGTTATTTGGGTAGATAGTTCTAGTGTTATTTGGGTAGCTAGTAATCGTGTTATTTGAGTAGATAGTACTTGTGTTATTTGGATATATAGTTCTCGTGTTATTTGGGTAGATAGTTCTTGTGTTATTTGGGTAGATAGTTCTCGTGTTATTTGGATATATAGTTCTCGTGTTGTTTTTATAGATAGTTCTCGTGTTATTTGGATAGATAGTTCTCGAGTTATTTGGATAGATAGTTCTCGATTTATTTGGAGAGATAGTTCTCGATTTATTTGGAGAGATAGTTCTCGATTTATTTTGATAGATAGTTCTCGATTTATTTGGGTAGATAGTTCTCGAGTTATTTGGGTAGGTAGTTTTCGTGTTATTTGGGTAGATAGTTCTCGTGTTATTTGGGTTGCTAGTACTCGTGTTATTTGGATATATAGTTCTCGTGTTATTTGGGTAGATAGTTCTCGTGTTATTTGGGTAGATAGTTCTCGTGTTATTTGGGTAGCTAGTACTCGTGTTATTTGAGTAGATAGTACTTGTGTTATTTGGATATATAGTTCTCGTGTTATTTGGGTAGATAGTTCTTGTGTTATTTGGGTAGATAGTTCTCGTGTTATTTGGATAGATAGTTCTCGTGTTATTTGGGTAGATAGTTCTTGTGTTATTTGGGTAGATAGTTCTCGTGTTATTTGGAGAAATAGTTCTCGTGTTATTTGGATAGATAGTTCTCGTGTTATTTGGGTAGATAGTACTTGTGTTATTTGGATATATAGTTCTGGTGTTATTTGGATATATAGTTCTCGTGTTATTTGGATATATAGTTCTCGTGTTATTTAGATAGATAGTTCTCGTGTTATTTGGGTAGATAGTTCTCGTGTTATTTGGGTTGCTAGTACTCGTGTTATTTGGATATATAGTTCTCGTGTTATTTGGGTAGATAGTTCTCGTGTTATTTGGGTAGATAGTTCTCGTGTTATTTGGGTAGCTAGTACTCGTGTTATTTGAGTAGATAGTACTCGTGTTATTTGAGTAGATAGTACTTGTGTTATTTGGATATATAGTTCTCGTGTTATTTGGGTAGATAGTTCTTGTGTTATTTGGATATATAGTTCTCGTGTTATTTGGATATATAGTTCTCGTGTTATTTGGGTAGATAGTTCTCGTGTTATTTGGGTTGCTAGTACTCGTGTTATTTGAGTAGTTAGTACTTGTGTTATTTGGATATATAGTTCTCGTGTTATTTGGGTAGATAGTTCTCGTGTTATTTGGATAGATATTTCTCGTGTTTTTTGGATAGATAGTTCTCGTGTTATTTGGGTAGATAGTACTTGTGTTATTTGGATATATAGTTCTCGTGTTATTTGGATATATAGTTCTCGTGTTATTTGGGTAGATAGTTCTCGTGTTATTTGGGTTGCTAGTACTCGTGTTATTTGAGTAGTTAGTACTTGTGTTATTTGGATATATAGTTCTCGTGTTATTTGGGTAGATAGTTCTCGTGTTATTTGGATAGATAGTTCTCGTGTTATTTGGATAGATAGTTCTCGTGTTATTTGGGTAGATAGTACTTGTGTTATTTGGATATATAGTTCTCGTGTTATTTGGGTAGATAGTTCTTGTGTTATTTGGGTAGATAGTTCTCGTGTTATTTGGATAGATAGTTCTCGTGTTATTTGGATAGATAGTTCTCGTGTTATTTGGGTAGATAGTTCTCGTGTTATTTGAGTAGATAGTTCTCGTGTTATTTCTCTCGATGGTCACGATATACTTTTGTCAAACAAGTTTTGATATATTAAGCGTGGTAAATGTTTTATATACTGACAGAATACTAAAATAAATAGCACATCTATTTAATTTCGTTATTTTACAGAAAACTGTTATCGTTTCGTTGGGTGAACTGTTTCCTTATGGGTTATAACTAGCAGTATTCAAAGTATGATTTATTTTATAAGCTTTTTATAGCTGTTCTTGTTATGGGTTACTATTAGCAATAACGGAAGTATAAGTTATTTTATAGCTGTTTTCGTAACGGGTTATTGTTAACAATATCAAAAGTATAATTTATATTCTAAGTTTCGGGAGTTCTTGTAAATAGAATTCATTCGTTGCTAAGTACGCTAGATACCAGATGTGAGTATTAGTAGTTATGGTTGGCTTGTCAACAGTTGGAATCGACTTGCAACACTCGCATGAATAGTTTCGTCCGAAAACGAAACCTGGAATGCTACATCTGTGCATAGCAATGAATATTGATCATAGCCTGTTGATTAGATAAATTAAAGCAGTTTCAATGGATTCGTTACTTCTATTGACCGAAGTTTCTGCTTTATAGAGTATTCAAAGACTTCTCTTTTGTTAATCGCTACTATTCGCGCAACCTCTTTCAGACAGTGTACTCTCGCGAGATCCAATACTTCCGTGTTTAGAAGAAAAAACACAAAAAACAATGATGTGGTAAATGTTTTTGTTGTTTTTTTTGGATCATGATGTTAAGCCTACATCATCAAATAGAGGAACACTAAAATAAATATTCTTGCTACTTGGGTTACCATATTTTGTGTTATATTTGAGTTTTTTTGTTCGTGTTCAACCTATTGAAAAATAAACTTTAATGTTTTTTTTTTAAATATCAATACACGTTTATTAGTTTGTTTGTTTATTTGTTTTGCCGCAAAGCTACACGAGGGCTATCTGCGCTAGCCATCTATTATTTAGTAGTGTAAGTCCAGAGGGAAGGCAGCTGGTTATTACCATCCACCGCCAACTCTTGGGCTACTCTTTTACCAACGAATAATAGGATTGACCGTCACATTATAACACCCCTTTGGCTGAGAGGACGAATATGTTGGGTGCTACACGTTTCTTAAATCAGTAGAAATAGGTACCGCTTTGGATGTCGTGTAAAATAAGATAATAAATATTGAGTTATATCTTGTCTCATGATAACTTTAGTTCAACAATTGGAAAGTTTATTTTCACAGTACCCTTACCTATATAAGCATCCACTTCTCAATAGCTCAGCGGAAAGTATGAGGCCTTATAATGTTATAAATCAGGTTTAGATACCCCAACTTGGCACAGCTCAGATACCTCATTGTGTTTGTGTTTAATAACAAAAATAAATGAACAAACTTCCTTACTTAAGCCCTCATGTTATTCAGGGGTAACTCCAAGGGATTATGACGATAAAATTAGGGTTTACATAATCTTCGTGGACACAGTACTGATAGTCCATTATGTTGCTTTACGCTTAACAACAAACAAAATAACATGATTTGAACTTTATCTGCAACTTGTCTAAAATCAAAATAGTTTTCAATACAGACCTTAGTAATTTCAATGGTAATTTTTTGAAACATAATTTCAATATATACGGATTTTTTCCTTACAACTACTTCAGTACATTTTTACACGAGTTTTATTAATTAAACTTCCTACAGAATCTCAACGCAACATAGCTTAAAAGTATCGTGTACGTTGTATTCATGTTCGACTTTTCTGTAGTTACACTGCATAACATCTCTATTGATTTTGTAGTTTTTGTCTTACGTTGTAATACGGGTGTTATGCAATTGTTAAAATATCTCACGCGCACATGGAGAATGTATTTTCTGTTAAAGTAGCGTCGTGTTTTAATGTAGTCGTCAAATGGCATAGTGCTTGCTTATTACCTTCATAGCTGTTTCTAAGCGCTACATCTAGCTATACTTTTAAAGGATATCTTGAAGGCTATACTCCCGATAAGGTGTTCTTTTTCTCATTAAGTCTAGAGAAAAGTAAGTTTTTTTTTTGGAACTAGTATAAATATTCCACTCATTTATGTTTTACAACATACTTTCTTACTTCACGAGGAAAACTGGTTAAAACGAAGTTACGGTTGTCTATATTTTTCAACCAATAAGGATTCTAAGCCAATGTTTAGCAAGTCTTCAGATTCAAATATTAACAGAATATTACTTAGATCGTGTAAAAAGTTCATCTTTACCAATAACATCGGATTAGTAGATAACAATCATTTATTAGTATCTAATAGTTATGTGTTAAGAGATTATAGTTATAGTACATTACAGTCATTTATTAATAAGTTATAGTTATTTATTAGTATCTTGTAGTTATGTGTTAAGAAATTATAGTTATAGTACGTTACAGTCATTTATTAATAAGTTATAATTATTTATTAGTATCTTATAGTTACTTATCAATAGGTTATAGTTATTTATTAGTATCTCATAGTTATTTATTAATAAGTTTTAGTTATTTATTGGTACGTTATAGTTATTTATATTAATCCGTTATAGTAATTCATTAGTATGTTATTGTTATTTGTTAGTAAGTTATGGTTATATATTTAGTATGTTATATTTATGTTTTAGTATTATATAGTTATTTATTAGTATCTTGTTGATATGTATTACTATTTTATAGTTGTTTGTTATTATGTTCTAGTTACTAGATAGTTTTGTTACTTGTTAGTTGGTATGCTCTAGTCACTTATTAATATGATATTTATATGTATTACTATTCTATAGTTGTTTGTTATTATGTTTAGTTACTTATTAGTTTTGTTACTTGTTAGTTTAGTATCACTTATTAATATGATATTTATATGTATTACTATTCTATAGTTGTTTGTTATTATGTTCTAGTTACTTATTAGTTTTGTTACTTGTTAGTTGGTATGCTCTAGTCACTTATTAATATGATATTTATATGTATTACTATTCTATAGTTGTTTGTTATTATGTTCTAGTTACTTATTAGTTTTGTTACTTGTTAGTTGGTATGCTCTAGTCACTTTGTTGTGGTACATCACCGTGCATCTGGCTTTGTTGTGGTACATCACCGTACATCTGGCTTTGTTGTGGTACATGACCGTGTATCTGGCTTTGTTGTGGTACGTGACCGTGTATCTGGCTTTGTTGTGGTACATGACCGTGTATCTGGCTTTGTTGTGGTACATGACCATGTATCTGTCTTTGTTGTAGTACATCACCGTGCATCTGGCTTTGTTGTGGTACATGACCGTGTATCTGGCTTTGTTATGGTACATGACCATGTATCTGGCTTTGTTGTAGTACATCACCGTGCATCTGGCTTTGTTGTGGTACATCACCGTGCATCTGGCTTTGCTCTGAAGTAAAGATGCTACCATTGTTTCAAACTCGAGGTTGCCGTCTCGTCTTCTCTCTGCGGTGTTTTCGGTTCAGATGTCCCTAAACAGAAATATCTCGTGTTTAATACACCAGTTCCTAACAAAAGTAAACAGATTCGTGGATATCTGTATACCTATTACAGGATGGATATGAGGTTGTGTTTTATGTATATCGACGGATGCTATTTATCGAACGAAGAAAGTTAATTTGAATGGGAGACAGCGACGCGTAGTTCGAGAGGCAACTCGTCAAGAGTCACGTCTAGTCAACAAGGGAAAGAAATAGAATACACTGTGATACGTTCAGTCAGGAGTAAAACGTCTCGTAATATTATTATTTAGTTTACATTAGGCGAGATGAAAGTGAACAAAAATCACACGTTTAAGTGATAGTTATATCTGGGCAATTCTTTATCAATTTTATACCAACAATCTAAAACTTAGGCTAAAGTATCAAAAATACTGCATATATTAACACTATTTAAACATATAACAAATATTCAATAAGTCAAAAACGTTTAAGGACTTTAGTAGCTACCATATAAATCTTAACTAATCGCAATATAATGCCAGTCGTGACACAGCGGAAATCCTGCGGATTGACACCACTGAAATCCGAGTTTCAATACACTATGTTTCTGAAAAACAATGGTTTTACTTTGTACTAAACAAAAACATTTTAAGATAAACTTAAACGGCTCGACCTTCAAATACCTGTTTTAAATTTGAATATTCTGTTATTAAAGTTTACTATATACACACTAACAGTTAGTGTTTGTGTGTGTGTATATATATATATATATATAATTTTATTCTCTCGTATTAAGAAATCCACAATGGCTCACCGGTGAATTTAAGAGTCCCTTATTGTCTGAAATTGGTGTTCGATACTACGGATGTAGACATTCAATTGTTTTAAAGAGAAAACAGACAATGCAACATAAACGATATGTGTAATATATGTGTGACAAAAGGTTTATCCTAATTGCTGATAAGAAACACTTGTTTTTTAAACAAAAACAATTCTATAAGTGAAAGCTTCTTCCGTTTCTTTTTACCAAACTAAACATTACATCCAACTATTCAAAAGATTGCGTCATAAACATTGATAGTATGCGTGAATGTACACGCACGTGTTCATACGTTATAGCGAATACCTTCATTTTTCGTCGTTTTTACATTTGAATTACTGAAGTCATACGAGAATCACAAGTAATTTTAAGAAATTCGTATTCGTAGTGTCGCTGTATCTTTGATAAACTATATTTTCTTACATAGCTAGGTTTTTTTAGCACTACCTGTATAAGTGAAGATATGTATAAAATATTAACACTTAACAGTCACTAAAATACATCAAAATCAAAAGGAAGGACTGCGTTAAAAACAGCAAATCCTAACTTATGACTTACTATGTTCTGATAAGAAAACAAGCCTAAACTAATATATAAAATAAAAAGACCAAAAGTATCTACATGATAGCGATTATAATGTGGTATATAAAATATACCCTAGGTTGTAGAACTGACTGAAAAAGTAGGACCCACATCAAGGTGGGGATACACCGTCTATCAGTTTTAACGTCCTTTCGTCAGTTTTACATAAAAATAAAATAGTAGCAATAGATATAGAAACAGAAATTAGGAGAGCGAGATGTGGATGCTCAAGCCTACAACGTCCTACATCTATATCACCCTTCACTGCCTGCTGGCAGTTGTAGGAAGGTGACTGTTCTCCAAAGTAAGAAGAAGAAAATGAAGTAATAATAATAAGGTATACCGCTTGGCGGTAAGTAAGATAAACTTACCTCGTGAAGTTGGCATCCCATCCCATTATGACTGTATGGCACTAATTAGTTGGTCAGTAGACAAATTATACGCCTACCGTTGACCAGTTACTTAATGTCCTACAACTATAATGGGGTTGCAATGCCAACCTCATGAAGTAAGTTTATCTTATATACCCCCAAGTGGTATACCTTATTATTACCTCTTTTTATTAATTTGGAGAACAGTCATCTTCCCACAACTGTTTCGACACCTACGATGGGCGGAACAAGGGCGACCTGTTACATAGCTTTATGTTTAACATCAAACAAAAGAAAAATTGTTTATTTACAAGCAGTTGAACATAGGAAAAATGAATCAAGGTCACAGTTATCGAGTGGTCATTAGCGGTTATAATGGGTTCTTCTTTAGACAGAAGGAATAACAAGGTATCAGCCACATGTACAGTAGAGTCAATTTCTTCTCAACAACGCGAAGAGTTTCTTTTCCTATAGTCTAAGAGGTCATGTGATGTGCTCTCTGTCAAGCGTGAGATCACTCAGAAGGTTTGGGAAACAAAATAATTAACGAATCAGACCGTGCCTAACACGAGGAGAATAATATAGACTGTTCGAACAGAACCAGGCAACCGTTAAAACGCAAGCGCTAGATAAAACATTCGACAATTTATTTCCCTTAACGCAGGTGTGGGTCTCGGTAGTGTAATAAAGACGTTGTCAGTCAGTCCTGTTTTCTAGTCACACAAGATCAAAAGAAAGCGTTCTATGTTGAAGAGAACCGAAACGAAGTTTTCTAAAGTTTGGAAACGTGTGAAGGAAAATTTATTAGTGCCAGAAGAAATCTCTGAATTATTTTATTCATATTTGTTAACTTAGTGCATGTACTTATTAAATAGATCAAATCTCAGAGCTAGGAACTCGTAGTTGACCTCTTTAAGTTACACGAACCTTGTAGCTAGAAATAATTAATCTTCTTGCATACACACAATACAAGTTTCTTTAAACGTAATTTATTGTTTTTTACAGCTATTAATTAATCGAATGTACTAATTTGGCTGAATTCGTACAAAAGATACTCATAATGGCCCGGCATGGCCAAGCGTGTTAAGGCGTGCGACTCGTAATCTGAGGGTCGCGGGTTCGCATCCCGGTCGCGCCAAACATGCTCGCCCTTTCAGCCGTGGGACCGTTATAATGTTACGGTCAATCCCAGTATTCGTTGGTAAAAGAGTAGCCCAAGAGTTGGCGGTGGGTGGTGATGACTAGCTGCCTTCCCTCCAGTCTTACACTGCTAAATTAAGGACGGAAAGCACAGATAGTCCTCGTGTAGCTTTGTGCGAAATTCCAAAAGCAAACAAACAGTTTCTTGTTTTACATTTGCTTAACTAAAATAAAAAAAAAATCGCAAAAATAATATATTCTTTTGTTTAAAGTCTTAGAATATGACGATATAAATTACGTCCACTAGTTCCAATGCTTTAAGTGATCTATAACTTTAAATTATCAGTTTAATTTTCATTCCTCCGGACTATACTTTCCGAAATGAGGTTAAGTTCACCTCATTCACCGGACTATAATTTTCATAACACCAATGCAAATTATTCAAATAAAATATGACTAAATCTGTTTGATTCTATACACATATTGTCGATTTCAGAGTGATACATTTATTAATCTCTTGTTTCACTAAAGCTGCCCTTTGTCATTAAGTTTGGTAAAGGGCATTTGTTTAGTGCTTGTCCATCGGTAACTTTTCAACTCCCACTGAATTACCAAAAAAAACAACAACAACCATTGTTTAAGTGACTAACCACATTAATTTATTTTGTTTCGTTTTTTGTCCATCATTAGTGTTAAACGTTCAGGAAATCCGCCAAGATGTCAGATTCATGGTCTTTCTTCTTTCCAGCGTTGTGACGTTCCTTAATGCCAACATAGAATAATGGATGCTTCTGAGTAGAGAAATGTTTTACGTGGATTACACTGGGTCAATTAGGTTATTATCATGTAAACAGTTATGATGAATCAAACCTTCTCCAATCTGTATCAAATCACGGTCGTCCCAGCGCTGTCATGGTGATCTATCTTTCGTTACCTAGAACAACTAATCTGTCTTGTTTCTCATCAGATCAGGCTCCAATTAAATCACGTGATTTACTTAACGCTTCTTACGTGTTACGAAGTAATGCACACGTGTTTTTAAATGTATGAAAAAACATTCTTGTCTTCTTTAGAACACAGAACTTCTCCGACTAAAATTATTATAGATACGATTCATATGTTATAATCTGATGAAGAGGTAAAAGTAAGCTATATCACTATGAGACTTTAAGCGCAAATAAAGCAAGAAATCGAAATAGATTTTTCATGACAAAGTTAAAGGGCAACATAAACAGTTACTTCTATATGACTCAAAACAAAACCTATACCGAAAATGAGATTAATGGACAGAATTATTAGTTTGATTTTTTTAAATGCCATTAATTTCGAGGTATTTGGCACGAGTTTCCACATTTCCTTTAGCTGGTACCATGAAGGATACACAACATTCTCAGCCTCTACTGGAGATGGAAAAAAACAAGCTGTTTAAAACTATTCATCCCAGAATCATCGATAGGACTCATATAGACTAAGTTGGCTTGCAATCTTACTCCAAGCCATAAGTATACCAAAAGGATTGTAACCTTCATCACTGTGTTTGTTACAGGGTTTTTATTAATGTATGAATCAAACTAAACTTAATCAACACTGCTACTCATGACACTAATTACTTCTTGGGTCATTATGTATTTTACATAGACAATGAGACTGTTCTTCACAATGAATCAATATGAAGCAGTACGAAAAATTCTAAATGTTTTTTAATTAATACATTTTACTGGTTCATCTTGTGTAAGAATGAAAGTCAGTCATTTCTAAACTGAAATTCATTCTATTTTAACCTTTCTTTAGAATCTCTTCTTCAGTACTCTACCAGTGAATACAGTGAGATGAATATCTTATCCAATACCTGACTAGTGAGTAAACTGAGTTGAATATATTCTCCCATACCTTACTCATGAGTGCAGTAAGATGAATATATTCCTCAATACCTTACTAGTAAGTGCAGTGAGTTGAATATTTTATCCAATACCTTACTAATAAGTACAGTGAGATGAATATATTCTCCCATACCTTGCTTGTGAGTAAACTGAGTTGAATATTTTATCCAATACCTTACTAATAAGTACAGTGAGATGAATATATTCTCCCATACCTTGCTTGTGAGTAAACTGAGTTGAAAATCTTATCCAATACCTTACCAGTAAGTACAGTGAGATGAATATTTTCTCTCATACCTTACTAGTGAGTACAGTGACTTCCATGACAAACGTGTAATGGCGTCAAATATTTTCGACGTTTCTAAAGATGAACTACGAGTCTATTGCTGATGACGACATGGTATTAATAGCATTAAATAAAGAACATATTTTTTATGATATATTTTCCAATTAAAGTGATATGATAATGAAAGTTATTGTGATTTTGATAATGTATGCTTGTTGAAAAATAAAGTTAACTGTTTTACAGAAACGATACAACGTTAGACTGAGTGAAGATTGTTTGAAACTGTTTACAAAGGAACTCAAGTGATGTTTAATTATAAATTCTGGCTCGGCGTTTCCCGCACTTAATATGCTTATGTTCTTATCATTTTGTGGGTAATACTGATGTGAAAACGTACAATTTACAAGTTGAGTTGAACGAAAACTTAAAGTAATTTAATTCTACGATTTGAAAAACTTCTTTGACGTGATGGTGCTATTAGCTGGAACCTATATATCAAAGAATAAATCAATCGCACAGCTTATGGCTTGGAATAACGGTAAATAAATGTTTCCACAATCAACGATGGGCAAAAAGAAATCATTCTATTTCAATATGATTCTATAAAAATACATATTATTTAAATATGCACACGCCCTTCAGCAGTGAAGATATGGCCATTGATGAGCGAGTAATCAAACACACATGAAACTGAAGTTCTCTTGTGATATTCTATGTTTATAATGTGCACATGCGTTAGAGCAAATAGAAACAACTGACAAACTTGATCCAAGGACGCTTGACAACTTGTGATAATTTCTGTACGAGTTTAAGTTACACAATTAAATAACTGTGGTAGTACAATACCACTGTTTGTTTGTAGTTAAGCACAGAGCTACACACTGGGCTACCCGTGCTCTGACCGCAACAGGTATCGAAATCCCAATTCTAGCGTTATAAGTCCCTAGACATGCCGCTGTGACACTGGAGGATAGTAAAATAAGATAAAGTGCAAAAGTTGATTCTTACTTAAATCTGTTATCAGTGAATTAATTGTCCTAACATTATGACGACCAAAAAGGATATGCTACACGTATTATACATAATCAGCCAGAAAATTGGAATAACACATCACCCCAAAAATCGTTGATGTTTGAAAAGACAGTATAGACCAAATACTCAGAAGTCATTCAACTAAAGAGAGATAAACGATGACCACGCAGCTGGTCTTTTTTCTACAACATCTTAAAGGTATGTTTCGTTAATACAATTGTTTTCTGGATTAATTCGAAGTCAATTTAGAATAAGCAAAAGTTCCATAAGTTTTTTAACGTAAACTACGCAGTTGGTTATACACGCGCTGTTTACGGTAGAGGATCGAATCACAGACCTCAGCGACGACCGACAGGGAAAAAACTCACATAAAATGTGCCTTTTTCTGTTCGTGATACTAATATAAAACGACCAAGTGCGACGCAATTCGATAACAACTGTAAAAATCACAGGCACGTATTACAAGAAACCACAATCGTTTCAAGTCCTGTTCTCGTGAAATAGACGATATTTCAAAAGTGAACAATTAAATTTGTTTACTTTGTCTCGAGCTTTATTTTCAATATTTATACTGTTTCTAGTTTTAAATAGGCCTGGTCAGGTGGTTAAAACACTTGACTCATAATTTGAAGGGCGCAGGTTCGAACCCCGACACACCAAACATGCTCGCCCTTTCAGCCGTGAGGGCGTTATATGTGATAGTCAATCCCGCTATTCTTTTGTAAAAGAGTAGCCCAAGCGTTATTTGTGGGTGGCGATGACTAGCTGTCTTCCCTCTAGTCTTACACTACTAAATTAGGTACAGACAGCGAAGATAGCCATCGTGTAGCTGTGCGCAAAATTCAAAACAAATAAATTTTCTAATTACTAAACCAAGTTTCAATACGATATCTTACCTTGTATTGTTTCAATACGATATTGTACCTTGTATTATTTCAATACGATATCGTACCTTGTATTATTTCAATACGATATCTTACCTTGTATTATTTCAATACGATATCTTACCTTGTATCACTTCAATATGATATCTTACCTTGTATCATTTCAATACGATATCGTACCTTGTATTATTTCAATACGATATCTTACCTCTTAGCTTGGGCTACTCTTTTACCAACAAATAGTGAGATTTATTGTCACATTATGAAGCCCCCACGGCTGAAAGGACGAGCATGTTTGGTTCGACCGGGATTCGAACTCGCGACCCTCGGATTACGAGTGGAACGCCTTAACGCTCCTGGCCATGCCGGGTATATTAATTTTTATGTATAAATGTATTGGGCCCAGAGCAATAGCGCATAAAATGGCTGTAAATAAAACTCTAACAAATATTACTGATAACTGCTGTAAATCAAACTGTAACAAATATTACTGATAACTGCTGTAAATCAAACTGTAACACATATTACTGATAACTGCTCTAAATAAAACTGTAACAAATATTGGTAATACAAATTATTAATAAATTGTAAGAAGAAAGCAATAATTGAATATTCATTTGTGTAACGCGTACTCTCGCTGTTTGCGTGTATGTTTTTCATAAACACCTGACACTTTCACTTGACACCGTTACGTATTATTATAAGAACGAAGAACATCATTAGGAACGTTCCACAGAACCTGCCACCATATAATAATAACACAATATAATTGTATAATTGTTCCTAATGAATATCATTTCAAGCACTGATTTATTGTTTAGGAAATATAGTAATTTAAAAGTATGGTTTTATTATATTTACACGCACAAGTTACATTTTTGATGTATTAATCGCTTTTCACATACCGCTGTATATACAAGTTATTTTCGTTTGTGAGAATACCACACGTGGTCATTGAATACGATCCGTCACTTTCACCTGGCCTGCAAAGCGTTCAGAACAACCATAGAAGGTTTGTTTACAAAAATTGCAACTACACGCTGGAACAGAATGGTACTGTACAACTAGGAGAATACTGAATAGCGTTTTCCCATAGAATCTCAGATGTATTCTTGTTTTCATTGAATTATTAATAACACATCCCGTGATCTGAAATCAGAGAGGCAAAACACACAATAGCTGGGTGGAAAGTTTGTTTGTTTTTCTTGTTCCTATTACTTCTTTCATGATATGTACTTTAACTTCTTGCTTCTAGAAGAATAATAGAATAAAAAATGATATGAGTTAAAGATAATAACAATATATGAAAGCATATGAAATATTACGCAAGAAAGTCTGTGTTATTGTGTTTGAAATCTCTGGCAGGAAGCTAGTGTATCAATGATTCTCAACAGGAAATATTTTTAAACAGTATGTTCTAATGTATATATTATTTAGGGTTTCATTTTATATTCGTGTGAGCAGTTGTTGGTTATTTCTCACGAAAGGAAACTTCTATAGATGTTTTACTTACGTTTCTTGTTAATTCGGACACTAAACCTGCACGTGGACTAAAATATTTGAAGAACGAAGGTTACTTTCGTTTATAGCCATTTTAAGCCAAAGGAGCTCGTGAGTGACGTACAAAACAACGTGTATGTTTGAGAAAAAAAAATCATTACTGTGCCTTTCTTCCAAACTCTAAGTCACAGTTGCCACTGCCTGAATAAGTAATTATATAACAATAATTTATTGAATTATCTCGCCCTTTTAGCTCTGAGGGAGATGTTATAATATGTCTGTCAATCACACTACATACTGACACAAGTGTAACCTTAGAGTTGACGGTGGGTGGTGTACACAAGCTGCCTTCCTTTTAGTCTGTTGCTGATAAATTAGGGACGGCTAGCTTAGATAGTCCTGGTGTAGTTTCGTGCGAAATTGAAAACAAACTCTTGAATTACTTATTCAGTGACGACTGAAGTTCGAATCTCTCTCGGTTCGGGATTTCTGTATATTACAGTTCCTAAAGTTATAACACGTAAGTCCTCTAAATATCCTGTGACAATCTTAAAGTTATCCTAGCAATCAAAGTTATCCTAGCAATATCCAGACCGTTTTTCTGACTTAATTATTTTATGTAAAAAAACCGAAGAGTTTTCTCACCAAAATCACTAATGTATGTTAGTTTCTTGTTGGTCCGGCATGGCCAAGCGTGTTAAGGCGTCCGACTCATAATCTGAGGGTCGCGGGTTCGCATCCCGGTCGCGCCAAACATGCTCGCCCTTTCAGCCGTGGGACCGTTATAATGTTACGGTCAATCCCAGTATTCGTTGGTAAAAAAAAAAAGAGTAGCCCAAGAGTTGGCGGTGAGTGGTGATGACTAGCTGCCTTCCCTCTAGTCTTACACTGCTAATTTAAGAACGGAAAGCACAGATAGCCCTCGTGTAGCTTTGTGCGAAATTCAAAAACAAACAGTTTCTTGTTTTACATTTGCTTAACTAAAATAAAAAAAATCGCAAAAAGTAATATATTCTTTTGTTTAAAGTCTTCGAATATGACGATACAAATTACGTCCACTGATTCCAATGCTTTAAGCGATCTATAACTTTAAATTATCAGTTTAATTTTCATTCCTCCGGACTATAATTTCCGAAATGAGGTTAAGTTCACTTCATTTTCTGATATAAGGTTTAGCCTAGATTTAACTTCTCTAAGAAAACCAAAATCATTTCTCGAGAAACTCGTCTCCAAAAATTCAAATAATGCTGCACCGTTGTATCTGATTATTGAATAATTAAAATGACCCAATATTGTATAACAATATCAGGTAATTTTTGTAGAATAAACCCTAACTTATTAACAATATTACAGTGTTGCGTGTGTTTATAAAAAAAAAAAAAACGTTTTTTTTTTTATAATCAGTTTATTATGGAAATATAGGCTTAGTCAATGTTAATAATACTTTCGATAATATTGTGTCTTATATTGTGATTCCACGTTCGATAAAAAAAATTCCTTTTTTCAGTATTTATTCTATTAATTCTTTCCTAAGTTGCTATAATAAACGAATGTAGATAACAAATTTGTTTCTTGGCTAAATGATGTCATTTCCTGTTAATTTCCGAAACTACAGTGTGAAAACTGGCTGTGTGAACAAACATAGAGATGGGCGGATGAACTCGTTTTATCAGGAACCCCCTTTCCAACCAGCAGTCAAAGCACGTGACTACCTATCTCAATGATTATGCATTACCACTGTGTTATAATTCTGCTGCGTCCCTATTACCATTTAAGCAAAATGATTACAAGCCATCATCTCTTTGTAAAATCGATGTACTCTGTTGTAAGGTTTGTTACCTAACATCTCATTATTTAGGAACTAATTATTACAGTGGTCAGTCGAATGGAACGCAAGCGAATTTACCGTTTAGTGCAGCTGTAACCATCTTTAGTTCTGGTTTTGTTACTTCTACTTGTGACGTAAAGGGACGCATAAAAATGAAATTTCATGGTACACTTGTATTTAACTAAGACTTCTCTCTTACGTATAGTATTCCACTTCATAATAAAAACTAACATGTAATTAACAGATTATCAAAGTAATTATCATTTGAATCTAAAGTTTGAAGTTTCAACTTCTCACAAAAGTAGTCAAACTAAGAAGAGGATTAGTTTTAGTCGAAACTCACGTTTATAAAGTTTAACGAGTAATGTTGTGTGTATGTTTTCTTATTGCAAAGCCACATCAGGGTATCTGCTGTGTCCACCAAGGGGAATCGAAATCCGAAGAATTACCGCTGTCCCAGCGGGGGACATTAATGAGTACTAACGATATTAAAGCTAATAAAGCAAAAATTGGTTAATTTGCCAGTTTAAAATGTTCTGTCTGTATTCCTCATACGACAGGCAATATGTTTATTATAATAATAATCTATTTACGTCTCTCTTGTGAAAAAATCATTAGGTCATTGAATAACATTGAAAATGTATTTATTTATTAATAGTATTAAGTACTGAAAAGCTTAGCCGTAACTACAGTACAGCATAAATGCGCACAAGCTACAGTTTTAATTTATCAATTTATCGAATATAATCCTAATTAAGGCTTAATTGACGTTAGGCCTAAAGCAAGAGGACTTAGAGATTTGGTGTCTGCAATTATAATTCTTCTATGTTATTCTTGAACTTTTGTATTTCAAGACGTAATGTTGCAAAAAAGATACTAATTTGATCGCAAATATCTTGCGGGTCTTCGCTGGAAAATATATCACTTCCTGTTAACACCGATATATCTGAAATAGTTTTAATTATATGCCGTGAGTACACTTACACGATTAGTGCTTGTTTGTTTGTTGTCGTTTGAAAGGGGAATTTTATCATTGTATGTCTTTTATTTGACAGACTAAAAATAATTATAGTTTTGAGAAATTTAAGAAAGTAAATTGAAATATTATTGTAAGATTGATCAGTTTGTTTGAACTTGACCACGAAATTACACATTGGACTATATGTGCTTTGTCCGGCATTGTAATTTCCCAAACAGTTAAATCAGAGCCATGATTAAGATAATAAAAGTTATTAAAATTGTTGCCACGACTTAATATTTGATTCAATTTAATATCTCATTATATATATATATATATATATATAAACAGCATTTTCACCGACCTGATGAGCTCTGGGTTGAGTGAAACGCGTCGTCGGCTACGGATATGACAAATATACTGTGGCTAGAATACTATTATCATACACTTTTGTAATTCTTGAAATTTCCTAAGAGGTTTGATTCAGAAGGTAGTGTTAGAAATATAAGAGACTTAACATTGTCTCTGATAATAAGTATAGTTAAAAACATGTCTATACCTGTTAATATATGAAAACCGATAAACTAGGTGACCATTATTTGAGTGATGAACCATTGATTTTATATGAATAAGCACATCTTATTATTCACCACTTATTCCTCTGTTCTCTTTCTCTTACATATCTGTATGCATCTAAAACTTCCAGAGCTCCATACGGTAATTAGAAGTAATTGGCTAATTAAAATTAGAAGCGAGACAGTGCAAAGAATAGACAAGAGACAGATTCATAATTTATACTCAGCGTACAGTTCGCAACTTGATTACATTATTGATTCCAATGAGACAGAGCTAAGTTTACTGACTTACAATGATGAAACCCAGAGTTTGATTTCACTCACTTGACAGAAAGCAAACAATCTAACGTACAACATTGTGATAAAACAAACGTTTGAACTCTGTAGACGAATCTGTACACCGCAAGATTGTTAGGCAGTACATAAGCCATTTAAATCAACAATATATGTTATAGTGTGTAAGCCTTTTACAAGCTGGCGAAAAATGATTAAATTTCAATGTTAGGCCTAGAACGGTTTAAACAGTATGTAACATACATTGTTAGGCCTAGAACGGTTTAAACAGTATGTAACATACAGTGTTAGGCCTAGTACGGTTTAAACAGTATGTAACATACAGTGTTAGGCCTAGAACGGTGTAAACAGAACGTAACACATAGTGTTAGGCCTAGAACGGTTTAAACAGTACGTAACATACAGTGTTAGGCCTAAAACGGTTAAAACAGTACGTAACATACAGTGTTAGGCCTAGAACGGTTTAAACAGTACGTAACATACAGCGTTAGGCCTAGAACGGTTTAAACAGTACGTTCTTAATATAGTTCCTTAGGAGTTTTCAAAAATTGCTTGTTTTTCAGAATTTCGCACAAAGCTACACGAGAGCAATCTGCTCTAGCCGTCCCTAATTTAACAGTGTAAGACTAGAGAGAAGGCAGCTAGTTATCACAACCCACCGCTAACTCTTGGGATGCTCTTTTACCAATAAATAATGGGATTAACCGTCACTTTATAACGTCCACACGGCTGAAAAGGGCGAGCATGATTTGGTGTGACAGGGATTCTAACCCGCGACCCTCGGATTACGACGAGTCGGACTCCTTAACTACCTGATCATACTGGGCCTTTTAAAAATTCGAAGAGTGTATATATATGTAAATGTAATAGTGTAGTCGTATGTCCATGTAACTACTTCTCAGGGTGTGCATGGATTTTTAACAAAATTGGTATGGAGGTCCATTAAGTCCGTGCGCTTTTTTTAAATGGACCATCACCAAAGTTGGAAAGAATATTTGTTGGGTCAATGAAAAGACGCATATGTATTTTAAGTTTTGTATTTGTGTTGTTTTTTATGCTGATGGACTCTTTGGAGCGAAGTAGTCGTACAAAACGCACAAAAAACGCCAATGAAAACTCCAAAGTGAAACATAGAGAATTGAAATTGGTATGTATTCCACATGGACTTGATGAACCACCAGACTAATTCTGTTGAAGATCGATCCACACCCAGCGAAGTATTTAAATGCACATAGAACAGAAAGTACCATTATATTTATTTAGGTAACTAGTGTTCTGATCCCTGAACTGAACGAAACATGTCATCGACAAAGAAAACGACAAACATAGACTAGTTAGAATGTTATTATTATACACTTTTTAATTCTCAAAAGTCCATAAAGGTCAATATAAAGAATTTAGTGTTTAAAAATGTAATAGGCATAACGGTAATCTCTTACGACAAGACAAGTACAATTGAAATAATTTTTCTCTAGCTTGTAAAAGACGTAAACACCATAACAGGTATCGGGTTACAAATACTTTGTTATTTTACACAAGGTGTTGCTTTTCACCCATGGAAAAGTAATCCATGACTAATACATCTAGTACAACTTACAGTTGTTGTATAAATGAAGACAGTCTAGTTTACCAAAGCCTAGCAGTTCTTGAAACTTTTTGTAAACCATCTGTCTTTAGAAGAATCCATAAAGGTTAATATATTAACTTCGTGACCCCTACCGGTAATTCATAACGTATCTTGTAGCAACCCTTCCTCCAAAAAAAAAAAGAACACTTTCAAACACAAAAAGAAAAACATTGTCCTAAACAGCCTACAAGGATGTAATCTTCACCGAAACGAAAAGACTGTTTCTGTTTGTTTTTTTGAATTTCGCGCAAAGCTACTCAAGGGACATCTGTTCTAGCCGTCCCTAATTTAGCAGTGTAAGACTAGAGGGAAAGCAGCTAGTCATCACCACCCACCGCCAACTCTTAGGCTACTCGTTTACCAATAAATAATAGGATTAACCGTCACTTTACAACGCTCCCACGGCTGAGAGGGAGGGCGAGCATGTTTGGTGCGACGAGGGTTCGAACCCGCGACCTTCGGATTGCGAGTCAAACGCCTTAACCACCTGGCCATGCTGGATAAAGTAAAAGAAACGGGTAAAAATTTCTAGGATATGAGATTCATAACCAAACAGATCCGACAGTGGAAAAGTTAGAAACAGTTATGAATTATACCTAAAGAATATTAACTGATAAAACTAGAGACAGGGTTTTTATAAACCATTCTGTAACTTTTTGCTAAACAACAATCAAATAAAATTACAACGCTGAAATCAGGGGTTCGATTCTCCTCGGTGGACTGACCAGATAGCCCTTTGTGGCTTTGCTATACGAAAAACAGACACACATCAAATAAAATAACCGTTTTAGTACTGTATTCTGTAGAAGTAACTTAAATATATTTATATCTCTTTGCCAAATGTGAGTGACAATAAATCATCGACAATTTGTGTTATTTAAAATAGAAGGACTTAAATAATAGAAATCTTTCACTATTTTGTATATACATCAAAAAATGTATTATTTCGAGTCAATAGAAGATGAAGTAGAATCTAATAAAGAAAATATTTCTTTTGTAATTTTACAAAAATATTATAGTTTCAAACCATTCTCAAAACACACCAGCTCGTGAGAAAGTACCTGAAGTTTCAAACAATCAGAAAAACTGCTCAGGGAATCTCTGATTAGATACATAGATTATCTTTAAAACCGAAGTGTAATAAAAACAAGAAACGTATTTAGATATCTTGTGAAAAAACGAGCTATTAACAATATGGTAACATGAAAAGGTATATTTGGAAGCCATTTATATCACATACAGAGATTTACACTAGAGAAGATAGAGACTTAGTTCCAATGTTACCAAAACCAATAGAAGCTGGTTATAGTTAATTGGCCATTTGTGCAGTCTCGTTGTATCGTAGTATTCATCTTGATAGGAATATGAAGATTTCTTAGTGAAGACTTTCGTAGGTCATTACGAGAGCTACCTCTTAACGCGAATGAAAAGGAACAGTATGCAAGGCCTAGATTTAATCTCTAAGAACTGATATTTTTGCAGAACATTGATAAGTATCATGTAATTTCAATAACATCTGTATCAACTGAACTGACCGAACTTCAGCAACTTTATTGACGGGAGACTTTGAAAAAACAATTTTGTTCAAGGATTTTGTTATACCACTTCCTTTATCACTTGCTAATTATCTTAAAGCATCGCGTAATATATGTTTGGATAATTGTTGTTTAATTTGCAGTGATAACAGTGGCAAACAAAAGTAAATTTATCAAGTTTATCAGTTAATTAATCCACATATATTGATAACTATTTCTTAGCCACCACACAATATATTGAAAACTAACTATTTCTTAGCCACCACACAATATATTGTAAACTAACTATTTCTTAGCCACCACACAATATATTGAAAACTAACTATTTCTTAGCCACCACACAATATATTGTAAACTAACTATTTCTTAGCCACCACACAATATATTGAAAACTAACTATTTCTTAGCCACCACACAATATATTGAAAACTAACTATTTCTTAGCCACCACACAATATATTGAAAACTAACTATTTCTTAGCCACCACACAATATATTGCACTTTGATTATACTAATTTGCCATGTCCTCCCAAAAAACATTGTCTACGGGTTCTGACGTCGCTAAAGAACGGGTTTCGATACCTGTGATGGGTAGAATACAGTAAATTCATCGTGTAGCTTTGTGCTTAGCTTCAAACAAACAAACAAATATAAGACAAATAAAAAAGTATATTCCATGTAGAAAATAAAAGTACCAGATATGCTATAAACTACATAAACAAATTATTAAATATATCCTAGTTCCCATCACAAACATTTTATTGTTAATAAATTCTAGGTATTATTATAACTCAAATTATATTATTTATCTTTCAATCTACAAATTTTGTCCGTTTGTTGTAAAACACAAAGCTACACAAGGGACTAGTTTTCTCTGCTCACTTCGAGTATCGAAACCTGATTGTAAATATTTTTATAAGCCAACAGACTCTCCATTGAGGAGAGCTCATCACGAGAGAAACCAAATTTTATTTAAGCCTAATACTGGCATATTCTCATTTTAGCAAACGTAATAAAGAGCTTCAAATATTTACCCTTCTTGGTCATGAGGCAGTACAATTAAAACACAAGTATATGAAACAAATCAAAACACCTTTAAGTAATATACATACACTTTAGACTGAATCTCACAGTGTCTGTAATAACACAACATTTTTGCACATTTTGTAAAGAAATATTTCTATGCACAACTACGTTAACACACATCACGTTAGAAGAGGGAGTCCAGAAAGTGATTTTTTATATGGGACGCATCATTTATATCAGTAATTCTGATAAATATATAAATAAGCACAAGCTTTTGAACAATGTTAAATTGTTTATTGAATTTGTAGTTTATTGTATTATAATTTGAATAATATTTTGCATGGCCTATTGTATCACATTGATTATCACGTTATATTTTTATTACTAAGTAAATTGACTTGGAATGTTCTTATGTTATTTGTTTGGTTGTTTTAGATCAAAGCCACGTTAGGCTAACTTCGGTGTCCATTGCGGAGAATCGAACACCGGATCTTAGCTTTGTGAGTCCGTAAACTTACTGCTATACCACCGGGAAACATTGTTATTATTTAAAATATATATTTTAATGTGATTTTAAATTATTGTTATGCATGTTTGCATTTTATTAAGTACAAAGATACACAATGGGTCCCGGTCGCACCAAACATGCTCGCCCTTTCAGCCGTGGGGGCGTTATAATGTGACTGTCAATCCCATTATTCGTTAGTGAAAGAGTAGCCCAAGAGTTTGCGTTGGGTGGTGATGACTAGCTGCCTTCCTTCTAATCTTACACTGCTAAATTAGGAACGGCTAGCGCAGATAGCCCTCGAATAGCTTTGTGCGAAATTCAAAACAAAACAAAAATAATACACAATTGGCTATCTGTGCCATGCCCACTGCGACCTAAAAACCCAATTTTTAAACGTAATAAACTCTCAGATTTGCCGTTGAGTCAGCGGGATGGGGTGAATTATATGTTGAAAATTATTTATGAAAATATTTATAGTTCCCACTGTTTTTATCAATTCATATTTGAACCGTTTGTTCTTTCAAATTGCAAAATTGTGTTAATATTTATATACCTAAAGTTTACCTTTAAATGCCAACATCTTTGAGTTAACTAGTATTTTAAAGGTACAAAACCGATACAAATGTTTTGTAAAATCAAATAATGAGTGAGAAGAAGAAATAAAGGTATTTATTATAAATAAATTTTAAAGTTACACTGCTGTCTATCCATTTATACAATATCTGATACACGACAGACAGATGAAAGATGACATCATCTCTCTCGTGATGACATTCGTCAATGAAGTATTCCTTCTTCATGATGTGATAAAAAAAATAATAACTGTGAAATAAATTAATAGTTCGTATAAGATAGACATGACATCAGTTACATTCACGGGGAGAAACTGATAGACAGACAGAGATTTGCTATTTCTTTCCATTTTGTAAATTCTATATATTCACACATTAACAACACAAGAGGGCGCTTCTTCCTGGTATGTATAATTTATGAAGGCATCAGAAAAGTGGTATTAAAAATTCCAAAGACACTACTACTATGATATAAAAATTCCATATTGGTTGGAGCGTTACAGTTTGTGATTACGTTAAATTTCGAACACCAGATGTTCTACAGCGTGCACAATGTTTCTCTGATAAGATTCATGGGTGTAGGCTCTCGGCTCCTTGTTCCACTACATTAGGATGTCAATGAAGTGTGTTGGGATGAACATTGGCTAAAAAACAAAAATATAGTTCCGATTTCTTCGGCTCGTAACTATCCTATTAGTACTGTAAAAAAAGCCATGTAAGGACAAATGTAAAGTACTGAAGTAACGTTTTTCTCCGAAGGTGATTATATTACAATGAGCTCTTGCTAGCTTTGTAATAATGTCTTTATTTTTACTGATCGCTGATCGCAGAGAAGATATTCGAATTCTTTTTTGTTCTCTTTAATAGCATGCAAATGCTGATTTATAATTACATATTATACCTTTTTATTTCACATTGGAAGGAGATTTTTAAAATTAATAGAAATTATCTTCAATCATGAGTGTGGTTTTAACAGGTTAGGTAAAACTTTATACACTTTTGATTTTTTTTTATTACGCTAATTACCCGTAACTTTTAAAGTCTCTAATAAGAGTTATGGTCACTTTACACACAATATAATACATATTAGTGTACGTCAAAAAAGTTTCATTAAAATCATTAAACGATTTCATTAAACGATACAGAATTACCAAATAACTGTTTGGAAATAATTCTTATAAAGTAAACTGGAATATTGTCAGCCTTTTTTAAAGTGTTTTTTTTAATATATTTACAAATACATTTAATTTTTTTTTCTTTCCAAATCATAAACTTTCTTAATAACCATTAAAATATATTTTATCACCTTATTTATGTTCTTTATTTACGTTTCTCTTCTTTTAAATTCTAAAATATCTATTTATTCAATGATACCATTATTAATTATTATTATTATTAATTTCAAGTTGTGATCACCAGGGGTGTTACAATTTTAGATAAAAAAATATATAAAATGCTTTGGAAAACCGAAATTATTAAACAACATTTTGAATTTATTTTCATATATCGTGATATATAACTATCAAACCAAATAAATAAATAAATAAAATAGATGAAAATCATAAAGAGACAAATATATTATTTTTTGGAACCAATGTTAACTTGTAAATTATATATTTAATGTAATATATGATTCTGGTTGAGACATATTTCCAGTCGGAACTTTATCAGAAAAACAAAAACACTATGAGCCCAACATGACCAGGTTATTAAGGCATTTTACTTGTGATCCGAGGATCGCGGGTTCGAATGCCCGTCACACAAAAAATGTTTGTCCTTTCAGCCGTGCTGGAACGTTATAAATAACAGTTAATCCAACTGTTCGTTGGTGAAAGAGCAGCCCAAGATAACTACTTACGTTGTTGAAATATAAAGTTTAAATTACCACATGTAGATAACAAAGGGACATAAATAATTTAGCTAGTTTAACACACAAAAACTTAGAGAACGTATCAATAGCTATTGAGGCCTACAGTAGACTGCTGATGATTTTGAGGGCTTCTAGGCCCGACATGGCCAGGTGGTTAAGGCACTCGACTCGCAATCCGAGGGTCACAGGTTCGAATCCCTGTCACATCAAACACGCTCGACCTTTCAGCTGTGGGGGCGTTATAATGTTACGTTCATTCCCACTATTCGTTGGTAAAAGAGTAGCCCAAGAGTTGGCAGTGGGTGGTGATGACTAGCTGCCTTCCCTCTGGTTTTACACTGCTAAATTACGGACGGCTAGCACATATAGTCCTCGAGTAGCTTTGTGCGAAATTCCAAAACAATGATTTTGAGGGCTTCTATAGCTAACAAGTGGTTGCGATACCCACCATGAGTACAGCAAATAAAACCGATAAGTTAGGGTTACTACAAACAAGTTTAATAATGTTAAAATACGCAGATCTTTAAGTTATGGTCTCGTAAGAACTAGCATCACCGATATATTGTAAGCGAAAACAAATAATAATACGTAATGATACGTCAACCAGCTAATACCAAAAATCGTTATTCTGGCTGGGATACGTCAAACACAATTGTACTCTTTCAATCACGAAAAAATTTAAATTCTAATATAATACATAAATTCCTATTGTTAATAATTTACTTAATACTATAGTTCATCGAAGAATATTTTATATAAAAACATGTCACTCATTTCAAATTACAATATCGTGTGGCTTTGCTGCTGATATAAGGTAAATACAATTATCTATGCTGATATGAATACCATATGAAATGAAATGAAACTAAAGTTATGAATCATATCTGGAAGGTAATAATAGTTACTTAACTTGGATTCGATCCATTAACTTTATTAAGGGAACAACTACAGTAATTGAAACAATGTACGTATTAATATTTCATGTGGGAAACATTGGTAATAATTGTAATTTATTTTTACCACATCTAATTATATCTATCAATTATTATCCGGTTGATGAATGAACATAAGCCAATAGAACGCAAAGTTCGTGGGACTTTATGGCTTATACCTCCAAGCCTTACGGAGTTGCATTCAATAAACGTATATAAGATTGGATAGTTGGACCTATGATATACATATGTATACTTCATAAAGACAATTCTTTGTTCTTGCTAATATATTTGTTGTACCTCTTTGTTTACTATGCTATCCATAAACGGTGCTTTAATTTCATTTTATTGGGATTTTTTAGAATTGTTTATTCGGCTTTCTCAAAACACTTCAAGAGTTCGTTATTAATTCAGCGAATTGTTTCGCATCTAGAGATAGCACAGGTTTTGTTAATCATGTCAGGCGGCAACGTGTGCTACAAGACAGCTAGCTTCACTGCAGAACTAAAGCAACTTGGCGGCAAATGAAAAACTGAAATGTGTAAAATCGTTTTGTGAGCAACCACGTGATTACCGCTACTTCCTGAAGCAGAAACCAAAACGCAGTTGCCTCCTGCTAATGTCCATGTAAAGAGTTAACTTAAACTTGATGTTTAAACCAGAATCTTAGATTTACTTTAAAACCTAAAACGTTAGAAAATTGGTAAAAACAATGCATTTGAATATTCTAACAGAGTGTAACCACTTTAATAAATTATCGTTTTAGTTTAATCATAGTTTTGATTTTCAGTTCGGAAAAGTTTTAAATCACACATCCTCACATTATAACAGAATACAGCAAATTGCACAGTGAAGGTTTTATGATACATCTTATGTCTATGGCAAAGTATATACAACAACCAATAAAACTGTGATATAATAACATAATTATTTATTCTATCTTGTTTTTTGCGCTGTCCCTTCCTTTGTGATTGTAGTGGTAAATGTATCAGGAGATTAGGCGTCATATTCAGTCGGTGATTCACTCAGTGGGAGTTTAAGCGATTACTCGTAAGGTCACAATACTGCATTGGAGTTTGCAAACTTATTATTGCATTCTTCACGTATTTGTATTACTGTATCTTTGTAGTTGCATATCTCACCACAACCAGAAGTTTCTACAACATGCAGTAATATACTTTAATATGACCCCTTAAAAACCAAAACCGTCTTTGCTTACTCTATACCGTCTCTAGTTATATTCACCAACATACAGTAATGTACTTTAATATAACCCCTTAAAAACTAAAACCGTCTTTGTTTACTCTATACCTCTCTAGTTATATTCACCAACATACAGTAAGTACTTTCATATAACCCCTTAAAAACTAAAACCGTCTTTGCTTACTCTATACCGTCTCTAGTTATATTCACAAACATACAGTACTGTATTTTAATGTTACCCCTTAAAAACTAAAACCGTCTTTGTCTACACTCTACCGTTTCTCGATGGATTCCCTTACATACGATAAATTGTCTTAATGGTAACATTAAGAAACTGAAACTGCTTTTGTCTACACTCAAGCTGAATCAGTTACCTTCAACTTCACGACTTTACAAACAAGTAATGTTCTTCTGTAGTTTCGTTAATGTGTTTTTTCCTTATATTCGACGAACGTAAATTTCAAATGTTACAGTATTTACAAAAAACATTTACCTTACATTGAATTACAAGGGGTGTATATTCATGCATATATTATCTCTGATTATAATGTTGTCACGTGATAATCTTTACTCATTCTTATAAACAATATTATTGTCATAACTATATGCAATATTAATGTTTTATTTTTGATTTATTGTGCATTTGCTTCACGAAACTCAGTTATCAAGTTTCGAACGCCACGCTTTTTGACATAAAAAATGTGGCATCCTACTTTTGGTCAAACTGTAGGCACTGTGATCTACTACTGGCTAAAGTGTGAGTACTGTAACCTACTATTGGCTAACGTGTGAATACTGTAACCTACTATTGGCTAACGTGTGAATACTGTAACCTACTATTGGCTAAAGTGTGGGTACTGTGATCTACTATTGGCTAAAGTGTGGGTACTGTGATTTACTATTGGCTAAAGTGTGGGTACTGTGATCTACTATTGGCTAAATTGCCTGCATGGTAAGAAGGATCTTGTGTTGGAAACCCATGTGGTCTCAGTTTTCGCTTCTTCAGAAAAAAAAAAAATGGATGCTAAATAACTTAAGATTATTACTTTCAAACACAAAATTATAATAAATAGATTAGAAGCTTTAAACCGCAACTAAACAGCCCTGTAACACATTTCTTTGATTAACCCTAACAGTGAAACTAAAGACTACGGCTTTAGAATTGAGGATCTTTCCCAGTAAAATGACTTGTCAATTTCAAGTCCACTTAATGTCATTTTTTTATATTATCTAGAGGGGCAATCATCTTTACGTAACGTTTTTTTGATTGAGATCTAAACTGATTCACGTGCAGACTGTAATGCTACGAAATATCCGAGACCAAGATGACAGCAGGTTGCTCTACCTAAAATGTAATTCGATTATCATTCGTTTTTGTAAGTTTATTACTACAACACACAGTTTATTAGAATATCTTGTAGCGAGAGAATTGTTATATTGTTATATTATATGAATGTAACAACAACCACATCGTTATATGTTTCTCTAAATGTTAGAACTACTAAGGTAATAATAATAACTAACGACCTAGCCAATGACGAAAGAAATCGACGATGTCCCATCGTGTTTCTTGACTAATCACATTACTGCTATGTACTAAAATTACAAAAATTAACACAGGTTTTCTTGACAGCAGAGTAAACGGCGGGTGTGAATGTAACGTTCTTTGTACTTCGAATAATAAATTTTAAAGTTACTTAAATCAACTAGAGATAAGCGAATTTCGGGTGCAGCTAATAACATAATTATATACAGAAAATGGAAAAAAAAAAGCATTTTAGACGAGTTTATGTTACTACCATAAAAAACAAATATTTATAATTTCATAATTGAAAGGAAAATAAACGCATATTTTAGGTATTTATTATAAGTAGTTACAATTTTAGAAGATACTTGTCAGTAAGTTTCATAAGCGGTTTCGAGGCTCTCAGGAGGTTGTCGCATACGTTACTTGTTCGACAGAATTTCTTTGTTTATGGAAATACAAAATAGATCCTGGTGTTAAATGAACTAAGACTGTAGTCATTACAGTAATGGGTCATTATCATTAGTGAAATGGATTCTTTACAAAAATGCTGTCTTAGCACCGTTAGCCCTCAAATGAATCTGCATAAGCCGTATATTTTACTACACTGCTTAAGTTTGTAAAACATTACGGTGCGTATAATATGAGTTTCCTTTTATTCCAAAATATCATGCGATACACATACGTAATGAGTTTAAACAGTATCTTGGATCTTATCGTGTTCTACTATGTATGAACTGGAAGGTGTGCGTTTTTTTTTACACGGTAAAATATTAATTTGTATCTTTTTATTCATCATCAAATACAAAACGACCAATGCGAAATGACACGTTTTAAAAATTTTCTCGCCTACGTTCTGAAACAGATTACAGTTTTTTATTTTATATTTAAAATTTTATTAACTAATAAAACTTTGAATACTGCATATTATAATGTGTATGAAACGCAGTAATTAATTCTAGATTAAAAATCTTAATATATTTGCATATTTATTATTATTAGACCTTTTAATATTATTTTTATGAAGCGTAAGTTGCTCTGTAATATTAGTTAACGTGAATATAACTAAATATAATTTACACATGATTATGATACCATTATGCCTAATGTAAAATTAATAAATAAAGTGATTAAAAATGCTATAATTATTAATACCTCGGTTTTTATTAGATAAGTTTAATGTAATTTATAAAGTATTTAATTATTTCTTCTATTGAAACTACGGTTTACAGTCTGCTACAGTTTCGTAAACAGTTCTACCTTTTTCGTTATTTGAAACCAAAGTCTCGCCATATTCCGCTAGATGTGAGGTTAAATAAGAGGAGTGTGAGTGTGTTTTCTTATACCAAGGCCACATCGGGCTATCTGCTGAGCCAACTGAGGGGAATCGAACCTCTAATTTTAGCGTAAATAGCGTAAAATATCAAATGTTCAGAATACGTTTTCGTCGGCAACTTTGCTATTTTGTTTCTGTTGCTCGTGATATCTTGGTTTAAAAAATATAAGTTTTTATCGATTTTATAGAATTGTTTCTACTGTGATAGAAAACGGGAGAAAAATTGAAATAGCAAGAAACGTTTTATCAAGCAAATCTGTTCCTTTTCCCTTTTGACATTTCAGACTATAAAAATTTCTGAAGTGTCTGTGGAATGTGACTGAAACTGATTGGTTTCAGTTACATAACGTGATTGTTGTTTATTAAATTTTTAACATTTAAGGACCAGTTTAGGTTCATTAACGAGAGAGCTTCGTTATTTTAAATAAACGGAAGTAAAACAAAATGGTTATTTTTGTTATGAGTAGACTGAGATAATGTTACATATATGTGCGCTACTTAAGAAAGTTTTTATTACAATGTTATAAATTTGCAAGATTATAGTTGAATATTTTCGGAAATGATTTACATTAAAATGTTCTTTTGTTTATAACTAATTAAACTGTATAATACGTATTAGCAGAATTATATTAATTTTCCATCGAGTAACAACACTTCACAACAAAATTAAAGTTAATTCGTTAGGCGAAAGCTATAATAAGGTTCAATCACCATTATAAAATAATGTAAATCATCCATTTCTATCCAGTTTATTTAATGTGAAGCTAGATATAAGATGAAATGCTATTTGATCTGAATCTCAAATCATGGCCATTCACCCAATGGTCTTCGAAAACAAATGTAGTAGAGATGGCTTTACTTCTTTAGGGTTAACTTCAATATGGAGAATTCTCATCACGGTCAACAAGGACCTGCTATCGGTATAATAATGTTGATAAGGATTTGAAACATCAATATCAATTTCTCTGAATTTTTTTTTCTTCT
Organism: Tachypleus tridentatus; assembly: GCF_004210375.1. NCBI lineage: Eukaryota > Metazoa > Arthropoda > Merostomata > Xiphosura > Limulidae > Tachypleus > Tachypleus tridentatus. The sequence goes on along the minus strand of NC_134835.1, from coordinate 11,990,891 downwards.
GACGACTGAAGCCATATGGCACGAGGCAAGAACATTCTATACACAGCCATTGAACTGAAGTACTGTGGCATGAAGGTCATTCTAATTGGGCAATTTACTGAAGGCCAAAATTTTTAAAGCCAGTTTAACAAAGAGATGACGGGCGTTTTCATCCATTAGGCTTAAGTCAGGACCAATTGTTCATATATATATGGCAATACGAATGGCCGAAAGATGTTTGTTCCTTATAATGTATGACATTTAATGGCATCACCCTACAATGTATATTACAGGCCACTTTATTGTAAGTAAATGTGTTTTGCTTATTATTAGATGTTTTTTCTCCAGATTAGTAAAGGTCTGTAGGATGAGCCAAGACTCATGCGTACATATACGTAATAATAATTATGATAAAAAAACATGGGACACCTATGATGGTGCGCAGATCACTTTCTTAATGTGAGAGGATTGTGTAAACATTTATTGAATTTATACAAAGGTCTACTTTATAAAGACTATTTCTAGCTTGTATCTACTGATACAGTGTACAGATTTGACGACAAACATCTGATTCAGTCTTGACTCGAAGCAGGAACCTCATGATTGTGGCCGTTTAGAATCGGCAGATAGGAATCTTCTCAAACTGTGGATGGTATACATTCCTTTAAAAGCGCCCATTGGTTTAAAACTAATACAACATTCAGCTGAGAGCAACTATTATAGCCAACTATTGTTATTACTGGTGTTTCATATTTCGTTCATTCAATGAATCGTCGCTTGAATGCAACATCCAAATAAATCCTTTAAAGTTTAGTCACAGTTAATAACATTTACAGGGTACTCTAAACTCTCCAGTTCATTGGAAACCGGTACAAGTGACAACATAAACTGAATTAACTCTTCTTTGTTATTAATATCACATGAGTGATCATCTATTGTTTGATTTGTGTGAAACTCAACTAAGAATATTGTCAACATTATTTTATGACACTGATTCAGTTTTACACATTATTTTATGACACTGATTTAGTTTTACACATTATTTATGAAACTGATTTAGTTTTACACATTATTTTATGACACTGATTTAGTTTTACACATTATTTTATGACACTGATTTAGTTTTACACTTCATGTTACAAACTCTTGTAACTAGTTTATTATTCCTGTTTACAACAAAGTCAAGAAAATCGAAAGAAGAACTAATACAACTTTCCAGTTATTCGTTTATGTTTGTTTAAAAGCTACAAGCTTTGCCAATACAATAGACTCTTTTGATGTGTAAAGAATCTTAAATAGAAGAAATACATAAACGTATCAGTGTGAAAGACTGTGCATGATGTCGAATAAACCATAAGATGTTGAGAAAGTGGCAATTTCAGGTCTCCTTAAATGATACTTTAAGTGATTAGAATGATTAATTACATATTATATATCATAAATCATGTGCACGAGACCATTCAGTGACATCACGTGCAGGAAATGATTCAGTAACACCATCTCATTGGACCATTCAGTGGCATCATGTGCATGAGACGAATAAGAGACATCACGTGCACGAGACCATTCAGCGTCATTATGTGCAAGAGATGATTCAGTGACACCATCTCATTAGACCATTCAGTGATATCGTGTGCAGGAGATCATTTAATGACATCATGTGCGCAAGACCATCGGTGACGTGGATGAGACCACTCAGCGACATCACGTTCAATATGTCAAGAAGTGCTATAGAAGCGTAAAATACATTCATAATATGCTGAAAATCACCTTTGCAACAACTTCAAAATGATCTGACAAAATCTAGTTTGGTTACACGTGAAAGTAAATCACCTGTAATGTGTACGTGTAGTAATTTTATTCACCTTGAACATTTGAACACGTAAACTATACATAAATGATGAACAACATTTCTTTCACTTAAAGATTGCATGAATCAAATCTTGATGTACGTTAGAAATTTTTTGAATCACTTATCTCAGTATTGTACCGTATGGATGATAAAATATGGCTCTAGAGAGTGAATACTGAACAATTAAACCGACATTGTGTTGTGATAAGTGTGAAAAATTAATGATTTTGGAGTGAATTATTTTGTACATTGACTTTTGGATCTATGTAGCTGTGAAGTGCCTTAATGTCTAATTTAATAAACATATTTTTCGATTGTTAATGTAATTACTTATTAGATAGTTAACACTTCCCTCTACGAAACGCATATGGTAATTCAACTTTTTTAAATTCTTGTGATCAAATCTGGTGACCATTAACCACCAGGCCATGCCAGGTCCTAAACGGTTGAGAGATATATACCTGTTACAAAGTTAATGAATTGTCATTGTACATGAAGAATGTTTCTAAAACTTACAAGCCTGGCATAAGTAGGTGGTTAGGGAACTTGACTGGCAACCTGAGGGTAGCGAGTTTCAATCCCCATTCTACCAAACATGCTCGTTTTTCCAGTTGTGGATAGTTATAATGTTGCGATCAATTCTACTGTTAGTTGGTAAAAGTGTAGCTCAAAAGCTAATGGTCAGTGGATATGACTGAGCGCCTTCCCCCCTTATCTTTCACTGTTAAATTGAGAGGAATAGCGCAGAGAACCCTCGTGTGGGTCTGTGAGAAATTCACACCAACTTAAAAGTTATAAAAGTCGTTTTGTTACGTAACTTTTTCAAAATGCCTTTATGTACTTCGAGGTTTCATTCTATAAATATTCCTTTTAAAAGCTTTTCCCTTGCAATGGAAGGCCTACCAGTGGTACAGCGATATACACCGCTAGAAAGAGCGTTTCGATACCTGTGGTAGGCAAAGTACACATAGCCCTTTGTGTAGCTTTGTGCTTAATTCAAAACAAACTAAATCAAACAAAAATGTAATGAAATAAATAAATAAAATCTTATTACTGAATAAAAACATAATAATTTGTAAACATTACAATCCAGAATTCTGTACAGTGTTGAACACTTGTACAGTGGTATATAATGCAGCATCTTCTGGAATAATATTATAGAAACAGAACTTTCAATGACACTTATAAGATGTTAAATCTAGCTAATATCTTTTGACAATTAACAAGTTAATATAAACCTAAGAGTTCGAGACATTTTTAATTCTGTATAGAAATCACAATTACTTTCTATTGTTAAAGCGGTTGGTGTATTTTGTTTTCTTAGATTTCTGTTTGTGTATTTTGTTTTCTTATATTTCTGTTTGTGTATTTTATTTTCTTATATTTCTGTTTGTGTATTTTGTTTTCTTAGATTTCTGTTTGTGTATTTTGTTTTCTTAGATTTCTATTTGTGTATTTTGTTTTCTTAGATTTCTGTTTGTGTATTTTGTTTTCTTAGATTTCTGTTTCTGTATTTTATTTTATTATATTTCTTAAGGCTTGTTTCATATTTACTAAAATATTTAATTTTCTATAAATTCATGGTACACACGGTCCAGTTAGCGTATATAAAAGATCACCACAGTCGAGAATAAACCAGAAGCTCTTGAACTACTAGTCTACTTTTAAAAAGTGTTTTGTGGAAGAAGAAGTCACTACCTTTTGTCTCGTGATGAAGAGATACTACATTTATAAAGAACTGACGTTTGGAATTTTTGAGAATCACAATGTTCTTCACAGGACTCAAAATCTCATTAAACTTCAACATAAACAATTATTTTAAAATATGTGTCTCTTACTTGTCGTTTTGGAGATGAATAAAAAACGACAAACGATTATAGACAATAAGTTGCATAATGTATTAAACAAACAGTAAGAAATGCTCCAAGTACGGCCTCTAATGGCACAACAGTAAGTATGCGGACTTATAACGCTAAAAACTGGGTTTCGATACCTGTGGGGGGCACAATACACAGATTTAATCAGTTTGCTGATTTTTGCGAGGTGTTACTTTATCCAAATTACAGTAGATGTACTATTGTATACACTTAATTTTACCTCAAGCAATAGGTGATTGAATACATTCTACAACGGATCATACTCTAGGCTCTATAAATAATGTTAAGCGTCATAAACTTACATTTCTATTGGCTGTTGTTCTCGGTGTTATCTTTTGGAAACTGCAGGAAGTTGCCGTCATCTCCTGGCTATAAATAATGGACAGCTGCACGTCAAAAAACTATAGTTTACTTCTGATATTCGGACATAGACAATATCTTCAGCAGTCAAATTGTTCGTTTCTTTCATTCTTAGCTATAACCCGTTATCAATGAGCCACTGTTGTCATTCGGCACGTAGCTAAAGTGTTCATAAGCACTGTACCATCTTGGAATATGACATTGATGATGTCAGTGTAACACGTGATCCTGACATGGACGATAACAATAGAGAGACAACGTGTCTGAATTGACAGTATCACAGAGATGAATCTACAACCGAAACAGTCTATTTTCATTATATAACACTGAAATATGCCAAAGGCACATCTTTTAAAATTATATGATTTCATATTTCTAAACTAATTTCATTAATCGACTAACACATTTACTGAAAATCTATTTGGTCGTAGTGATCTAGGCCTTAGACAACACCTGCTCAAAAATCCTTCGTTTCTTGTTTGGCTTATTTATTTGTAATCAAGTTACATTCAGAACCGCTGGTTTTTAAAATTAATTAACAAAGATTGGTAAAACACATTTGAACTTTAATATAACGATGCTTCTTTAAGATTATTGAGTCATAGAATTTCGGTTAAAACATATTTTTTGACATTAGCAGATCATCTAGCATTATGTGACCCACCTTGAAATAATAATACGTAGCGACCAAACCTCCAATAAGCAAGCGAAAGTTCAAACTTTATAGTTAACTCTCAACGATTATATATTCATTCAGTTCCTTTTGTTGTTGTTGTTGGATTTCAAGTGAAACTACTAGAGGGCTAACTATTCTTAACGCAGTGACAGACTATGGGGAATATAGTGAAACTATTTACCACTCACTAATTAGACTATTCTTGAACCAACAAATAGTCGGATTAATCATCACTTTATAACGCCTTCACGGCTTAAAAGGCTAGTGTGTTTGGCGACGGGATTCGAACCCGCGACCCTCGGATTACGAGTCGAACTCCTTAATACACTTAGCAATGCCGGGCCGGCACCATAGAATACTATTGGTTACACACAGTAACGACGTTAAATATATGATTATTTAACGAATAATAAACAGTACATACTTTTAAAGCTACAACTAGCGTTACGCATAAAGGAAATTAGCACAAGCCTGAGAACTAGCTCTAACGGAGAGGAATGTTCTAACGGATAGGAATACTCTAACGGAGAGGAATGTTCCTCCGTGAAAGTGTTATCTGTTGAAATGTTGATGGCAAAGTGTTAAGTTTTGTTTCAATTCCGTATTTGAATACCACACTCTTGAGATAAAATTATTTTAGGTAAATTATTATTTTATTTGAATATTTGACTTTCTTGAGTTTAACTTTTGAAAATATGATTTGTTTGTTTTTAATTCAAAGCTACACGAGGGCTATCTGCGCTAGCTGTCCGTAATTTAACAGTGTAAGACTAGAAAGAAGGCAGCTAGTCATCACCACCCACCGCCAACTATTGGGCTATTATTTTACTAAGAAATAGTGAAATTGACTGTCACATTATAACGCCCTCACGGCTAAAAGGGTGAGCATGTTTGGTATGACGGAGATCCGGACCTCCGACCCTCAGATTACGAGTCGAGTGCTTTAACCATCTGGCCATGCCGAGCCTGAAAAACAGCGCTGTGGTCAATTGACAAATGTTTAGTGAAACTGACCGCAGCATTTTCTCGACATTCTTCCTAATTTCCAGTTTTCCAGTTTTGGCTTCCTGTAAATGAATATGTATCAAACCATCAAACTTAATTATGCAAAGACCATACATCCCGAAATGTCCTTTTCTTCAATTCTTGGAACTATATCTTTATTACTGTTGAAAATAAATATACAGCTTGCATTCCCTCCTCTTAGCTTTCTCACCATTCGGTATAAACATTCCCTCTTAAACACATCAATAAATTCGTTCAATGTGTCTGAAATTGCAAATCTGTCACTTATTAGTGTCAACCCTATTCTCAACACACGATTCATCATTGTCATACAGTCATGTGAAAAAGTTAGGACACCCTATGAAAGCCTGTGTATTTTTGTAACATTTTTTGGATGTATAGATAGTTAATCTCAATTTTAACAATACTTAAAGATTATAGGAATATAACTAAACAATTACAACTGAAGAAAAGACTTTTCAAGATCTTCTGTAAACGTAATTCTACAAAAATGCATATTCCAACTGAGGAAAAAGTTAGAACACCCTACCTCCTAATAGCTAGTGTTACCCCCTTTGGCTGAAGTAACTGCAATAAGACGCTTCTTGTAGCCATCTACCAGTCTCTGACATCGGTCTGAAGAAAGTTTTCTTCACTCCTCAATGCAGAATTCTTTCAGCTGTGAGATGTTTGAGGGGTTTCTTGCATGTACAGCCTGTTTCAAGTCACCCACAGCATTTCAATGGGATTAAGATCTGGGCTTTGACTCAGCCATTCTAGAACTCTCCATTTCTTAGTTTTCAGCTAGTCCTTGGTGGATTTACTGGTACGTTTTGGGTCATTGTCGTGTTGCAGGGTCCAGTTCCGCTTCAGCTTTATTTTTCTTACAGATGGTTTCACATCCTCAAGCACCCTCTGATACACAGTAGAATTCATGATGGATTTTATGATTGTGAGCTGTCCAGGTCCTGCTGCAGCAAAGTAGCCCCAAATCATGACACTTCCACCTCCATGCTTCACAGTTGGTACGAGGTTCTTTACCTGGAATGCTGTATTTGGTTTACGTCAAACATGTCCTCTGTTCTGGTGTCCAAATAATTCAATTTTGGACTCATCTGTCCAAAGAACATTATTCCAAAAGTCCTGGTCTTTATCTACATTCTCTCTGGCAAACTTCAGTCTGGGCTTGATGTTTCTCTTAGAGAGCAAAGGTTTCCTCTTTGCACACCTCCCATGCAAGTTAAACTTGTGCAGGCTCTTTCTGATTGTAGAGGCATGCACTTTCACATCAACAGTAGCCAGAGCCTGCTGTAGGTCCCGTGATGACATTTTAGGAGACCTCTTTTAGCATCTTGCGGTCTGCTCTCGGGGTGAACTTGCTTAGACGACCAGACCTGGACATGCTGACAGTTGTTTTGAAAGCCCTCCACTTGTTGACTATTTTCCGGACAGTGGAATGGCTGATTTCAAAATATTTTGGTATCTTTTTTAATCCCGTACCAGACTCATAAGCTGCTACAATTTTCTTTCTGAAGGCCTCAGACAGCTCTTTTGCTCTCACCATGGTGCTCACTCTCACTTCAACAGTCAGGAGCACACCAAACTAAATGTCTGAGGTTTAAATAGGGCAAACCTTATTCAAAATGCTGAGTAACGATCTTCAAATCATGTGCACCTGATGTGATACACCTGTGTGTGAGTTGAGCCATTTTAAGTGGGAATAAATGTGGGGGTGTCCTAACTTTTTCCTCAGTTAGAATATGCATTTTTTTTGTAGAATTACATTTACAGAAGATCTTGAAAAGCCTTTTTGTATGGTTTAATTATTTGGTTATATTCCTATAATCTCTCAGTATTGTTGAAATTGAGATTAAATATCTATATATCCAAAAATGTTACAAAAAACACAGGCTTTCATAGGGTGTCCTAATTTTTCACATGACTGTATTTTGTCTTACGTATAGTTTTCAACCCTGAAACTCAAGGTTGTAACTTATGTAGACTGACCTTTTGACCAACATTTTTAAACAATTTCATCACCAGCTGTTGATCATCCTTAAACTAAACTAACGTGGCAGGGGTTCAGTTTAGAGAGAGAGAAATCAGAAGAGTTCTCTCTCCAACTGGGGTGTTCAGGAACTTTATAGTTCCTCTTCGTCCCCTTACGTGAGAAATGTTTTAAAATATCCATGGAGTTTTACTTTATTTTAACATTTCAAAATATTTGTGAGTGAGAGGAAGGACGGAGAACTGGACGAAAGCAGCGAAAGTGAAGTGAGCCAGACTTTAGCTCGAGGATGGAGAACCCTGGCGGCTGGCGAATTGGTTTTTTTTAAAATTTACTGTAATTGATTGGATACCCTTGACTGGGTAAACGGCCCTTTTCAGAATGAGGCTGGGACCTACAGGTCCGATGCCAGAGATTTTGCTGTGGGGGGAAACGGGAGTACCCCGAGAAAACCCACTTTCACGGCCTGGGCGCCGAATAGTCTACCCAGACCGTGCCCGGAAGTAGCTGGGAAAGAAAAAAAAAAAAAACAACAACACTAAATTAATAAAAAAACAAACAAAAAAAACTGATGAACTACGTTGATGGTGTACGTGAAAACTGTTAGCTGCAGTCTTGTAGATCGGGTGGCAATTTCATCATGAACTTGTTTCCACACTTGAAGCCCATTGGTGCAACTGAGAAACGTGGCCTTGGTGGTGGAACTACTGGCTGTTCTTCGGTGAGTTGTTCTTCGCTGGTCTGTGATGCTTTGTTTCTTCTCGAGATTTTGGTTTGAGTTTTCTGCGTGGAGGTAGATTGTTTTTCAGTTTGTGCTGTCGCGTCGATGGTTATCTTCGTAATGGTTTGAGTCTGGCTGGTTGTTGAGTTCTGTGGAACTGGGATAGAAGTCTGGCAGGAACTGTCCTTTTTCTTTCTTGATCTACTGCAACTTGGCGTGTTGCCAACAATGGGTGTTGTCTTCTTCTGAGTCGGGTTGTCTGAATCCGTCTTCGTGTTTCTTCTAATACGGTCTGGAATCGGCGGTATTTTGGTATTTTCCTGTTGGAAGATTTCCGTTGGTTGTTTACGATATCTGGGTGCTTGGTTTGAACCATTCTTGAGTGGTCGTCGATGTGGGCGTTCGGCTCTAAAATGAAATATATGATAATAGCAGCCATCTCGTAAAATACAGTCGGCACTGTACTTCGATGTTGTCACTATCTTCATGAAGTGTGTGGGATGATTACTGTTCTTAGAATAAATTCGATGAACTGCGTATACCTTGGCTTGTATTTGGGGTTCTATGGTTTGTCTAATTTCTTCTGGTTGAATTGATGGGTCGACGCCCCTGAGGAATACAGAATAAAGATTGACTGGACTTTTCGTTGGGGAACAACTTACTTTAAATTCAGTGTTCCATGGCTGGCACAGATAGGTTTGGTCTGCAGTAGTGGCTGGTTGGATGAGGATTCCTCCCCGGCGTAAAATATGATCATCCTTTATATTGAGCGCCACTTATAAAACGTCTATCCATATCAACTCATTGTCTGTGGCCCCTCCAAAAGCACGCGGAAGTTTTGCAAGCAAATCGCATTCAACTACCTGTGTAACAGTACCCTGTACAATGAATAAGCAGAGAAATGATTAAGTAACCTATAAATAAATATTTTTATTACTACTATCTAAACCTAACAATATTTCAGTAATTCAAATTATATCACAATCATCCATTTCTATTTGAGTTGTGAACTTATTAACTTTGGCCCTGATGCAATTAACATTAATTAAGCCTATTTAATTTCTAACACGCAAGAAATATAAAATATAAAAGCATCAATCTTTTGTTTCAATTAGCTATACTGTCATTTTGCCCCCAGTGGCGCCCCCAGTGGCTCAGATGTATGTCTGCAGACTTACAACGCCAGAAACTGAGTTTCAAAAACAGTGATGGGCAGAACACAGATAGCAAATTGTCTATCTTTGAATTAAATACAAAAGTGAACAATAACTTCTGAACATCTTTTTTACCATAAACGTAAATGTGTTATTCACCCTGACCTAGAACATTATCCTAAAGATCCAACCAGTTCACTTATTGTTCAATCAAATCCTTGTAAACAATTCATTTAATTCATAGATCCTGTAAGCTCTACCAAAACGACCGTAGTATATTTATATCACTAAAGCCCTGTATTTCGGAGCTTACAACCCGGACTCGAGCCACAACGTATTCTATGCAAATGAGTTCATTAGCGCAGATGGTGAATAATAGTTTTTTTGTTGTAGTCTTCCATCTGATGACTAGCTCAAAATTAGGGTTGATGACAAATACACTTGGCAACTTTGACTGGTACTGAAGAATTAGTTTACTCTTTAAAAACAGGTTTTCTGAGTTAGATATCACTTTTAACTACCTTCGCTTTTACATTCTTCACAAAAAAAAATATATTACTTGATAGTATTCACTAAGTAAAAGTAGAGACGACAGTTTGAATTCTTAATTTAAGCAAATTTTCTTATTTAGCTGACGGTTGGATTAAATTTTTATTTTGTTGTTTACAAAATACCACATACCATACCACAAGAATGCATTCTGTCTATATTAGAAAAGTACTAATTAAAACTAACTATTCAGTGAGCCAAAACTAGTCAATAAAATGTTGATGTGTTCTGTTGACTAGATCCTTTAACTTTAATCCATTAGATAATTATTGTGTAGCTATACACGAAAACATTTCAATAAAATAAATGGAACATTTTGATGAATTCCATTAATTAATGTTAAAATAAATAAAAGTAAAGGTTATATATATACATGTATTAAATGGCCAAATGGATTGAATATTGGGAAAAACCAGGATAATAATTCAGAAGTGAAAAATTCATTGTATTACGTGAAGCTAGAGTCAGTTTCCAGTTTCTGATAAATCCAGTGAATTAATAAGTTTCTCTATTTCTTATCATCAGCGCTTCCTCTAAAAGTATGTTGTTAATGGTTGATCTCCTATCATACTAAATGTGTTTCATTTCATTTCTCCTGTTCTAAACGATAAAAAAGCAACATTTTTTCCGTGTTGTTACAACGAACTTCGTGTGTTGTTGTTGATTTTCCATTGTGATTAGCTCCATACCAGCTCGTGACGCTGTAAGACATTTCTTTTTAACTTCCCGACATAAAAGAAGTTTTACTTTTCTCAAGAAGGTTTATCAGAGCCAAAGATGTTCATCTGTGTTCTTCTTTTCTTTCTTTAAGGTATACGAGAAGAAACAACAACGTATATTTATCTGTAATAGACAATAATAAGCTACCTTATGCCCTTTTATAAGTGCCTGTTGTTCATTAGGCTCAGACGCTTCTCTAATGAGCAATGTAAAGTCGTCTCTGGTTTCAAATATGGTCCTTTCATATTGTTTGTTCTTGGAACATTATATTGATATTCTGTTTACTAAAATCCTACACCCAAGTTTGGTGGCACAGAAATGAGTTGATATGATAAATTTGTCGGTCTGTTATTCTATTTGTTTCACAAAATTCGAGAACGGAATGTGTCAGCCGACTTTCCCAAGCGGATCGATTAGAAGTTATTATCCGCTTTTGACATCATCACATTACTAAAATATCATCACTAAAATATCAGCTACACATGAAATGTTGAATATTTCTGGTGCTTGTCATACAGAATCTTCTTTCGTGATTTTCATAAAAGTAGCTGACAGCTACTGGATAATTCATACCATTTTATCCTTCATGTGACACATACAAGTAGGTTAAATTTAAAGAAAAATGTTTGTTTGTTTTTGAATTTCGCACAAAGCTACTCGAGGTCTATCTGCGCTAGCCGTCCATAATTTAGCAGTGTAAGATTAGAGGGAAGGTAACTAGTCGCCACCACCCACCGCCAACTCTTGACTACTCTTTTACCAACGAATAGTGAGATTGATCGTAACATTATAACGTCTTACGGCTAAACGGGCGACCTTGCTTAGGTGCGACCGCGATTCGAACCCTCGACCTTCACGTAATCTGAGAGTCGCAGGTTCGAATCCCCCTCACACCAAACATGCTCGCTCCTTTCAGCCGTGGGAGCGTTATAATGTGATAATCAATCCCACTATTCGTTGGTAATAGAAAAGCCCAAGAGTTGACGGTAGATGGTGATAACTAGCTGCTTTTCCTCTCGTCTTACACTGCTAAATTAGGGACGGCTAGTGCAAATGGCCCTCGAGTAGCTTAGCGCGAAATTGAAAACAAATTCACTTAGAGCTTGTGAAAAATTACTTATCTAAAAACAAAATTATCTAATTGCTGAATACTATTAGACAGTTTATCTGTTGGTTCTACTCATTAAAACAAATACAAGTTATGTAATACACAAACTGTTTGTGTACGTTTTTGTACAGGTACAAAGTGCCTTTCTAATGATCTATTTCTATTCACTAGTTGTGGTAAAGTTTTGGTGACTGGATGTCGGTCGTTGTCCAGGTTATTGTCAATACTATCACCTAATTCATGGTTAATTAGTAAATTTTCTTATAATCAGTCAGTTACTAATTACTGACTAATTTTATCTTGACAACTTAAGCTAACCAAGACTGAGCTCCAGGATACATTGGTGATATTTTATAACATAGAAACGAAAGAAATTTCATGAACTATTTGAACATCCCTCCAGACAATTCTCACACGTAACAAATTGCCATGATGTTCGCCAGAACGAATAATTCACACCCACAGGGAATTCACAGAAAACCAACCGAAACATATAAATACATCAACTATAAACCTAAGTACCATAACAACGTCAAGACAAGCGTCATAAACTACCTTGGTTATAGAACGAATAAGATTTGTAATTCTGAAGACGTTAAGAACATGAAAGAAAGACGTATAACTGTAGCCTTCCTGAACAATGACAACCTAGAATAGTTGATAAGGAAAAAAGTGAGTAAAGATTAACACCAAGAATAAACTGGAAGACAATTACAGACATACAGACGTATTCCTCTACGTCAGAGGTTCTCTTCAAAACGTATAAAAACAACATAAAGCGAGAACTGTATTGAGAGGCTAGAATACAATAAGATCTCAATTGTTACCACAATGGTTGAGTCCAATAAATTCGAGAAATGAAAATAATAATAATTTCTGCTTAACCGAAATACAAGACTCGGTTATAGTGATCTACCTTCAATAGTCCATTACACCACATGATATACTGGAATAATGCAGAAATATAAGTCACCCATAATAATGTTTGTCGCTTGATGATATTTCTCGCAAATCTACTCGAAAATCATCTGCTTTAGCAGTAGGTAATTTTCAAGTGATTACCTGGACAGACATCAGGATAGTCAACGTTACCCATCGACAGTTCACAATCTTTTTTAATCAAATGGATTTGACCATCACTTATATAGTACCCATAACTTTAAAATGCGGAACGCCATTCGTGTTGTTTTTTTTTTTGTTACGGGATGCGAGCCATGTACTTCAGCTCAACGTTTCAGCATGATAAAATCTGGACTGGTTTGCCTCAAACCTTCTTCGTTCACCTAACCAGTAAATCAGTCAATTTATAATAAAAGACAAATAAACTTGGTTACTCCTCTAGAACAAACATATAGTTATTTGACTAAAATACTCACTCTGGAGATCCCAGTCAAATAACACAACAGACTTGCATAAAGAACTGCTAGACCTTCCTATAAACACAAAAAATGGTCATTTTCCAGGACACCCTAAAGGCGGAAACAGATCATCAGTCGAAACCTAGGATAAACTAGGTAATAATTAATATTTAATTAATAATAAACTTTCAGGCTACTAGCAGTGACAACTGTTTCAATACTACCAAGTTACACACAACTTCCTTTTATATTCAACAGTGGTAGTTTACTTCCAAACATTTTCTGAACACTTATTTATCGATAACTAAAAGTTTATTTTAGAGCACAAACCAATTCTGTTTTGTAATATTACATATTCTGAAGCTTTCACATTGTTCGCAATTATTTTTGTAAACACTTTCATGTAAACAGTAATACTGTTGTACTTTTATCTCTTTCATGAGATCTTAATGGCTATAGAATGTACATTATATACTTAATATAGTTAAGCTTAACATGAACAATAGCTGGTAATACGTATCACTTTTATACAGATTTAAAAACTAATGCTCTGTATAACGAAAAAAGTAATTTATTATGAATCTATAGTCTTCCTAAAGTTGTAGTGAATACAAAAATGAACAACCATAAATCGAAACACTGGATTATTGAGACAAATTGTTACATTCATATAAATGGTTTTCAGTGATGTTCGTGTTTCAGCAAAGTTACTTTAATGAACCCTATTCTTCCAAATGAAAACTAATCCAAACGAAGTAAAACAAAACACGTTACCATAAAACCACCTGAAGTGTACTTGATGTTCTACTAGATAAACAAGACAGTGAGTAAAGTATTTTATGTAAAAGTTTCATGTTTAAAGGGAAAAAAAAACACAACAGAAATACGTGCTGCTTTAATAAAAGAAGGAATAGGAAATTAGAGAGAAAGTCTGACCACCAACAAGTGTGATTTATTCCTCAACCTACTGTGGTTATTAAATATGTAGCGCTTAGTGCAATTCGAAACACGAAGCAAGATCTCCAAGTGGAAATATTTGGCACACGTGTTTCTTTTTCCTGCATTGAATATTTTATGGTATAAAAACTGCAATTTTTTTGCCAGATTTTTGACTGAGAGAATGCTAAGAAATATTTTCGTATCTCGTATTCTTATTTCAAACATTTTTCATGTTTAGAATGGTTCTACTTAGCCTTTTTGTAATAGAAGTATTTTAGATGGGAAAAAAGAGCTACTTACATTTTAGTGAACAACTTTTAAAACTTAATTTCTAAGTCTTTATTTTCTGCTATTTTGTTTACAGTTTTTGTTGTACTAACTTGCATGGAATGTCTAGCATTAACAGTTCATCTAAAAACTCAAACCGAAAGTTTCTTTAGTTTTAAATTTTTATATTTCTTAACATGTATTCTTCACATGTAGAAAACTTAAAGAGAAGCGATTATTTTCAAAAAATATAATATTTAATGTATGACCTTTACATAAATATACCTGTGTTGAAAATCCTGTCTTCTCATTCTACCCTTGTTAATACTATAAATATGGCGCGCTTTATTTTAAAGTTAAATTGGTATTAAAACAAAAAACTGGTTTGATAGCAAAGTAACTAAAATCTTGTAACATCACATTAACTGTTAACTAAACAGATGGTGACCCTTATTACTGTTAACTAAACAGATGGTGACCCTTATTACTGTTAACTAAACAGATGGTGACCATTATTACTGTTAACTAAACAGATGGTAACCCTTATTACTGTTAACTAAACAGATGGTGAGCCTTATTACTGTTAACTAAACAGATGGTGAGCCTTATTACTGTTAACTAAACAGATGGTGAGCCTTATTACTGTTAACTAAACAGATGGTGACCCTTATTACTGTTAACTAAACAGATGGTGAGCCTTATTACTGTTAACTAAACAGATGGTGACCCTTATTACTGTTAACTAAACAGATGGTGAGCCTTATTACTGTTAACTAAACAGATGGTGACCCTTATTACTGTTAACTAAACAGATGGTGAGCCTTATTACTGTTAACTAAACAGATGGTGAGCCTTATTACTGTTAACTAAACAGATGGTGAGCCTTATTACTGTTAACTAAACAGATGGTTACCCTTATTCTTGTACTAGCCTGCGTGTCACAAATTTGCTTTGTAACCATTCCTCATAAAGCAGGCCTCAAAATTAAACTTCTTAAAAGTTGTTTTGGTTTTAATAATGGTCTCTCCATAAATCAGATACATAGGTTTCGAAAATAATAATAATTTTTTTCTATCACGTTCGGAATTTTTCAAACCAGGAAGAAAAAAATCTTATTTAGATCAAATTATTATTCCGTTTACCATAATGAACATATTTTATTATTGTGCTAGTTGACTAAAATACGAATAAAATGAAGAGAAAGGAAGAACATTGATGTCAAATGAATATGGATCCTCATTTATCCTAATTAGTTTGTGAAACAGACGTGTTTTAGTCTCAAAACAGTGTGTTTTATGTAATGCATTTGGAGCATATTGTTCAATGACCATCAGTAATCAGCCATCATGCTGCTGTTCCACCTTCCCTGATACCTCCTATACAGTTTTCTGATGTCTTGACGAAACATTTACACTCGTTCTTCTCTGAAGGCACCGAGATTTTTAAACAAGTAGTCAATATTTGTAAGAAATGAGCTTTCCAGTTTCAATCACAACCCAACTTTTTTTTAATTCGTCGAGTATGTTATTGACAATATTTGGATTTTTATTGTTTTCTAACAATTTGTCAATAACATCTTTAAAAACAATCCAAGTTTGTTTTTTTTGCTTTTCGATTTTCTTTATTGTCCTTTCGAACTGCTCGTTAGAAGTCAATATCCGAATGTGAGGCCTAACAAAAAAATATATTTTTTTTCAAATTTGCTCCTAAAACAGCTGAGGATTGTCCACGTAGTTACTTAAAACAATCGCCATCTTTGTTTAAGGCCTTTACACACTACTTCCTCAAGTCCAGTTTTATGTGAAGTGGAAGTAATAGTAGTTTCTTTGTATTAACCAAACATTCACATTCAATGTTTGTAGTTCTTGGTATCAGACTGACTTTCTGTGGTGGAGGTAATAGGAGTTTCTTTGTATCAACCAAACATTCATGTTCAATGTTTGTAGTTCTTGGTATCAGACTGACTTTCTGTGGTGGAGGTAACAGGAGTTTCTTTGTATCAACCAAACATTCACGTTCAATGTTTGTAGTTCTTGGTATCAGACTGACTTTCTGTGGTGGAGGTAATAGGAGTTTCTTTGTATTAACCAAACATTCACGTTCAATGTTTGTAGTTCTTGGTATCAGACTGACTTTCTGTGGTGGAGGTAATAGGAGTTTCTTTGTATTAACCAAACATTCACGTTCAATGTTTGTAGTTCTTGGTATCAGACTGACTTTCTGTGGTGGGTAATAGGAGTTTCTTTGTATTAACCAAACATTCACGTTAATAGGAGTTTCTTTGTATTAACCAAACATTCACGTTCAATGTTTATAGTTCTTGGTATCAGACTGACTTTCTGTGGTGGAGGTAATAGGAGTTTCTTTGTATTAACCAAACATTCACGTTCAATGTTTGTAGTTCTTGGTATCAGACTGACTTTCTGTGGTGGAGGTAATAGGAGTTTCTTTGTATTAACCAAACATTCACGTTCAATGTTTGTAGTTCTTGGTATCAGACTGACTTTCTGTGGTGGAGGTAATAGGAGTTTTTTTGTATTAACCAAACATTCACGTTCAATGTTTGTAGTTCTTGGTATCAGACTGACTTTCTGTGGTGGAGGTAATAGGAGTTTCTTTGTATTAACCAAACATTCACGTTCAATGTTTATAGTTCTTGGTATCAGACTGACTTTCTGTGGTGGAGGTAATAGGAGTTTCTTTGTAGTAACCAAAGTTTCACGTTCAATGTTTGTAGTTCTTGGTATCAGACTGACTTGCTGTGGTGGAGGTAATAGGAGTTTCTTTGTATTAACCAAACATTCACGTTCAATGTTTATAGTTCTTGGTATCAGACTGATTTTCTGTGGTGGAGGTAATAGGAGTTTCTTTGTATTAACCAAACATTCACGTTCAATGTTTATAGTTCTTGGTATCAGACTGATTTTCTGTGGTGGAGGTAATAGGAGTTTCTTTGTATTAACCAAACATTCACGTTCAATGTTTATAGTTCTTGGTATCAGACTGACTTTCTGTGACCATTGCTTCTTTATTGAGTGCTGATTTCGTGCTGTCCCATTCATACAAAAACATGGAAACTTTGTATAACCAGATTGTTAACCTAACAATATACAAAGTCTCCACAAAATAACCATGTTCTTTATTTTTAAGAAGTTCAAGCAAGATTTTCGTACATTTTCTTCAAATGAACCAAAATAGAAATGAGAACAGATGCATATATGTTATCATTGTAAAGGAAATCACCTTCTGTGCTTCTTTTGGAGGATTCTTTGAATAATGTCCACTCACTTGGATCATAGAGTGAAGCTTCTAGCTTTGGGGTTAATTCATCAATATTGTTTCAAAAGTGAACCTTCTTGCAAAACTAACAGCATAAACGCTTTCTCACACTTTCTATACCAGTTAGATGATCTCTTTAGAGAAAATAAATGATTAGTTCTAAATCTGGAACCAAAATCTCTGAAGAATTAGTTGGAAAACCGAAATATCTTTCTCCAAATTATTGAGTTCACCTTGCGTGAAATGTTGTGGTTCACTCGACGTTTCAGGTTTAAAACAATATCTCTTATCGTTTCCAATGACATGAGAGTCAGAATCAGATGAAACTCTGATAAGAGTCTTTGGTGGATCAGCTACACCAGGTTCATGACCAATGGGTTTCATAGCAGATTGAAAGAGTTTTGATATGAAATTTAATTTTTATATCTAGTGTTGTAGCCTTGCACGTTACATGAATAAAATAGAAGTAATCTCTGTGGTTTATATGTTCACGCCAAACCATTGGAATTCCAAAAGACAAAGACTTTCTTAGCTTTTGTCCGCTGTCTCGACACAAATAGTATAAACTTTGTGCGAATCCTATAATTTGTCTTGGTCCCCATGTTTTCTTCCAAAATTCGTCTTTTTGACGAATTCTACATTTGTTTCTTTAAAACAAATTTACCACAAATATAACAGAATATGTTTGGAATATGTCAGTGGCTGTAAACATACTGAGCATAAGAAAATGTGACTAGATTTTAATGAAAATGATTCACTTATGTAAAAGTACATATGATGTTTTTTTGAAAAATCTGTACACGATGAAGAAAAACGGATATAATTTTTGGATTTAGCAGAAATGAATGTGGAACATGAATGTTCAAGACAATAAAACCACTGAAGGTCTGTTTTATTAATTGAAAGTTGTTCAACGTTACTCATAAAGAAACATTACAAAAGTATAAGTTTTTTATTTGTTTACAGTTAAGCACACAGTTGCACAATGGGCTATCTGTGCTCTTTCCACTACAGGTATCGAAACCATGTTTTTAGCGCTGGGGGTCCGCAGACATACCGCTGTGCCAGTGAGGGAAAAAGACGTTCGTTTGAAAAGCTCTATACCTTTGGTTATGTTAAACGTTTTAGTGTCAGCTGAGACATGTTGGATTTTGCTGTTTTCAAAACCTGATTTTGTTTACGAATTTAGAAAGTATATAAACAAAAGCCATGTTTTGAATACATTATTATTTTAACCTACAAACATACATAACAATAGACTAAATGTTATGAGCATCCTAATTAATAGTAATGATTTAATATATCTACTAAATAGAAGTAAGGATTGTATTTCATATTTAATTTGCAGGCATACGTATATAAAAGTTGAGTTTAATATTCAACCTGTTTACTTACTTAAGGACTCAGTTTCATGGATTTAAATTACTTACAATCATACGTTTTTGTGTGTTTAAATTTTATTTGAGTTGCTTATGAGATATAAAAAAAAGAAAACTTAAAATATCAAGCTATTTCTAACTATTTTATAGCGTAATGAACATTTCTGTTAAACATTTCGAGTGTTGTTATATACCTCTAAAGAAAGATAATTAAAAAGTATGATAAACCAACTATTAAATGATTCTGTAATGTAGTATAGTCCAGAACATGCTTGATTCTGTAATGTGGTATAGTCCAGAACATGCTTGATTCTGTGATGTGGTATAGTCCAGAACATGCTTGATTCTGTGATGTGGTATAGTCCAGAACATGCTTGATTCTGTGATGTGGTATAGTCCAGAACATGCTTGATTCTGTAATGTGGTATAGTCCAATGCATACTAGATTCTGTAATTTGGTATAGTCCAGAACATGCTTGATTCTGTAATGTGGTATAGTCCAAAGCATACTAGATTCTGTAATGTGGTGTAATATAGAACATGCTAGATTCTCTAATGTGGTATAATCCAGAGCATACTAGATTCTAATGTGGTATAATCCAGAACATACTAGATTCTAATGTGATATAATCCAGAGCATACTAGATTCTGTAATGCGATATAATCCAGAGAATACTAGATTCTGTAATGTGGTATAATCCAGAGAATACTATATTCTGTAATGGGGTATAATTCAGAGAATACTAGATTCTGTAATGTGGTATAATCCAGAGCATACTAGATTCTGTAATGTGGTATAATTCAGAGAATACTATATTCTGTAATGAGGTATAATTCAGAGAATACTAGATTCTGTAATGTGGTATAATTCAGAGAATACTAGATTCTGTAATGTGGTATAATTCAGAGAATACTAGATTCTGTAATGGGGTATAGTCCAGAACGTGATAGATTTTCTTAATTACGAAAAATTCACTTGAAACAAAAATCTCAGAACTGCTACAATGTTCATATCCATAGCAGCTGTTTCAAGATACATACTAGATTTTGTTGTTGTTTGTTTTAGATAGGTCAACGGACAAGGTATTGTATTTGATCAGTAAAGTGTTATCTCACAAAATTTGTATTTAAATTCTTTTTTTAGCTTAAAATTTACTAAGGCTCATTGTTCTAAACTACAAATTACAGTAATATGTAACTTAAAAGTCAAAGCTGTGACTTACATTTTAATTGTATATATGTCTTCGAAATAACCTTAATGAAATCCTTCATACACAGAAAAATCATGAAATGAATTATGTCAAAAGGTGATGATCAACCTGAAATAGACATTAAATAATAATGTTTCATAAGGTGTCGAAAAGAAGTCATATTTAATCAACATGGATTTTTAACATAACTTTATACACAGGCCGTGAATAACACATTACACTTTAAATCACGGTAGTTTTTGACTTTGTCACACAGCTTCAGTGTTGTGAGTTAAAAGTCACCCTTTGAGTGCGCACACAACAATAAATTTATCTTAGGTCCTACCCATCAAATGCTTTTCTATAGATGTTGTTGTTTTGAATTAAGCACAAAGATACACAATGGGCTATCTGTGCTTTGCCCACCACGGGTATTGAAACCCAGTTTTTAGGGTTGTAAGTCCGCAGACATACAGCTGAGCCACTGGGGGTGACCTTTTCTATAGAGCACAAACATTCAGTTGTTTGATTGGAAAACCAGAATTATCTATGGATTTAAAGATAATTATTGTAGATTATTAAAAGTTTAAATTATATTCATAATGTATAAAATGAAGTGTGAGAGGAGTTCTTCGGAAATGAGAATGCAAGATAAATAAGACAAGAATAGAGGGCGTTCGTTCTTGGAAATCATGTTCTTATGTACTTGAAGTAGATTAATAGCAAATGTTAAGCTTATAACTTAGCATTTTCAATTTTTGATCTTATAGGGCCAACACCCTTTCATATTGTGTATAAATGCAAGAATATGCAAATATAATTATATTAATTCACAATCGAGAAGGGTGCGCCCTTCATTTTTCTACCTATTAATATGATATATTATATAATATAAACAGGAAATGTCAGTAAGATATTAAAATCCGTCATGTTTCACGAAACAACTCTTATGTTGTTATAAGTTAAAAATTCTTCTATTACACGCAAGGATTGAATCTGTCGTGAACTGGAAATGTTATGTAAAACCAGAAAACTTAACAGATTTAACGAAATAATTCGGATGGTAAAAGAAAAGTTATCCTACGACACGTTAGAAGAGATAAATGCCTAAGAAAAACAGTTAATAATTGTTTATGTGTTTCAGGGCTCTCAATACATAGTCATTCGTAATTTTAAACATTGAGCTAGAGAAAAGACACTTAATAAATAACATCCACCGCTAACACTAATTTACTTTTATATCACATCTACAGCTCTTGTTTTGTTTTTTATTTCAACCATGACCCCTCAACTTCACAGATCGAAAGTGATAACTTCGCCACGTTAGGCCTAGCAATTAATGAGAACGTAGGTATACGTTTTTTTAAAGAAGTTTCTGTGTGTGTATTTTCTTATAGCTTTGTTTTGTAGCAAAGCTACTCGAGGACTTTCTGCGCTTTTCTTATAGCAAAAGCACATCAGGCTATCTGCTGAATCCACCGAGGGGAATCGAACCGCTGATTTTAGCGTTATAAATCCGTAGACTTATAAAGAAATTGTTTGGTATTGAGTGGGATTTCATATCTAAAGTGTAACATAAGAAATGTT
Organism: Tachypleus tridentatus; assembly: GCF_004210375.1. Classification (NCBI taxonomy): domain Eukaryota; kingdom Metazoa; phylum Arthropoda; class Merostomata; order Xiphosura; family Limulidae; genus Tachypleus; species Tachypleus tridentatus. Next base: position 11,968,883 of record NC_134835.1, on the reverse strand, counting down.
GACATATTCTGTCTTATCCTGAGAATGACGTGTGTTATTCATTTTACTTTTTCTTATAATTACAAATGTTGTCATCTTAAGTTGACTCCGTGCCTGTTAACCCAGCTATGACATTAAAAAAAAATTTGCTTGTTCATTTGTCTGTTCTTCTAAACAATGAACATGTTAATTCAATAGAACAATGATTAGTAATACATCATGTTAACTATATAAATAATACATTGTTCAAAATCCCTATCATAAACCTTGCGTGTTATGATATAATAACAACTGATGAAAACAGTTCCATTCATTTACTTAAAAACAGTTTCACAAACAGCACTGGATCACAACAATTCTGTCATATACCAACTCGACTAATGAGTTCTAGTTTTAAGCAAAGTGTGTTTCAGAACGGTTGATATGTGTATTAACACTTTTACTTCGAGTGGGTTTCTCGTCATCAAATATTAAGAGAAATGACTCTTTGGTATATTTTTCTTTAATTATACTCTGACGTTCTTATTAGTAATATGACCTAAACACTGAAATCAGTATACCAAATATACAACACTCGGTAATGTTTAACCTGTTCAGTGCCGTAGACGAGATAACTCGTCCAAGCCGATCGGCAACACAGTGCCACGGACTAGTTAATTCGTTCTCAATAATACCTAACTTCAACGCTAAATGTCAGCACTATACATGCATTTGACCTACTTACAAATTGTTTCACTTTCGATCCAAAATGGTGTCACGAAAAAATTTACAAAATAAAGAAGAATTAGAGTTGTATTTTGAACTTGGTTCGGAGTTGCCGTAGCAGCTGAAATACTTGGCAGTCAACAGGTTAGTGGGATTTAAGGGAGTGTGAAATTGCTGCTTGTATATTTTTACATGATATTTTGTTGTTCTACGAGCAGTAAACCACTGAAAGCTTAAAGGTAGCGTTTAACTGTTTCGTAAGTAGAGCATACGTTATTAATATCTTCTTTGTTACTCTCACTAACAGTATTGTTTAGGATGTTTATATTATACTTTCATAAAAAAGATTATATTTTTAGTGTTAGTTTAATGAATATATTCAGGACAAACCAAAGCTACGTGAATCTGATGAGATATTATTGGGTTTACGGTCGAAAATATCTTTAACAATAAGAGTGCTTACGAATCTTTATAAGTACGAACATAACAAAATTACATTTAATTAGTTTCGCAGTAAATAAGTAGCCCTATATGACTGGAGGTTAATATTAATATATATCATTTTTATTATAACGCGTCCCTCTGGAGCCAAGAGACGTTTTCATAATACACTTCGTTGAATATTGTTAGTTTTGTTTTTGAAGTTACCGCAAAGCTACGCGAGGAGTATCTTCGCTAGCCGTCCCTAATTTAGCAGTTTAAGACTAGAGGAAAGGCAGCTAGTCACCACCACCTACCGCCAACTCTTGGGCTACTCTTTTGCTAATGAATAGTGGAATTGACCGTCTCATTATAACGTCCCCACGGCTGATAAGGCGAGCATGTTTGGTGCGACTGGGATTCGAACTTGCGACCCTCAAATTACGAGTCGAACTTCTTGACACACCTGGCCATGCCGGGCCTTCGTTGAATATTGAAAGTAAGTTCAAGTCGGAAACTCCTAAAGAGGGCGGTTTTTGACGTATCTTTTCGAGACAACTTTTCATATGTTAAATGATAAATATTTAAGGTAAATACAACATCCCCATACTAGCTAGTACTAAGGTTTACCACAAGATTAAGTTCACAATATATTAATAAAACCACATTCTCAGCATCATTAGTTAAACAGTTTCCAGTCTTTTATGTTTCTGTTCTCACATTTCTATGTTTAGCGACCAGAACGAAATAATAATTTAACCAAAATTCCTACCAAGATTTGTTGTTGCCCAAAGCTGAAAGAGTGCGAGAAATGCCTTTTGCTAGCCTATAAAAACGTCTAAAATATATCACTTGAAATTAAAAAAACCAGATAGGAAAGCATAAATAATTATTAACTATAATGATTTATATTCCAAATGAACGAAATAGTTTCGTTTCGACATCTGAAAGTTTCATTGAATACAAAAACATTCAATATTCACTATTTGTGAACTTCATGTGTAATAATTTGGATTTTACATTAGATAATGATATTGTAATTCTAAATATTAAATATGATTTAATTATACACGTCAAACAATTATGATAAGACGTAAGTTCAAAGTTCACTTTTACCAACGACACTTGTAAAAACAGTTTGATTCTGGCGTGATTTGGGTAAGTAACGTTTTTTTAAAATTTTACCTATAAGTCATCTGGTATTATTTCTGCCAAAGAAAGAATTGAAAAAGACATCAAAATCCATGTTAGTCAACTAAAGAACAAACTTATCTGATAGAAAGGGTGTGGTTTATTTAACTTGGTTATAAACTTTTATTCCATAATATTTATTAAGACACATAGTGGTGAATGTAATTAAAGTTGAGAATTTATGGTAATTAATTTATAGAAAAATGTGAATACAAATTTAAAGTTTTAGTTGGTTGAAATTATTTCCTGAAATAGTGAGTTTCTGTCTAACGAATTTTATTATTATAGCTCATAATTTTCTGCAGTGTAGCTGTTGAAAATAACTTTATCTTTCCTACATTGTACTCTTGTAATTTTAGTCATATATCTTCCTTGTAAGTTACGAACGCTTGATAAAACTACATAATACGACTGCTGCTTTATCTCCACTAAACTTTCACTGTAACAAAACTCGGCATTATGTAAACATAAACACCATCAGATCTAAGAACTAAATGATTTGTTTTTATATATATATATATATATATCCACTAAGTTTTGTTTTACGTTAAAACTTGTAAAAAATATCCACATTGTAATCACGGTCACTGTAAGTCCTGAGTAAACGTAATAAAATATTTTCTTCTGAAAGAGTTCCTTAAAAACTTCTGAGAATTTTTTTAGACAAGGTAATCATATTGTTTCGTACAATGTTGGCTAGGCGGGAATTTTATGCGCTAAAAACCAGAGTTTGATATGAATGGTGGCTGCAGTTTAGATAATTCATTGTGTACCGTTTGATTTATTTAAGAGTAAAAATGAAACCTTAATGACTTATTATAGGATATAGTGAAAAATTCGTAAAATACTGTAATGTAATACATAATACAAAACGTATTATTTACTGCTTATTAAATCAAGTTTCCCATATAGCCAATCTGAGCCTTAAAACTTTATTTACAAAGTTTCAGTGTGAAACTTTAAACTTGAGTGATTCTTATTAAAGTTTTCATATCCTATAAGTATAGTCTTTGTTTCTAAATTAGAAACAATAAGGATACTTACTTGTAAGTACTTGTATATTTGTTAATTATCTAATTCAGTAGTTTGGTTTATTTATCAGGCTGACTTTTGTTATTTTCATCATTTATTGACAATGCAAGACTTTAATGGACAAATATTTCGAGAAATGCTTATGGATGCCAAATAACCGTGTATTTATAATCTACAAGCTTAATTTTCTATGGTCCAACACTCAATTAATAGTCCCTTATTCAAGTTTCTTTGAGCTTTTTCATTCCGATAGCTTAGACGGTTAGTTAAGAATTCAGATTTAGCGTTTTATATAATCCAGTTATATATTGTATCAAGCGAATTAAAGTTTTTTTTTTTTTCCTTCTTCGTTAGTTTATGTAATTAGACAAGGAACTGTACTAGCAAGCTAAACTAAGCTACAAATCGAACAGCAAATTAGAGTTAATTATATTGAGCTTAGCGTTAGACTGTATTAGTCTAAAAATTTGTTTCCAGGAAAATCCTTACCAATATTAAAATCATTAGGTGGGTAATTATTCCTTGAAACTAGTTTCAGGAAATAAGCTTTCGTGAAACGTGCTGTTTGGCTCAGTCACGTCTATTAGTAAAACTACATAGTTAAACACAGAAGCATCGAAATGACCAATTAAATGAAGTATTTAAAAAGTACGTCATTTCACGTGCCCAATCTAACAACTAAAAGTATCTTGAACCCATCATTTTTAATAAAAATTTAAAGTATGGAAGAATCGACTGCAGAAAGTTCCAGAAGTTTTCTTACATCTCTTTGAATGTTATCCGACCATGTTGCAAGTTTTCGTTAATTATACAAAAAAGTATGAATACATGTCTTCACTTTAATTACTTGATGTTACGTGCAAAGGGATCGAACTATGACATTTAACGTTATAAGTTCTTAAAGGTTCACCTTTGAACCTTGCTTTTTAATGTCATGAACCCTCTTTTTATCTCAAAATAAAACATTTACCTTTAACTCGACAAACTTGAATGACCTTCATCTTTAAATTTCTATTACCTTACAAAGGACAGCATTAATTATTAAAATTCAATCAGGCCTCTGGCATGGCTACGTGGTTAGGGTGCTTGATTCGTAATCTGGGAGTCGTAAGTTGGAATCCCCGTAATTCTAAGCATGTTCGCACTTACAGCCGTGTGGGCCTTATAATGTGACGTCCAATCCCACTATTCCTTGGTAAAACAGTAGCCCAAGCATTTGCTGTGAGCGATGATGGCTGTTCTTTCTAGTCTGACACTACAAAATTAGGGACGGTTAGCGCAGATAGCCCTCGTGTGGCTCTAATGAAAATTCCAAAAACAACCAAATTTAATGAAGTCTGAAACAAAAACTTTATCATATGTTATCCTCGTAACACATTAAATATAGTCCATTGGGTTCATTTGATATTTTATATTAATCGCATGTGTGTAGTGTGTAAGAAAATCAGAATAAATAAGGCCCGACATGACCAGGTGGTTAATGCGCTCAACTCGTAATCCGAGGGTCGCGGGCTCGAATCTTTGTCACACCCAATATGCACACCCTTTTCAGCCGTGGAGGCGTAATAATGTTACGGTCAATTACACTATTCGTTGGTAAAAGAGTTGGCGGTGGGTGGTGATGACTAGCTGCTTTCCCTCTTGTCTTACACTGCTAAATTACGGACGGCTAGCGCAGATAGCCCTCGTGTAGTTTAGCTCGAAATAAAAACAATTTAAAATAAATAATTTAGCTCTTTTAGCGTCCTAACCACGGTTATTGCATCTGTGAAAGGTTTTGAGTCTATTCTATACATGATCACGTGAGCAACTCAATTAATACCAGGATTTTGTTGTTAAATACAAAAGCCATTACAATCATGAAGACAATATCATTCGTAAAAACGAATGTACTAGTGAAAATTACTTATTTCGAGCAATAAAGCTAAGTGTTTGAGATTGAAATAACATGACAACGTGGTTTCTGACTCTAACATTAGATCAAAAAAGTAAACTGGTGTAACATTATTTATGCAGTCATTTATAAAATACTTCTCTTGGAAGGAGTTTCCAAAAATCTGTCAGATTTCTCTGTTTACTTTGTTTCAAACTAATTAAGATGAACATTTTTGATAAAGGCAGAAACTTCATATTTAATCACCACGCATTTTGTTAGATAAGGATGTTCCATGTATTTTGATTTGCGCAGCTTTATGTAAAACAAAACACTGGACATATAAATGTTACAGAGTTTTTAAGGTTACTACAACACTGAAAATTAAGTATCATTTTTGCAAAACTAAAGTTACCTTATTTTCTTTCTGACAATCAGTATGTTACGTGTTAGGGTAGAAAGAATAGACCACAAAAGAGCAACAAATGTATTGATTTCGATAAGTACAACTAGAAGTTATTACTAAAAATAAATCTAGATTCATACAATTTACAAAGAACCATATTTCTCTTCATCTAAGTTTAGTATATTTCGTCTTCAACTGGTAATTAGTGGTATTATCTCTACCTGATCATACCAAGTTAGCTTCATAGATTAGAACCAACAAAAACAAAAAAACCAGTAATGAATATCGTTATTTCTGTATATAATTCCTTCTTATAATGATTGGAAGACATTACTTCATCAGTTGGGTACCCTAGCTGTTAGCAACATTTTCGGCCGTAATCCAGAACACTCCTTATGAAACAACAAAACAACTTTAAGACAAACTTGCTCAAGATTAAAGATGTCGTCAAGCTCACGAATATGGCGTGTAATATTTTTAACGATGGAAGACTCATTTATCAGAATTTGTTTTCAGCCCTGATAATCACAATAACCTTTCTAAGCCCAGATAACATGTTATTTCGCTCTTTTCTGCTCTAAATCTTGACTGACGTGCAGCACAATAAACTTTGAAACTATTTAAACAGCTTTAATTACATAAAACTATTTAGAACAGGTTCGTCTTACAGCTGATGTGAACATGGATGAAAAAGTTGTTTAATATAGTAATAATAATATATATAATAATATTCCATAATTTAAAATTAATAAGAAATACTAAATTTCTAACCATTAATAATACTAAGAAAACGAAAGCTTTAATTTAATATTCTAATGAAAAAAGCCACGTTTCGTATTTGGTGAATGCTAAACACTGCTAGTGAATGCTAAAATTGCTCGGTTATTTTCCTTCACTCAAATTGGTAATAAGCAAGATATTATTAATGTTTCACGGTCTTGCCTGAAAAAAAAAAAAAATGTTTAACGCACAACAGTCTGTAGCATAAAAAGAAGGTGTTTGATTAAATTAAGCATTTTACTTTTATCCTTTTTAATTTTTAAGGCCTACTTCAATTAGAACGAGTGACTTATTACGACCGGTCCTCAGCTCAATTTCAAGTGTTGCGGCCGTATTAATCCACGAGTAAGATAGTTTCAACGTCCAATTATTGTCTGGTCTCTATTGTATCTTACTTGTTAGTTGTCTAATATTAAACTCAAACAGGAGAAAAAATAAAATAGGCTTATGAGTTCTTGATTTGAGTGAGGCTTTAGTTTTAAATCATGTCTATATTTAACACCTAAATTTGGGAAAGTCTGTCCACATTATTTGAATTAATCGTGTTGTGGTCTTCAATCAATATTTGACACCTGAACTTTTAGATAAATCTGTCCATATTATTCAAATTAATTGTATTGCAGGCCTTATGTCTTTGTTTGATACCTGAATTTATAAAAGTCTGTCCACATTATTTGAATTAATTGTGTTGTTGGCTTCAATCAATATTTGACACCTGAACTTTTAGATAAGTCTGTCCATATTATTCAAATTAATTGTATTGCAGGCCTTATGTCTTTGTTTGATAACTGAATTTAGAAACGTCTGTCCACATTATTTGAATTAATTGTGTTTTCTATTACCTCTTAAAGTGTTCGTTCATCTTATTTAATAAGTTTGAAACTAGTTGGTAGTTTTATCGATACATCAATAACATAGTTTTTTGCAAACTCGTTGTACACTTTGATTACAAAAAAAAACCAAAACTTTTTCACTCGTATTTCATATTCATAAAAATATTCTTTATAATCAGGAAGTTAAACAACGAATCATATAATCAAAAAAATAGAAATACTAATTCCTTTGTTGGACGCCATACAGAACTTCTCTCGACCATAAATAGTTTCTCAAAAAATCACCGAATTAAAGTTATATCTCTTTACTTTTACTCTCCCTAACTCTGATGTAATTTACATCGCATTCTGAATGTAAATGATGCTATGTTATAAAAATGTAGTGGTGTACAGTTTTTATAAAGTAGTAATGATGTAAATATTTATTTCAAATATCTATGTCGTTTTTCTCAGAAACATTGTAGTTGCCCGTAATATGCTTTATATTATTCAGCTTTATAATAATATTTTGCTCTGAGTATGCGTTTTCTTATTAAAAAAAAGCCACATTCCGCTATCTGCTGTGTCCACCGAAAGGAATCGAACCTCAGTTTTATTGAAACCGGAGACTGACCTCTGCCCCAGCAGGGTACAATGTTTTACTTCTTTTGATAATGTTTATCTAATAACTTGTATTGTCTTCTATAAATTCTTGACATGTTATTAACGTGTGTGTGTTTTCTTATAGCAAAACCATATCGAACTATCTGCTAAGACCACCGAAGGGATTCGAATCCCCAAGTTAAATCCGCAGATTTATCGCTGTACTAGCGAGGGACACACATATTATTAAGATTAATGAATACAATCCTGTTCATGTATATTTAAAAGAACCCGGCATGGCCAGGTGGTTGGGCACTCCACTCGTACGTACTCTGAGGGTCGCGGATTCGAATCTCCGTCACGCCAAACATGCTCGTCCTTTAAACTGTGAGAGTGTCATAATGTGACGGTCAATCCCACTATTTATTGGTAAAAAAGTAGCCCGAGAGCTGGTAATGAGTGGTGATGACCAGCTGCCTTCCCTCTAGTCTTACACTGCTAATTTAGGGACGGCTAGTGCAGATAGACCTCGTATAGCTTTGAAAAAAAAAAAACTCAAAATAAACAAATAATGAAAAATATATCTTTAAGTAGCACCAACACGAAATAGAATAAACGAAATACGTGGAGATATAAGCTCCTATTTCAAATGGAATTGACGACTGACTCGAAAACTCATTGGAATATGACAACATAATTTTTATGAACTGTAATTGTGCTATAAAATATAACTCGGAATAACTTTAACAATTAAACACAAAATTATATTATAATGGTCCTTTTTTTTTCTTGATTTAAAATACATAATCTGTTTAACTTGTTTACATAAAACTGATATGTTTAACTAAGATTTAACTTTCGCTTCATCTCTCTTCTGGGCCTAAAGACTACTCGAACACTGCTGCAGTAACTAGCACACTGGTAATAAGGACTACCTGAAAAACTCTGCGAAACGGTTATATATATTACCTCAATACCAAAACAGTAGTACAATTAGAAATAATAATTGTATTTTAAAACAGTTGTTTGGTTAAAAGCAATATTTCAATACTAAAGAAATAGCCAGGTTATAAGCAACACCTGAATACTAAAACAATAACCCATATATAAACAGTATCTGCATATCAAAGAAGTAGTCAGGCTACATACAATATTTTTATACTAAAACAATAGCCTGATTATAAGCAACATCTGAATACTAAAACACTAACCCATATATGAACAATATCTGAATATTAAAGAAGTAGTCAGGCTATAAACAATATTTTTTATACTAAAACAATAGCCTGATTATAAGCAACATCTGAATACTAAAAACTAACCCATATATAAACAATATCTGAATATTAAAGAAGTAGTCAGGCTACATACAATATTTTTATACTAAAACAATAGCCTGATTATGAGCAACATCTGAATACTAAAACACTAACCCGTATATAAACAATATCTGAATATTAAAGAAGTAGTCAGGCTATAAACAATATTTTTATACTAAAACAATAGCCTGATTATAAGCAACACCTGAATACTAAAACAATAACCCATATATAAATATGTCTGAATATTAATACGTTACCATAAGTACAAATATTATTTATAACCAGGCTACTGTTGTATTTATGTATTATAATATAATATGTATTATAAATAATATCGAAATACTAAAACATTATAACCTAGTTACAGTATTTGAAAGCTTAAAACAACCTATCTCATAAAAAGAAAGACTAAAAGATATCTAATTGTTAAAACAATATCACAACATATTAATAGAATATAATCTTTGATCACCGATACACTATCCTGATCCACTGTGACTAAAAGGAAAATCTAAACACTAGTAACAACAGTTTAACACACAAAAACTAAGCACCACTAAAAGCTGAAATAATAGCCTACTTTGTTATAATAGAACAGTTCCTAGCACTAGAATAATAGCTTGTCTCTCTAATTGACAAAAGCTAAACGATATTTTAAGACTAAAACAAAGCTCGGTTGGAACCATATTTGAATATTAAAACCTATTCCTTTAAATAATCGAGACTCAACAGTATTGTTCTCATTAACTGCTAAAACCTAAATAATATTTCAGTACTAAACCCTATAATTTACTTACCAATACTCAACAATATCTAATCTCACTAACTGCTGATAGCTAAACAATATTTGAATACTAAAACCCTATAGTTTGACTCACCGAGTCTCAACAATATCTAATCTCACGAACTGCTTAAAGCTAAACAATATTTGAATACTAAAACCCTATAGTTTGACTCACCGAGTCTCAACAATATCTAATCTCACTGACTGCTTAAAGCTAAACAATATTTGAATACTAAAACCCTATAGTTTGACTCACCGAGTCTCAACAATATCTAATCTCACGAACTGCTTAAAGCTAAACAATATTTGAATACTAAAACCCTATAGTTTGACTCATCAAGTCTCAACAATATCTAATCTCACTAACTGCTAAACGTTAAATGATATTTCAATACTAAACTATATAGTTTGATTCACAGAGACTCAACAATACATAATCTCACTAACTGCTAAAAGACAAAAGCTAACTATAAAACTTAGCAGCGAAAGACTAGAGAGAAGGACATCACAACCCACCACGAAATCCTGAGCTACTCTTTTACCAGCGAATAGTAGAATTAAAGGCACATTATAAAACTCTCACGGCTGAAAGGGTAAGAAAGATTGGTAGGACGTAGATTCGAACATGTAACCAGCAAAGTGCGAGACCCTGACCACTTGGTCATGGCGGGCGACTTACAATATTTGTACCATACTTACTTTGTTTGTGTTGAAAAATGATAAAATTATTTATTTCGCTTATGTTTTATTTCGCTGTGATTCAGCGCCATCTGGCTACATTTATATACCGTTGTATTTAAAGGATTACATGAATTTTTATTCGCAGTTTTTTAAGTCATTCCTCATATTTTACTCACTTTACTAATTAGCACAGAAAAATTCTGCTAATGATCAAAACAGACGTTTGAGTTTCTTGCGCAGATCTACACAATAGGCTATCTGGTTTCCCGTTGGTACAGCGGTAAGTCTACGGATTTACAAAGCTAAAATCATGGGTTCGATTCCCCTTGGTGGATTTAACAGACAGCCTGATGTGGCTTTGATAAAAAACAACAACAACAACACACACACATTGGCTGTTTGTCCGCCATGCAGAATCAGTCCTTTGATTTGAACGTTCTAATTCCATAAACTTACCGCTGAACTTCCAGTAAACGATCAGAACGAAACGTTCACATCCTATTTTGCAATTAACTTATATAATAGCCTCTGTATCAGTACTTTGGTATGTTAGGCACAGAACTCACCTTCGACCATCATCACTGCAGTGTTTTTATTGCCATCTCGCGAGTGTACTAAGAGACTTAAGACATCAAAAACTACTTTTCGAATTACAACAACATGATACTGTTTCATGGGTCCGCGGTAATTCCCAGTAAAACTTCAATAGTAATAAAGCTGTGTTTACCAACTGTTACCGCGCAAAAGCATTTTATTAATGGTATCCAAAGACATCACAGTAACATTATAGGCACTATAAGTTGTATTAATTATAAGGACTTATCTCCTTTTAAATTTGGATAAGGTGGTTTAGTTATAAAAGTATTCAATGAAAGAAATCGACATAAAACGTAAAAATCAAGCATGAAATTGACATAATTCTTTGAGAGTTTCTGTGTTTCTTTATCAATATAAATTTGAGCTTCCACTCTAACAAGACGGGCAAGTTTTTTCTGCACAGTTACCAAGATGCTCATTCCTCAAAATAACAGCACACAAGCAGTTTGATTAATCACACTAAAGTGGACTAAACATAGAATGTTTCATAATATCTTTGAACTAGCTTACTTAATATTTAGTTAATTTGAAATTACATTCACAAGGGTTTTTGCTTTTTCAATATTCGTATACAACGTTTACTGTTTGTTTGTTTTGGAATTTTGCACAAAGCTACTCTAGGGCTATTTGTGCTAGCCGTCCCTAATTTAGCAGTGTAAGACTAGAGGGAAGGCAGCTAGTCATCATCACCCACCGCCAACTCTTGGGCTACTCTTTTACTAGCGAATAGTGGGATTGACCGTAACATTATAACGCCCCACGGCTGAAAGGGCAAGCATGTTTGGTGCGACCGGGATTCGAACACGCGGCCCTCAGATTAGAAGTCGAACTCCTTAACCCACAGGCCATGCCGGGCCACAACGTTTACTAATCCAACTAATGAAACGGCAAGGTATATCTAGCAGAGAAGCAGTATTAGCAATGAACTAAATGACACTAGTAAGGCTTCATTGTTATTAATAATGCACTAAATGACACTAGTAAGACTACACTGCTGTTAATAATGCACTAAATGACACTAGTAAGACTTCACTGCTGTTAATAATGCACTAAATGGCACTAATATGGCTTCATTGTTATTAACAATGCACTAAATGACACTAATAAGACTTCGCTGCTATTAATAATGCACTAATAAGGCTTCATTGTTGTTAATAATGGAGTAAGTGACACCAATAAGGTTCCTTTGTTGTTAACAATGTACTAAATGACACTAATAAGGTTTTATTGTCGTTAATAACGAACTAAATAACACTAATAAGACGTCATTGTTTTTAATAATGCACTAAATGACACTAATAATGCTTCATTATATTTATGGCTTTAGACGAATCAAAACGTTTGTTCTTCTGCTTGTTTTCAAGAGCAACTCTACAAAATCGGTTACGTTTTATTTGGGTACTGTATACTCCATTTTCAACGTTATAAGCTCTCAGAGTTACAACTAAACCACCAGATGGCGAATCAGAAGTGGACTGTAATCGAATGTAGGAAAGGTACAACATAAGATTATGACTATTCAGTTATCAGTTCTTAATTTTTATTGTTACTTAATACTAGAGGCCCGGCATCCCTAAGTGGTTAGAATGCTCGACTCGTACTTTGGGGGTCGCGGGTTTGAAATCCCGTTATACCAAATATATTCGCTCTTTCAGCCGTAGGGGCTTTATAATGTTTTTATTAATCCCACTATTTGTTGGTAAAAATAGTAGCCCAAGAGTTGGCGGTGGGTGGTGATGACAGTTAGTCTTCTCTCTAGTATTACACTGCTAAATTAGGAACGGCTAGCGCTGATAGCCCTCGTATAGTTTTGCGCAAAATTCTTAAAGAAAAACAAACTTAATACCACAGTGAGCAGCTTGTTACATAGCTCTGTTTGTGTTATGGATGTATCGTTATAAACACTGAACATTTAATAATCATATTATTATATATATGAGTTATATACCATATATATACGTTTTAATACCAACAACCATTTGTCTGACAAATGATTGAAGTATCAGCTATATTTTTTGCATGTGAAACGCTTAAAAATAAGTTTGTATTCATAGTTACGGACAGCATTTTCCAATGAAGTGTTCTCGGATGTACGAAATGTGTACAAATTATATCTCAGTACACACTGCCAACAGAGCAAGTTAGTTTTATAATATCACTAACACAACCATTTATTTTTCGGGTATGTGAATAGCATGATAAAGTCAGACATAGTCCAATGGCAAGTAGGTTCGGTTGCGGGTCTGGAGGCCCAAGATTCGAGTCGCGAGATGCCGTTGAACTTTCTGGGATCTTTGCATTACAACTACGGGGCACGTGAAAGTTATCTGTGTAACTTTTAATTCCGCTAATTTGTCAGAAGCGCTGACCACTTCCTCTGGTCAGTACTTATAAGTTAGGGGCTGCCTATGACCGAAGTACAAAATACAGATATAACATAACATGACTCTTCAAAAATCTTCAGTATCAAAGTATTTTGCTAATTCAGAACAGGAACACGAACGAAAGAACATAGAGAAGGCTAAATTCTCATTAGGTTGTCTCATACATTCTAGGTAATTAGCATTTAACATGTAATTAACAATTACCACGAAAGTTCAGGTTTGCTTTATCCACTGATCCACTGAAAAAAAAAATTCTTTACAAAATATATTATCTCTCGTCTAATGAAATTAACGTACAGTTTTTATTAACATGTGGTTTCTACTTTACCGCCCGCTTAATACCTTATTACATATCCGTTTTATCAGAAGCTGGCCAAACTATCTAATTAGATTTTAATAGGAAGAAATCAAATTAACTAACCAACTAGAATAGCAGAAAAAACTGAAATATAGAATTAAAATAAACGCTTTTCTTTAATTATATTTTTCTCGCAGTAAATATGTTTCATTAACGACATTTTCTCAAACTGAAATAATTTGAAAGAAAGAAAGTAAGATTTCTTGAGAAACAGTTGGTGAATCTAGAATTAAATATATTATTGTAGACATATTTTAGTTACAATTATAATGTTCTTCGTTTCTTATCTAGTAGATTTAATAATGGCAAGTTCATATTATTAGTTATAAAACTCGCAAATGTATTGTAATTATTTTCTTATTATGTCCAAAACTTCTCTTCGTCTCTTGCTAATTAGCAACATGGAGAGGCTTTTTTATGGACCCTAACGTTAGGGTTTCTATGTATGAGAACCAGAATAAACATTCTAAACTGGCATAACTTAAGTTGTCCATTAACGTTAACTACCGACTCTACTTAATCCCATTGCTTTATTTAGTAACGTTATCATGACCCTGGTCATTAAACATAGTTTTAGTGAAGTCCAAAGTGGTTCCATGGCTTCAATACGTACTAACTGCTTGGAATCAATGTATTATTGTTTGTGGGACAGGAAATAGCACAGGATATTGTTATATAAAGTCTTATATATAGACCATCACTTGAAAATTCTAATGAGGTTTTATAGAAATATTCGACGAGTCAATATAAGCCGTCTTAAAACTGCTTTCATCTTGGACTAAGTTCCACTAACTAAAGTGCTTACGCAAATTTTCAGACGGATATTACACGTCATTGGGACAAAACAGTAAAATTATTAAGGTTTCTGAAATAACACCACTTAGAGTAAAAATAGTTTCTAACCTAATATTAGCACGTATTGAAAAACAACATGTAGTTTTTTTCATTACTTTCTGTACGTTCCATAATAATCAAACACTACAGTTCTGTTGTCCTTGTTATAATTAAACAGCCTACAGTACTTCACTGATCAAAATTACAAGCACTGTTTTCTTGTAACAATTATTGTTTTACGTAACGTCTCAATGAAATTTTAGAAACATTTAAGAAAATTGAAACTAGAAACAAAGTAAAAGATACATACAACAGTAATAACAAATATTATGCATGCCTGATCTGAATTTGTTATTAAATCTGACGGCTTGCGCATCTGATAAATTATTATGTGCTGGAAATTCACTACAATTTTTCAGGCTTAGAATTACCTATTAACTTCTGCCACGTGCGGTATCAAGGCTTCGATATTTCTAGTCAATATCAGGGTTTCTTTAACTTAAAAGTATTTTTATTGTTCGTTCAATAACGAGAGCTTTTTTGTCCTGTAACTTTCTGAATGGGAAAAATCAATAACCGTGAATACAAAATAAATCTTAAAATTTGTCTTTTGTTGGGTTATTCCTGTTACTTAAAAGCTGACAGAATCAGATTTGGGACTTAAAACTATTAAGATAGCACTTAATAAAAGAGACTTACAATAGTAATTAATAATACTTTTAAAATTAATAATCATGGAGTTTCTTCTACTTGAGATTATGATAGCAGTTTCTTTACTAATTTCCTTATCAGAAGTTGTCAGTAACACAAGTTGTTCTTATTTATATCTTGTCTTTAGACTTGAAACTTAACTGATCTGAGTTTATAAATTTCATCTCCAAGACCAAACTTTTCATCAAAGTTTCTGACATTGTGATAGGAATAACTTTTATTACTTAGTATTATCCATTGTTCACAATAACAACAGCCTTAAAAATGATTGTTTTGAATTTCGCGCAAAACTACACGAGGGTTATCTGCGCTAGCCGTTCCTAATTTTGCAGTGTAAGACTAGAGTCTTATCACCCACCGCCAACTCTTAAGCTACATTTTTTACCAACGAATAGTGGGATTGATCGTCACATTATAACACCCTCACGGCTGAAAGAGCGAGCATGTTTGGTGCGACGGGGATTCGAAGCCGCCGACCCTCAGATTACGAGTCGAACGTCTTAACCCACCTGGCCATGTCGGGCCAGAAAATGACTACTGAATAATTTGTTTCTTTCGTTATATAATATGAAATACATTGCTGTTTGATAAACCGACACCATCATGTTAAGTGTATAATTTGTACAAACATCATTTAAATGTTTGTCAATGTTTTTTATGGTATTAAGAACCGTCATAAGTGCAATATTGTTATTTTATATTTATTAAATATGTTATTTTTATTTGTGTGACTTGGTGAAGGCATATATAAACTGGTAAGTTAAGGTTTATCAATCGTGATTGAAAAAAGAAAGTTTCTATCTCAGTTGATATGACTTGTACAGAGTTGGTTTATTTCAATATGGCGGACTCTCGAAAAACAAGGATCTGATCAGTTGGTCTGAACAAGTAAACACATTACTTTAGAACTCTTGGGAACGTTCTAGGTGTAAATGTTCATTAAATTTAATTAGAAAGTTTTCAGTTTAACGGGAGTGGAACAATGAAGACTTGTGAATAATTCTCAAGGTTCTTGTAAATATGTTGAAATAAAAAGGACGAAAGCATTGTGTGAACTGGCGGGCTCTTGGAAGTTTATGGAAGAACTACAAAAGCACGTGTAAACAGTTTCAATGGAATACTTGTACATAGTTGTTTACATTTCAAGACTGTTGTATTTCAAGTTATTTTAGAACGTCTAAAATCAACAGTATAACTAGGCCATATACACTTATGTTGTCATTCATATCACACAGTTCATTATAAGATTTATTTTGTTTCTAGCCCTGTAAGACTGACTGTCATGTCAGCCGCAGAGAATCAAACCTTGAATTTTAGCGTTGTACGTGTGCAAACTTATCGCTCTTTTACAGAGATACTCATTTATAGGTGCAGCATTTTAAGGATTGTATATGCTCAGCAGCCAAAGATTGTATAAAATAGGTTCACTTTAGTATAAGAAAATTCCTGTGTTAAACAAGGTCAATGTGTTTTCAGTTGAGAATGAAAATAAACAGGATTAATGTATTGTCAGTTAAGAATGAAATTAAACAAGGTTAATGTGTTGTCAGTTGAGAATTAAATTAAACAAGGTTAATGTGTTGTCAGTTAAGAATGAAATTAAACAGGGTTAATGTGTTGTCAGTTAAGAATGAAATTAAACAGGATTAATGTGTTGTCAGTTAAGAATGAAATTAAACAAGGTTAATGTGTTGTAAGTTAAGAATTAAATTAAACAAGGTTAATGTGTTGTCAGTTGAGAATTAAATTAAACAAGGTTAATGTGTTGTCAGTTAAGAATGAAATTAAACAGGGTTAATGTGTTGTCAGTTAAGAGTGAAATTAAACAGGGTTAATGTGTTGTCAGTTAAGAATGAAATTAAACAGGATTAATGTGTTGTCAGTTAAGAATGAAATTAAACAAGGTTAATGTGTTGTAAGTTAAGAATTAAATTAAACAAGGTTAATGTGTTGTCAGTTGAGAATTAAATTAAACAAGGTTAATGTGTTGTCAGTTAAGAATGAAATTAAACAGGGTTAATGTGTTGTCAGTTAAGAGTGAAATTAAACAGGGTTAATGTGTTGTCAGTTAAGAGTGAAATTAAACAAGGTTAATGTGTTGTCAGTTAAGAGTGAAATTAAACAAGGTTAATGTGTTGTCAGTTAAGAATGAAATTAAACAGGGTTAATGTGTTGTCAGTTAAGAGTGAAATTAAACAAGGTTAATGTGTTGTCAGTTAAGAGTGAAATTAAACAAGGTTAATGTGTTGTCAGTTAAGAATGAAATTAAACAAGGTTAATGTGTTGTCAGTTAAGAATTAAATTAAACAAGGTTAATGTGTTGTCAGTTAAGAATGAAATTAAACAGGGTTAATGTGTTGTGTGAAATTAAACAAGGGTAATGTGTTGTCAGTTAAGAATGAAATTAAACAAGGTTAATGTGTTGTCAGTTAAGAATGAAATTAAACAAGGTTAATGTGTTGTCAGTTAAGAATGAAATTAAACAAGGTTAATGTGTTGTCAGTTAAGAATGAAATTAAACAAGGTTAATGTGTTGTCAGTTAAGAATGAAAAAAAAAGTGTTTCCTTTGTTTTCACTAAGCGGAAAGTTATTTAATTTGGTTTTAACACTAAGTATACTTTTCTCTCATTTGTTGAATTTGTATTAGTATTTTCTTAGAGCAAAGTTACATCGGGCTATCTGCTGAGCCCACCGAGGGGAATCGAACGCCCTGATTTTTGCGTTGTAAATCCGTAGACATACCGCTGTACTAGCGGGGGATAATACTCGTTTGTTGAATTGTAAAGAGGATTATACAGACATTTTAATTATTTTTATATTAGAATCTTTTCCACTTCATCTTATAGTATTTTTAAAGCTTACTTAAGCCACTAGTAGAACAGATATACAGTATCAGATTAGCAAACATTCAAGTAAAACTATTTATTCGACCTAAATTTCTTTTAAAAGTTCTGAGAATGTTTGTTACCTTAAGTAACCGTTCCACGAATGAAGTACAAATCTCTTTTCAAGGATAAAAAGTAAAACGGTTTCTACATGTTTGTTATTTTTATTCGTTGTAGTTGTTATTCAACAGTTTAGAGATTAGTTGAATACTCGTGCAGTTTATATCAGCTATTTAACGTTACGTAATATCTATTTGAAAAAGATTGGAATGGATTGCGACTCAAACATTTACGTCTTCTGTTACCAGTATGTCTTACAAAAAAACAATAACTCTGAGAGTACACTATTGAAAGGGTAAACTGACAAGGAAGTACCAATTATCTGGGCCCAGCATGGCCAAATGTGTTAAGGTGTGCGACTCGTAATCTGAGGGTTGCGGGTTCGCATCCCTGTCGCGCCAAACATGTTTCCCTCCTAGCCGTGGGGGCGTTATAATGTTATGGTCAATCCCACTATTCGTTGGTAAAAGAATAGCCCAAGAGTTGGCGGTGGGTGGTGATGACTAGCTGCCTTCCCTCTAGTCTTACACTGCTAAATTAGGGACGGCTATCAGAGATAGCCCTCGATTAGCTTTGTGCGAAATTCAAAAAAACAAACAAACAATACTAATTATCATATTTTCTTTTATAGAGATTTGAAGTAAAATCAAGGAAAGAACGTGAAATATAGCATTGTTAACACGTCACATAAGAAAGTTTCTTAAAATACAAATCACTTTCGCGAAGGTCCGTTATGGTCCGATGGTTACGCAATTTATGGAGCGCGAGTTGGAATCCCGGTCGCACCAAATATGCTCGCACTTTCAGCCATTGGTGCGTTTTAATGTTATGATCAATCCCACTATTCATTGGTAAAAGAGTAGCCCAAGTGTTGGCGGTGGGTGGTGATGACTAACTGCCGTTCCTCTAATCTTACCTTGCTATAATTATGGAGGGTTATCGCAGATAGCTCTCGTGTAGCTTTGCGTGAAATTCAAAAATAAACAAACTTTCGACATATTAATTGAATCAATATCTTCGTGTCGTCGGTTTTTCAGTTAGGTATTATATTTTTTTCACGTTGTTTTGCAACTCCATTTTTGTTGCTTTCTTCGATAGGTTTTAACATTTATCTCAAAAACATTTTACTTGAAATACACTGCTGGCCTGCTTGCCAATGAACATAAAGAAAAAATATGTATTTTGCGTTGTTAGATTCAACCACTTATTTGAGTAGAGCTTCGAAAGATGAAAATAAGAAAAGGGAAAATAAAAAAAAAAAATCTTTTAGCATTTAATAGGGAAAATGTGAACACTATGAAATTAGCCTAAATACTAGGTGGTCAAAAGTTTAAGACCACACTGAAACGAAGCGTTAATCGGTAAACACGTAACGAAATTTAGTAATTTGTGTTCAAGCATTAGCGTTGTCAACATCTCCCACTAACATCTCCTGTGTTACATTGGGTAAAAACATGCCAAAGGCTAAAAGGTTGACAGAGTTTGAACGTAGCAGAATTGTCGAGCTGCAAAAGCAAGGTATCTCTCAACGTGCCATCGCTGGTGAGATTGGGAATAGTAAAACTGCTGTTGCAAATTTCTTAAAAGACCCTGAGGAATACGGAACGAGAATTTTAAGTGGTCGGCCCAAGAAAATTCTGCCGGCTTTGAGTTGTTCGGCAAGACACCAGCCGATCATCGAACCAGATTAAGAACCTTACGGACGCAGAATGCAGCTCAAGAACAATAAGACGGCTTCTACGAGAGAAAGGCTTTAAAAACCGTAAATGTCTTCAAAGGCCACGCCTCCTTCCACACCACGAAACAGCTCAGTTAAACTTTGTTGAGAAGCACCAAATATGGGACGTAGAAAAATGGAAGAAGGTTTTGTTCTCTGATGAGAAAGCATTTAACCTGGATTGTCCAGATTACTTCCAACGTTACTGGAACAATAAGCATATCCAACCGGAGACATTTTCTACACGACACAGTGGAGGAGATTCCATCGTGATCTGGGGTGCTTTCTCCTTCCATATAACAATGGAGCTTCAGGTTATACAGGGACGTCAAACAGCAGCTGACTATATTGGCATGTTGGATAGAGCATCCTGATTGACTGAAGGTCCTCGCTTGTATGGAAATGACTGGATCTTTCAGGAGGACAACGTTGCAATCCATAATTCCCGCAAGGCAAAGGGCTTTTTTATGGCGAATAACACGATTCTTTCGGACCATCCAGCGTGTCCCATTGAAAATTTTTGGGAGTGGATGGCAAGGAAAGTCTATAAAAATGGACGTCAATTTCAAAGAGTACATAATCTTCGTGAAGCCATCTTCGCCACTTGGGATGACATTCCAGCCAGCCTTCTGCAAACGCTTGTATCGACCATGCCAAAGCGAATATGAGAGTTGCACACTTACTACTGAGACCTCTTGTTGGGCATTTCCTACCCTGTTTAGAACTTCCTTTTGGTACGGGCTTAAAGTTTTGACCAGCTAGTATTTAGATTAATTTCATAGTGTTCAAATTTTCCTATTAAATGCTAAAAAAAGTTTTTTATTTTTATTTTCCCTTTTCTTATTTTCGTCTTTCGAAGCTCTACTCAAATAAGTGGTTGAGTCTAACAACGCAAAATGCATATTTTTTTTTAATGTTCATTAACCTTAAGATTTTGGCCAGCAGTGGACTGTGGTGATGATCAATGGTCTTTAAAGTATGTTTGTTGTGTATGCCGTATTTCCTTTACGTTACAGTCGTAAGAAGTTCGTCTTAGATATCCTTTTTATTACTGTTTATCTTTTACCAACAGCACTTTTTATTTATACATAAGTTGAAAATTTTGATCGTGTGTTTGGATTTCTTACGAATAAAATGAAAGTAAATTAACAAATTGAAAATCATATCTTCACAATAAGTTACAAACTCGTATTGTTAGAAAACGAGTTTGACTTTGTGTGTAACAACATTTAGAATTAATTACGAAAAAGAACCGCTTAACCCAATAAAATAAAATAACAAAATTGTCAAATCATTCCAAAATGACATTTTTAATGCCATCGCTTGAGGTATAGTAGCTACTATCTATATGTATAAAATATTGGGAATACTCAGTTAACTGTAAAACGAGACTGTAGGACAATATGTAAACTAATATTCAAATTTGAGGCATTGTTCCACGTTCTCCTCTTAAGTAATTGTGTATTAATGTTCATCAAAGTATGTTTTGTACGTGAAATTCTCTATTAATGTTCATCAAAGTATGTTTTGTACGTGAAATTCTCTATTAATGTTCATCAAAGTATGTTTCGTACGTGAAATTCTCTATTAATGTTCATCCAAGTATGTTTTGTACGTGAAATTCTCTATCAATGTTCATCAAAGTATGTTTTGTACGTGAAATTCTCTATTAATGTTCATCAAAGTATGTTTTGTACGTGAAATTCTCTATTAATGTTCATCAAAGTATGTTTTGTACGTGAAATTCTCTATTAATGTTCATCAAAGTATGTTTTGTACGTGAAATTCTCTATTAATGTTCATCAAAGTATGTTTTGTACGTGAAATTCTCTATTAATGTTCATCAAAGTATGTTTTGTACGTGAAATTCTCTATTAATGTTCATCAAAGTATGTTTCTTACGTGAAATTCTCTATTAATGTTCATCAAAGTATGTTTCTTACGTGAAATTCTCTATTAATGTTCATCAAAGTATGTTTTGTACGTGAAATTCTCTATTAATGTTCATCAAAGTATGTTTTGTACGTGAAATTCTCTATTAATGTTCATCAAAGTATGTTTTGTACGTGAAATTCTCTATTAACGTTCATCAAAGTATGTTTTGTACGTGAAATTCTCTATTAATGTTCATCAAAGTATGTTTTGTACGTGAAATTCTCTATTAATGTTCATCAAAGTATGTTTTGTACGTGAAATTCTCTATTAATGTTCATCAAAGTATGTTTTGTACGTGAAATTCTCTAGTAATATTTCATCAATATATCGCTTGCATGTGAAGTTGTCTATTAATATTCCATTAATGTATAGTTTGCACGTGAAATTGTATGTTATTGTTCCATCAGTGTATGTTTTGCACGTGAAATTCTTTATTATTTAACGTAAGTCTATTATTCTTATTGATTTATTTTGATTTCTCAACAATTATTTCTCCTTATCCACATAAAACCTTGTCCTAAGGAAATTAATAATAATAATAATAAGTAATAATACATTTATCGTATCGAGTTTAAAGCCCTGTTTTCTGTAAGAGAGTAATGTATTGAAAGAACTAGAAACTACGTTCTGAAAAGTTTCTTGAATCTAATAAAACTCCATAACGTCATAGCCTACGTTAAGAGTATTAATAGTTTTCTAAATGTATGTTATTACAAGTAAAGCTGAAGCCATAAAGATTAAACTTTGTAGAATTTAATTACATATAACCAAACTTTAACTAAAAATCATGATGTTTCTTATAAAAACGCTAAATCGTCAATTCCTAGTTTCAGTGTCTATTATTTTTAACGGGTTGAATTTGCGCTGTAAGATAAGGACCTTAGATATCTGTATTATATCAATATGTTTTACTGTTTTAGCCTTTATGTTATTTATATGTTCAAACAAAATGTCCTTAGGAAGAAGTAAAAACGTTGATGAAGACATTCAGGACGTTATAATGTCATATATGCATATCAAATACAAATAATAAAAGTCGCTTTTACTAAAAAATAACGTCACAGTTATAGCTTACCTGTGAGTTTAATTGATATTAACTTCTGAACAAAGAAATCTATCGATCTAAATCAGAACTGAAAGGTTTATGGCCGAAAACGTCGTTAAGAGTGTTGTTGTTGTTTTTTGAATTAAGCACAAAGCTACACAATGGGCTATCTGTGCTCTGTCCACCACGGGTATCGAAACCCGGTTTTTAGCGTTGTACGTTAAGAGTAATGGTAAACAACTATTCATAGCAACTTAAACATTATGTTAAAACTATATTACTTATAGTAATAACAATACATTGTTGCGTCAGTTGGTTACCGTCTACGTAAACAATATTTTTTACCATAAACCAAATAATATCTTTCGATGTTCAACCAGACCTGAGCTAGTTTGTTTGTTTATGAATTTCACGCAAAGCTACACGAGGCCTACTTGCGCTAGCCGTCCTTAATTTAGCACTGTAAGACTAGAGGTAAAGCAGCTAGTTATCACCACCTACCGCCAACTCTTGGGCTACTATTTTACCAATGAATAGTGTGATTGACCGTCACATTATAACGTCCACCATGGCTGAAAGAGGGCGAGCATGTTTTTTGCGACGGGGATGTGAACCCACGACCCTCAGATTACGAGTCCAATGCCTTAACCCACCTGGCCATAGCGGGCCCATATCTAGAGGTTCATTCTAGTCCTAAGTCTATGTACTAAATTAACGTTGTATAATAAATATTATAATAAAAAATCTAAATTAAATCTAGAATATCAGAATTAATCGCATTTTAATATAAATTTTTGCACAATATTATATGCATTATTAACAAGTTCACGGTTTTACTTACGCAGTTAGTTACTTAAAATAGCAATTATACAGTCTTAAGAGAGTGAAACATGTGTGGAACTTGATAAAGTTTGTTATTCGAACAACAAAGTGGTTAAAGACATGAGTAGAATGCAACGAATAGTTTATTTTTGGTTAACAATTTACATTTCACTGTTTTGAGTTCTAATAAAACAAGGAATTGCCCTAAATAATAATAATAATAAACAGTCTGTTAATCCTGCTGCTCGTTTAAAAGATATGAATTTGAAATCCAAAACCATCAACTGATTCATTCGCTGGGAATTTCTACAAATATTCTATATAATTTTACTAACTTTAATTGTTATAGATAATCTATAACAAGACGTAATAACTTAAAGTTCGGATTAATTCTTGAGACTAGATAATACCCAGTGATCAAACTAAAGTTACATACTGAAGAAATTCGAGCTAATTTGAAAATCAGTTAGCACACTCGCAGAAGAGAAACTATAGTTCGTGTATTAAATGTTGGTAGTAATAGCTTGTGTCGTATTTCTAGCTCTTGTTTTAATCTGTTAAAACTATAGACGACTAACCAGGAAAGGAAATGCATTGAATGCTTAGATACATGTACTTATATAACTAGATCACCTGAGATGCTTCTTATCAGCATGATACTGTTTGTAACCATCTTCATGTGTGATATAATGTTTCTCTAAGAACATCCTAATAAGGTTAAACAAAGGATTACGAGAAAACGTAAAAAACATTAATATTTAATATAAGTAACAAGCTTAAATTTCTCAGCAGCATAAAAAAGCTCATTTGTGTTTTAATGAAAAAAAACAACAACAACTAAACAATGGTATATCTTGACCTCAGGGATCGAACACCGAATTATAGAGTTATGAGTCCTGAAAGTAAACGATTTGTTTATTTGTTTGAAGTTAAACACAAAACAACACAACGGGTGTCGAAACGCTAATTTTAGGGTTGTAAATCGTCAGACTTACCGCTGTGCCACTGGAAGACCAAGGTAAACGAACATTAAACAATCGGTAATGTGAAACGATTTATATGTAAATTATAAGTACACATTCGTATTAGACCGCTATGGTTCGTGTCAACATAATTACTCACGGTTCAGAGACAAGTTTAATTTTAAAGTAGTTTTTTTTAATGAAAATGTAAATTATATGTTACATGGTTTATGATCATTTCTTAGAACTTTCTCTCGACAGAAAAATAGCTTCTTACAGAAACTGGCATATAATTAGTTAAACGTATCCAGTTAATTACATAAATAATCCTCACAGGGACTAATATTATCTTAAACTTGGAACAAAAGTAGATCAAGGAAATTAAGTTTGTTTAAAATAACACGTGATTCACGTTCAAAACCTGTGAATTATACGTGACTGATTTTGTTGAAAGATTGACCATATTTTTATCCATTACATGGTGATACTAAAATGAATTAAATCTTCATCTGACCAGTAATGACTTCAACCAATATTTTACGTTTTTGTGGGATATACCATTTCAACATAAATTTGTCTTCTAATTTGATTTCGACTAATATGTTTCTATTTAACCACATATAAAACCACTAACACAAACAAGATAGTTAAGCTATTCATTTACTCACAATGTTTACAAAACAAATGGCCAAACCAAAGCAATTTTTCTCTAACCACGATAGTAATTCAATTTTGTCTAGATAAATTTCAGGTTAGCTCATACTTTTTTTTGTATTGTTTTCCTTACCTTAGACTGGGAAATAAATATTGTTTTGCTTTATGTTTTTATATTTATGGCAAACCTGTCAGTCGCCATCTTTAATTTTGAGTTTATGGTCAGAAAGTAGCATCCCACTACACTTAAAGAGCTTTAAAAGCAGAAGTGTTCTCGTAACACAAAGGAACAAGTGTGATGTGCACAACTGGTATTGAAATCCTGGTTTTACTGTTATAAGCCTTCAGACTCACCCCCAAGTCACTGGGG
The DNA here is from genome assembly GCF_004210375.1 of Tachypleus tridentatus. Lineage (NCBI taxonomy): Eukaryota > Metazoa > Arthropoda > Merostomata > Xiphosura > Limulidae > Tachypleus > Tachypleus tridentatus. The sequence continues at coordinate 11,942,960 of NC_134835.1, read as the reverse complement.
CGCCTAAGGAGTGGAACATATTTTGTGTTGCTAGATGGATTCGAACTTGTATCGTTTATTTTTGTTACAAACACTCTGTTTTTTAAATATCTTCAAAAGCAATATTAAAAAAAAATCCATATTAAACTCATTATGACAAAACATAAAAGTAATCTTATATCCTTCCGATATTCATATATATATATTTTAAGTCCATAACGACTAAACATATCCATTCATTTCCAAAATAATCTGAGCATGGAAACTCCATTAGCAAGGTTGAGGACATTATCTATTGGTGTTGGGGAAAAGAAACAGACACATAACGAAACTGAAGAACTGAGCACAATAACCGTGCTCTGAGAACTAGATTATAAGTACATCATACTAGGAAATAGGCATATAATGTACTCTAAAGCTCACATTGCTCCCTGAAATATTATATCTGAATTTATCGTCTTAAAACAATCTACTTTTGGCGGTATTTTTCCATACTTCTATTTCAATGTGAAAAGCATATTAACTTATGCATGAGGTTGAAAGAAAAATATGGCTTTAATTTCTCTTCCGTTTTATCGTGTATAAAAACATAACTCATGTTTATCTCAAAAACCGTACCCTGTTAATACACTTATAACCTTTTTCTTTAATGTTACACAAACAGAGGGTGCTTCAAAACAACGCGAGTCGTAAGTTTAGGTTATATTACTATAAATAAATATTCATACACACTGTAGAGCTTATAATTTCTTTTAGAATGCATCCAGTGACTACCACACTTTATAAGAACGAATTGCAAATGGCAATACAGAGGGTGGTGCCCCGAGCAACATTTTTACTTCCTATATATTTGGTTACGCTGTTTCACAAAGAAATGCCATCAAATTGAGGTGCATTGCTGGCGAATGTTGTGTTTAATAGCCAGTCCGAACAACATTTTTTTTAATGTTAAGCAATATACAAACAAAGGTTGTACTATTTGAAACCACACACACACACACATACCCAGATCTGAATTAGCGCCCTCATCTGTAAAGTGAAGGTTACAAAAATATATATTAAAATTAAATTGTGCATATCTCATGGAATCTCTGACAAGATAACAAAAAATATGTATTCAAAGTTGTGCTGTTGTTTGGAGTTAAGCACAAAGCTACACCATAAGCTATTTGTGCTCTGCCCACCATGGGTATCGAAACCCGGTTTATAGCGCAGTAGGTCTACAAACATACTGCTATGACAGTGGACGACTATTTAAAATCTATAAAAACTCATACATTAAGACATATCTCAAAATCAACAGATAGTTTCGTAATTATATGTTTGGATTTTTTATAAACTACCCAAGTGATTACCTGGATTGAGCCAATTACGTGTATCGAAACCATATTTACAGCCTTATAAGTCCGCAAACTTGTTGCTACGACGCCACTAGGTGTCTTTTCGTAAAAAAAGTGCAAAGATAGAGCTGAATTACAGGGATTTCTTCTGCCCAAATACCTGTTAAATACTTCAGTATAGCTTTAATGACATACCTGTTATGTTTCCCAAAGTCACTCTAATGACATACTCGTGTTGTTGTAATGACATAACTATTAAGTCTTCAAATATAACTTTAATGGCATATATGTCAAGTCTTCAATGTAGTTCTATTAACACACCTGTTAAGCTTCTAATAGTCCTATTGAGGTATCTGTAAAACTTTTGTTGCTTGATGTAAAAATACAGGCTCGGGTTGGTTAGGTGGTTAAGGTGCTCGACTCCTAATCTCAGGGTCGTGGGTTTGAATTCCTATCGCACTAGACGTGCTCGTCTTCTTTTTTTAAGCCGTGGGAACGTTATAATGATGCGATCAATCCCATCATTTGTTGGAAAAAGAATAATACAAAAATTAGCGGTGAGTTGTGATGACTAGCTGCCTTCCCTTTAGGCTTACACTGTAAAATTAGGAATGGCTAGCGCAGATAGCCATCGTGTAACTTTACGCGAAATTCAAAAATAAACTTAATGCAAATATCGAAGTCGTAGTGCTGGTAATATTTTGCTTTCAAATAAGATACTTTATCAATAATGCTACTGCATAGTATAGATACAAATAAAAAAAAATCTCACAATATCGCTATTTGGAACTATTTAGAAATGAATTTATTATCGTATGAAATTAAAATGTTATCGTAAAATTACTAATTATGAAAGTATATAACATACTAGCGTACGTATCCCCTTCAGTCGGGTTATTGGGTTCATATATTCTATATGATTATATTAATGAGTGTATTTTTAGCAGAAAATTATAACAGAAATATACAAGCGCGCTCTCGCATGTGAGTGTTTGTATATTTGTATATGATTTGCATTTAAAATATAAGGAACCACTTCTTTTCCCTCTGTGTTTTTTATAGCTTGCTTCATTAAAAACACTTAGATAAGTATTAATACCCAGGTTCACACCCTCGGGGTCTACTTAGTATGAGCGCAAAATTCAGTTTTCTAGATTCTTCCCATTTAGAGCTCTGGTGGTCATACACACACAGACACAAAGACACTAATGTGCGCGCGTACATGAATCTCTGTCTGTCTGATGAGATTTATCAGAAATCACTTCTTTCTTTTGTCGTTTTATTCTTGGTGTTATGGAGGCCGCAGACAAAAATATACAGACACACCCTATCATTACTAAAGGTATATTCCACACATAGTGGTGTTCAAAATAAATAAGTTTTATCTTATTTCTGTTAGATAATAACTAATAAACCTACACAATTCATATTGAGTTAACAGATCAACAAGATAACCCATGTCAACACATCATTGCTTCCCCGTTGACAAAAGGCACAGATTTCTAGGATAGTTCTATACACAAAGTTCACAAGTACTGTTCATCAAACTACGCCATCATTAGGATTCACAGAACGAATGAAATGAAGTTTGTGTTGACACGTGGCAGAGAAAGGACATCTATTGTGATCCTGGGACAATGGATGCGTTGAGAGCAGATAGTGTTTGACAGTACGATAATGAACTACACGTAAAGAATGTTTTCACATTTAGTCCTTAATAATATCCCCTTTTAGTCTACGGACTTATAAAGTTAAAAATCGGGTTTTTATACCGGTGGCTGACAAAACACAGTCAATCCTTTAGTTATCTTTGTGCTTAAAGTCGAACAAACAGTCCTTAAGTATGTAACGTACATGACCCATTGTATAAACTCAACATGCTAACACAATCGTAGTAGACCGTAGTTTACTAAAATTCAGTATGTTGGAGAGAAGACTTAGTTTTTCTTCATTATCATCTAGGCCCGGCATGGGCAGGTGGGTTAAGGCGTGCGACTCGTAATCTGAGGGTTGCGCCAAATCCCAATCGCGCTAAACATGCTCGCCCTTTCAGCCGTGGGGACATTATAATGTGACGGTCAATCCCACTATTCGTTGGTAAAAGAGTAGCCCAAGAGTTGGCGGTGGGTGGTGATGACTAGCTGCCTTCCCTCTGGTCTTACACTGCTAAATTAGGGACGGCTAGTACAGATAGCCCTCGAGTAGCTTTGTGCGAAATTCCAAAAACAAACAACAAACAAACATTATCACCTTTGTGTAATACTAACTGTGTCATTTTTTGTTTCTATTTTTCCTTCTCCAATTCAAACTTCATCACAACAGTACATTAAAGCAGCTTGTAACAATTTACTTAAGCCTTACACCAAAAATGACTAATATGACAGATGCGGCCCTTATAATTTTTAACAACGATTTTTTACCTCAGCTGTATTACTTCTATATAATAACAATAACGGGCCCGGTATGGCCCGTTAATGAGTTAACGGATACGTAACGCACATAGCTTTTATTAAACTGCTGAAAGAATAAAGACAAAAACTGAGTTAATAAATTTTATGTCATTGGGTTTTTGTACTTTTGACTTTTTGTTAGGCCTAGCATGTCCAAGCGTGTTAAGGCGTGCGAATCGTAATCTTAGGGTCTAGGGTTCGCACCCCCGTCGCGCCAAACATGCTCGCCTTTCAGCTGTGGGGGTGTTATAATTAGACGGTCAATCCCACTATTCGTTGGTAAAAGAGTAGCCCAATAGTTGGCGCTGGGTGGTGATGACTAGCTGCTTTCTCTATAATTTTACACTACTAAATTACGGACGGTTAGCGCAGATAGCCCGCGAGTAGCCTTGCGCGAAATTCAAAAAATAACATATAATAATCACAATTTCAAGAAATAACCTTATTAACCTTTGTTTATATTATGTTCTTTAATTATGTTTACTTTTATTTCAACAATATTTGGGGGATGTTGAAGAAAGAATTGACTAACTTATTCTAAATTAATTTCGTGTCAAATTTCACGTTACGTTTTTGTTGCCCAAGTGTTTATTCTTGATGTTTGAACCAGTATTCAATCAGTATTCAATTTTACACTACTAAATTACGGACGGTTAGCGCAGATAGCCCGCGAGTAGCCTTGCGCGAAATTCAAAAAATAACATATAATAATCACAATTTCAAGAAATAACCTTATTAACCTTTGTTTATATTATGTTCTTTAATTATGTTTACTTTATTTCAACAATATTTGGGGATGTTGAAGAAAGAATTGACTAACTTATTCAAAATTAATTTCGTGTCAAATTTCACGTTACGTTTTTGTTGCCCAAGTGTTTATTCTTGATGTTTGAACCAGTATTCAATCAGTATTCAATTTTACACTACTAAATTACGGACGGTTAGCGCAGATAGCCCGCGAGTAGCCTTGCGCGAAATTCAAAAAATAACATATAATAATCACAATTTCAAGAAATAACCTTATTAACCTTTGTTTATATTATGTTCTTTAATTATGTTTACTTTTATTTCAACAATATTTGGGGGATGTTGAAGAAAGAATTGACTAACTTATTCAAAATTAATTTCGTGTCAAATTTCACGTTACGTTTTTGTTGCCCAAGTGTTTATTCTTGATGTTTGAACCAGTATTCAATCAATAAGACTGTCGTTTGATTTAATAAGGCTTACAGAACAATACTGAGCACAATAAAGGATTTAATCTGGTTTATTAGAGCTAAAACGCGAAGTTCTATATTTTGCGGGGGACAGAACCAAGGTGACCTATTTATGTGGCTTTGAGTTAAAAAATAAAGTGTGCTATTAAAGTATATAACATTGGAAATACATAAGGTATCATTAAAAATAAGTTAGAAGCACAAGTAAAACTAGGTAATAAATCATTGAAAGTTGTTCTGAAACTTATATTTATTTCAAATAACCTACAGGCGATTAAGCGACTAGAAGTGGTCTGAGTTTAAGAGTACTTGCTACAGTACAAAAGTTACAACGTGCGAATTGTAATATATTGTAAATATTTCTCCACTTAAAGTTGCCGGATATGCAGTGGGTGCTGGTGACTGATTTACCTCCATTTTATCAGAATGATTATTTGTCCAAGCCAGTTAGATACGAGCTTTCTCATTTCTCTTTTTCCTTAAATGGTTGGCCAGGTGATTAAAGCCCTCGACTCGTAATTTGAGGGTCGCAGGTTCGAATCCCCGTCACACCAAGCATGTTCGCCTTTTCATCCGTGGAGGCGTTATAATGTTACATTCAATCCCACTATTCGTAACCCAAGAGTTGGCCGTTGGCGGTGATGACTAGCTACATTCCCTCTAATTTTACACCGCTAAATTAGGGACAGCTAGCGCAAATAGCTCTTGTATAGTTGTGCGCGAAATTCGAAACAAACCACTCCAATCCTTAAATGGTGAATATTATACAGAGATGTTGCTAAGAAACTGCCTTATAGGCAATATATTCTTTGTTACAGATTCAGACATCTGATACAACTTCATAATTTAAGGCAAATTACACGAGTAAAATCAATTATCTAATAACATGTGTAACATAAAAGTCTACTTGTTTTAAACTATCACGTTTACAATCAATACTGAATAAAGGTGCATCTAAACCTAAACCACAGATGTATGTAGATATTCCTAACTACAGGGAAGACCATTAACTCGCAGATGTGTTGACACATTCATAACTATAAGAGATGAGGTAGAACCACAGATATAGAAAGGTATTTTTATCAAAGAGATAAGCAACAGCAGCAAATTAATATAAGTATTTATAATTACAACTCGGCTTCAAAGTTGTTGTTTTTTCAAGTAATCTAATATACATAGATAGATAGACAGTGCATTGCTGCTATCAAATATAACATTATTATAAAACAAAGACAATTCAAATCCAAATCACACATTGAATAGATTAAATAAATCTGTTCAAAAATTTAAGCTTAAAAGTAAAATATGAATCAGAAATATGTCCTGCTAAATATTATGTCGGACACATTAATAGCTAGTTAAATGTGTAGTCACACCTACTTAACAAATGACATTTACAAAACTTTTATCAACTGTTACAAAGTGTTAATCAAACAACAAATACTTTATGCCATTTTAAAATCAACCAATTAGGTCACTTGATGGAGTTGTGTGTGAATAGGTTAGATAGTTACATACATTAGTAGTGTAGTCTTGTTCTAGTAGTTATCTGTTTAATTTTTTTCAGAGTCACAAAGAGTTTGTTTGTTTATTTTTGAATTTCGCACAAAGCTACTCGAGGGCTATCTGCGCTAGCCGTCCCAAATTTAGCAGTGTAAGACTAGAGGGAAGGCAGCTAGTCATCACCACCCACCGTCAACTTTGGGCTACTCTTTTACCAACGAATAGTGGGATTGACCGTCACATTATAACGCCCCCACGGCTGAAAGGGCGAGGATGTTTGGCGCGACCGGGATGCGAACCCGCGACCCTTTGATTACGAGTCGCACGCCTTAACACGCTTGGCCATGCCGGGCCGTCACAAAGAGACTTTATGCACTTGTCGTTCATGACACTTATGGGAAGACATCTAGCCACTATGTCACCGAGAAAAAAGTTGGGTTATTATAGTCAGACAAAGATAATGAAATATGATGGCCAATCTAATAAGATGCCAAATAAGCTACTCTTTTACCAATGACTAGTGGAATTTCCTGCTACATTATAATTCTCCTACGGCTGAAAAGACGAGCATATTTGGTGTGACGGGGATTCGAATCCACGACCATCAGATTACGAGTCAGGCTCCCTAAACACCTGGCCATGTCGGACCCATGATAGAGTTCATTACCAATGTGGATGTACAACGCTAAAATCAGGGGTTCGATTCCCCTCGATGGGCCCAGCAGATAGCCCGATGTGGCTTTGCTACAAGAAAACACACCCACTCAAAGTGGATGATAGTGATAAAGGGATGGAACATTGAGTTCATGTAGGTGTTATGTGTTTGTAGTTTTATGAAATACAAAGTCAAAAAATATTTCCTTAACTTAATATTTTAAATGACAAAATTATGTTACATTCGTATATTAAATTATCCGGTAACATGTTGCTATTGTATTTCCCTTGGTATATCTAATTCCGTTGACATTTGTAATTCTGTTTTACTATTCCTTTAAATCAGTATAACGAAATATCATAAAGTATGACAGTACTTAACGTTAGGAATCGTGCTGAAACAAAATGGCGGCCACAAAACTCACCAGTTAAAAACCACGTTTAAAATATCTGAATATTAACAATGACTATTTCAAAGTATTGACTGAGCAAAACTGAAACTTACTGTTGCGTAAATCTCCATATGGAGTGAATCAAAATTTTCATATTTCAAGAATTTTTTTTTCAAGTAAATAAGTATTTGTTTGTTTGTTTTGGAATTTCGCAGAAAGCTACTCGAGGGCTATCTGTGCTAGCCGTCCCTAATTTAGCAGTGTAAGACTAGAGGGAAGGCAGCTAGTCATCACCACCAACCGCCAACTCTTGGGCTACTCTTTTACCAACGAATAGTGGGATTGACCATCACATTATACGCCCCCATGGCTGGGAGGGCGAGCATCTTTAGCGCGACGCGGGCGCGAACCCGCGACCCTCGGATTACGAGTCGCACGCCTTACGCGCTTGGCCATGCCAGGCCCAGTAAATAAGTAATTGACTTTTCCAGACTAGCGTACAAAAAACAACAAAAACAAAAACCGACGAATCTTATATGAGTAATTCTTTCACACAACTATTTCGTACGTGGTCCCAATTATATTTAAGGGTAGGTGAGTAGAAATTTTGATGAGCAATAAGTACGAATTGCTAACACACAAAAATATAATTAATAAAAAGGTTTATTCTGTTTGTTTAGAATTAAGCACAAAACTACATAATTGACTATCTGTGCTATGTTCACCATGGATATTGAAACCTAGTTTCTACTGGTGTGAGTCCAGTAGACATACTACTGGTGGGTTAATAGAAATGAAACAAGCGGGTATAATATTTGTTCTTAATTTTATGGAGTGATGTATGATCCATGTATACATAACCTAGCAAAGTATAGTAATATTACAAAAAATATTAAAACAAAAAAAGTCTTGTTTGTTTGTTGTTGAATTTCGCACAAAGCTACTCGAGGGCTAACTGTGCTAGCCGTCCCTAATTTAATAGTGTAAAACTAGAGGGAAGGCAGCTAGTCATCACCACCCACCGCCAACTCTTGGGCTACTCTTTTACCAACGAATAGTGGGATTGACCTTATAATTATAACTCCCCCACGGCTGAAAGTGCGACCATGTTTGGCGCGACGGGAATGCGAACCCTAGACCCTCAGATTACGAGTCGCACGTCTTAACACGCTTGGACATGCTAGGCCTAACAAAAAGTGAAAAGTACAAAAACCCAATGACATAAAATTAATTAACTCAGTTTTTGTTACATTGTATTTCTTCTTTCATCAGTTTAATAAAAGCTATGTACGTTACGTATCCGTTAACTCATATCTGTCTTTATGAGTCTGTTTCTTTGTTTGGAATTAAGCGCAGAGCTACACAATGGGTGTGCTCTTCCCGCCACTGATATCGAAACCCGATTTTTAGTGGTGTGAGTCAGCAGACATACCATACTGCCGTTCTATTGGTGGGCTTATGAATCTGTAAAATGTTGTATTATGTAACATTCCAGTTTTTACATTTAATACTGTTCTAATATTTTAATTATTTTTTTAATATAATACTATTCTAATACTTCCACCACTATTAATTGTTCTGAGATTTCAACGAATTTTATTTTTGTATTTTCACAGCAAATAATCTACTTATTTATTCAAAGGTAAATCAGATTAATAAACATTACAAAATTAACAAATTAATACTGCAAGTTACAAAATTAACAAATTAATACTGCAAGTTCCAAAATTCACAAATTAATACTGCAAGTTACAAAATTAACAAATTAATAATACAAGTTACAAAATTAACAAATTAATACTCCAAGTTACAAAATTAAAAAAATTAATACTGCAAGTTACAAAATTAACAAATTAATACTACAAGTTACAAAATTAACAAATTAATACTACAAGTTACAAAATTAACAAATTAATATTACAAGTTACAAAATTAACAAATTAATACTGCAGGTTACAAAATTAACTAATTAATATTACAAGTTACAAAATTAACAAATTAATACTACAATTTACAAAATTAACAAATTAATACTACAAGTTACAAAATTAACAAATTAATACTGCAGGTTACAAAATTAACTAATTAATTACATTTATATTTATTAAAGTGAGAACTAAATATTTCAAGTCCGAAAACTGTATACTCTATACCAGAATCTTTCAAATGCAATAATACTTTAATCGATAACATTATGAAGTGATAAATACGTTTAATAGAAGATTTATAGATCCGTACGTAGAAAGGTACATGCTTTCAGAAAATGGTTAAATACTGAACTTGTCAAACTTTCTGAAGAAAATTGAAACAGTACAGGCTATTATTAATGGGTATTTTAAAATAACATTAAACTCAGTTAAGGGACTGGATATCGTTCGTAAACCTTAAGTTCATTATTTGTTTCCAAAGAATTTCAATTGAAAATGAAGTTTAGGATGAGTATAGATATTTAATTTCATACATTAACGTTTCGCGAAAAAAGGAAATCTATGATTTTGTAAAAAGATCAGCCTGTATTACCAACGTTTCGAGTTAATAAATGGATAAAACAGGATTGGTCATGCTAATAAATATGTGAAACGTTGTGTTTATATTTCAATAATGCCTTTTTATATGATTAAATATACAATGAAAGGAAATAAATGGGAACATTTTCTGGAACCCAAATCTGTGAACCTAAAATAGTGTAACAGTGAGAACTTATGGTTCGGAGAAGAATATAGAACATTAAAATATAGTATAAACATATGAAAAATATAAACTGAAACATAGAAGGTCTATGTTAATTATGAAAAGAATTTTAAGGATAGACTTTAGCAAAAAAATAATAATAATTCGAAAAGGTCAAAGAAGTTTGATTTGGATATGGTTGAAAGATTTTGAGCTGTTTAATATCATTTAAACCGCGTATTAAACAAGCAGATGAAAGATGAATATTTTCCATTTAGATGTAGAGTTAAGGGTGAAACATTCCCTGTTGGGAGGCTATAGATGCAGGGTTATGTGTGAAACATTGCCTGTTTGATTGGTATAAATGCAGTGCTAAGCCTGAAACATTGCCTGGTTAAATGATATAGATGCAGGACTAGGCGTGGAACAATGCCCGTTCAAGTGATATAGGTGCAGGGTTAATCACACCTTATAAGAACAATTGATACAAGCCAGTAAAATGGCTTTTTCACAGATACTGTCTCAGGTACCATGACCATGTTTAAAGCCTATAAATTAAGTTTTCTGCGATTTACGACAGAGCAATGCTATCACGAGTAGATTTATAACTCAAGGATGCCGTTATAGTTCAGATGGGCAGAGTTACAAAATAATGATACGAAACGCTGTCATAAACCATATTTAAACAATATAAACCCACAATGGTCTACTGGGACTATATGGGGGAACTTCAAAAATATATGTTCAAAAGATACTGAAGTAATTTTAATTTATTTAGCCATTTGTCTCATGAAAACAACCGTTAATTATTTTGTGTTGTGGTTGGAAGCTTGTGAACATTTGACTTGTGAGCCATCTTTGAGAACTTGGAAATGTTTGTTTATTGTATTGGTAAGAACATCATGTGTTATGCCCAACTTTTTACAATGTGTTTTAGGGTGGGTGGATTTTTCACAATATTCTAACAACAGCCTTTGTTTTATGCTGGAAGCCGTTAGTCTGAGTTGACGTGTGGTGTGGTTTTATTTGAGTGTGGTGTGGTTTTATAGCCTTTTCTGTTTTCGTGAAGAATATTGGAAACGTTGTGTTCGTTTCGCTTTCTAGATCGTGTACCAGTCTCGCAACGCAAATGACTTTCCACTAAAAGTGTCAAGTATATATCTATATATACTTAGGTGAGGCCTAAGTCGAGCAACAGTGTACGTTTTAATGAACGGAAAGACCTTATAAGTGCTAAACATGTCACGTGTAAAACCACACCTCGAACCTGCAACAACACCCTAGCCAATCAACCAGTGAAAATCATTGCTATAATGTTTCATCAATCGTCTGTGTTCGCATAAAACGACTCTTAAAGGGCTTTAAACCATCCGAAGTTGATACAGCACAATACATCACATCCATAGGTTTAAAACGTATTAAAAAATACCTATTAAAATTCCGTTAGCTACGCTATGAAAGGATGAAACCCATTATCCTCTGAAATGGCCCTAATTTCATCAGTTAATGTACAAAAAGCCTTGCCACACAACTAATATCCAACTGTTGTTAAAGGAAATTCGTGATATTTCGAAATGATTAAAATTTGATGTAGTGACAGAAAGAATTCGAAGAGCTCAGTAAACATGAACATTTTCTACAAATGAAATTGATTTCATATTGCTTTTATTAACAAGACTGCAAGAGAAATGCGACATATAATTCCCATTTTAGAATGCAAAAGAATGTAAGGGGTTTTCATTACATTCTCCATATGTTTTTTAAATATTTTTGAACCCATTACATTATCAAATGACTTCATAAAAAAAAAAACTCTTCAGAACGAAACTGTAGGCAGACCGTTAAGACTAGATTCCATGAAATTCCAAACTTCAAGAGAAGTTCTGTTATTGTTACTAAACAGCAGTTCTGACTTTGGACAGCAGGGGGCTTTAATAAGCTTGTATTTACATGTAGAGCTGTTTGACAACGTTTTTTTTGCAAGTAACACATTTCATATATAAGATATATTTTAAAAATTTGTGATATGTTTACTTTTTTATTGTTTAATAATATTATGAGAAAATTAAATTAACATCTTTGCGATTTTTATATTTGAAGCTAACTCTAGATTTTAACAATTTACAATGAATCACTTCCTATTTGTGCTAAACAATATATGTTTCATATTATTATCTAATTTTACTTGATGAATTATTTAAAATATGTGAGTAATTCTTTAATAATATATAGCATTAAGTTATTTGTTTAATAATATACATTATTGTGTTGGCCCTGCATGGTCAGGTGGTTAAGACACTCGACTCGTATTCTGAGGGTCGCGGGTACGCGTCGCCGTCACAATAAACATGTTCGCCATTTTAGCTGTGTGGGCGTTGTAATGTGACGGTCAATCCCACTATTCGTTGGTAAAAGAGTAGCCCAAGAATTGGTGGTGAGTAGTGATGACTAGCTGCCTTCCCTTAATCTTAAACTGCAAAATTAGAGACGGCTAGCGCAGATATCTCTCGTGTAACTTTGTGCAAAATTGAAAATCAAAATATTACTATGTTAATTGTTTAATAATGAACAGTATTATACTTCCTTGTTTAATAATGTACAGTATTATGCTTAATTGTATTACGATATACAGAACTGTATTCCGTATTTTAAGTATAAAGTGTAATGATAGGTAATTTACGTTTAGTATTTACTTAACTCTGTTCATATAAAATATATTCTGTTGTCATATAAACGTGTAAAGTGTATTTCAACGTGTACATATTAGGCTTAACTTCTGAACAATATTATTTTCGTATTTTTGCGTTTACTTTCTCGGTTAACAGAAACATTCCTGAATATACCGACAGTAAAATTTATTTGCGAAAGGAAAAGGAAGTAATAAACACGTGTAGGAATATCTTGTGTTAACAGACACAACAGACAGCCTTCCCACAATTAACTCTTCAGATTTAAATACATTATATAACAACTAAATTTGTTGAACTTACTCGAAACGATGTAATGGAATATTAGCATAAAGATTATTCTTAATTTATTTAACAAAATAATAATAAAAAAATTTGCCTGAACTGATATAACTTGTTACTGGAAGATATGACTTGTTACTGGAGGATATGACTTGTTACTGGAATATATGGCTTGTTACTGGAAGATATGACTTGTTACTGGAAAATATGATTTGTTACTGGAATATATGGCTTGTTACTGGAAGATATAACTTGTTACTGGAAGATATGACTTGTTACTGGAATACATGGCTTGTTACTGGAAGATATGACTTGTTACTGGAAGATATGATTTGTTACTGGAAAAAAAGGACGTAACGTCTTATTTTTCTGTTGTTGTGCAGATAAATCTAAATCGATTACTTTCAAGTTCACGTTGGAGGTTTAATATCCTATTTAAGACGTTCCCTTCCAGTGGCCCAGCGACGAATCCGAAAGCTTACAATGTCAGTATTGTAGCTTTCTATACCAACAGTGGGCACAGCATAGATAGTACATTGTGTATCTTTTTGTGATTAATAATAAATAAACAAATTCAATAAATAAGTTTTGAAGTTACCTACGCTAAACTTATAACCAACTGATGACTTAATAAAATTATCTTATCCAGTCAAAATTGGCATCGACATAGACATTTGTTGATAATTACAGATAAAATGTAACCATCTTCTAACTTATACCGTCATTGTTGGTGATTACTGGTTAAACGGAACACTCTTCTAGCTTTTAAAACTTTGTCTGTGGTTAATGTTTTATTACTGCAGTGTAGACAATAACTTTGTGTCTAATGTTCTTTAATCATCACCACTAATGGTACTACAACAATCTACACCTAAGTATGGTTATGTCTTATACGTAATTAAAAGAAACAAAAATAAAGCTGGTAACTGACATCAATAGCAGCAATAATAGTACATTGATAGCAGACATAGCAACACCATGATAATACATTGATAGTAGACATAGCAACACCATGATAATACATTAATAGTAGATATAGCAACACCATGATAATACATTAATAGTAGACAAGCAACTACAGTAATAGCAACACAGCTACAATAATAGAACATTAATAGGAACTACAATAATAGAACATTAATAGTAGACAAGCAACGACAATAATAGAGCATTAATAGCAGACGCGGCAGCTACAATAATAGAACATTAATAGTAGACACAAGAACGACAATAATAGAGCATTAATAGTAGACGCAGCAGCTACAATAATAGAACATTAATAGTAGACACAGCAGCTACAATTATAGAACATTAATAGTAGACACATCAGCTACAATAATAATATATAAACAGTAGAAATAACAGCTTTCATTGTAATGTTACAAACAGAAGCTATAAATTTCTATTATCATCAGCAATCGTGACTATCTTTATTCATTATCCTGATGTAATTTGTTTCAGAAAAATTATTTAATGTTCGCTGTATTAATTAAATACTTTTTCCAGCGTACGTAGTTATTGAGTTGAAAACATTTTATTAAGTTACAATAGTTGCCTCAAATACATTCACTCTTCCCTGTTCTTGTTTAAATAATCCCTTTGTCAACGGGCCCGACATGGTCAGGTGGTTAAGGCACTCGACTCGCATCCGAGGGTCGCAGGTTCGAATCACCGTCACACCAAACACGCTCGACCTTTCAGCTGTGAGGGCGTTATAATGCCACGTTCATTCCCACTATTAGTTGGTAAAAAAGTAGTCCAAGAGTTGGCGGTGAGTGGTGACGACTATCTACCTTCCCTCTAGACTTATACTGCTAAATTAGGGACGGCTAGCGCAGACAGCCCTCGAATAGCGTTGTGCGAAATTGAAAAAAAAAACAAACCAAAGTAACAAACATTTTAATATTAAATATCTTTATTATATTCATTTTAAAAGCCTTAATGTCCTAATGTATCGGAGATTCAATTTTCTTACAAAATAGTGTGTACAATCAAAGCTTGTCTGTTTGTTTTGAAATTTCGCACAAAGCTACTCGAGGGCTATCTGTGCTAGCAGTCCCTAATTTAGCAGTGTAAGACTAGGGTGGTGATGACTAGCTGCCTTCCCTCTTGTCTTACACTGCTCAATTAGGGACGGCTAGCGCAGACAGCCCTCGTGTAGCTTTACGCGAAATTCAAACCAAATCAACACTATGCTATATTTTTTATTTTTGTTAAAATATATATTGGTAAGAGCAATATTAGGCTGTAAGACATTCAAATATTTATACAGCAGTAAATATCCATTCAGTGAAAATTACTAGTCACGAAGAATAGCTCACCGATAGTAAAATAGCTTTAAGAAATCATGTTAGGTAAACACGACAAGTATATAAAACAACAGTAGTTCCTACAGGCCCTGTGGCACCTGCAATTCAACTCTAAACATAAACAGCTTATCCTTGACAGAGGAGAAACACGAAATATATTGTTTAGTCTTAACCATTTATCATCTTCACGCTAATCTTATAGTGGTCAAGCGGCGGGACAACAGACCCTAAAGACAGACGTTGAAGTATCACTCGAAAAGTATACTTTCTTGGTTGTGACTCCAGTAACGCTGTGGTGACAAGCCATCTCAATACATTTAACATGTCTCACTTTCTTACTCAGATATTAAACCTTTCAAGTTGATGTATATCTGTTCAGAAGTTTCCATGTTGACTATAAAAACTAAATGTTTTGTTTCGGGTGAGACTTTGACAAGTTATTAAAGAGAGAAGCTGAAAATATTTTTGTGACATCTATTTTAGTTCTATAAATTAAACTGCTTATTAAACGTGAAAACGTTTTCATGTTTTCCAGTTGAAGTCGAGATCCTAATACTCTGGAATACCATCCGAATGAGTTTGTTTTTTTCAAGGCAGTTTTCAGAGTAGTACATACTTTTTCCACGTGATCCTGCTTAATAAGAGATTAAACAAGTTATAACGAAGATGTTTACTTTGAACTAATATCCAAATAGAAGATAACTTCATTAACTGTTTAGAGGAAACGCATTCATTGGAAAGGATTCTTATAAAAGTTTTGAATAGAATATGAATCTTTTATGTATGAATAATAGCAATGAAAAGGAACACATAATATAAGCATCCCTGTTGGCGGCCTCTTTTCCTTATATTTGTCAGTTTTATACCTTCAGGAAGTACATTACATAGAATTAAATTTCATAATTCAACTCTTTCTTCGTTTACAGATTAAAGTATATATTTATATTAGTGATAAACAAGTTAATAGGGTTACAAAAATGTATTAAGGCTTCTTATAAATTCTACCTATTTAAATTCAAGAATGAAATATGACTTCGCGTTGTTATCTGAAAATTAGATTATCAAAATTCATGTGATGTTACAAGATAAATCATGGCGGAGAAGACGATCCAGTTAGCTGGAGAAGCGACTGCTATTTCGATTCATTAATATTTCGAAAGCTCTTTACATTTCTACGAAATTTCTAGCATTAAACATGTGCGCTTTTATTTAGAAATCATTAGAAAATGTTAGTTTCATGAGGGAAAACCATTTAGTGCTGACAGGTACAAATCGTTAGTTTTAAATGTAATTTTGGTGTTTCGGTGCCTGGGCATTTCTGTTCATTTTTCAAAACGAAGTTTTATCGTTGCTGGCATGTTATTAACAAGTTTCTGTAGGTACTGCTGGATTATTGTGTTTTCCGATGTCAATAAGATCAGGTGTGAGTAGATTAGTGTAACTTATTGTAAATTTGTATTACTATACGTTGGATTTAGTTTAGCCATCGATCATAATGGAATAAACGTCTTTCAACACCAGAGAAACTTCAGAAACTAGAAGCTGATAAATTTCTTATTTTTATGATCTATCGAAAACCTTTCGTGAGAAATAGTTTGTCTTCCACTGATCTGTTTGTTTGTTTGTTTGAATTTCGCGCAAAGCTACTCGAGGGCTATCTGCGCTAACCGTCCCTAATTTAGCAGTGTAAGACTAGAGAGAAGGCAGTTAGTCATCACCACCCACCGCCAACGAATAGTGGGATTGACCGTAACTTTATAACGCCCCCACGGCTGAAAGGGCGAGCATGCTTGGTGCGACCGGGATTCGAACCCGCGACCCTCGGATTACGAGTCGAACGCTTGGCCATGCCGGGTCGTCTTCCAGTGAACATACATAATAAACTATTATTGAAGCATTAACATTTATTGGAATTTAATATTATGTTTCTATGCAGGGTGTTCGGAAAGTCACTGTGAAGTTTTATAATCATATGTCTATTCAGTCTAATTCAAGCCAGCAACTGATAGCGGTGTTTAGAGACAAAATAAGAAGGATCCAAGCCTGTATTGATGCCAACGGGGGTCACTTTCAACATTGTTTATAATTGTCATTCATATTTACCTCCTGTATTCTATATTGAAACATGTCTGTTAATAAATATATCAGTGTACAGTGACTTTCTGAACATCCTGTATATTTATATGTGCCCATTTTTTTTATATCCACTGAAAGAAAACTTACATTCACAATCTTTTCTGCGCATCTACCGTAAAAAGTGTGGACAGTAAATGTCCTTTATGAATGGAATAGAAGTAACTTAAGAAGAAGTTCATATCATTTTGTTTCTTTTCCTTCTTGAAAACATGAAAAGAAATAACTATTCTTCTGATTCAGCTTATTTATAGATTAAACAAATCTGGGACTTACTTTCAGAAGACATGTTCACAGTTTAATTACCTCATCAATCGTAAAGTAGCGTGAGCATTATTTGATTTTTTTTCATGTTAAGATCACTGGGTAAAGTTAGAATATATAAATATTGAGCCTGAAATTAAAAAAAAAAAAAAACACGCAGTGAGTTATAGTTTTTTTTTCTTTTAATCATAAGATAAGAAGATACGTTGCAAGAAGACCAAATATGTAATTTAAACACCCAGAAAAACTGTGAGGTTTTCCAAGTGTACAGTTTAGAAATATTGTGTGTATCTGTATGTATGTTGAGTTAAATGACAATCGATGTCAGACCATTTCCGAGGACAAATAAATCCATTGATATCAAGTCTCTGGCACAGTAAAGTGCATTTCTTTGCGATATCGAAAAGACAATAATATCTGTGCCAAGGATGACCAAGTGATTAGAAAGTGGTCTGTGGAGCTGAGGATCCTTGGTTAGTGTCCCGCACTTTAGGATAGAGATCAAAGTGTATCTCTCAAAGGAAACAGGCATACTTTGATATCTAGAGTCAGATGACTCTAACAAGATCCTCCCAGAAGACCGATATTTCTAAAATGTGCCTCTAGGGTTTGAAATTTCCAAAGTCCGTCATTAAGGACTGGCGATATCACATGGATAGGAGTTTATTATGTATTTCGCGAGCTAACTATAAATGCCATGCTACGTCATGTTAAATCAATATGCAACTATTTCATTCGTGTTAGTTCTTGAAATTACATTAATTTATACATCATCGTTAGTGCTAACGTTATAATTTTACTTCAATAACAATACTACACAAAACAGTATGAATGCTCAAAATTAATATTTTATGTTTCACAGTTTAAATAATTATATAGGAAGTTCGTAAATATTCATAAGATTAGTATTAATATAAAATATAATTTGTTTCAATTTCGCGCAAAGATACACGAGGGTCATCTGCGCTAGAGTCCGTAATTTAGCAATGTAATACTAGAAGAAAGGCAGCTAGTCATCATCATCCACCGTCAACTCTTGGGCTAATCTTTTACCAAAAAATAATGAGATTGGCCGTCACATAATAACGTCTCCACAGCTGAACGGGCAAACATGTTTGGTGTGATTAGGATTCGAATTCTGGATCCTCGAGATTAGAAGTCGAGTGTCTTAACCACCTGGCCATGCCGGGGCCCTATAAAACATTAAATTATAGACACGTAACTTGTGTGTTACAGTATTTAATAAATTAGAAAAACGACTGTTTGATTTTCTGGGATTCTTTATACAATATTGATTTCTATGTTGTCGTTAGGTTCAGTTCTGTAGTTTTACTTCAATATTAATAATAAATAAATATTTTTTTAAATAATAAATATTAATATTTTAGTTTGTAGTTAAATATATTTATGTACCATAATTCATGAATGTTCATAGCATAGTTTAACTTATAATCTACATGAAACGGTCCTTTAGTTTTCCATGTTAACTGAAAACACAAATATAACGTAAATTATACGTAGTCCTGAAAGGCACACATTGTATCGATTCATACATAAAATGTCCAGGTTTTAGATATTTCTGTCCAAATCATATAAACTAAAAATTGTAAAAGATGTCAAAACGGAAAATAAATAGTATTAAATTTATCAAGCCATATATAGTCTGAATACGTGAAACTAATATTTCATTATTACGTTGTGACTGTTTGTAAAGCATATGTCAGACTTGCACATACTATCACAAATATACTATTTTAATTTGCAGTCTATGTAGTCCTGAAAAGAGCCATTTTTTGTGTTAACCTAAAGCATTCAAACACTGTAATCATATTTATATACATATACCCTGTTAAAGTATAGCTGTTAAAACTCTCTAATCAACATTGTTTTCCAAGTATAGTGACTCTAATATTATGCCTTGCCAAATGCTTTACAAACGAGTGTCTTATGCGACAGAAATCTGTGTGTAAAATACATAGTATATTCCAAAAACAATGGAAAAGTTGCTTTCCAGATTGCTATAATGTATATAGCGAATTAACTCAACTATTGTTTTCTTACTGCTCCTGAAAAGGACATTTTTTGTATTAACATAATAACATTCAAACTCCAAATACTTATTCGAGGCAGCACCTTTATAACCAAACATTAATTTCCTTTACAAGCTAAGTATTTTTAAACGTTTAAACTACATAAATGTTATATGTAGCACAGTTTCATTTTATGGTTTACATGTATTACTGTAGATACATTAGATTGTGTTATCGGTAATCGAATGTTTCATGTTAACTTTGAACCTCTGTATATTTTCGTGTCTGAATTTAAAAAGTAAGTTGTAAGATAGTATATAAAATATGATAGCCTATACAACTCTATTTTCAATATTACTTTTGAAATTATTCTTTAGTTATTACAATCAATAGGAAATTTGATCACTCCAATTAAGTATAGTAACAATCATACTGTGTTTTATAAAACGGTTTTTAAGATGAATAACTTATCGTGCACGAATTCCACACACACTTATATATATAAGTAAAATATTCAAAGTTGCGAGAATAGAAACTAAATGAAACAGATATTAAAACTTGAAATTGTGGTTTTCTCATAGCAGCTGACAGGTTTGATTTGTCTTGAATTTCGCGCAAAGCGTCACGAGGGCTATCTGTGCTAGCCGTCCCAAATTTAGCAATCTAAGAATAAAGGGAAGGCAGCTAGTCATCACCACCCACCGCCAGCTCTTGGGCTACTCTTTTAGCAACGAATAGTGGGACTGACCGTAACATTATACCGCCCCCCACGGCTAAAATGGCAAGCATGTTTGGTGTGACAGGGATTCGAACCCACGACCCTCGGATTACGGGCCATGACTGATAGGAAATTATAACTTCTATAATTGTATTCAATTTATAAATAGCTTATACAGCTCTGCCTTCCTTCCTGTCTCTGCTTTTATATACAAGTAATTAAATTCTGGATAAACATTTCCTCCAATTAAAGATAATGACACCTGATATTGTGATTTCAAATTTATTTTTTTAAATGAATTACTTTCTATGAAATAAAGTTCAATAACTAAAATAAAGTTGTAATATCGTACCTTACATAAACTTTGGCCCGGTTTGGCCATGTGGGTTAAGATGTCGACTCGTAATCTGAGGGTTGCGGGTTCGATTCCCCGTAGCACCAAACGTGCTCGCCCTTTCAGCAGTGGGAGCGCTATATCGTGACGGTCAATCCCACTATTCGTTGCTAAAAGAGTAGCCCAAGAGCTGGCGGTGGGCGGTGATGACTACCTGCATTCCCTTTAGTCTTACACAACTAAATTAGGAACGGCACAGATAGCCCTTGAGTAGCTTTGCGCGAAACTCAAAACAAAACAAACGAAATACATAAACTAACCAAAAATAAGTAACCAGTTTTACCATTTTATGTTGGTCTTTCATAACATTTGAGGAACATCACAGCTTTTGTTATTTTCTGTAAAACACAATTTATTTATTATATAGAAATTATTAAAGTGTCGTCAGTTATACTATATATATATATATATATATATATAATAAGAATACGTATACTGAGTGTGAGAATCTAAGGTCTATTTATATTACCACTGCCTTTCTGACTACCAGGAACTGCAAATAAATTATACAAAACACGTTTAGTGTAAACAATATGTTAAAAGTTTGATCTATATTATAAACAATAAACACTGGTTTAGTGTATAAACCTTTCAACTGTGTGAAAAAAACACACATTTTCTATACATTAACAATTAAGCTCAGCTTAACTACTTAAAGAACAGAATGAAACTTGATCTTATATATGATAAATCACAGCAGTTATTACTGAGTGGAAGTTCAAAATATAAATGATAATTATCTTTGTCCTCTAACTTCAGAATTCACGCGAAGTTTACATGGATGAGGTAGAATATACATGCCTTGTTTAGAAAATAAAACATTTTCCAACATATTACACACTTGATTATTTGTGGTACTTCATAGTCAGGATGTTAATAGAAAAAATTAGTTTTCACATAAATGACTTGTTTGAAACACGCCTTTAAAATTGTATGAATATTAACAATTACCAGTTCACAGTATTACTTGAGCAAAAGTTATGCTTATTGTACTTGTTATATCGCCTAAATCTCTATATACGTGTCTATGGAGCGAATCAAAATTACAATTTCAACGAATTTAGTAAGTAAGTGATTTTTCCAGACAAACGTACAGACGAAATGACGAATCTTATGGCTCTACTTCTTTCACAGAGTTCTTCCAACGTTGGTCCTTCTACCGAAAATGATACTACTACTACATATATATATATATATATATAAAACGGACAATGCGTCATTTTGGATGTATAATTTGATTTGGGGGTAGGATGGTAGAGATCCTGATGAGTGAAAATCGAATCAGATATACGAGTGCCCCACGCTGGCGCACATAAATATAGCTAATAAAAAAAGGAAACAAATAAGTATAATATATATATATATTTAAATTTTATAAAGCCAAGTAGAAGTCAATATAAACTTAACTTAGCTAGCTATAGTGACATATCAAGTTTTAATGCCACAAAAACTATTGAAATGAATATCTCAAAAGTATAAAAACTGAGTTGCTTAAATAATAAACATTTTATCCCTAATTTAGCAAATTTACTTTTAAGTAAATCAGCTTTTTTGTAGTTTTACCTTTCTTGTTATAATACGTTTTGTAGCATAAATATTATATGACTATAGCTAGCTTGGTTACGTATATAAAAATCCCTTCGTGACTTTAGAAAACAAATTATAATTATATTTGTTATATTACAACAAATAGTATATTTTTCGTGTGTAACGTTGAATAAAAACAATGTTAAATCTTGAAATTATCACGAGACAATTGTATTGTGATACATAAGTCATGCTGCTTATGATACAATAATTATTTGGTTTATTGTGAATTTCGCGCAAAGCTACACGAAGGCCATCAGCGGTACCCGTTTGCAGTGTCAGGATAGAGGGAGGCAGCTAGTTATCACCACCCGCCGCCAACACTCAGGCAACTCTTTTAACGACAAATAGTGAAATTGACCCCCCCCCCCATGGCTGAAAGGTCGAGCTTGTTTGATGGGACAGAGGCTCGAATCAGCGACCTGGCCAAATAAATGTTTGTGTTTAACATTAGATAAATCATAAGACAATTATGATGTTTTTGTTTTCATTAAAGTGCATTTGTTCTACATTATCAAAGGTTCAAAGAATTACTTGTATGTTTCACAGCTTACTCTTAGTGCCCAGAATGTGACTAGTGTTCAGAGGTCAGAAAACTCTGGGTTAAGTCTAACCTTTATGGTAAACTTCAGAGACGGAAACAAATTTAAATAGAATATATTCGTCAACAAACTTACAAACATTTACAAATGATAAATGTCCTCCGTTGGCACAGAGGTACGCCTATGGGCTTAAAACACTAAAATCAAGGATTCGAGTCCCGATGGACACACCAGATAGCTCGATGTGGCTTTTATATGAGAAAACACAAACACGCTCACAAATGATAATTTATTAAGTCAGATGTATTTTATGACCCATAGCTAGAAAAACAACTTTGACATACAGCCAGATATCAGTTATATACGAAATTTGAGTGGCATGGCCATGTGGTTAAGGCGCTTGATTCGTAATCTGAGGGTGGTGGATTCGAATCCCGGCACACCAAACATGCCTGCCTTTTAAACCGTGGGTACGTTACAATGTAACGATCAATCCAACTATTCTTTGGTAAACGAGTAGCCCAAGAGTTGACGGTGGATAGTGGTGACTAGCTGACTTCCCTCTAATCTTACACGGTTTAATTAGAGATAGCTAGCGCAGATAGCCCTCGTGTAACTTTGCGCGAAATTTGAAAACAAACAAACAAAAATATGAAATTTAGAGTTTCCTGTTATTTCTTATACAAAGAAATACATCTGTAGAAATCGGTGAGTTTTGTAGGTTAAATACTCATTTGGATCGTTCATGTGGGACGTAAAAAAACAAACCCAGAAAGGAAGCGATAAGTGGATATCGAGTCATCGTTACCATGGAATTTAATCAATGAAGAAAAACAATGTTGATTTACCAAAATATATCTCCACCGAACTCTAAGCGCCCTCTAGCATCATTTAGAGTAACTACGTGACTTTCTGGTCTCAGAGGATACCTTCTCTGACGAGCGGAATCCTTTGAACGCTACTTACCCACTAAGGCGCCTCCTTTTGACAACAAACTGGCTATATAGTTACTTATCTTTGTACGAACTTGTATGTTTATTTTTATAGCACATGTTTTCAGTGTTTAAAACGCATTCATGTAATTTATTTATTTATTTGTGGCTTATTTTTAATATTATGCATTTCTTACTACCATAAATATATATTAGCATGTAATCCAAACTTACATATATATAAATATATTTGCACTTAGTTGTAAAATTATACATATTCTTTTGAAGTCTGAACAGAAGAACAGATCAGACAAATCCACAAAAGACAGAGACCTGACTAATCGATCAGACGTTTCATTTAAAATATTAACATTTCTAAAAACAAAGACAGATAGACATAATGTAGTTTTCAATTTAAAAGACTCACCAGAATGAAGATTTACGTTTAATGGAAGTCACTTAGAAAATTACATTCCAAAACCAAAAGGAATTTCTTAGACGCATGTTTTAGTGCTGGTATTTTGTTGAGTAAACCATTAGAGTTAGAAGTACTGTAAATCTAATATAAGGTCCTGAAACAAATAATTCTAGTTTGTATGTGTTGGTATAAATACATGTATTTGCTCTTGATATAATATATTAGTAACTGAAACCAGAAAAGCACTGACACGTTATTATATTTTTAGATTATTATGCGATCGTATTTTTTAAGGTTCGTGAAACTGTGGAAGTAAAATAGTTATTTTCTTTTTGAGCGAGGTAGATAATTGGATAATTAGATAATTAGAAATGTTATGACATCAAATACACGTCACAAGGTTTGCCGAGAGAAACCCCACCGGACAAGGAGTGTCAGTAGCTGTAACGTATACTTTTCAAAAAAGAAACGCAAAAGGCAAAATTTGAAACAAATTGTTAACAAGTTTATTTCGGGTAGTTCTGTATGACGTGTGTGAAACTTTGCACATTCACTGCTGAACATCCAAAGTCTGCAAAGGCGAAGTCCACGATCACTAGTTGAGGTTTAACGTCACTCAACGTCAATAACAAGTATGCCCCCCCGTGAGCATCAATAACTGCTTGGCATCTCCTGCCCATGGAAGCGATGAGATGACGAATCACGTCCTGTGGAATGGCTGTCCACTCATCCTGCAAAGCTGCTGCAAGCTGAGGTAGAGTCTGCGGTTGAGGTTGTCGCCGTCGCAGACGTCGGTCCAACTCGTTCCAAAGATGTTCGATGGATTTAAATCTGGTGATCTGGAGGGCCAGGGAAAAACGTTGATGTTGTGGTGTTTCAAGAAGACAGTGGTGAGTCGGACTGTGTGAGGACGGGCGTTGTCATGTTGAAAAACGTCGTTGAAGTTCACATGGGGCTTAAGAATCTCGTCGACGGTTGCGTACGGTCTGATCGGAAATTCTATGCAGCTTTGGTATGGTTGGGACAGTAGACGTCGCAGTGGTGGTCCTATCCCGAAGGTGATGTAACCGGATGTAGCGATCTTGTGCGGGCGTGGTCACACAGGTCTGCCAGATCGTGGACGGTCACGAGTTGATCCATGTTGTTGGTGACGATTCCATAGCCTTGTGATGGTGCTTGGATGCACATTCACAGCTCTGGCAACATCTGATCGAGATTCGCCTGCTTCCAAGCGACCAATGGCGTTGTTGCGTTGTGCTTCAGTTAGTCTTGGCGTAACTGTATTGCGTGTCGGTGGCTTAACACTGAGCTATGGAAACCGAGAACCCGTCACTTTTATAGGGATTTTGCAAATGTTGCACTTGCAGAACATGCAGATCTCTCAAACAAATTTATTGGACACGAATGCGTTTTGGCGAAAAATCCGTTGTTTTCCTCCGTTTTCAAAGCGCACAACTTTTATTGTCATTTTGGTCTGACAATCAGTGTCTTAACACGTGTAACATCACATACTCTGAGCTTGTAACGTTATTACATATATTTTTCTTTAAAATAATAAAAATATCCCTTTTGCGTTTTTTTTTTGAAGAGTAATTTTTTTTTATCGAGTGCCAACGCAAAAAAACAAAAGGTACGGAACTGTTTAAGGAGAAATGAAGTTT
Organism: Tachypleus tridentatus; assembly: GCF_004210375.1. Lineage (NCBI taxonomy): Eukaryota > Metazoa > Arthropoda > Merostomata > Xiphosura > Limulidae > Tachypleus > Tachypleus tridentatus. The sequence goes on along the minus strand of NC_134835.1, from coordinate 11,916,798 downwards.
TGAGTTTTACATACTTAAAATGAGTTTTAGAAATGTTTATTGAAGAGCCTTAGGCTTAAAACCCATTAACTTTTCACTTATGATTTCGTTTGATTTGGAACTTCGCGTAAAGCTACACAAGGACTACCTGCGCTATCCTTCTCTAATTTAGCAGTATAAGACTAGAGGGAAGGCAGCTAGTCATCATCATCCACTGCCAACTCTTGGACTACTCTTTTATCAACGAATAGTGTGATTGATCGTCACATAATAACGCCCCCACGGCTGAAAGGACGAGCATGTTTGGTGCGACGAATATTTAAACCCGTGATCCTCAGATTACGAGTCGAACGCCTTAACCAACCTGGCCATGCCAGGCCGGAATACTCTTGAAAAGCAAAGAAACGTATCGTGCATCACTGTATTAATGGAAAGGACGAGAATGTTCAGCGACGGGTTTTGATCTCGTAGCTCGAAATTGGCGAGCCGATCTCTCTAATAATTAGGCCTGCCTATAGGAGATATGCTATGGAGATGTGGCTAGCAGCTATGTAAATTTCGCTGTTTGAAGTTTATAAGATCAAAATTATGACAAATTCGTTCCTTTAAGGCTAGTACAGAAATCGATTCTTATCAGACAGTTAGATTGTTGAAGAGATCTTATTTGTGTTTTACAAGAAAACATTATGGTTTTATAACTGTTTTGTCACTGGGTGAAGTGCCAATACATATCTTCGTATGAGTGACTGTTTATAACCAACCTTCATGAAGGTATTAATTTATTATATTAGTTGTTTTTCTTTAGTTCAATCATATATTTAACACTTACAAGTTACACTTAGTAATTTGTCCCAGAAGAAGAAATGCCAATCATTCAAAGGGACTCTAGCTATAGAGTGTTTATTCATTTTTAACAAGAATGTTCTCTCTAATACTATGAACAACTTTTTAATTACAATTTTAGGATAATTTTACTAAAATATCGTCAGATTTTCAAGTCACTAATATCGACTTATAGGATTCCTCAAATCCTTGTTGTGTATCAAACAGCAGCTGTTTAAAATCAAAGAGAATGATTCGGCTCGTGCTCTTGGTGACTAAAGGTTCTGACCTGGCGTATATAAAAATCCTGAAATTCAGTTAGCTACCACAGCTCAATGTTCTGCTGTAAACTTATAGCACGTGGCGGCGAACCAAACTTGTATAACTACCATTTTCTTTGGAAATTGCACACCTGTTACGACACAACTAATGAAGTTTTTTCCATCACGCAGTGAAGGATAAATTGTCGTTATAAGTTCTCTATAAATAGTTATCAGTTACAACACGGTAGATTTCACAAGGACGTTTGCCTTTCATCAACGACCCAAAACAATGAAAAGTTTCTACACGTTTCACGGTTTTTTGTTTCTACACGTTTCACGGTTTCTTGTTGCTACACGTTTCACGGTTTCTTGTTGCTACACGTTTCACGGTTTCTTGTTGCTACACGTTTCACGGTTTCTTGTTACGAACACAATAAAAGAGATAGAATAATTTTACTGTTTCCACACTGCTATGAAAGTGGTCAACAAAAGCATTGTTAAGTTCATCCAATTCATTCCTCGATAGGCAAAAACACAGAAATGCAGCTTTGAGGCTAAATTATTATGAATTATGTAAAATGTCGCATTTTTGGGATCAATGAAAATATAAAATTATTTCATACAACAAAACGTTTCCACCACAGACGGTGAAAGTAACAAAATTCGATATAACAGCAGACATTTTGAATCCTATAAATTTTATGTGTATCATTATTTTGACTTACAATAAAAAAATTTTCATATTTTTCAAACAGAGCCAAAAAGCTTCGTTTAAAATTTAAATTAAGCAAATATAAAAGCTACATTTTTAAACACTTCCCTTTCTCAACACACGAGGGTTATGGGTTCGAATCCACGTCACACCAAACATGCTCGCTTTTTCAGCCGTTGGGCAGTTATAATACGACAGTCAATCCCACTATTCGTTGGTAAAAAAAAAAAATAGCCTAACTGTTGGTGATGGGTATTGATGACTAGCTGCCTTCTCTCTAGTCTTACACTGCTAAATTAGTGATGGCTATCGCAGATAGCCCTCGAGTAGCTTTCACGAAATAAAAAACAAACAAAGAAATCATTTATTTAGTGAAATTAATTATTTTATACCCTTAATTATTATGTTTAGATAATTTTATGATAAACCATTACATTTTTATTTTATGTATTTTAACTCAACAAATTCTAAAAGCTAATCATTTAAGAGGTTACAGCAAGGGTTCGTGAACCTTACAATATTTCTTAAGTACTTCTAACATCGGTCTTTAGGTGTCCACTTCAAAAAATAGTTAAAATGTAGAGAGCGCCCTCAGAGAGGCGCCAGATATTACGGTAAAGACAGTAGTACAATAATGCAATATTGAACGTTTTAATATACTTTATCTCAAAGGAAATAATAAGTAATAACTACAAGATATACAGTATTTTAATGTGTAACGTGTATTACGTTGTTTCACTTCACTCACTTTTACGCCCCCCCTTTCAAATGCCTTCAGAATGCTTTAGAAGAATTATACTGAACGACTTGGTTAGATACATCAGTTATCGACAGTAGCAAATGTGCTTTATTAAAACCACTCGTCACTGAGTTTAATACGTAAAGCACCGAGCTCTGATGAGGTCAAATAATGAATACGAATTGGAAGACTTGAATGCTATCGATTTTTAGCGCATGGAGGTCCCTCTTGCACCAACATAATGAGCAAATTCTTTGATCAAGAAAGATTGAATTTGTTAAATGGTAAACCGTATCTGACGTGAAAAGAAATGAGCCTACTGTATGCTTTGTGTAGAAGTTTTATCGATAGTAAAGACCCTTAGAACACTAAACGAGCGTGCTTTACATGACCAAATGTATTTCCCGACTTCTATTTCTTGAAGTCAGAAAACTAACTAGATAAACAAATCGGCAGACATATTAAGATTTTTTATTAGTTTTTCAACATCTAGACAGAAATGCTCATGATAGACATGATATGTATGTCCGTTCAATGTCTAAAATTATAACTGATTAGGAGTAATTATTTCTATACATTAAGTTATATAACAATCAATTTATAAAACACAAATTGTATGTATAATAACTACAGAAATGAATATTTTCCAGTAACCAAAATACTTTACATGTTCTCCCACATGAAAATAGTATTTAAATGTTGCTATCTTCTGTCTTTTATTTTTTAAATAAATTTAATATTTGTATAATTAATAACGTTTCTAAAGAGTTTCCTATATATAAGCAATAAAAGGACAACAATGATAACCAATAACGTTTCTAAAGAGTTTCCTATATATAAGCAATAAAAAAGGACAACAATGATAACCAATAACGTTTCTGAAGAGCTTCCTTTGTAAACCATTATTGGAGTAATAACACTAAAGTAACGACATTAATAAGACAACATGTAGCCAAAATATCTGGTAAAATCTGTCGATTATTCGTATGATTTATCTATCACCGTACTTTGTAAAAAAAAGCTGTTCATTTATTTCCTGCAAACGAATTGTACACTTTAAGACAAAAATTTGCACATTTGAAGTAGAGTTATTTCACTTGTTTAGGTTTACCTCCTGGTAGAAATGGCTGTTTCCAACTATTTTAATACACGTGCAAGACTCTTAAAAACTGGATCTAAAATGACTCCAGCAATGTTTCTCAAGTTTTCATATTGTTTGTTTTCTCACTATACAAACAATCACTTTACTACACACGGCTTTGACATAAAATAAAATCTTTAAGGTTTAATAAAATATACGGCGTAAAAACTGCATATTGTTTATCTACGTTTAGACAGTGCTCTCGTAGTATTCATATTGTTGTTCTACGTTTGTACAATGCTCTCGTAGTATTCATATTGTTGATCTACGTTTGTACAATGCTCTCGTAGCATTCATTTTACGCACGTATCGTCACGTCTCACTAACTCTTATAACTTATAACATCTCATTACTTAGTAAAGAAGTACTTCATTAATTCAGTAATAATTAGCATCTGTAAAACTAGTAGTTGTTCTAGTTACAAATATTTTAATTTCATTACTGTCAGTAATTAATAGGCCTATCATGGCCTTACAGTTAGGGAGTCCGACTCGCAGAATATAGACCCTGTGGTTAATTATTTGTAACTTCCAGATGCTTGCCTTTTAATTTGGGGGGTGGAAGGTGTCATAACTGAGTCAAATACATTTGTCTGTCAAATACTCGTAGTACGTTAGAATCTATAATGCTCAACTAGTGCATTAGTATAATTAATTCAGTTAGAGAAGTTATATTTTACAATTTATTAAAATAAATATATCCTTATTATTTATTTTATTACATTAAATATATTTTTGTTTGTTGTTTTTACCGTCGTATAGTCCTCTTATTGGTAACATTTGTGATAAAAAACCATTATCTTTGGTCACCTGCTCTTGTTTCAAATGATTATATATAGGTCTCGTGTAGTGGGGACACCGTTTTGTGATGGGTCAGTTATTAAATACTGGTACTTTCCGGTTTTATAACTAATGACCAACTCCTTTCTTCATGAGTGTTAATAATGTGGACACTTAGTGTTGGTTTGGACTAGAAGCTTAAGATTTAGCTTTATTGTTGGCTAATTTTTAACCAATTTGCTTCACAGAGAGTTACCCCTAACCTGTTGTTCTACTGAAGATGTTATATACCAAATTTTATGTTAACTTGTTTGTTGTCCAACACAAAATGGCAAGATAGACTACTTATATTGACATCAAGCCCCGAATTCTTTTGTTATAGACCTTCTATGTTACAACTGTAGTTAATCCAAGGTTTATAAATATCAAAATATCGTAATTCGACGCATAAGTGCCCTCTTGTGGTCACTTCTTGAACGATGTTGATGACGTACGAAAAAAACAACAACTCCAAAATGTTTCTAAAAAGACATAAGAAGAGAAAAATAATATGACATATTAAGTTCTTAATAATAACTAATTACAGAAAAAAAAGAAAATATGTTTAACAGTTGAATTAATAATAAAATAATTTTTCAATAAATGTAACAAACCTGTAAGTAATTGATAACTAATACCTCAACTAATAATTTTTAACAGTCTGTGTTTAGCATAACTAAAGTCAAAATAGATTTATTTTCTTTGTGCTAACTTTAAAAATAAATCATTTAGATTATACCACATATATTCAACAGTTTAATGAACGTAAATAATAATGTGATATAAAACGATTGTGATACTTATAAAAATAAACTGATTTGTTTATTTTTAATATTTCGCAAAGAAGTTAGTAACCACCTATATTTACACTCCAGACTCTTCTACCCACAAGTAGTGAGATTTACCGTCACATTATAATGCCCCTAGCGTGTTTGGTGAGACGATTCGAACCCGCGACCCTTAGATAGATGATCGCTCTAACCACCTGGATATGTCTGGCCTTATTTTCACTTCCTTATGTGAATGAATGAACATAAACGTACCAGGCAAAACCAATAAGAAGTTTGTACTGAAGACAAAGATTTAAAGACTTGGTAATGTACTGGTTAGTTATCACCATTAGATTCCATCTAGGAACATAGGGCCACAATCGCTTGCGAATTCTTCAACAAGTATTTAAGTGAGTAGGTTGTTAGCCCACTGCACCGAGCCGTCCCTAATTTAGCAGTGTAAGACGAGAGGGAAGGCAGCTAGTCATCACCACCCACCGCCAACTCTTGGGCTACTCTTTTACCAGTAACATTATAAGGCCCCCACGGCTGGGAGGGCGAGCATGTTTGGTGCTATCGGGATTGGAACCCTAGACCCTCGGATTACGATTCGCACGCCTTACGCGCTAGGTCATGCCAGGCCAATGTACTGGTTAACATCTTTTAATTATTTTTTTCTAAGTAAAACACATTTCTTAATTGGTTTATTATATCAGAGCTGACAAGTTAACATTAAATGAATAGAGAAGGAATTGTTGGGGGGGAGCGAAAGCTCCAAGAACAACTCTTAATAAGCGTAAGATGGAACATAATACGTGGTTCAATACCTAAGCAACGTTCTGTTGAAACGCGTAGTATGTTACACCATCAACAACACTTTTCCTTATGCTTATAAACTGTTTCTGTTATTAAGTCTCTCACTAGTTGGAAGAAAATGATGAATACGGGCCTGTTGAATCGTGTTGTAGAAGTTAGCAAAATAATTGAGAAGTCCGACAAGAAAACAGAATGAAAAACAACGGTAAACGTTCAGATCAGAGAACGTGGTCTTTTTGCTTTAAATTACAAATGAAACTGGAAAGAGACAATCAGGAGAAGTGACAGTAATCATATTATCAACATACTTACTTGTGTGAATAAATTTCTTAATTTTAATTTAATAAAACATTTAAAGGTAAAAGAAAATCTAACTTATTTTGGGGAACGAACATGCTTTCAATTGTTTTTCGTCATTGCCACAATTGCTACTCATCACGTCTAAGATAAAACTGTCTTAGCTTTAAAGTTCTTACTTCGTTGCGAAGTGTTTCATTTTTAACAACTTTTATATTACGAAAATTTATCTAGAATAATTTGTTCCTTTGTTTTGATAACGTTACGTGCAGAATGTGTCGTTATGTTAATTAAAGTTATTTCACACATACACGTCTGTTTATGCATCAATGATTCTTTGATTGAATTTCGCACAAAACTACTCGAGGGCTATCTGCGCTATATGTCCCTAATTTAGCAATGTAAGAATAGAGGGAAGGCAGCTAGTCATCACTACCCACTGCCAACTAGTGGGCTATTCTTTTACCATCGAATAGGGGGATTGAGCGTCACATTATTACGCCCCATTGCTAAAAGGGTGAGCATGTTTAGTGTGATGGAAATTCGAACCCGCAGCCCTCAGATTACGAGTCGAGCGCCTTAACCACCTGGCCATGCCGGGTGCGTGCGTCAATCAAGGAAAAGAATTCTCATGTTTGTGTTGGTGTTATGCACGAGTTATTGCGCGTAAAGTGACACCTACAGCTTTTAACAAGCATTAATTCAATTTGAAGTTTACTTATCACAGAAACACAATAACTTTGAATATTTTAAGATATAAAGTTCTCAACATACTTTATTTTTTTTTGAATAATTTCCTGTTTTATATTTCTCAAAATTACTTTCCAGCCTTATGAGAGCAACAACTCAGAATCTTTAGAAATACTGGCCTCTGTTTATTTTGTATTCAAATTATTTGTTATCATAATCTGTATACCTGATACCCAGTGCTGACCTGCATGGACACAATATCTTCGTTGGAGCAAGTGAAAGGCCATAAAACTGGTTATTGTACCTCTTTATCACATAGGCCTGGCATGGCCTGGTAGGTTAAGGCGTGAGACTTGTAATCTGAGGGTCGCGGGTTCGAATCCCCGTCACACCAAATATGCTCGCAGTTTCAGCCGTGGGGGCGTTATAATGTGACGGTCAATCCAACTATTCGCTGGTAAAAGAGTAGCCCAAGAGTTGGCGGTGGGTGGTGATGACTAGCTGCCTTCCCTCTAGTCTTACACTGCTAAATTAGGGACGGCTAGTGCAGATAGCCCTCGAGTAGCTATGCATGAAATTCAAAACAAACAAACAAACCGTTAACATATCGTCTGAGAGTAAGTTTTCCAATTCGAAAATACGACATTACCCATACACATGTCCCAACAGATACATTCTCACGCCATAACTTAACTATTACCAGAATGGTCATTTCTAAGAACATTGCGATAATGTACCACACGTACTTTCAAAGTTGGCTCTCCCTTTATAATACTGTTAGTCCTCAGAAGAAAAACAGAAACCTGATTCACATCTTTAGAGTAAAGACGTCCTTGTTGTTCTTGCTAATTCTGATGACCTTAAAAAATCTGTATCGAATCGTTAGGATAAATCCTTGACGTCACTCATGAAGTCTGTTTCTTGTCGTTTTACCACTGAAACAGTTAGTCATTTCTGAAGTACATACTGATTCCAATGGCAGCAGATTAATTAGTCTTACTAATGATATAATACAGGAATCTATTATTACGTAGCGCTGTTTATGTTCCACGAGTTTCTCCCTACTAAACAACGTGCAGACCAGTTGTTTAATGTAGTATCCTAAGCCTTTCCCTTTGGAAATGAATACACGAGTTTGAGGTATCGTTTGTCTCTGAGTTGGTATGATTTCCAACATTTGAAAGTCTATGTTTCTGTAGAAACAGTTTAACCACCATCATTAACTAAATATATACTGAAGTTATAACCAAACTGGTAAAATAACCAACAAATCAACGAATAATCGTAGCAAACGAGAAAAGGTTGGATGGATGAAATAATAACATGCAATAATATCTGCAGATAGAAAAGTGGATCAAATAGCAACATTTGATCGTATCTGAAGAGCAAAGGGTGGACAAAATAACAAGTGATCATGTTTGTAGATCAAAGAGTGTAAAATAGTAACTTGTGATCATTTCTGAAGAGCAAAGGGTGGGCAAAATAACGAGTGATCATATTTGTAGATCAAAGAGTGTAAAATAGCAACTGTGATCATATCTGAAGAGCAAAGAGCAAAGGGGGCAAAATAACGAGTGATCATATTTGTAGATCAAAGAGTGTAAAATAGTAACTTGTGATCATTTCTGAAGAGCAAAGGGTGGGCAAAATAACGAGTGATCATATTTGTAGATCAAAGAGTGTAAAATAGTAACTTGTGATCATATCTGAAGAGCAAAGGGTGGGCAAAATAACGAGTGATCATATTTGTAGATCAAAGAGTGTAAAATAGCAACTGTGATCATATCTGAAGAGCAAAGGGTGGACAAAATAACGAGTGATCATATTTGTAGATCAAAGAGTGTAAAATAGCAACTGTGATCATATCTGAAGAGCAAAGGGTGGACAAAATAACGAGTGATCATATTTGTAGATCAAAGAGTGTAAAATAGCAACTGTGATCATATCTGAAGAGCAAAGGGTGGGCAAAATAACGAGTGATCATATTTGTAGATCAAAGAGTGTAAAATAGCAACTGTGATCATATCTGAAGAGCAAAGGGTGGACAAAATAACGAGTGATCATATTTGTAGATCAAAGAGTGTAAAATAGCAACTGTGATCATATCTGAAGAGCAAAGGGTGGACAAAATAACAAGTCATCATATTTGTAGATCAAAGAGTGTAAAATCGTAACAGAAGATATAATGAGAACTACTATATACAGAAGAGATAGTTAGAAGAAATACCACAAAAAAGGATAGAAGGAACCAGTAAATACAGAAATTATAGAAGGAACTTATATATACACAAGAGATAGTAAGAACTAATTAATATATATTGTTTCTTTATATATTTAAAAACGACTGGTATGGGTAGAGAAGGCACTAATAGAGGAGCAAACAACGTTTCGACCGTTTTTGTTCATCGTCAGGTTCACATAGAAAGAAAGAGGTAACTGACCAGTAGTTGACCACATGTTTGAAGGCGGTTGTGTAAGTGAGTGTAGAAATGTAGATGGCGTACTTAGATGTTGGACATATTTATTAATATAGGTATAAAGTTGTTCCTTTGTATTGGTTTATTTTGGGCTTGAGTCGTTGTATAAGACTTCTTTACTTTTGTGTTTGTTTATGTTTGTTTCTTTATTTAGTATTTGAGTGTTTTCTATGGTTATGTTGTGTTTATTTGATTAGCAGTGTCCGAAAACGTGTGAAGGTGACTTTTTATGTTCTTTGAATCTGGTTTCCATTTTTCTACTTGTTTCTCCAATACAGAAGTCGTGGCAGTTATCACATTGTATTTTATAAATAATGTTGGTGTGGTGTTTGTCAGTGTAGTTTTTACATGGTATAGAACTCAGTTTTGTGCCTGGTTTTTGAATAAATTTGTATTAACTGGAATGTCATATTTTGTTACTAATTTTTGCCAAATGTTGGTTATTTTTCTGCTGATGTTGGGAATATATGGTATGCAGCAGTATATGGTTTCGTGATTTTTTATTCTTGGAATATATATACTTTTGTTGGTTGATTTTGCTTTCTGTCTAGATGTGTTCGTATAATGTTTTCTACGGTTTATGGAGAAAACTTATTGATGTTGATGAAGTATTGTTTTATTTCATTGTTAATTTTGTCTGGTGAGCATAGTTTTATGGCTGTGTTTATTTGGTTTCTTAGTATGCTAAGTTTTTGTTTTGTTTCATGTGCTGAGTCCCAAGGAATGTATAATTCAATATGGACGATTTTTCGGTGGATTCCTGTTTTAAGTTGTGTATCGATTCTTGTAATTTTGAGGTTAAGAAATGATATTTGAATATCATATCATATATTGTAATTTTTGTGGTTGTTATTGATTAGACCTTTTGTGCAATGGGACACAAGTGATAGTTTTGACCAGTGGAAGATAAAAGATAAACTGATTCTAGTCACGATCATCCACCACTATCTCTTATATCACTATTGTCTGACCAGATACTAGGATATGACTGTCACTCTTATAGCGCACTCACGAGAGTGGCATTGAAATACTGTCCCTCAGATTCACAGTCCAAGTAGTTTCAACTAATGTGTCACGCGCGATCTGACAGTCTAAAATTTATGTTTCAACAAAAGTCGCGTTTTTGGAGAAAACTTCTCTGGCTATAAAAAAGGAGACGTTAAGAAACTTAAGTGTTTAAACTTATGCGTCTTTTCGTCTAAGAGATTCATCAATCATACCTGAATAATATTATTACTATGTAAGAACAAATACTTAAAGACAGGATAAGCTCGTACTTTAAAATATTTAAAATGCAATTCGTGTTTGAAAGCTCTCACTGTATCGGTATAGCATGTTGTAAAACGCTGTATGTTCTTAACCCGATACTTCACTTACAAAAACGATTTATTCTGGAAATCATATAAGAATATGATCGCTCATATTATATTTCGTATATCAATTACCAATGATACCTTTCACACAATACCTAAGCTCATGAGATTGCGTAGGATAGGATACGACACACATTTCAGTGTTAAAGATGTTATGTGAAGCATTAGATAATTTAAAAACAAGCGTTTCGGTGGGTCTAGATTAAATTCGTGAACCGTAAGGTTTATTAATTTTACTTAAGTCGATACTCGTTGAATGTCGATTTTTATTTTTATTATCATCAAATTATTTTCTCGTTAAAATATCACATTATTTGTAATTAGTATTATTCACATTGTTTGAATTAACTATATCAGTCAATCAGAAGTGTAGAACTTATGACTGAACGTAAAGAAGAAAATATGTCAACTACAATAAATCCAATACAACCAGTCGCCACGCAGCCTTTTAGGTGATACCAGAGCTCATCAGCCAATCTGAAGCCAAATCATAGTAAATTTTCATTTTAAACGTGGTTTTCCTGTGTTTATGAATGTACAGATATATTATATGGTTTTGACATTTCAATAATTTTACTTTCTTACAAGTAGAAGTGATGAAAATAGAGTTTTAACATCCTGATACTGACTTCTTTTGTCTTCCATATTTATCGATTTCGATCGTTAGTTTTAAATTTCGTGATTTTCTTATTAATTCATTCTGTTTATTATATTTGTTTCTGCTCATGCTGTTTTCATTCCTTCAACTTTCAACCAGTGTTTTCTTTCGCTTTTCAAATTTACACACCATACTATTCTCAATGTTCTCTTGACCGTGTCTCTGTATAATTTTAATAAAGTTATATTTTTTGCTATAGTGCTAACATATTGCTTCTACCGAAGGTGAGAGATTTTTAGAATTTTTAAATTTTTTAGCGTTTTTTCTTTAATTAACAAGTCTAAAAATAACAGTTATTGCTTGTTTCACATTAAGTACAAAGCTGCACAATGGGCTATCTACGTTCTACCCACCACGGGTATCGAAACTCAGTTTATAGTAGTGTGAGTCCGCAGACATATCGTTATGCCACTGAGGTGGGTGGAAGATGCTAAGTGGAAGAAAGTTACATTCTTCTATTGTTCTCACCTTCCCTCCTTTGAAGAAAAGCGCTTACAAATGCAAATAGGAAACTGTTTACTTAAAGTAATAAGTTTACGGATTTCAATGCTAAAAGCCTGGTATGGACAGGTCGTTAAGACTCTCGACTTGTAATTTGAGGGTTGCGTGTTCGTTACATCAAACATTCCCGCCCTTTCAACCGTGAGGATGTTATAAGTGATGGTCAATCCAACTATTGCTTGGTAAAAGAGTTGGCTCTGGGTGGTGATGATTAGCTGCCTTTCCTCTAGTCTTACATTGCTAAATTGAGAGCGGCTTGCGCAGATAGCCCCAGTGTAGCTTTGCGCGAAATTCAAAAACAAACAAACGACAATAAAATCTGTAGTTCGATTCCTCTCGGTGGACAAAGCAGATAACCCAATGTGTAGCTTCGCGCAAAAATAAAGAAATATGGATTTTAACATTATTTAAAACACTTTATTAGCGGAAACGTCGCTATGTGATAAAACTTTGATGACTGTGCAGTTTATAATATGGTAGTAAAAACACGAAAAATATCTTTTGTTCTTTTTCTCCCACTTTTCAAAATACGTTTCATCAGAATTTACAAACAACGTTCTTAGATGTTACGCCTAAGTATTAATATTTTGCTTTTCGATATCCACTGTATAATGTTCAGACTTTAGGTAATCAGTGATTTTTTGTGTGTTTTTCCCTGCACTGCTGAAAGCTGATAATGGCTAAAACATCTGTTGCGCCACCCAGCGGTTGCAATGTTGAAGAGTATCAGTTCTTACTAAACTCTAGTGTTTAGAATTCTTGTTTTTTTTTTAAAAATGGCGCATTATCTAATGTTCATTACGTCGGTGATGGAAAAACATTTCCATTTACAATATAATCCATAAAGAACGTAACATGCAAGTCGATGTCAGCGATCTGACCGTGCGTTTCGTTAGCCAGTGAAACTGGTCGGGAATTTTTCACGAAGCGAAAACCTGTGCGAGAAAAACGAGAACACAAAAAGAAACCGGTAATATGTTTTAAATTTGATATTAATTGCTATATCTTTTGTCTTTTGTTACTAAATAAAAACACTGAAATTGGAAATATGATGTCCAACGTTTCATGTCAACAGTCAGGCCCGGTGTGGTCAGGTGGGTTAATGCGTTCGATTCGTAATCTGAGGATCGCGGATTCGAATCGCGGTCGCTCCAAATTTGTTCGCCCTTTTAGCCGTGGGGGCGTTATAATATGACGGTCAATCCCACTATTCATTGGTAAAAGAGTAGCCCAAGAGTTGGCGGTGGTGGTGATGACTAGCTGCCTTCCTTCTAGTCTTACACTACTAAATTAGGGACGGTTAGCGCAGATAGCCCTCGAGTAGCTCTGCGCAAAATTAAAAAAAAAACAGTCAAAATATTTATCTTGAAGGAAAAATGAATAAAAAAAAATCAAGTTACATGAATATAAAGTGCGTCTGTTTTTAATATATTAAGAAAATAATAATTTCATAGTTTGTTTACTTAGATTATCTTCCTGACGATAATCTAATTTCCCTAACTACAGAGTGTTTTCATCTGTAGAAGTAAGTATCGGTAATTTAGCAACAGTTTCGAAAGATTATGGAGTTTCAATTGCTACGGAATATTGGGGACTCTGTCGTAATTGAAGCAGACGAGACGCCTTAAGGGACCAGCTTAAATAATCATGTATTGCGCATAGATATTAAAACAAAAATGGATACTAAGGTAAAAAAAAACAACAGAATGTTCTCTTTTATTCCTGATAAAATATTATAGATAGAATGTGTGAGAGTAGACGAACTGGCCATTTAAAAAGATAGTTTGTTCCGTATATTTTGTGTAATATTTAGTTTAGATCAAGAATCGTTTGTTTGTTTTATTTGTTTTTTGAATTTCGCACGAAGCTACTCGAGGGCTATCTGTGCTAGCCGTCCCTAATTTAGCAGTGTAAGACTAGAGGGAAGGCAGCTAGTCATCACCACCCACCGCCAACTCTTGGGCTACTCTTTTACCAACGAATAGTGGGATTGACCGTCACATTATAACGCCCCCACGGCTGGGAGGGCGAGCATGTTTGGCGCGAGACTCGGGCGCGACCCTGCGACCCTCAGATTACGAAGCGCACGCCTTAACGCGGCAGGTTATGCCGGGCCAGATCAAGAATCAATAAAAAATGTTGAAATAATACATATTTAATGAAATAATGTATTTCATTCAATATAAAAATATTGTAAAGTAGAGGAATCTTAAACCGAGAGTTTATGAACTAATTATGACTTTGATTCCTGTTAGCAAAGAAAAACAAAAACAAAACTGCAACTGTACAACTTATTTCTAAAAGTTTGTTTGGACGTTTCTTGTTTCTGTTCTAATCTCTTCTGAGAGCTAAGATATTGAAGTAGAGTTTCTTTTCAGAGGCAGCACGAGGCCTAGGTACATGAGCACTGTAGGTGGCCGAATGGTGAAAAGTCAGCTATTCAGTCAATTATTCAACGATCACATTATTTTAGGTGCATGTCTATGTAATGACACCTTCCATTAGGAAGCAATAACCAGGATACACTTCCATCATTCTTTCAGTTAGAAAAGCTTCCAGGTGATGTTCTAATTCAACAAGAAAGAACATTTCCTGACGCTGTAAAGATATTAGACAACATAATGTTACGTATTCACCACGCATTTTCAATACAAGATAAAATAGGATATGATTTTATAAGAATAAGGAAATTCGAGTATATATAAAGCATATTCTAAACTCTAGTCGAAGGTCTGTCTTTTAAATAATACTTTATAAGCACTTTAGATAGATTCCTTTTATAATTTGTTTGTTTGTTCGTTTGTGAATTTCGCGCAAAGCTACTCGAGGGCTATCTGTGCTACCCGTTCTTAATTTAGCAGTGTAAGACTAGAAGGAAAGCAGCTAATCATCACCACCCACCGCCAACTCTTGGACTATTCTTTTACTAACGAATAGTGTGATTGACCGTCACATTATAACGTCTCCACGGCTGCAAAGGCGAGCATGTTTGATGCGACAGGGATACGAGCCCGAGATTCTCAGATTACGAGTCGTACGCCTTAACCCACCTGGCTATGCCGGGTTCTTTTATAACTTATTTAAACAATAATTATTTTAGAAAGTTCTACTGAGTATAAACAGGCCTGGAAGTCACTTTCTTCACACATTTCTCTCAGCTTTAGGCCTTTCACAGAAACATATTACGATAATTATCTTTCAATAAATTTTAACTGATTTTTATATCTCAGATAATTTCTATTCCGTTGAAGATTTTATATTTATGGAAGTCTTTTATAAGTTTAACTTCACTTATTACGTTGAAGAGAAATAACTATAATGAATACAGTTTTAATTAGTTCTATTTATTTAAGCGTAATAATACGCTTAAAATCTGCTCATTATGGATCTAGATAATATTTCTATGAGTACAGTGCTATTTTTGGTTCTATACTCTGTATTAAACAATGTAAACTTTCTCAAGTTTGTCATTTGTCGTTAAATTTTCTTACATTTTTTCAACAGTATGAAAGGCCCGGCATGACCAGGTGGTTAAAGCACTCGACTCGTAATCCGAGAGTCGCGGGTTCGAATCCCCGTCACACCAAACATGCTCACCCTTTCAGTCGTGTAGGCGTTATAATGTGACGATCAATCCCACTATTCGTTTGTAAAATAGTAGCCCAAGAGTTGATGGTGGGTAGTGATGACTAGCTGCTTTCCCTCTAGTCTTACTCTGTTAAATTATGAACTGCTAGCGGAGATAGCCCTTGTGCAGCTTTGAGAGAAATTCAAAACAAACAACATTATAAAAAGTAAAAAAAATAATATTTAACACCGTTCAATACTGACAAGCCGTCACAAAAATGACTTGTTTATGTAAATGTTACGTCCACCATAAATAATAGAATGCCAGAACATAGCGTTGTTATTCTTTAAACATAGCATTTAATCACAGACGGAATAACATGATTAATAAATAATTATAGTCTATCATTCATTCATTTACCACTCGATTCCGTCAAGGAACATAGGGCCGCAATCATTGCGGTTTCATGAACAGGTATTTAAGTGAGTAGGTTGTTAGCCCACTGCACCGAGCCGTCCCTAATTTAGTAGTGTAAGGCTAGAGGGAAGGCAGCTAGTCATCACCACCCACCGCCAACTCTTGGGCTACTCTTTTACCAACAAATAGTGGGATTGACCGTCACATTATAACGCCCCCACGGCTGGGAGGGCGAGCATGTTTGGCGCGACTCGGGCGCGAACCCCAGATTACGAAGCGCACGCCTTAACGCGCTAGGCCATGCCGGGCCCCAATTATAGTCTATAGAACTGGAAAATTTGTTGTATTGCATATAACATCAAATGATTTCATGCGCGAGAGAAAAACAATATTTTTTTAAGTAATCAATGTCTGGTTGTTTGGAATTAAGCACAAAGCTATATAATGGACTCTCTGTGTTCTGGTCATAACAGGTATTAAAACCCGCTTTCTTGCCTTTTGATTTTGTGAATTTATATCTTAAAAATTTAAATGTCGTTTATAATAATGGATATAGCCATGTTTTTTTCACTGTGCGAGGACTATTAGGTTACAGTCTGCGAAGCCAAGGATGCACGTTTTGCATGTCTTTGGTGTAAAACCGCGTACTTTACATTAGAAGTGTAGATGCGTTATAAAAGTAACAGTCAAATCCCACTATTTGATTATAGTAACTAAACAATTAGCAATGGATATTGTTGGTCTTCTGCATTCCATCGGGTTTATCACTAAAGGACGCGTAAAAATATCGTGTATCTTTACGAAGATATCCGAGACATAACACCTAATTTACGTATAAGTGTTGTTTTTTTTTCTTATCGGAGAAGCTGTCAAATCACGAATATTGCAAACTTTACTTCACTAGCAGCTTCACTTCACAGTACTCTTAGACCTGTAAACTTTGGAGCAATATCTTTGGTCTTGTAAACACTGAAGCTTTATCATAGGGCTTGTAAACTCTGGAGCTATGTCGTTAGGCCTGTGAACTCTGGAGCTATGTCCTTAAACTTGTAAACTCTGGAATTATATCATTAGGCTTGTAAACTCTAAGGCTATGTCCTTAGGCTTGTAAACTCTAAAGCTATGTCTTTAGACCTATAAGTTCTGGAACTATGTCCTTAGGCTTGTAAACTCTGAAACTATGTTCTTAGGCTTGTAAACGCTGGAGTTATGTCTTTAGGCCTGTACATTCTGGAGCTATATTATTACGCTCGTGAACTCTGGAGCTATGTCCTTAGGCTTGTAAACGCTGGAGTTATGTCTTTAGGCCTGTACATTCTGGAGCTATATTATTACGCTCGTGGACTCTGGAGCTATGTCATTAGGCTTGTAAACTCTGGAGCTATATCCTTTGGCCTGTGAACTCTAAAGCTATGTTCTTAGGCTTGTAAACTCAGGAACTATGTTCTATGTAAATGCTGGAGCTATGTCTTTAGGCCTGTACTTTCTGGAGCTATGTCCTTGGGCCTGTGAACTCTAGTGCTACATTCTTTGGCCAGTGGACATTAGAGGTATGTCCTTAGTTTTGTAAAACCTTCAAAAATCATTTATTATATTTTGATAATTTGTTTTAAGTATTGTTTCAGAAAGGAGACTATTTAATAAAAGAGAACTGTGAGAGTATATTAAAAACCTTAGTATTAAATCCGTTCAAGTCAGAAACATATCTCCCCACTCCCAGTGACACCCAAGTATATCTGTTGACTTACAACGTCAGAAACCGGTTTTCGATACCCCTGGTAGGCAGAGCACAGACAGCCCATTGTGAAGATTTGTGTTTAACTTAAAAAACAAGCAAACCGAAATATTATTGTGCAAAATATAAAAATTGTAATATTGTTGTCATATTTTCGCTGCAAAACAAATTCGACGGTAATCAGAAGCTGAGTATTATAGCTGGAACTTAGCTAAAATCATTGTTATAAAACATCTTTAAACGAGTATCTGACCTTACGTAGTGAAAACCTGGTATCTGATGGCCAGTCGTATGTCTGCAGATTCACACTGCTAGAAACCAGGTTTCGATACCCGTGGATGAGCAGAGCATAAATGGTCAATTGTGTAGTTTTGTGCTTAATTCCAAACAAACAAACAAACAAACAAATCACTTGGGGAATGAAACACAATATTCAAAATACTTTAAAATGTTCACGAATTATGGCTTGACCTCAGAAGAAATATTTATAAGTTTTAATTACATGAAAATGCATCTGACAGAAGAACATCTTACAATCCCAACAGGACGGCGCGAATTGACTGTATTTATCTCTAAGTGTCGTTAACATCATTCAAACTGTGGTTCTGGAGACACCTGAATATTGTAAAACATTATTCTGGCGACAAGCTGGCGTTCTCCTCTTGTTAATTCCGACTTGTCACACTCGTATATTGAACAATTCAGGAACAAACTTCATAAAAATCGTTTGTGCGCAAGACGCCAACAGACTATTTCAGAATTTCGCGCAAGGACACACAAACGGATATCTGCTCATAATTTTAAACGTATAGCCTAAAACAAAAAAAGGCATCACCCACTGTCAACTGGGTTTGACTGTTACTCTTATAGCGCAGCCTCAAAAAGCGTATCAAACGAACGATAGATAAAGAAGATATAATCTGACTTATTCATTCCTTGCTTTGATAAGAATATAGCTTCTATATCTCTAGCGTAGTGGATAGATCACCTCTCATTTCTACTTACTAAAGTGGTCAACACAAACAACAAACTGACCGTATGGAGTAGCCTACGGGCTTACTGGACTTCAATCCCATGTATGAGATTTCCGACTGTACAATAGTATATTAAAAATACATATCTCAAGTTGTCATAAAAACTGATTTTCAATACTTATCAGCGCAGTCAATCTAACCATTGACTTTAAAAACTTATATTGTATATTGGAGTCAAACTAAACGTTTATTTCAAGCACTTATCATTGAAGTCAATCTATACTTTGATTTTAAAAACTTTTATTGGAGTCAAACTAAATGTTTATTTTAAGCACTTTATCATCGTAGGCAACCTGAACGTTTATTTTAAGCACTTGTCATTGGAGTCAACCTTAACATTTATTTTAAACACTTGAATCTAAATTGGAATTATACTTCTCTTATTAAACACATTCCATTTAGCAGTAAATCAACATCTACAACATCATTTGTGAGAGCAATCAAATGGCCCGATATTTGTATTTACTAAATAGTTAACACTGCTAATACTTTTGTTCTGTCATGTCATACTGACTACGAGGTTGATTCGACTGAAACATGTAGCTCAGTATGTATTATTATAGCTATAATGTTACAAATTATGAACTGTTTTAAGAACAGTATCATAATGTATATATTTTCTTGTCTTAATATTATATATCCAAAAACCTAAGCCTATTGTGACATCACTACAAGAATTTTATTGATGAAAGAAAATAAAAAGCAAAATATATCAAATGTTCTTGTTTTACAACTCAATCAAGATAATGGTAACTATTAAAAACATAAATATTTAATACTTTCAAATTATATTTGTAAAATATATTTATAGTGTACCCGTTAATCTACTTATCTGTCACTATATACTGAGTGACTTATCAATGCTAATATCTTGTCATTTCAGCTGATGCTATGTAAATAGTAGTTTTACAAGATCATTAAAGTGTAACATCCTTAAACATTTTCCTACTGGGTGTCCTACGTGCGCTTTAACAAACTTTACAGAGTGTGTTCCACATGTTGTCCTTGTAATTCGAAACAAGTTTGGAGACGGTATTACCATTATTTCTGAGCAATTCGACACGTATTCGTGTCATCCACATTGCCAGTTTCCTAACATCTTCCCAACAGCACTGTGAGTGAGGTTTCTTCTCTCTATTTCCATACACAGGTCATGTGATGTCGAGAAAACCCACTTGTAGAGAAATATATATGCAAAAACGGCTCGTTTGGGTTGAGAAAATATTTTACATAGACCCAAACGAGCCGTTTTTGCATATATATTTATCTAACTCTTTGTCTGTAATGAAAATTATAAATAAGTTTCCATTCACGTGACTGAATTACCTTTGTTTCTAGGAGAATTGTGAGAGGCGCAGATGGGTCTCTTCAGTATGTAAGTTGTCTTTCTTTTTATTATGGACCGTAATGGCCAAAGGAAAGTGTGTTCACTGTCCACATAGGGAAAGTAATTTGTTTCTTTGTGGACTGTGACAAGTGTAGATAAAAATATCCAGTTTTCACATAAAGATTATTCTCATTTTACATACAACATTTTAAACGTGCATGGAAATGATCAAAACCCAATTTCTAGCGTTGTAAATTCATAGATAAATTGCTGTGTATGAAATCATGTAATTTATATTTAATAACAACACACTATTTTTATTTATTTTTTCTTGAGTGATTTGACTTTGACAAAATTTCTTTCCATGAAAGCTTTTCTGTTGTTTAGAATTTTGAAAGAATTGTTGGTAACCAGAACATGATGATAAACATGGTGGTGTTTTTTTTTTTTATCTCAGATATATGTAGAGTTTTATAAACGTCTTCATGACAGAAAGCTCTACGAATCTTTTAAGTGTAGAGCTTGTTTGTTTTGGAATTTCGCACAAAGCTACTCGAGGGCTATCTGTGCTAGCCGTCCCTAATTTTGCAGTGTAAGACTAGAGGGAAGGCAGCTAGTCATCACCACCCACCGCCAACTCTTGGGCTACTCTTTTACCAACGAATAGTGGGATTGACCGTCACATTATAACGCCCCCACGGCTGGGAGGGCGAGCATGTTTGGCGCGAGACTCGGGCGCGACCCTGCGACCCTCAGATTACGAAGCGCACGCCTTAACGCGCTAGGCCATGCCAGGCCAGATTAAGAATCAATAAAAAATGTTGAAATAATACATATTTAATGAAATAATGTATTTCATTCAATATAAAAATATTGTAAAGTAGAGGAATCTTAAACCGAGAGTTGAAGCAAACAAAAGTTTAATATAATGAACCGGAGATTATCTAGTTTTGAAAATTATATTTCGAGAAATTGTTCTTATAATACAGAACGTAATATAAAAAAGCGAGAGTAGTGTTTACTTTTGTTCCATGACTTCATACCTGAATATACAGTTCCAATACGAAACCTAAATATACAGTTCCAGTATGAAACCTAAATATACAGTTCCAATACGAAACCTAAATATACAGTTCCAGTATGAAACCTAAATATACGGTTTCAGTACGAAACCTAAATATACAGTTCCAATACGAAACCTAAATATACAGTTCCAGTACGAAACCTAAATATCAGTTCCAGAACGAAACCTGAATATACAGTTCCAGAACGAAACCTAAATATACAGTTCCAGTACGAAACCTAAATATACAGTTCCAATACGAAACCTAAATATACAGTTCCAGTACGAAACCTGAATATACAGTTCCAGTACGAAACCTAAGTATACAGTTCCAGTACGAAACCTGAATATACAGTTCCAGTACGAAACCTGAATATACAGTTCCAGTACGAAACCTAAATATACAGTTCGAGTACGAAGTATGAACCAATATCAGGCTGTTCACCAGGAGGTTCTGTCTATGATGAATGGTTAAGTATCCAATCATTGTTTGATAAAGTGAATAACTTGAAGCTCTGACTAATGTTGTAAAAATCAGACAATAAAAATATTTCCAACAAATGAATACACGAACAATACTCTTGAAAGCTGGAAAGACAGCAGCGAGATTATACTTGATTAAAAATTGGAGCTAATATCTTTGCTAAAACAGCTCTGAAATTGTTCTCAAACATCGGTCTAAGAAGCACTAGACCTCAAGGATAGAAATCTTCAACTTGCAATAAGAGGTAACACGAGAATGGAATGAAACACTTGTAGTGGATAAAGTCGAAAGAGAGAGAAAGCTCCACTAATATAAAGAAAAACTAATATTGACGATAATACAAAGTAAATAACATCTAGATAGAAACTATGGCTTACTGGCTTAGCGAAATATCTCAAAGATTCCAGAATGTTTTGTCATAGTTACTTAAAGTACGTTTGATAAAGACATAGCAATGGTCGCTAGGACAAGCACTATGTTGATATTTCATACACAGATATTTTGTTTATAAGAGCACGTGGAAGAGAATCATGACAAAACCCGTGAAGTTAATAAAGAAAATTCGTTACTTCAGAACGATGTCCAATACATGATACCCTTTGATATCGAGATATTATTCTGAGAAGTGAAAATGTTGAATTTTCCCTTTTTTTATATTGAGTGAGAATTATAGAGGAGAAAGAACACCTTCGTGCACCCTCGAGGGCTTACTAATCCAAAAGAGATAAACATAAAAAAGTAAAATTAATTTTCTGTCACTTTTTCTCAGATATCTTTAAAAATTATTATAGTAGTATTTTGCTTTCATCTATTTACTCATAATAAAATATGCACCTTCAGAAATAAGTTTATACGAAAATATACAACACGTATTTAAATACGAAATACATTTTTGCGCCATATTTTTACTTCCGCATTTACAGCATCTTTTATGCGTTCTGCAGAAAAAACAATTCCCTGCGTGTTGAGACAAAATATCTAACTCATAGTAGCTATTCTTCCACAGTCTAAGTGAAACTATTAGACAATAAAACCCACAAAAGCTGCTGCGAATGGCAAGCCTGCATTCTTATCTTGCAGAAATAGAGAAATTATCCAATTTCGCCAACAGTCATTGGCAAGCTTGGTGAAATGTTCCGATATTTTCTCCTGTCTTAGGAAAACATTTTCTTGGGAAAATCACTAGAAGTGAGATAACACGATCAATATGTGGAAATAAGTGTGTGGTGTGTTTCTCCAGGGACATTACTGTGCATGAGTGCATCTAGAACTGAACATTTGGACAAAGAAAATCAAATTTCAAAAGAAATATCTCTTACCACGTGTAACCAGTTGAGGCTGTACAAGACAAGAAAATACGAGCAGCGTTGATTTTGCTACAATAAACGTTCTGGAAGTGAAGAAGACTGTTGTTATCTCTACTGTTGTTATCTGCATATGTTTGTATACGCTATGTGGCCTCTTTCACTGTCTTTCTTTCTAGATGACAAGTTTGATAAAAAAATTAATATTACTCTGAAGCTTTCTATTGCTGTTGACGAGAGAAGTTTAAAAAATTATATCAAGCAGGATGAAGTTTTTAAAATGCATCGTAATTCTATTGAATTTGCTTTTTGCATAAAAAAATAAAGGACATATTAAAATTATTCATAATGTAACTTAAACTAATAGCGATAATGTTTTTACTATGTTTTGAATATACAGTAAAGAGAAAACGGTATTTACTTATAAGTAATGTAGCCAATCATCATGTAACAGGACGGCAACAAATGTTTAGAGTTATGTAACTCATTTTTTATCTCCGAGAAAAATTTGTTTGTTTGTAATTAAACATAAACCTCAACAATGGAATATCTAGCGTTGTAAGTCCACAGACATACCGCTGTGCCACTAGAGGATTCGAGAAAGGAATGTCGTTTGTCTGGAATTTTTAGACATAAGGTACATATGTATCTTGAAAATAATAGGAATACCAACAGAAGTACTAAAACAGAGTTACTGATACCAACAGAAATACTAAAACAGTGTTATTGATACCAACAGAAATACTAGAACAGTGTTATTGATACCAACAGAAGTACTAAAACAGAGTTATTGATACCAACAGAAATACTAGAACAGTGTTATTGATACCAACAGAAATACTAGAACAGTGTTATTGATACCAACAGAAGTACTAAAACAGAGTTATTGATACCAACAGAAATACTAGAACAGTGTTATTGATACCAACAGAAATACTAGAACAGTGTTATTGATACCAACGTAAATACTAGAACTATGTCATAGGTATCAAAGAAAATACTAGATTATTATGATAGATTATAAATAAAGCTATAATAGAATAATGTTATACATATCAGTATTAAAATATCATTATAGGTATTACAGTACCTTTCGGATGTTATAAGAAAGTTCTGACATTCGAGCTAAAGAGTTAGCTGTTAATAAGACACTTTGAACAGCTCAACATCTTTATCATAAATCTCGCGAAATCTTATATAATGTAATAAATATATTGATATGGTAATATCAAGCCTCGTATAAAAGGCTCTAAGAGGAAAAAATTCTAGAAACCTGAAATCTTGCACACACACTAAGGTAACCCTGAGGGTATGTATCTATGCATTATTACTTATCGCATGTACCTGCTTGAACATCTTATTACGAAGCAGACAAGCAAAAGAACACAAAGAAAAGAATTGTTTCCGTATATAACGGCTACTGATATATAGAAAGAACAGTGCGTATTGGTAACAATGAATTGCAACAGTGGCTTTTATGTTATGTCGATAACAACTAACATTGTTGTTAGTCTATATACTGAACGTGTAAAATGAAATAGATAAAATTGAAATATAAATACGTTGATTTCGTAACTTACCGACTCAATTTAATATAGACGTTTGAAGAATACGCAAAATGACATAATGATATATATCAACTTAATAACCTAGGGAATAAACACAACAGACAAGCACACGGATAAACGAACGTGCATGTGCTTATCTATGACCGTCACATCCCCAAGATGAAAGATCCTGGAAATCTTATATTTTGCACACATATTAAATGGGCCCTGAGAGTGCACATCTGTGTATTATCACTTACATTTTCCATGCGCGTGAACACGTGCGGATCTTTGTAATGAGGCAAGCTGGTGAAAAACAACATACATGTGTTGTTTATGTTTCTTCGGAACAAAGATGTTTAAAATATGATTGACAGTTCTTCTATGCTACAATTGATTCAAAATACACAAACGCATATAGCAACCTAAAACTAATGACCCGAGCGAATCCTGATGTTTTCACTAAATACAAGAAAATTGACTTAGTGTTATAATCTAGCTTATATTAATAATGCATCTATGCAACTTCCAGAAAACGTAACGTAATAATAATAATAGATATATTGATTGAACGACTATCGGTCGTTTCGCTTTTTTTGTTTTAGTTTTGCAATTTTTAATAACACAAAATTTTAGCATAGTAATTAACTTTCTATGGCAAAATTCAAAACTTCTTTGTTTGATTTTAAATTTCGCGCAAAGCAAGAAGAGGGCTATCTGCGCTAGTCGTCCCTAATTTAGCAGTTTAAGACTAAAGGGAAGGTAGCTAGTTATCACCACCCACTGCCAACTCTTGGTCTACTGTTTTACCAACGAATAGTGGGTTTGACCTTTACATTATAATAGTCCAATGGATGGAAGAGGATATGAATTGGATTATGAATCGAGTGCTTTAGCCACCTGGCATTGCCGGAGCCAAACCGAAACATAATCAATGATTTTCTCTATGTTTCTGATGTTTTATTTAATGACTTTAGCGTCCTCGTTTGAATTTAAATTTGACAGTAACATGAACAAGAAACTTATTAAAGAAGGTTGGTTCAGTGAGTTTATTTGCTAATACAGAATGATTCATTGTTTGTAGTCTTTTATTTTAATTCTGTTTTCAAAAGCTAATACAGCAAACGCACAAATAATATCATATTCCAGTATCTTCACTTCAACAGTCTTCACTAATCTAAGTGTCAAACACAATGCAAGATAAACAGTTCCAATAACTTCCATTGAGCGAAAGTCGCGGTCCGTCAAGGCCAGGTCTGTTAAGGCCTTCGACTCGTAATCTGAGGGTCGCAGGTTCGAATCCCCATCGCACTAAACATGCTCGCCCTTTCAGCCGTGGGGGCGTCATAATGTGACGGTCAATCCCACTATTCTTTGGTAAAAGAGTAGCCCAAGAGTTGGCGGTGAGTGGTGATGACTAACTGCCTTCCCTCTAGGCTTACACTGCTAAATTAGGGACGGCTAGCGCAGATAGCCCTCGAATAACTTTGTACTTATGTACAAACAAACAAAAATATTCTCTTAATAAAAAAAAACCATTTTCATAGCCAGTATTCATAAAATAAACTTCCATCACCTCCAGTTCTATATTTTCTTAAACATTCATGAAGGCCCGGCATGGCCTAGCGTGTTAAGGCGTGCGACTCGTAATCTGAGGGTTGTGGGTTCGCATTGTTATGTCACGTATTATAATTTATCTCGGACGACCTTCCGACTTGTTATGTCACATATTATAATTTATCTCGGACGACCTTCCGATTTGTTATGTCACGTATTATAATTCATCTCGGACGACCTTCCGATTTGTTATGTCACGTATTATAATTTATCTCGGACAACCTTCCGATTTGTTATGTCACTTATTATAATTTATCTCGGACGACCTTCCGATTTGTTATGTCACGTATTATAATTTATCTCGGACGACCTTCCGATTTGTTATGTCACGTATTATAATTTATCTCGGATGACCTTCCGATTTGTTATGTCACATATTATAATTTATCTCGGACGACCTTCCGATTTTTTATGTCATGTATTATAATTTATCTCGGATGACCATACGATTTGTTATGTCACGTATTATAATTTATCTCGGATG
Organism: Tachypleus tridentatus; assembly: GCF_004210375.1. NCBI lineage: Eukaryota > Metazoa > Arthropoda > Merostomata > Xiphosura > Limulidae > Tachypleus > Tachypleus tridentatus. The sequence goes on along the minus strand of NC_134835.1, from coordinate 11,890,162 downwards.
ACCTTCCGATTTGTTATGTCACGTATTATAATTCATCTCGGATGACCTTCCGATTTGTTATGTCACGTATTATAATTCATCTCGGACGACCTTCCGATTTTTTTGTCATGTATTATAATTTATCTCGGATGACCATCCGATTTGTTATGTCACGTATTATAATTTATCTCGGACGACCTTCCGGTTTGTTATGTCACGTATTATAATTTATCTCGAACTACCTTCCAATTTGTTATGTCACGTATTATAATTTATCTCGGACGACCTTCCGATTTGTTATGTCACGTATTATATTTTATCTCGGATGACCATCCGATTTGTTATGTCACGTATTATAATTTATCTCGGATGACTTTCCGATTTGTTATGTCACGTATTATAATTTCAAATAATTTTAATTTTAATTTACAAGTTAATTGAATCTCGATATATATGAAGGTTGTAATATTTGTCAACAAAGTTGATACACTTTTTCTAACACAAACATGTCTTTATATACAAACAACAATATAATTTATAACAATAGTTATTAAAATAATGATGTATATACAAAAGTTTTACAGGCCCGGTTTTACAGGCATGGCCAAGTGGTTATGGCACTCGACTCGTAATCTGAGGGTCGTGGGCTCGTATCCCCGTCATACCAAACATGCTCCATCTTTCAGCAGTGGAGGCGTTATAATGTGATGGTTAATCCGACTATTCTTTGGTAAAAGAGTAGCCCAAGAGTTGGCGGTGAGTGGTGGACATTAGCTGCTTTCCCTCTAGTCTTACACTGCGAAATGAGAGACAACTCACGCAGATAGCTCTCTTGTAGCTTTGCGCGATATTCAAACAAACCAAAGTTTTACAAACATAGAAAAAGTATCGAGTCTTCTATTTTGTCTGGAACTGAATATTTTATCGACGGTTCACGACGAGCGAATTAATTCTGAGTTGAAAATATTACATTTTGTTTAATGGCTAGCCTTACGCCGTTTAATACTGATCTTTCTCAAAAATATAAAATGTCGCAGTTTGTATGCTGTAAACATCGAAAGGTATAACTGTGATAAACTGCGGGAATCCAACAATATTGTACTGTCTCTCCGCGTTGCGTTGGTTACTTTTCATGGGCTTTGAAGCAAGGTTCTCGAAAGTTCAGTTGGCAATCACTTGTATTTTACACTCAAACAAACACACAGTACGTTGTTGATTCTTACGCCCAAGAATGTTTTACAAATTTAGAAAATACACTGGATTTTCGCAATATGCATTTAACAATATTCGTTAAATGCATTTCTGAATGTCTATATTAAACTGAAACAAATATGGACACAAAAATATATATATAATAATAAAATCCATCACTGTTTGCCTTGTGGCTTGTTTCTTTATGGTATATAATCACATATATGGACAGAAAATATAGGGAAAGTCTATAGGAAAGGATATTGAAAACTAAAATAGCAAAACTACTTGCGCATCGTTTCACTTTTTATTTTCACAGGGAAGTCTCAGTAAATGACAAATGTTTTCTTTACATAATCAATATGAGCTTCTATAACTTGAAATGTGAAGAGAAATAGTCCTTCCTGTCCAATGTAGCTTCCACAACGAACAGTATTGAATGTGATTACAGACGAAACACCCCAGCTAAACCCACAACACTGATCTTTTTTAAAAAACAACAAAATGAACCCTGAGGATTCCTCTTTATCTGAGAGGTTTATCAGATTAACGAGAAACGTGAACAACACAGTTTCTTTAGGTTTTCTTAAGATTACTTTATTCCCGCCAGAGTAACTCTATTTCGGTGACAATTTCTGACGTAATGTTTACATTACGATTCAGAGCAGAGGGCGCTGTGATAGTAACAAAATGGTAGAAGTGAAAAAAAAAAATTATGAATGTGCTTGTGAGGTGTCTAGGAATAATCTATGTAATAGATCAGTCTAAGATAAATCATGATCTAGCAATATTTGAATAATACGTAACTGCTTTGAGTCTTTCACAATGGCGCAACGAAACGTCTGAAGGCTTATAACGCTAAAATCCGGAGTTATATACTTGTGATGGGCATAACACTGATAGACTATTACGTTGCTTTGCACTTAATAAATAAATAAATATATAAATAAAACCTATGGGTGCGCCCGTATCTTCGATATGGTTTTTCATTCTGTTATATTTTGTTGCACTCCTAGTTAGTGTTAGTACGGTTTTGTGATGTGGACTGCTCTTGTACTTTACTTATATACTTACACGTAAGCTATTCAACACCGGGTGATTCTTTTAATTTGAAGGTCTTTGCACTTGACAGTCGACAGATTAATGGATATTCCTCGTGTAGCTTTGCGAGAAATTCAAACCAAACAAAAACATTATTTAATTTCTGTAGTGCATATTGGAGTATCGAAGGATATTGATACCAGGAATAAACGACCTCATAACACTAAATGTATTTAATATTTAACTAAAAACTTTACAACTCCCTAAGGAGTATTCACTAAAACAGAAACCGAAACTGACAATATAAAACTTTGATTGGAACGTTGAATGTTTAATTAAATAAATACAGCATTTTGGTGTCATAAGGACGTTTATTTCTACTATTAAGCGTGAACATTTTCTTCTAATAAAACATAAACTATATAACTTAATATAACAATACACACTGGTTTAAAAAAATGAAATCAGGCAGAATAAAAACACTTCACTCTACGAATGTATAGTCGAATTTTGAGGAAATCATTTACTATGTAAATTTTTGTAAGAGGTCACTTTTCATGGCTGTAGCTCCGACAGTTTGGATCGTGTCCTAGTTGCAGGAAGGAAACAACAACAGTGCTCGGCACTTTGGAGCCACTGATGCATCAAACAAGTGACTGTCAAATCCTACAATTTGTTTATTGTAGTCAAAGCGTTGGTAGCAGCTTCTATTGGCTGGCTGCTCTCCCTCTAGTCTATCAGTTCAATATCATAATTTTTAATGCTTATACGATAATTATTTAAAATTTGAATTATCGAAGCTTATAGAAGCTAACTTTTAGGGAGAAGTGCACCACATGTAAAAGCTCCAGTCATAAAATACACATGACCTTCTCATACACTGGACCAGACTTGTCCTAGTGATTAGCTTCTTGAACTTAAAAAAAAAGTCCAAGGTTTGAAACGCAAGACCACTGAACACGGTTCACATTTTCAGATGAGAACACGTTATTAAAGTGACAGAAAATCTAGCCATTCGATTTAAAGAAATGAATATTGGACCTACTGTTGTCAGTTGGTCCAAATTATGCATGGCTATACTTGACCCTTTAGGGTCACTAACGATAAAAATTCAAATACAAGTTCTACTCATTCAAGAAAGGTTAAGAGATTTACGAGCCTTCATGTATTTGTTGTAGAAAAAATCCAATATTAACACATGTGAGAAGTTACTTAAAAATTACTGTTAAGATAAACTTTCTTGATTAGTAGAGGCAGGTTTCTCAAACCCGACCAGTGTAACATAATTAGTTTAACATTGGAGGTAAACGGTTGCTACTGTTTACAGATAGAGTTAAACATACCCTCAGTGAACCGTTATTCATAAGTTACGCCACTTTGAACACACTTTCTACACACATATAACCAGTATTATGAAAGAAAAGAGAAATAATAAGTTATTAGACCAGAATAACCTAGCAGAAATCCATAAGATGTATTTAGATACATAAATGATACCTGAGATAACTAATGTTAATAAAGAAATATACACAGTAGTAGCTACAACAGCTGTTATATTTGTTTTATGTACCATTTATAATCCCCTATGACCCTCACTAGTAAAACGGTGTGTCTTCGGATTTACAACGCTAAAATCAGGGATTCGATTCCTCTCGGCGGGTTCAGCAGATAGCCCGAGTGGCTTTGTTATAAGAAAACACACACACACTAATCCTCTAATTATATAAAGTTATCATATTTTATAATACCAGTTTTATTAGTTGGATCAAAATCTTGACTTGAAATGAACTTGAATTTGAATGTTTTGTCACTGTATCAATTTTTTATTTAATTTTTTGTTTGTTTTTTGAATTTCGCACAAAGCTATCTGTGCTAACCGTCCCTAATTTAGCAGTGTAAGACTAGAGGGAAAGCAGTTAGTCATCACCAGCCACTGCCAACTCTTGATCTACTCTTTTACCAACGAATAGTGGGATTGACTCTCACGTTATAACGCCATCCACATACGAAAGGGCGAGAATGTTTGGTGTAACCGGGATTCGAGTCCGCGACCCTCAAACTACATGTCGAACGCCTTAACCCACCTGGCCATACCGGGCCAATTATTGAATTATCTTAAGGTTTAAATTAATTAATTACTCTGGTAACAAGATTAAAATCATATAATCCGAACGATTTTGAAAGGTGGACATTTCTTCTTTAGGGGAAAAGATATTAATGTAAAGCCTACTATTTTTTGACATTATTAGTTTTCATTTAGTTAGTGTTTTATTAACGAAAATATATTTAAATATTTGAACCACAATATGCTCGCAACAAGAAAGATGTTCAAACCATTACAGTTATCGTTGTAATAAATCGTTTATATAAATATTCCAACCACTATCGAGTTTGTTTTGTCTCAGTTGACTTAATTAGCTCTGGTTTGAACGAAACGTGTCGCAGGCAATAGATTTGACGAATGTTATGTAGTTGAAATCATATTAATTTTCTTCTTCGTCTGGAAAATCCCAAAGTTATAAATAAAGAATATAGTACTTAAAATATAGTTAGGCTTAATACTAATGTTATATAACAAGTATAATCAATTGTAATATTCTTCGTCAACTTAGAAACGACGTTCACGCCATAACAATTACTATTGTAAGAAATATTTTACAATTCGATAAATAAACGTCTTTTTGCCGTAGTCTCGACTTCTGTTGTTGAGATAATAATGGAAGAGGCTGAAACTTCACACTACACACGCCAAATTCTGACATACGTACGTCAGTGATATATTTATAATATTAGTTGTTTACAATTTGTTAACACTGTTGTTGTAATACATAGTTAATAGTTCTGTATCAATATCATACGTATCAGTTAAGCATTTATCTGATAACGTTCTCGATGCAAGTATTTCCCGAGAAACCACTCAAACATACAAATAAACTCTCTGGCCAAAATATTAGAAATACCAAATTTATCGTGCCACGAGTGTGTCTTAATTAGCGCTTGGATACGATGTGATAATGGTCCAACTAGTGTCTGGAATCTAGTGTCTCTTTCACTCTTTAATAATTCATTAATCCATATCGTCTCAACATCTGATGATTTATTCTGAAACGTCCCATAGTTTCAGGATAATGGCCCCGCATGGCCAAGCATGTTAAGGCATGCGACTCGTAATCTGAGGGTCGCGGGTTCGCATCCCCATCGCGCCAATCATGCTTGCTCTTTCAGCCGTTAGGGCATTATAATGTGACGATCAATCCCACTATTTGTTGGTAAAAGAGTAGTCCAAGAGTTGGAAGTGGGTGGTGATGACTAGCTGTCTTCCCTCTAGTCTTACACTACTAAATTGGGACGGCTACCGCAGATAACCATCGTGTAGCTTTGCGCAAAAATTCAAAAACAAACAAACAAGTGACAGAAATAGATTGTGTAAAAGCATGGCATTTTTCATTTCTTTAATAAATGGTTAATATATTGACGTGTGTTTATTTTTTGGTTTTATCGAAATGTTTTCGAACATAAATTTAATCTTCAGATAAACGTTGTTTTTCTATATTACTTCCATTAGAAAAATTTAGTTCATCGCATAATATCATTTTCTTATATCGTTATGTCTTTTAATAGTGTTTATTGTTATTCTCTAAGTCATAAAATGACTGAAATATATTGTTGTTCAGAGAGGTTAATCTGTTTCAACAATGTAAGTGGCACGTGTAACGTTACCGATTGATATCATTTCTATTAATATACACCTTTCAAATTCTAAAGTGATTCATCGTTAAGAACAGGATATCTATGGCTTGAAATAAATAAGCTTTATTCAACGCTTTATCAATGACATATGGAACGTACTCAATAATAAAAAAGTCCCAGAGAACATACAATGGACTTCCATTATTTCAAATACTCACTGATCCCTTAAGTGCATGAGTAGGTTTAACTTAATGATTTTGACAACGAAGAATGATGCGACTAAAAGATTATAAAAGAGAAGAGCGGAAAACGTCGGTTGATTAATTAATTTTAAGAAAGAAAAGCAAAATACACGCACCACGACGGGAGAAATTTCAATTAAAATATTTAGTCTGAACGTGATGGTGAGAGACAAAACGTAAGAAATTAATTTGTTATTTTCTTACTAATTAGATATCAGCCAAGTACCAAGACGTTAGAGGGCGTATAAAATAGGATCTGAAAATCAGTTGTGCCAAAAATCGCTCAAACAAAATGGTGGTTGAGTACTTGTAACCCCTACATGTTCAGATTTTTAGGGGCGCCAGCCTCGCAGTCTGAGGGTGACGGATTCAAATCTCCCTTATCACCAAATATGTTCGCCCTTTCAGCCGTGGGGGCGTTATAATGTGACGGTCAATCCCGCTATTCGTTGGTAAAAGAGTAGCTCAACAGTTGGCGGTGAGTGATGATGGCTAGCTGCCTTCCCTGTAAAAATAGAGACGGTTAACGCAGATAGCCTTTGTGTATATTTTGCGTGAAACTAAAAATATAAACGTCGTATTTGTGTATATCTATATATTTACTCTCAAAGATAACGTTTGTTTGCTTTTCTATCAATCCACAAAGATTTTGATTATTATACTACATATAACATTAAATCAAATACGATAAAACAAGAAACTGTCTAATTCTTCGATACTTTTGCTGTGTGGGATAACTACATATGATCAGTTATGCAGTTATTTTAATTTTAAAATATCCAAGCGACTAGATTTATTTTTTTACTTGTCGTAAATACTCGTTAGGAATAAAAACTATATTTGTCATGTTCGTAGTGTTTGTATATTTCGTTAATATTTTCAAAAGGTCAAAATACACTTATATGAAAACATTATAGCAAATCTCTGCAATATTATCAAACTTTAAATACTCTGCTTTATCCAGAATATCTTGAATATTATCAAACTTTAAATACTCTGCTTTATCCAGAATATCTTGTTATGCAATTTTAAAACATCGAGTACAGCAGTAAGGCTACAAAATGTACATAAATGATTAACTTGGAACATTTTTTAAACAGGTAACTCATTGAAATGTTAAATGGTATTGATGCTTGGCTTGTTTTAAATTTAGCGCAAAGCTACCCTAGGGAATTTAGCAGTGTAAGACTAAAAGGAAGGCAGGTAGTCATCACTACCCACCGCCAACTCTTGGGCTACTCTTTTACCAACGAATAGAAGGATTGATCGTCACATTATAACGCACCCACGGCTGAAAGGGCGACCATGTTTGGTGCTATGGGGATTCGAACCCGCGATCCTCAGAGTGCGAGTCGAACGTATTAACACACCTGACTATGCGGGGCCTCGCAAATACGGAGTGAAATGTTATTAATTGGGTAATTACATTATAATGTTTTAATGTCTTTATATTCCAACAAATAAATAAAATAAATTTATTAAGGTGACGTATTTCAAACAGCTAGTTTATATCTGTTTAACGATAGTCTTAAGAAGAAGCTTAGAACTTAATAACATCTAGCATATGTTACTTATTTCTAACTACGATTGGCTATTAGTAAGCCTACATACTCATGTATCAGAAGATCCAAGATCACACGGCTGTGGGTGTGTTATAGAAATGGCAATAAGTCTTTCAAGTAAATTAAAAGTTGCAGTATAGTGGAAAGTAAAGTTGATTGGTTTATTAGTTGTTATATGTTACGATGGGTAAAGAGGATAGTAAAGTTGATTGGTTTATTAGTTGTTATATGTTACGATGGGTAAAGAGGATAGTAAAGTTAATTGGTTTGTTAAGTGTTCTAAGTTAGAGATAGTAAACGGGAAAGTAATGTTGATCGGCTTGTTAGTTGTTATATGTTAAGGATGGGTAAAGAGGATAGTAAAGTTGATTGGTTTGTTAGTTGTTATATGTTAAGGATGGCAGAACAGAACAGTAAAGTTGATTGGCTTATTAGTTGTTATATGTTAAGGATGGCTAAACAGAACAGTAAAGTTGATTGGTTTATTAGTTGTTATATGTTAAGGATGGCTAAACAGAACAGTAAAGTTGATTGGTTTGTTAGTTGTTATATGTTAGGGATAGCTAAACAGGATAGTAAAGTTAATTGGTTTGTTAGTTGTTATATGTTAGGGATAGCTAAACAGAACAGTAAAGTTGATTGGTTTGTTAGTTGTTATATGTTAGGGATAGCTAAACAGGATAGTAAAGTTAATTGGTTTGTTAGTTGTTATATGTTAGGGATAGCTAAACAGAACAGTAAAGTTGATTGGTTTGTTAGTTGTTATATGTTAAGGGTGGCTAAACAGGATAGTAAAGTTGATTGGTTTGTTAGTTGTTATATGTTAGGGATAGCTAAACAGGATAGTAAAGTTAATTGGTTTGTTAGGTGTTCTGAGTTAGAGATAGTAAAGTGGGAAGTAACGTTGATTGGTTTGTTAAATGTTATATGTTAGAAATCGTTGAATAAAGTTAGGATAACTGATATTTCTATTTAGCCCAGATGTCATAAAATAGCTTTTTAAAATATCAGTACCTGCTGCAACTAATTTTTAAACGAATACAAAGTTGGAAAACAATTGATAATGACAAGTGCTTAACATGTTTATGTTAATATGTAATGTATAGTGTTTGACATGTTTATGTTAATATGTAATGTATAGTGTTTGACATGTTTATGTTAAAATGTAATGTGTAGTGTTTGACATGTTTATGTTAATATGTAATGTATAGTGTTTGACATGTTTATCTTAAGATGTAATGTATAGTGTTTGACATGTTTATGTTAATATGTAATGTATAGTGTTTGACATGTTTATGTTAATATGTAATGTATAGTGTTTGACATGTTTATGTTAATATGTAATGTATAATGTTTGACATGTTTATGTTAATATGTAATGTGTAGTGTTTGACATGTTTATGTTAATATGTAATGTATAGTGTTTGACATGTTTATGTTAATATGTAATGTATAGTGTTTGACATGTTTATGTTAATATGTAATGTATAGTGTTTGACATATGTATCTTAACATGTAATGTAGGGTATTTGACATGTCTATTTTCATATGTAATACACAGTGTTTGACATGCATATCTTAATATATAATGTATAGTGTTTGGCATGTCTATCTAAATGTGTAATGTACCGTATTTGACATGTCTATGTTAATATGTCATGCATAGTGTTTGACATGTCTATCTTAATATGTAATGTAGATTATTTGACATGTCTATCCTAGTATGTAATGTGTAGTGTTTTACATGTTTATGTTAATATGTCATGTATAGTGTTTGACATATTTATGTTAATATGTAATGAATAGTGTTTGACATGTTTATGTTAACATGTAATGTATAGTGTTTGACATATCTATGTTAATATGTCATTATATTGTTTGGCATGTCTATGTTAATAAGTCATGTATAGTGTTTGTTATTTGTGGATCCTGTATATAATATATTATGAATTTCTATCTATAATTGTGTTACCAAATCCGACAAACCTTTATTTAACTACTGTGCAATACTTATAATTATATGAAATTTTAATTTAAAATTTAGTAATTTCTAAATAAACCTTATACAGGTCCATGGAGTATTTTAAGATTCCCTTTCTGATATTATAATTGTCATTTCAAACCTTAGACATTCCAACTAAGAATACCTCAACCGAACATACTCGCCATGTCATTGGTGGGTGCGTTATAATGTCTCGGTCAATCTCACTTTACATTTATAAAAAGTAGCTCGAGACTGTCAATAAGAGATCCTAACTAGCTGTTTTTCCTCTAAGTTACCAATTCAGTATTAGGTACGGCTGGTTCAGAAAGACTTCGAGTAGTTTTACGCGAAATTAGACGAACAAAAAACAAAAAAAAACGAAATGTCTTTCTATCCTAGGCTAACGACTACGTAAACAATAACCATTCAAATTATCGATTTATGGCACTTATAATTACAGATAAATTACCAATTATCTATTTTTTATAGAAATATGTTCGTTCGGTTTTCAAATATTATATATTCGAAGTTTTGTTTTATTGATGTTGAATTAAATATATCTTCAAAACGCATAAGTAACTGAAATTATTTAAATATATTTTTCTTATAAAGTTATTTTAAACAGCTAGTTTATATCTGTTTAACGATACTCATAAGAAAAAGCTTAAAACTTAATAACGTCTAGCACATGTTACTTATCTCTACCTGCGATTTGCTATTAGTTTGCCTACATACTTGAGTATCAGAAGATCCAAGATTACACGGCTATGGGTGTGTTATAGAAAAGACAGTAAGTCCTGCGAGTAACTTTAAAGCAGCAGTCTAGTGGAAAGTAACGTTCATTGGTTTGTTAATTATTAACATAGAGTTTGTAGTTTAATTTTACGGACGTTTCTAGTCCATTTCTGTCCACGGCTGAGCCTACATCGGCAAACAGTTCGATTTGGCTTTGTTCTAAAGCAACAAAAGAAAGATATTTGGTTATTTAACAATGTGTATTTCCACTTTCACTTAGCTTCCATCAAAGAAAAATAGCCAGAAATGAAATATAGGGATTATCTTCCGGTCAGCATATAATAGAGAAGGACATAAATAAAGCAAATAGTTCGTGAAACAAATTAAGAGAAGGTCGTACGTTCTCATAAGGAAAGTAAAAGATGGATATATAATAGCAATGACTGGTAACGTTCTTTATATTAAATAGCCTAAAAATATATGATCTCACAACAGAAACATAAATGGTTCAAACTTTCTTGGTATTTCAAGTCATTTAAAATATAATTGATATAACGTTTCGTCAAAATGGGGTTGTTTATATCTTTGAACAAAGTCACAATTGGCTACCTGCCTTATTAATTTCAGGGATTCGAACGTGGAATTTTAACGTTAAAAGACCGAAGACTTGTCATTGTCCCAATAGGGGACTTCTACGAAAGTAACTAAAATTAATTTTACAAGAAAAATATGGTCCAAAAGGTATGAACCCACTTTCAGCCGTGGGTGCGTTATAATGTCACGGTCAATCCCAGTATTTCTTTGTAAAAGACTAGCCCAAAAGTTGGTGGTGGTTTATTTACTCACAAGAGAGTAAATTGTAAAGGGAGTAAGTTGAGATGATTCCAGACGCATAAAACATCCTGAAAAATATTATAAACATCTGTATCAAATAAATGTCCAGTGATATTTTATTAGAACCAATATCAATGTCAGTGCTTTTCGTGGTTACCACACTAATGTCAGTCCATAATGGCTAATGAAGACGAGTCAGATTTCTGCATCAGCCTTCAAAGGTACAGCGGTATGTCTACGGTTTCTCACTGCTAGAAACCGGGTTTCAATACCCGTGGTAGGCAGAACTCAAATAATCCCTACTGTGTAGCTCTGTGCCTAATTCCAAACAAATGAAATTCTTTTATCGATAAAGGATACTGAGTTAGCTTCTTAGTATAGTTTTGTCCGGCATGGTCACGTGATTAGGGGGCTCGATTCGCAATCTGATGGTCGCGGGTAGAATCCTCGTCCCATCAAACAAGCGCATCCTTTCAACCGTGGGGGCGTTATAATGTTGGTCAATCCCAGTATTCGTTGGTAGAAGAGTATCCCAAGAGTTGACCTGAATGGTGATGACTACTGCCTTCTATCCAGCTTTATACTGCTAGAAATTTAAACAAACAAGCTAGTTCAATCCTGGAACTAAATATCTTGGACCGGTTGTTTTAGTCATTAGTAAAGTTTTAACTTCCATCTCTGTACAGGTTCAAGCCTAGGACTGTGTATTTGTCTTATCATTTGTCCCACTGTGTCACAGTGGTATTCCTGCGCACTCACGTCGCAAGAAACCGGGTTTCGATGCCTGTGGTGAGAAGAGAATTCACAGCCAATTATGTAGCTTTGTGCTTAATTGTAAACAAACAAAATAATCCAATCTCGTCACCACAAAGGTAGCTTATGTTTATGTTGGTTCATTGCACTGTGCTCGAGCAACCATTAAACCTACAATTATATGGTACGAATGTTTACAAAATTTCTGATTTTCCTAAAAATTAGCTTAACAAAGAGTATTTTTACGAGCTAAAATATTTAATATTTTATTTAATTATTTAGTGCAACTTATAATAACAATAACTGATGTTATCCGTCATTGACTCGGATGTTTTGTAGCAATATTAATTAGAAACTTTTCGATTTCGTAGATGTTTCTATTTACGAAGACATTACGTCCACAACAAGGACTTAAAACCATTTAATAATCTGTTCAATAGGTCAGTTAGTATAAAATAGAATAAACTTACATCTTTATAGGCCATGGTACCTCGGCTTTTCTTCGTTTTTATTTTTGCACATTAAAAATAAAGAATTCTTTCAGAATCTAAAACTAATTCAGATGAAAAGCATATGGTAAGGTCATAAAAAAACCTACACACTATTGTAACCATGCGACGTCTAACTTTTCTTCTAGAATATCAAAATAGATATTTACAAATATTCTCGTGAAGTTAAGAAATCAAAATTTCTGTTATTGAAAACATGTTTGTTTCGTTTTTTTACCTTATTTTTTTTAAGTTTTTATTCGTTGCACGTTATGTGTAAGGTAAAACGCACTAAAGTTTCAAGGCTAGAGACAAAACAAATTTTAAATCATGGCTAGAAGAAAATTGAAGGTTCAAATGTCACGTTTAGTTTTACAGAGCTAGGCCGCTCATTTGTTCTTTCATTTGATGGTTTTAAATAAAGCAGTTCAACCATTTTTATCTCTATACTGTGTGTCGTGCCAGGAGCTGAATCATCTTGATCTTGCTGTTTGTTATAAATGGAACGTACTGAGCAACTTTCACTTTGAAAATATTTCAATAAACATATGTATTGCTATTAAGGTGATTATTTCACAGACATACAGAATAATGTGCACGTGGAACAAATTGGATCTGTTCACGTGTCAATAATGTTTTTATTTTCAAATACCTTAGAAACTTGTTCATTGTACTTTCCATTCATTTTTATCATTCCAAGTCTTTCGTACATAAATTAGTTATTTAAGTGTTAGCTCAGAATATCGAGAACACAGTCACATGGAATGGAAACGGGAAACACGCATTCTGAGCTTTCTAAGGTTAAATTTGTTAATAAAATTCCTGTTCCTAAAGCTTAATAACATTCTATGTTATGAACATTAGAACTTCATCACCTAATATCATTTTTAAATATCTCTTAACCCATTTGCTTCAGAACATACACTTCTTTACGATATCTTATTTGTGTTTCAAGAATTCACATGTTGATATTCAAGAGATAGCAATGTTAACCTTGAAAGTCCTTAAAAATTGGCCCGGCATGGCCAGGTACGTTAAGGCACTTGATTCGTAATCTGAGGGTCACAGGTTCGAATCTCCGTCGCACCAAATATGCTCGCCCTTTCAGCTGTAGGGGCGTTATAATGTGATTGTTAGTCACACTATTCGTTTGTAAAAGAGTAGTACAAGAGTTGGTGGTGGGTTGTGATGACTAGCTGCCTTCCCTCTAGTCTTACATTGCTAAATTAGGGATGGCTAGCGCAGATAGCCCTCGAGTAGCTTTGCGCGAAATTCAAAACAAACAGCAAAACAAAAACCTTAAAAATCGTTTCGTTAAACATGAACGTAAGTTAATAATAAACAAAAATAGCGAGACAATAGCACCAAATATTTAGTTAATTAGACAACTTAGGATTTACGAAACCTATGATTATCGAGATATAAACTGAAATAGTTGTGTATCTATTTGCATGAAATTACAGATTTTGACACATACATTTGTTTTATATATCTTTTTTTAACTTTATAAGACGCTACTTTTAATTCATTTTCTTTAAACCTTACTGCTGAAAAAAAATTTAAATTCTGAAACGTTCGAATAAAAAAAACATCTTGTAATTTTTTGTCGCAATGATTTTGTTTACCATCATATTATCTATTTATATATTTAGGAAAAGATCGATCGGTGCATTTTAACTGACAGAAACACGAGAGGTATTGAAGTTCTATTTGGAGCTTATTACGTAAGCCATCTAATCCTAGAAAGTGAAGTTACAAATGTCGTATTGACCAAGTTCACTTTCCGTTCACCTTTCTTTAATTCGTTGTGGAGAATTTTGATTAATGCAACAGAAAAAAGAAGGTACACCTCGATCGTCAGAGTTTCTTTCAAAATTGTACGAATTTTCACGTTTTAAACACACATGTTTCTTAATTTAAGCATACTAAATAAGGTAATATATTCAGTACAAAAGTGCGTTTAATGGATTAATTGAATAATTTGTTACAATAAATCTTCAGACGTCTTTCGTTTGTACATTTGATTCAAATGTTTTCGTATCGCTACTACTGAACATATAAAAAAAAATTAAACAAGTGTGTGTTTGTTTGTGTTTTTCTCATAGCAAAGCCACCTAGGGCTATCTGCTGAGCCTACCGAGAGGAATCGAGCCCCTGATTTTAGCGTTGTAAATTCGGAGACTTACCGCTGTACTAGTGGGGGCACGTTATCTGTGCTCTGCCCACCACGGGTATCGAAACCCTGTTGTTAGCGTTGTAAGTCAGCAGACTTACTGGGGGCGAAAATTAAACAAATATAGAAAATGAAATGTTTGTTGTATAATCAGTTTTTGCCATATTTCTGAGTTGTATAATCAGTTTTTGCCATATTTCTGAGTTGTATAATCAGTTTTTGCCAAATTTCTGAGTTGTATAATCAGTTTTTGCCAAATTTCTGAGTTGTATAATCAGTTTTTGCCATATTTCTGAGTTGTATAATCAGTTTTTGCCATATTTCTGAGTTGTATAATCAGTTTTTGCCAATTTCTGAGTTGTATAATCAGTTTTTGCCATATTTCTGAGTTGTATTTTATGGCAAAATGATTCATTTTGTTTAGTTTGATAATTTCAAAAGAATATGAAGTTAAAGATGGAGAAAAGTAGTCAAACTTTAAACAGAATATTTTACTATTCACTTCAAATATTAGCGTCTGAAAATGTTTTTAGTTGTGTTAGCTTAAGAATCAAAATAAAAAAGTCTCTAAGACATTCAAAATATCTAAATTTGTGCCACTTAAATACGTTACATTAAATACATGGAAGAGACTTAAAGTGGTGAAGTAATTTCAGTAATATTTTGTTTCGTTTCGGCAGAAGTGAAGAGTTTTCTCAGTGTTAAATTTGTATGGGTTTTGAAACACTGTCTCACAAAAACTGATTTTAAAAATAAAACATAGAATAATATAACTTTTGTTTTATAAATCAGTCACTTTCTGGACTTTAAAAGCAACAATTACTATTATTCACTAAGGCCGGCAAAAATATTACTAGTTCCTTTCCTCAACATCTAAAATTGAATTTTTAAATGAAAAAATTACGTCAAGATACTATAAATCACTGTCAGATTTAACATGTTCCCAGATGGAGATGTAAGTGTTGTTGTAAAAGCACTTTACAAGCGAGTAGGTTACAAAAACAAAAAAAGAACGGTTGTATTTTCTATATTGGTTTATTTTTTCTTTAAAGGAAAACTACTAAATTGTATTATCTGAAATGTCCTCGTTAAAAATGTACAATTCATCTGATGTCATATGTATAACACTAGAGTTTTATCATATATAAAAACCAACGTCACGTTCATCTATACACATCTGGCACTTATAAGTTACTTTCGTTCATTTTCGAAATTAAATAAAACGCTAAGTTTGAAAACCATTTATCTAATGAAAGAAATTTTAGAGACAACTTTACTTCTGTGACCTGTATCAACTGGAGAAGCAAACTGTTTTTTTTGAAGTTCCATGATACGAGAGCTGGTACTTTAGTCTTTCATATAATAAAAGTGTGATAGATAAAAATGGAATATTTTCTTTGCAGGGATAGCGAAATCTCTGAAATATTGAGAAAATAATATCAAACGACTTGATTAAAAAATTATCTCGAGTAAAAACGTTGAGTTTAAAATCCCGGTTGGTTTCTGCCACGTTTCCAATTCCATATAGAGCCCCCATCATTAACCAGGTGATTAGGGCGCTCAACTCGTAATCTGTGGGTCGCGGGTTCGAATCCCTGTCAAACCAAGTATATTCTCCATTCCAGTCGTAAGAGCGTTAAAAAGTCACGGTCAATTCCACTATTCATTGGTGGATGAGTAGCCCAATAACTGACGGTTGGTGGTGATGACTAGTTGCTTTTCCTTCAGTGTCAGACTACTTAATTAAAGACAGCTAATGAATATAACCCTCGTATAGTTTTGCGCGAAATTCAAAACAAATAGTTCAATATAAGAAAACAAAGTCAGGGAATTTTCTTTAGTTTTGCTATAATTTTATCAATATTTACTTAAAACTATATTTACTTTAACGTAAAAATGAACTGATATAAATATGACTTATACTACTAGTATAACATCTTGTTCCCTTGCCCTGGATACAAAAACAAGAAATCAAATTTGTGAATTCTGTAGGAATATAATTACATCTTCTACCTCTTTTTTTGCAATGTTTTTAGTAAATGAGGGTTTATTAATGACTAGAATCCTCTTGAAAACGTAGAAAACAGTTTGGTCAATATGAAACGTGAGTTAACCACAGCAGACGATAATCGGTTTCGCCAGTATATGACAAGGAATGATAGATTATCGAATTCAGAGTTTATTAGTCATTTACTGTCAAACAGTTAGTTGGTTAGTTCAGACTTCTGAACGTTGAATTTATGGTTCAACGTATATGTAGAGTTACGTATGTCTAACAGTAAACATTAGTTAATCAACGTATAAGTAGAGTTACGTATGTCCAACAGTAAACATTAGTTAATCAACGTATAAGTAGAGTTACGTATGTCTAACAGTAAACATTAGTTAATCAACGTATAAGTAGAGTTACGTATGTCCAACAGTAAACATTTGTTAATCAACGTACAAGTAGAGTTACGTATGTCTAACAGTAAACATTAGTTAATCAACGTATAAGTAGAGTTACGTATGTCTAACAGTAAACATTAGTTAATCAACGTATAAGTAGAGTTACGTATGTCTAACAGTAAACATTAGTTAATCAACGTATAAGTAGAGTTACGTATGTCTAACAGTAAACATTAGTTAATCAACGTATAAGTAGAGTTACGTATGTCTCACAGTAAACATTAGTTAATCAACGTACAAGTAGAGTTACGTATGTCCAACAGTAAACATTTGTTAATCAACGTACAAGTAGAGTTACGTATGTCTAACAGTAAACATTAGTTAATCAACGTATAAGTAGAGTTACGTATGTCCAACAGTAAACATTTGTTAATCAACGTACAAGTAGAGTTATGTATGTCTAACAGTAAACATTAGTTAATCAACGTACAAGTAGAGTTACGTATGTCCAACAGTAAACATTGGTTAAGCAACGTATAAGTAGAGTTACGTATGTCTAACGGTAAACATTAGTGAATCAACGTATAAGTAGAGTTACGTATGTCTAACGGTAAACATTAGTTAATCAACGTATAAGTAGAGTTACGTATGTCTCACAGTAAACATTAGTTAATCAACGTACAAGTAGAGTTACGTATGTCCAACAGTAAACATTTGTTAATCAACGTACAAGTAGAGTTACGTATGTCTAACAGTAAACATTTGTTAATCAACGTATAAGTAGAGTTACGTATGTCTAACAGTAAACATTAGTTAATCAACGTACAAGTAGAGTTACGTATGTCTGACAGTAAACATTAGTTAATCAACGTATAAGTAGAGTTACGTATGTCTAACAGTAAACATTTGTTAATCAACGTATAAGTAGAGTTACGTATGTCTAACAGTAAACATTAGTTAATCAACGTATAAGTAGAGTTACGTATGTCCAACAGTAAACATTTGTTAATCAACGTACAAGTAGAGTTACGTATGTCTAACAGTAAACATTAGTTAATCAACGTATAAGTAGAGTTACGTATGTCTAACAGTAAACATTAGTTAATCAACGTACAAGTAGAGTTACGTATGTCTAACAGTAAACATTAGTTAATCAACGTATAAGTAGAGTTACGTATGTCCAACAGTAAACATTAGTTAAGCTAACTTGTGGACCTTTTAGTAGAAAATATTAAAATTTTCATGCTTCTGTTTTACTAAATGATTTACAATATTCCAACACAAAAATTTAAGCCACTAGTGAATTTGATATCCTCTTTTAATCATCTCTCTTCACTGTCTGGTCTTCTGGAATTTTTTTCTCATTAGTAGTTAGGGCGTGTATTGCATGACACGCCACCAAGGTCAACACGTGTGTCGATATCAAGCTATAGCGGAGGAGAAGAGAAGATGACGTCATTGTTCCACAGAGTGGAACAAGAGAGTGGTTTACCAGGGACATGTTGTTAGGCTGTCAGGACAACTGACTGGCATATGTTGTCATGCTGCCAGGACACTTTAAAATAAAGTTGTCTGCTACCAAAACGTTCGTTGTTGGGTATGAGATCTTAGATAGAGTGTTACACAACAAAAGGTGTGTTGCTAATCTGCGAAGTGTCACTGGAAATTGCACTGATGTGATGAGCTTGCAGACAATTTGTAACCACACCACTAGGGGTGATGTAAATCTATGTATTTCAATATGTTAGGGATAAGAATCATATACAGACAAATTCTGGAAGATAAGAAAAAATCAGAGAATCATTTTATATTAACACTATTAAAGCAACACTTAACATAGATTCTGAATTAGAGGTGAATAACCTGTGGCTACCATTGGTTGAATCTGCAGGAAATCTCTCATTCAATCAGAAACAGTGATAATCCAACCAACCACAACACGCTCTTCACAATCTACCAGGACACTATAAAAGACCGACAACACCTACACACACACACTGACCTGAAGACGAAAGGCAGAAGACTTTTGTAACGTCGTCCCCTACACTTGTGTCTCCACAACAGGCAGTTGCCGTCATAAATACTCTGCCTAAACATTCTATCAAGGAATACTTTCTTTCATGTCTTATTTTTTAATATCACCTTTCCAATGTTTTACTGGTTCCCCTGTCTTCTCTTGCGGTTATTGGTAGCTCTTATTACTATTATGCTAATTCTTCTTATCTTCTCTTTATGAGACTAAAAAAACCTAAGCCTCATTTCTCTTACGTTTCTCTCTATTTCACAAACTCCAACCACATCGTTAATTTCACTATTCGTTCTTTTTTTTCTTTAAGCAGACATCTAAGCATTCTATTTTCCGTTCTTATAAATAAACCTCATTTTCTCTTCTTCAGGGTCCACATCGGAACACTAGTCCAGTAATAGTTTTATATACTTTAGCTTTCAGTGTATTCAGTTATCTTTTGTCCTTCGATTTCCTTCAACCTGCAAAGATTCTATCATTCATAGCTTCATCACTTCCTCGTCAGTTTTTTTTATTGTACTTTTCATGTATCTAAATCTTCTACCTACTCCAACAACCGTGATAATAACCTTCCTATTTCTACTTCATTACGTTACCCTAAAATAAATTCTGGTATACATAACAGTTAACAGTGATAACAAACACCCTTAGGGCTAGTTATCGAGCCCGAATAAATCAAACGACGATAACAAGCTATAAAAACATCAGAAAATAATAATTATGTGACCTTAATGTTCAACTGAACATACCTCTTCAACTAAAATATGAAGGTCATTGTAAAAGTTTAGTCCAGTTAATTATAACATAAAATTTGGGTTTTTCTAATACAGTTTCTTTTATTCATATTCATTCAAACCTAACTTAACATTAGATTCTAAAACATATAACAGTTTATTAATATTCACCCGAACCTAACTTCACATTAGATTCTAAAATATATTACCATTTATTAATGCTCACCCAAGCCTAACTTCACACTAAATTCTAAAATGTATTACAGTTTATATTTATCAATATTCATCCTAGCCTAATTTTACATAAGTTTTCAAATATATAACGGTTTATATTTATCAATATTCACCCAACCCTAACTTCACATTAGATTCTAAAATGTATTACAGTTTATATTTATCAATATTTATCCTAGCCTAATTTTACATAAGTTTCTCAAATATATAACGGTTTATATTTATCAATATTCACCCAACCATAACTTCACATTAGATTCTAAAATGTATTACAGTTTATATTTATCAATATTTATCCTAGCCTCATTTTACATAAGCTTCTCAAATATATAACGGTTTATATTTATCAATATTCACCCAACCCTAACTCACATTAGATTCTAAAATGTATTACAGTTTATCTTTATTAATATTCACCCAAGCCTAACTTCACATTAGATTCTAAAATATATTACAGTTTATCTTTATTAATATTTACCCAAGCCTTACTTCACATTAGATTCCACAACATATTACAGTCTACCTTTTTTTTAATGTTCACCCAAGCCTAACTTCACATTATATTTTAAAACATTTCATTTATTAACTTGGCACTTCCTCATATATCTATATCTTTGTTTTGTCATAAACAACACTCATCAAACTGAAGTAAATTACTCTAAGCCTGAAAATAACGTAAAGCTGACCAACAGATCCGCTAACACAATAATAAATGGATCACTGAACAGTGCTTTTGTCTATTGAATTTTCCAGAACGCTACTGAACAGCTATAAGTGCTAGCGTTCTTAATTTTGAAGTGAAAACTAGAATGAGGGTAACCAAATAACATAATCCATCACCAACGCATGTACTTCTTTTACCAACAAATAATATGATTGACTGTAACATAATAACGCCCACGGATAAAAGGACGAGCATTTCAGTCGACAAGTGTCAAACTCACTACCAAAGACTGGTAATTATACACACTTACTAACAAGACATGCAATCATTGTATTAGACTTACAAAACCACTTAACATCATCTCTAACCTAACTCACGTTTTATAACGTCACATAGGTTCCAAACGTTCACGAAACCTTAAGTTAAACCTTTCTCCAGTCAGTCCATTATACAAACGTCTGAAAATGAATTTCAACTGCGCGTCTAATTTCTAGAAGTCTTCGATATTTCTGGATACCATACTAATATATCCAACACAACTTCGTTATAAATCGTTTTTATTTCGTTCAAAATTTATAATTGTGTTCTATATATAATACTTAAAAATATAAGATATGTTACCATGGAGTTTCTAAACAACGATACCTTATAATAAAAAATGTTCACTTTTAATTTACTTTTAACGTGTGAGTTTTCACAACAGAAAAGCCACATCGGTCTATCTGCTGTGTGCACCGAGAGGAATCGAACTCCTGATTTTATCATTGTAAGTCCGTCCACTTATCGATGTCCCAGCGGTGGACTTTACTTTTAATAATATACTGAACGTATTTATGTATTATTTCTAAAGAGACTTTTTAGCGCTGGTTACGTATATAAAATATTTTTATTCTACATCTTCAGATGATAAAGATAATTATATTAGAATGAAGATAAAACTCCGTGTGTATTCTGTAGCTTAGATAAACTTCCTTCGGTTTATAACTTTCATTCAGTTAAAGAGATGGTACAATTAGCATTACCCTTCTGAAAAGCCAACATAAAGAACAACAACTTAATCTCCTACTTGAAAGTGTAATCCGTTCTTTCTCTTCTGGCATGTGGATACGATTATTGTGCTTTCAACCTCAAAATTAACTCATTTATTGTCAGAGTCATAGTAGCTTTACCTAGCTTTCTGCTCGTCCTGTGTGTCCAATTAACCCTTCGAATAGTTAGGCAAGTGGCTACGTGTAATCATTATTATGTCTTCTAATGATAAATTCTTTAACGAAACTACTCACCATATTACATTACCCTTCATGTTTATTAGTAATCTTAAACACTGGCCACTTGTTACACTCAAAGATAATCTACATAAGGAAGAGAATTGTTGACAAAGACTTTCTTATCAACTTGTAGCCAGTGAGGTGTTTACAAATAATTACAATGACTTAGTTTAAAAAATACAAAATATAATTATCAGAAGCGTACTGGTTTTCCAGAAAATTTCGTGAATATAATCAAATTATAAGTTGTTTTAAAGTTAACTAAATTAAAGGTTACATTAACAAAGCTGATTTGCAGAAAATTGTATTGTCTTACGTTGTACCGTATATGAAAGATTTCGCATATAAAGGTATATATAATACACGTAAACAATATAAGGCCCGGCATGGCCAAGCGCGTAAGGCGTGCGACTCGTAATTCGCGGGTTCGCGCCCCCGTCGCGCCAAACATGCTCGCCCTCCCAGCCGTGGGGGAGTTATAATGTGACGGTCAATCCCACTATTCGTTGGTAAAAGAGTAGCCCAAGAGTTGGCGGTGGGTGGTGATGACTAGCTGCCTTCCCTCTAGTCTTACACTACTAAATTAGGGACGGCTCGTTGCAGTGGGCTAACAACCTACTCACTTAAATACCTGTTGAAGAATCCGTAAGCGATTGCGGCCTTATGTTCCTTGATGGAATCGAGTGGTGACTGAATGAATGAAACAATATATATCATATGAAAATAAGATGTAATTTGAAGTGTATGTGTTTTATTTATTGTAAAGCCATATCAAGTCATCTTGTGTGTTCACTAAGGGAAATCGAACCCCTGGTTTTAGGTTTGTAAATCTGAATTTATAATACACGGTTTTGAATTATTTAAAATATATAAATACATGGTGTAAATGTTCCAAATGTTTGTTTCTTTGAAGCACTCGCCCCATTTAGTAAGTTTTAATCTGATCTGTGTGCTCTATAAGTCTTTATGTGTTCTATAAAGTTAGATATAGATTCTTACATATCCAGGGATGGGTTAGATACATAATTTTATAATTTAAGTTCTTCGTTTCATTTCAGCAAAAAATTATTATATCAGATATTAAATTATACAAACTTAGACTTCTTACATTCGTATATTGCAGTAAATATTTTAAGCCTATCTTAGTTGATAAATAATTTTAATAACATTTGTATAATATTACCCATACTCTGTTACTCTTCAGAGCGTTGTATAATAATTTAACCATTTATATCCAGCTGTTTTTAAATTGCAAGTGATGCCATCATGTAAAAAATGTCTTTTCACATTCAGAACATTTTATTAAAAATACGTAACTTTGATTAAAACGGATTGCACAAATTATTGTCTGTTTTCTAAAACGTTGTAAGATTATTCTTCATACCACCGTATAAACCGATTGACCATTCAAACTGAGTAAAATTTATACAACGTTACCAGATTACAGTTGGTAATACGGTATAAGCCGATTCATCATTCGTTTCAATGTAGTGTGTACACTATTTCTATCAGGTCATCCCTTAAGTTGTAATGTCTGATTTTAGGTTCAGAAAAAAGAGAAAGGATTTCAAACGTTTTTAATGTTATTTAATCAATAATGTATGTTCTATTATTATTAATTACTTCCTGCCAACGATTCACAAGCTTCTGAATGTAACTTCTGTAACATTCTTGGGGTTTAGAGAAAAAGAATATAGAGAGGGTAATTTTGACATCTTCATGTGTTCCAAGCTTTTTTTCTATCAAGATAGTTTTGCAAACTTTGAAATAGATGATAATCAGATGGGACAAGGTCTGTAGAATAAGGAGGATGTGGAAGTGTTTCCCAGTCTAGCTCTTGAATTTTTACAGATGTGATCCTTGCTGTACGGGACCATGCATTATCCTGGTTTAACATAACACCTTTACTATTGATCAAAGCAGGCCTCTTTTCTTTCAATGCAACATTCAAACGTTCTAACTGTTGACAACAGAAGTCTGATGTAATTGTTACATTGAATGGCAGCAACTCAAAGTGGATCACACCAGCAATATTCTACCAAACGCTTAACACGACTTTTTTAGGGTGGAGGTCCATTTTGGGCTGTGTTTTAGTCAGTTTACCTTACTGAGCTATCGTCTGCGGCGCTTAACATCTTAAAATATATCCATTTTTCATCTCAAAGTCATCACTAGCCTGTCCAAAAAGGTGAGTTACGTTTGCGAGAGTGCAGAGAAGTGAAATGTCCACACTTGCTCAAAGGTTGGCTTCTGTTAAATCATGAGTGATCCATTTTCCAAGTTTGGACACCTTTCCAAGCTGTTACAGATGACGGTGAACTGTTGAATGGGTTGAATTAAGCTCCTGTGCTAGTTCTTTAACCGTTACAGTACAATCTTCATCAAGTGCAGCAAGTCATCATTAAACTTAACAGTACGATCTGCCTGAACGTGTCACATCACTTAAGCTGTTGTCACCTGAGCTGAACTTTTGAAACCACCTTCGACATTTTCTTCCACTGAAAGACTTCGCACCATAAACACCTTGAATGTTTTGTGTAGTTTCTTCTGCACTATTGCCTTTCTTAAACTCATAAAGCATTATATAGCTAATGTGCTCCTCAGACACATCCATCTTTATAAGGATATATTTGATTATTGATCTGAAAAAGTTTAGTTGGGTTAGTTTCTTTTATTTGTCTGAACATTTTTTATACACGTCCTATTACATTTATCAGTCATTAAACTCTTCTACAAAGTCAGAAATGATGATGCACTTTCTGTACTAAATTTTCGGACATTACTTATGAGATGACCTGATATATTGTAGTTAGTAAAGTTGATACCACAACATAAGTCGGTTGATCATTCGTTTGTTTGCTTTGTTTTTGAATTTCGCGCAAAGATACTCGAGGGCTATCTGTGCTAGCCGTCCCTAATTTATCAGTGTAAGACTAGAGGGAAGACAGCTAATCATCACCACCCACAGCCAACTCTTGGGCTACTCTTTTACCAACGAATAGTGGGATTTACCGTCACATTATAACACCCCCACAGCTGAAAGGGCGAGCATGTTTGGCGCGACGGAGATACGAACTCGCGACCCTCAGGTTACGAGTCGCATGCCTTAACACGTTTGGCCATGTTGGGCCCTCTAAAAGGTAGTTTATAAGACTGGTCACTAATTACCACGTTTGGCCATGTTGAGCCCTCTAAAAGGTAGTTTATAAGACTGGTCACTAATTACCTGAGAACTAAGACCTTCTCTGTAATACCAAAATATTTCCATAAACGTAAATATTCAGGTGGTATCGTCAAAGAAGCCCACAACCATTTGCATACCATATCCAATGTCACCTAACCTAAGGACAAAAGTTAATATGATAGAACCTCTTTATTTGTAGCATACCATCCGCTCAAGTGGTTAGCCACCAGTTTCATGCAAAACATTTATAATTACTGATGACTGTCCCCCACAACGTTTTACTATTTTATTAGATACGTAATCCCAACACTAAGGAATACTTGGTGCACTCGAAGCCACTTGATAATAATTCTCCCGTTGGTGGAACTCATCAGAAAAAAAATGTTATACTTGTCCATAAGTTTCGAACAAGAGCACAAGTTGCTCTGGTTACACTTTCCAGTTAGTTAGTAAACTCTCACGTCATGATGCGACATTTACTGCATCCAGAGTAACAGGTGCCACAAACTATACATCAAAGAAACAGACTGGATGATCGTTTCCCTGAGAGACATGGATTTTAAGGCCAGTTCCACTGATCTCCCTAGACAATTCAATTTACTTGATCAAAATGGTGCCTCCAAAAAGTTGAAGTGAGGAATCTTTTTAAACCGTTTTACTTCCCAACTCATCACCAAGTTTACTTATGGTATAAACAAAAAACATGTTTTCAAATAATTATAAAACGTTCGTTCTTCAATTCATTACTTTCAAATATTTCTTTAGTTATGTTTACCTTATTTCTTACTCCAGGTAAGATCTTCCTTTAGATATGTTTACCTTATTTCTTACTCCAGCTAAGATCTTCCTTTAGATATGTTTACCTTATTTCTTACTTCAGCTAAGATCTTCCTTTAGATATGTTTACCTTATTTCTTACTCCTGCTAAGATATTCCTTTAGATATGTTTATCTTATTTCTTACTCCAGGTAAGATCTTCCTTTAGATATGTTTACCTTATTTCTTACTTCAGCTAAGATCTTCCTTTAGATATGTTTACCTTATTTCTTACTCCAGCTAAGATCTTCCTTTAGATATGTTTACCTTATTTCTTACTTCAGCTAAGATCTTCCTTTAGATATGTTTACCTTATTTCTTACTCCAGCTAAGATCTTCCTTTAGATATATTTATCTTATTTCTTACTTCAGGTAAGATCTTCCTTTAGATATGTTTACCTTATTTCTTACTCCAGCTAAGATCTTCCTTTAGATATGTTTACCTTATTTTTACTCCAGCTAAGATCTTCCTTTAGATATGTTTACCTTATTTTTTACTCCAGCTAAGATATTCCTTTAGATATGTTTATCTTATTTCTTACTCCAGGTAAGATCTTTCTTTATATATGTTTACCTTATTTCTTACTCTAGGTAAGATCTTTCTTTAGATATGTTTATTTTATTTCTTACTCCAGGTAAGATCTTCCTTTAGATATGTTTATCTCATTTCTTACTCCAGGTAAGATCTTCGTTTAGATATGTTTATCGTATTTCTTACTCCAGGTAAGATCTTCTTTTAGATATGTTTACCTTATTTCTTACTCCAGGTAAGATCTTCCTTTTCAAACTTATCTATGTTAAAATTGCGTTGTTCCTATTCATCTGTATTATTTCTATGTGTTT
Organism: Tachypleus tridentatus; assembly: GCF_004210375.1. NCBI lineage: Eukaryota > Metazoa > Arthropoda > Merostomata > Xiphosura > Limulidae > Tachypleus > Tachypleus tridentatus. Next base: position 11,863,333 of record NC_134835.1, on the reverse strand, counting down.
ATTTTTGTAAATCCAATTTTAGTTCGTCTAATTAATTCTTTTTCATATTCGTGTTGATTTTAATAGCATTTTCCTAGTAAATCAAATAGGGTATGCAATCATTATTTTTGTCACCGTTCTTCATGTTGAACGTATGTAATTAGAACCTTTGTATTATCTTACTGTTTAACAACTATTTCATTTACTACCCTGTTTTAACTTCCTGCCGAAGAAATTAAATTAGAAGAAGGTTTCATTTGTACAAGTCACATTGTTCTGTATTATTATTTATCAAAGTGTAATTACCCAACCTCTTGTCTGCTACGGAAAACTCATATATCTAATATCTAATGTTCGTAGTGAACTTCCCAAAAAGTTAACTTGTATAAAAACGTACCTTATTGTTATAATTTTTAAGAAAATTTTAACCCTTTAATTAAACACTTCAACTGATTTTTTTTTCATTTGCCAAAATAATGTTTTGTATTATATCAAGAATAGTACAAAAAAGAATGTTAGTAGTAGTAGGATTACCCTTATTGCGTTTTGTTTGCAGTTCCTAGATCCACTTTGCTACTTCAGATAACGTTGTCTTATATGATGGTTTGTCCTATGTCATTGAAACGTCCTCACACTGCATGCAAGAAGGAATTGTTTGTTTATTTCTTTTTTTTTGAATTTCCGCAAAGCTACTTGAGGGCTATCTGCGCTAGCAGTCCCTAATTTAGCAGTGAAAAACCAGAGAGAAGGCAGCTAGTCATCACCACTCACAGCCATCTCTTGGGCTACTCTTTTACCAACGAATAGTGGGATTGACCGTCACATTATAACGCCCCCATGGTTGAAAGGGCGAGCATGTTTTGTGCGACCGAGATTCGAACCCGCATCCTTCAGATTACGAGTCGAGTGTCTTAATCACCAGGTCATGCCGAACCATCTCTTCTTAATGTTCTGTGTTTAACTAACAATTAGATAAACCGATAAAAAAAAACAATCTCACGATGGATAGCGATAAGTGAAGAACTTACAACGCTAAAATTCACCTAGTGGTATATCTGCGAACTTACAACGCTAAAATTCACCTAGTGGTATATCTGCGAACTTACAACGCTAAAATTCACCTAGTGGTATATCTGCGAACTTCCAATACTAAAATCCACCTAGTGATATGTCTGTGAACTTCCAACGCTAAACACCGGGTGTCGAAACCCGTTGTGGGCAGCTTTGTGCTTGATTACAAACAAAACTATAATGCTAAATTCCATGTTTCGATACCCACTGTGGCTGCTGCAAATAGCCCAGCGTGGCTTTGATCTAAAACAAACAGTAGAAAAACTAAGAGGAGAAAAAATCACTTCTGTAAAAAGTTTTCTAATATTGAAGAACTTTCAACCCACATGATGAGTCGTGATGAGAATATAATGGCATAATTTTGTGGTGAGGAGATAAGCCTATTTTCAAAATCAAATAAAGGGCTTCAGTTTAGTTGTCCATTGTTCAGAATGAGGTACACTAAGACAACGATGTGATCAAACGTTACAATCAAATACTTTCATGTAACGAAGGTGAATTTACATGGATTATGAAAGTTCACTTCACGATATATTGAATATTAATCCAGATTACTACAATTCTATCGAAACTCTCTCCTAGTGATGAGTATTTTATGTTAAAAAAGTGATAACAAATCCATAAAGTTTTATACTATCCATTGTTCAGCATTAGCCCACATTACGGACAGTGTGCTTCCGCTATGTGCTGTCCAGAGCTATCGAAGTACATTTTGTGTGCATGTGCTGAAATTATTTGAATTTCTGGCTTAGCTGCCAGTTTTTTTTTTTTTTGTATTTCGCGAAAAGCTACACGAGGGCTATCTGCGCTAGACGTTCTTAACTTAAGACTAGGTGGAGGGCACCAATTAGTTGACACTACCTATCGGGCTACTCTTTTATCAACGAATAGTGGAATTGACCGTAAGTTTATAACACCTCCCACCACGGCTGAAAGAGTGAACATGATTGGTGGGACGGAGATTCGAATCTGCGACCCTCAGATTACGAGTCGAGCACCATAACCGCCTGACAATGCGGGACCAGTGAGCCAACACTGTGAGGTCAGTTATGAAGACACGTAAACCACACAGTCAATTCAGGCAATTTATAATTCTGCCCTCTTTCGGCACGCAATTAAACTAGTACATTATTTTATTGTTTGTTACATCTATAAGCCAAATTAAAAACTCATTTTTTTCTATATGAGCATTTAGGCGAGTCAACCAAAACACATAGATAGGTATTATGTTTTGACGAAACTAACGAATGAAAAATCAAGTACTGTAAAAGAAATTATATGTCTATTAAATATGATGCATCTCAGTGAATTTTCAGAGAGTTCGATAATTCACCACATGTATTCCAACATTAACATTATTATAATTTTCTTATTCAATAATTCTTTGAACCTTACTCGTTAATTAACATTTATGTTAAATTTAGTTTGTCGTACTTAGCGAAACTGAGCGCCATAACTTATAAAGTTTTAGTTAGTTGGTTGTTACACAACTACGAAGGAAGTTTTTTTACTTAACGTTTGAAAACACGTGCGTTATTCTTGATATAAGTAAAGTCAATGTAACACTGATCACTGATCACATAATTAATGTTTCCTGTTCGTCTTCATTGAACAATTATTATACAAATGTGAATCTTTATAAATTATAGTGTAGCTAAAATTTCTTACATGTTACGAACAATATTCAGCTATATTATATCAAAATACACTCCTGAGGGACTCAGTTTTATGTTGGTAAAAACCGTGCTTCGATACCAGTCATTAACAAGAAACAGACTATCAAGATAGGACTAAAACATTTACTAACGAGCCTACCAATCACAGTAGCACATTTACTAAACTGTTTCCTTCAGTGGATGAGTGTGTGTGTTTTTATAGCTATTTGCTAAGTCTACCGAAGGGCTTCAAACCCCAGATTTTAGCGTTGTAAATCCGAAGACTTACCGCTCTATCGGAGAGGTATTTTTAGTGGATGAATTAATAAAGTGAGACTAACTTTGATGTGTTTTAAATAAAAGACGTTGAAAATGTGTGTAATTAAACAAAAAGCTACACAAACCGTGATCTGCTCACCACGGTTAACGAAACTCGGTTTTCATCGGTGTAGCTCCAAACACACACCTCTGTGCTACTGGGGGACCATTCAAAATGTATACGCCGTAAAGTTTATACTGGTTCTACTGGATAGATTACGTAAAGAACTAAACACAGACAGAGACAAGAAACTATTAAAAACACGTCTGAATATTTAGAGTTTGATGAAATTGTATTACAGAAGCAAGTTTCAACAAAATATTTCACTGACACAACTGTAAGCTGACTGAAGGCAGTCACGCGTTAAGTATCATGTATATGTTTAGAAGCCCGTTGTCGATAATGTTTTAACCCTAACAGGCAGCTCTTCGTCAGTCATACTCTCATATAATGGGCTCAGCTGTCTCCGAAAAACTTCAAGCGGTAAATCATTTAAACAAATGTAGTTTCACGAAGTTTGTGGGTCATCTGGGGAATATTTTTTAAATCGCAATCATTCGTTCGTTGTCTGGGCGTTTGACGACAGTAGTTCGTGTTACCATAGAATTTAAAAGGCGTCGATCAATGTTTTTTTTAATTGTTGTTTTTCTAGTTCGACTTTAGTACAAAGAGATATAATTTTTCCCACATTTTTTTTCTGACATACCCTAATAGGAGGAGCCAAATTGGTGTCAAAATTGCGAGAAAAAAAATCGCGCGATAATTTTTTTTCCCTAAGAAAAAACGAAAACGTTCGATGGATCGAATAGTTGAGAAATGACTCGACGTTCAGTTTGATAAAAAACAAAAAAATGCAGTTAATCGTTGAGTTTCACATTAAACTCATGGACTGTAAAATAAAAATGTATGAAAACTGATATTGTATCAACAAAGCATGTTTTTGCTATGCTTTGTTAACCCTAACTAAGATGCGTTTTTCGACAGATCAAAGACTTATTCCAGGACCTAGGCACCCACAAAACCACTTGATCACTTATACTGTTCCAACTGTCATTTTTCAGTGGTGTGATGACACGTTAGCAGACTATTAGGAAAGTGTTACATGTGACAGTAAGTATGAAACTTCATGAATTAGACGAGTTTATAGCTAGAAACCTAACACATCTTATGTTGTAAAATTAGAGGCCGATAAAGACAGAAACTATTTAATGCGTTCGAGAGAGTAAACCAGTTTCAATAATAACAGAACAAGAATAACACGGAGGTTGTGACGGCAACTTGTAAAATAATTATAAATAATTTCGTAATCCTACAGTCCATAAAACAATTAAATTATATAGAGAAAATAGATTACTTTGTTAAATATTTTATTAGGTGGATATATAGGGAATTGTAAAGATAAGTAACTATACAATCTACGAAACAGTAAGTTATATAGTTAGTTAGAATATTTAATATGGTATTTAATCACCTGAAGAGATATTTAGATTGAGTATACAGTCCACAAAAAGGTAGATTGTTTGGAGTGGATAAAATGATCTGTTTCATTAAATATTGTATTTAAGTATTTGGAGGAAGAGAAAGAGTGATGTTTAGACCTAAGGAAATTAGTAAATTATATTGCTAGATATAACAGTTTATGACATTTAAATAGAGTGTTATATAGATAGTTAGTTAGTTATCACCATTAGATTCCATCTAGGAACATAGGGCCGCAATCGCTTGCGGATTCTTCAACAAGTATTTAAGTGAGCAGGTTGTTAGCCCACTGCACCAAGCCGTCCTTAATTTAGAAGTGTAAGACTAGAGGGAAGGCAGCTAGTTATCTCCACCCACCGCCAACTCTTGGGCTACTCTTTTACCAACGAATAGTGGGATTGATCGTACATTATAACGCTCCCACGGCTGGGAGGGCGAGCATGTTTGGCACGACGCGGATGCGAATCCGCGACCCTCAGATCACGAGTCACACGCCTTAACGCGCTTGGCCATGCCGGGCCGCCGCACGCCTTACGCGCTTGGCCATGTCAGGCCCAGAGTGTTATATATCGATATAAAATACGAAATAATTTAAATCGCTGTTGATGGAAGAAAAACAATTTTGTTAATTATGAAAGTTACACAAAATAAAGTACAAGCCAAGAACTTTAGTCAGGGCTTAAGAAATTAAATAATTTTATTATTGAAATATCGAAATAAAAGGAGAAAATATATTATTTTGTTTTAAAAATTAAAATAAAAAGCTTGTAAGAGAGTATCATGAAACACAGCCTAGGGTCGAACTGTCGTTATCGTTATGTTTCGTTAATGGAAATCACGCCGGTACTCCATTCTTTCCTTTTCTTTTTCTCTCAAACTCTAGTACAACTGATTTAAAGTTTGCAGTTAAAAAATTGATTCTCTATACAGATATAATGTAGCATTTGTTCCTTTACATAGTTCAAACAATACTTTATATTCATTAAACATTTTATATCTACCAATTGTTACCCTCCTTCATTCATAGATAGAACAATCGCTCATTTAAATACGGAATTAACAGTATTCATTGCACTCATATTTTTTTCAACCTATCTTGTCCTTTATAGATCTTTAAATACATAATGCATGACGAAACGCTAGAAATATATAAAGCTTCTTTGAACTCCAGGAAGTAGAATTTAAAAAAAAATCTTTAAAGTACTTAGAACATCAAAAGTAAAGAGCCGGAGAAAAAAAAACTGGATTATCAAACTGCTGACATACTTGAAATATTAATAAAATGTATGATTAATGAAATATGATCAACATATGCTACCGTTCTAGCTCGCATGGTGTTATTCAAGGAAAACATAAAAATGACACAATTATATCGTATGTATTACTATGCAATACTGTAGCTGTAATGCCTAATTAATATAACTCACCAGTTTGTTTATTTTAGTAACTTTAAGTTGTATTGAAAAAATAAATAACTAAGTTCCTAAAGCAAATAATGATCATTTCATGAACTAAGAAAAAATGCCATATGGCTTATTTTCTTTATTAGTTACGCTGTGTATTATACAGCATAGTGTAGATATAAACTGTAAAAAAAAAACGTGTCTGACGTCAGACACTTTCCTTATCAACTAGTCCGTATGAAAATTCTATAGACAAATATGCTTCAGTTACATGTAACAATTATGTTTATTTATAGCTAATGGTAATCGTAACAAGTGGTAGTATCGAAGGATGTAGCTGCTTCGTTTAACCAGCATTTTGTCTTATAAATAAACATTAACATGTTTTTCATGCATGCAAACATTTTTGTATAACATATCATGTACACAGTATCATGTTATTGATACAGAAGTTAACGTATGACATACCCTAATATACCTGTATTATTATTATTGCTAGACGATAGCATGTTATTGATGCAGAAAGTTAATGCACGAAATACCCTAACATGTCTGTCTTATTACCATTACATAGTGTGATGTTATTGATTCAGAATTTCGTCTATGATGTATCTAGGCTAGACAATGTCATTATTAAACTATGTCACGACCCTAACTATTTTATAAAAAAATTCATTTCATTGCAGCTTCCATCCTGTACACAGCGGTTGTACGTGGCAAAGTGGCTCTTCCATGTGATATCTCCACCCCCTCTGCTGATGACTCCGCAGCTCTGATCCTCTGGTATAAAGATGACTCAGCTCAGCCTATTTATACCTTGGACTCCCGCCAGGGTAACGCGGACCAGGCTCGCCAGTCCTCCGGTCCTCAGCTAGAGAACCGAGCCTATTTTAACATGATAAACAAGCCAGCTTTTCTCCAACTGGATCCAGTGAAGGAAGATGACGCCGGTGAATACAGGTGTCGAGTGGACTCCATAAGGCCCGGACTGTTAACACTGTCATTACGTTGAAAGTGATAGGTTAGTTTAAACTGTAAAATAATTTAAAATTATGGATTTCTAGCTCGAAGTTATGTAGAGATAATGTTTTATGCCCTTTCTGGGGAAACAGATGCATGTTGATAAAATAAAGAGGGGTAAAAGTGCTTGATAACATGTGGAAACTTTTCATCGAATTGATTCTGGTTGATTCAACAGTGGCAACAGACAAACCAGCAAGCTTTCAAAGGAGCACATTTTGGTACTGATGTGATTAGAGAATAACATTAGTATGCTGGAAACAAACGACGCAGATAGCTACATATTCGAGTCAAGTAAATCACTGAAACCTGATAAATTTCCGTATACGTATCGTGCTTTCTTTAACATAAAATAAAGTCAAGACCTCCCTATATAATGAGATAAGTTAAAAAAGACATCATGATTTATTGTATGGGCTACCCGCAAGTACAGCGGATGTATTTTGTTTTGAATTTCGCGCAAAACTACTCAAGGGATATTTGCGCTCGCCGTCCCTAATTTAGCAGTGTAAGACTAGAGGGAAGGCAGCTAGTCATCACCACCCACCGCCAACTCTTGGCCTACTTTTGTCAACGAATAGTGGAATTAACTGTTCCATTATAACGCCCCCACGGCTGAAAGATCGAGTATGTTTAGTGTGACGAGGATTCGAAACCACGACCATCAGATTACCACTCAAACACTCTAACCACTTAGCTATGCGGAACTTTGATGAGAAATAATTACTTATATAGAATAGATCATTCTTAATGAAAATGTAACCAATATCTATATAAATAAATATGTCGACGATACAGCATCTGAGCTAAACATATATATAACGAATAGTTGACAGGACTGATGAAAAAAGTTAAAATATTAGTAATATCTATAACAAAAACTTCATTATTATTTGCAACGTTTCATACAGAAGATCATCAGACAGTTTAAACATCCGACAAAAGTCCTGATGACAGTCAGAACGACTATAGACTAGTAAAATGACAATTTAACCATCTAAAGAAGGTTCATAAACCAACGTCAAAATAGAACACAAAGAGATGAAACGACTGGAGGTGTGCGCTTATTTAGAGATGAATATGACTGGAGCTGATAAATGTGGGGAAGAGATAACGGGACATTGGAATTTAACCAGGAGAGATGTCAAATTAGAACTAGAGAATATAATATTAAAATTTAATACATAGTTAGCTCTATTACACATGGTGGAAGCACGAATACAAACTGAAATTTGGAAGAACTTAAAATGTGGTGAAACAAACGAGTGAAAATAATTAAAAGCATAGGAAGTAAAACTAATGAGAAATGATAAACGTGTGTAGAGACACGACTAAAGCAATGGATATTTGACTGATTACAAGTTTGCGTATTAATATTAGGACAGAACAAATATAATATACCACGACAAGTTTCTTTATTTCCTGATACTATAAAATGTCGCATATTCAAAAAGTTTTGATATAAATGAAATAAAAACACTATAACCCAAGCGCTTTCAAAATATGAACCTATCATCTTTAGAGGCAAATTCAAGAAGAAATGTCCACCTTTCGAAAGCGCTCGGGTTATAGGGTTTTTATTTTATTTCTATCAAGGTTTTTTATTTAACATGAAAGAGCGTTGGATGTTAGGAAAACTAAGTGTACTGAGACTACAAACTAGAAGTAAAAAAATATAACTTTTAGCTTTGTCTTTAATTGTAGTCTGTTTCAACATTTTCAGACATCTTCAAGAACCATACTTTACTAGATTTGTCTTTAATTCCAGTCTGTTTCAACAATTTCAGACATCTTCAAGAACCATACTTTACTAGATTTGTCTTTAATTCTAGTCTGTTTCAACACTTTCAGACATATTCAAGAACCATACTTTACTAGATTTGTCTTTAATTCTAGTCTGTTTCAACATTTTCAGACATCTTCAAGAGCCATACTTTATTAGATTGGTCTTTAATTCTAGTCTGTTTCAACATTTTCAGATATCTTCAGAGCCATACTTTATTAGATTAGTCTTTAATTCTAGTCTGTTTCAACATTTTCAGACATCTTCAAGAACCATACTTTATTAGATTGGTCTTTAATTCTAGTCTGTTTCAACATTTTCAGATATCTTCAGAGCCATACTTTATTAGATTAGTCTTTAATTCTAGTCTGTTTCAACATTTTCAGACATCTTCAAGAACCATACTTTATTAGATTGGTCTTCAATTCTAGTCTGTTTCAACATTTTCAGATATCTTCAAGAACCATACTTTATTATATTGGTCTTTAATTCTAGTCTGTTTCAACATTTTCAGACATCTGCAAGAACCATACTTTGTTAGATTGGTCTTTAATTCTAGTCTGTTTCAACATTTTCAGATATCTTCAAGAACCATACTTTATTAGATTGGTCTTTAATTCTAGTCTGTTTCAACATTTTCAGACATCTGCAAGAACCATACTTTATTAGATTGGTCTTTAATTCTAGTCTGTTTCAACATTTTCAGACATCTGCAAGAACCATACTTTACTAGATTGGTCTTTAATTCTAGTCTGTTTCAACGACGTTTTACATTTTCAAGAATTATATTTCTTTGGATTCCTTATTTTGCTAGTGTTCTCTAAAAACTTTAGTTTAGTACAACAATTTTATATCCTTAGATCTACCTTAGAATTCGAGGACATTACTGTTGCATCTCTGTTTTGTTCCAGATCTGATTTTAGTGGATTTTCCTCAAAAGTTTATACTACTAGGATTATTTTATTTATATATCTTTTCGTGCATTTCTCGCTATTTATGATAAGTTCGTTCAGTTACATAAAGATTCCCAACTTCACGTATCCCTTATAAATAAATACAAAAAAGAACAAACTGACAACCGAAACTTCGAAAGAAATTTTCGCTCCCAACATAACTATTCGTTACCATAGTGATTTTCCTGACACTCTTAACATATTTTTTTTTTAACTGATAATATATTAAGTTTATTTTTTCTTATCACCTAACAGCTATTCTACAACGAACATTTTATTCACATCGATACTTCTATGACAGCATTTAGAAACTAATAAGAAAATTTATATGCAAAAACGGCTCGTTTGGGTTGAGAAAATATTTTACATAGAAGAGCGAACAACGTTTCGACCTTCTTCGGTCATCGTCAGGTTTACAACGATGTTTGCTCTTCTATGTAAAATATTTTCTCAACCCAAACGAACCGTTTTTGCATATAAATTTCTCTACAAGTGGGTTTTCTCGACATCACTGATTAAGAAAGTTTATATATCTTTCAATTTTCTATGCAAAAATTATCCACAGCCTTAAGAAGTACTCGACTCGTAGTCTGAGAGTCGCAGGTTCGAATCCCTGTCACACCAAACATTCACGGCTTTCAGCCGTGAGGGCGTTTTAATTTTTCAGTCAATCCCACTATTCTTTGGTAAAAGAGTAGCCCAATAGTCGGCGGTGGATGACGATGACTAGCTGCCTTCTGACTAGTCTTACACTGTAAAATTAGGGACGGCTGGCGCAGATAGCCCTCGTGTAGCTTTGCACGAAATTAAAACAAAAAAGTTTTAGAAAAATCATTTTTCCATAAGTGCAGACGAGCCAGAACATTATTATTGAACTTAGGAAGCGCTTCTGGTCACTTCTTTCTGAGAGGGAACCCGCCATCTTTAAGAACATGATGTAGGCGAGCTGTCTTGTACTTAAGAGCGAAATATGTCTCAATAGTTCGTCTTGGTATTCTACAAGCGTCACTGAGTTGGTGCCAATGACGAAAAAATCTGTATCGTCTTCGTGGCTGATCCCACACGAACACACTAGCTGAGCCACTTCTAATACGTTTGTGTTATTTCCTGGAACACTGTGATTGTTTTCTTATTTTTGTCCAGTTGTTGGGCAGAAACAAAATCGGAAATCATGTGTAACTACAGGATACGAGTAGGAAACGCGAAGGCAACTTAAGCAGTTTTTCAAACCAATGTGGCCAGACTTGGAAACTGTCCTTGTAAGACTGTAGGAAACAAGAAAGGAAACGTATGAAGCTAAAAAGCTACGGCCCATGAAATAAAAATATTAGTGGCCTGTCAACAATGTTTCTTATTATATTCTTGTTCATATTAAGAAATAATTTTGGTTTTATTTATGAATTTTTAGCCTTTTATCTCCGCAATGTTATCAAATTGTGTCATTTATTAACAATGTATTTTGTGTTTTTACGACTGACATATTTTGACTTTTGATCAAAGTTATCTAGAGGTATTATTAAGAATGGTGGTTATTTACAAGTGATTTTTATATACCTTTGTTAGCAGTGCTGTCGAGTTGTGCCACGTACGATTTTTGTTTTGTTTATCAAAAAATAATTTTAGTCATTGTTGTCAACGACGTTGAGTTTTGTTGCTTAAAAGCCACGTTTTTCTCACAAAATATTTTTAGTCTCCCTGGTCAATGTCGGCTCGACATGGCCACGTGGCTTAAGGTGTTTGACTCGTATTCTGAGGTTGGCGGGTTAGAATCCCCGTCGCACCAAACATGCTCGTTATAACATGACGGTCAATCCCACTATTCGTTGGTAAAAGAGTAGCCCAAGAGTTGGCGGTGGGTGGTGATGACTAACTGCCTTCCCTCTAGTCTTACACTGCTAAATTAGGGAAGGCTAGCACAGATAGCCCTCGAGGTGCTATGTGCGAAATTCAAAAACAAACAAAGAATCTTTGACAATGTTTCAGTTTAATGAAAAGTTATTTATTTGACATGAAAGGTTAAGGTTCATGGACACGGGTCAAATATGTGATAGCGGTAAACGTTAGTGGAAACAGCGTAATAAGTAGTATTCTAATTACTGCACATACATTTCTCTCTCGTAGTCATGTATGGGATTTTATTACTTAATTAATTATTACAGGAAAATAATAACTTTGTCAGTCATTTTGCGCAGATCGTTTATTATTATTGTCTTTAGTTTGTTTTGAATTTTGCGCAAAGGTACACGAGGACTATCTGCGCTAGCCGTCTTTAATTTAGCAGTGTAAGACTAGAGGGAAGGCAGCTAGTCATCACCACCCACCGCCCACTTTTGGGCTACTCTTTTACCAACGAATAGTGGGATTGATCGTCACATTATAACGTCCCCACGGCTGGGAGGGCGAGCATGTTTGGTGCGACAGGGATACAAACTCGCGACCCTCAGATTACCAGTCGAACGCCTTAAACCACCTGTCTATGCCGGACCGTCTTTATGGATACTTCAGTTCTTACCCAAGGTCACTAATGATTAGAGCCCGTGTGTAGCAGAGAGCTTGTTGTCAGTAGAATGAGACCGAAACTGTTGGTGCCTAATTTGTATCTGAGGACGCCAGAGAACTGATTTATTAGTAAAAATTGTTAATACCCATACCAACCGTCTCGAGATAGATTTTTACTTCAAGTGGTGTCTAATTTAGATTATCTGTCCAATGTTGATGTTCTCCTCTTTATTTGTACTGGGTTTTCAATCTTCTGACTTTTCCATATCCTGATGTGTCACAAATGTTACCATCCTTATATTAGAACTTCATCCATTCAGTTTTTGTGTTGGTGATTTTCGTGAGTTGTACAGCACTTTCAACTCGTTTGTAACTTTACTTCTTGAAAGTAACCTTGTACTGGAAATTGAATTATATATTAGATCAAAACAAGATGATTCTTGGAGAAGCCTCGAGTAGATCAGACAGAAACAATCTATCTCTGGAAACAGACCACAAAATCTTACAATGCAACAAGCTATGTCTTCGGAAGAATCAAAGCAGATGAGACCACGTGAAGCTATTTTTTACGAATGTTTTGAATAGATTAAATTGGAAAACCTTTTAGAGAAGACAACTTTTTCTCGTGAACTTTCTTACAGGTTAGAATTCACTGATTTCGACCGTCTATCTGACGAAACATCAACTGAACGATTACTTCTTTTCGAATAAATATTAATCTTAAGAAAACTGTACATCCTTTTAAGTTTATTTAAAACAAAAAACAACTCTCTATAGATATCCACATTCACTTCACATTGAACTGTAATTCAGATACTGTAGTGTATTGCTTTAGGGACCTCCTAACAGTTTGTATGCTTTTGTAACAAAGACTTTTCCGCTTCTACAGTAAAAGATAAAGTTTGGAACAACTGTGTTAGAACACACAATGAGTTTAGAACAACTGTGTTAGAACACACCATTCTTTTTTTAAAGATGTTCCCAGTAAATAAGAAAACACGAGTTATTTTTGGAAATGTTCTAGTAAATTCTACAACTGGCTGTTTCCTGGGAGAGTTTCAGCTAAATAAGAGTATAGAAAACATTTTTACTGAAGGGTATTTCCTAATAAATAAGACAACAAGTACTTAGTTCCTTGTAGAGATTCCAAGCTGCTTAGATTCTCGAGTCTGTGTTCAACAGATCAGACTACAACGAGTTGAATGTTTAGAAAATGTTAATGCATTAACCACGTCAATTTGTGGCTTTACTCAATAAATTAAAGACAAATCAAACTCTGTCTTGGGGATATTTCGAACAGATTAGGTTATAAAACGTTTCTTTCTGAGATGTTTTTCACTAGATTAGAACACCAAGAAATTAGTTTAAAGATGGGTTCTGTACATTAGGAGACAAACAACAAGTTATTTTGGAGAGAAAGTAATTTGGACTACAATTACCTATTTATTTGGGTCCCTAATGGGTCACAACACATTATCTTCTTTCTTCACGTAGAATTAGACTTGAGTAAACTTAGCTTTGTGCTAAATAAGAAGTTAACATTATTTTAATTTTAAAGTATTCACCACTGTATCGAATAGATGCTTCAGTAGATTAAACAAACAGAATATATTAGGTAATAAATCAATTCTGGTTTACGTGTTATTTCAACTAGTCGCAGAATGTTAGGTTAAATAAAACTTCTTTCTAATTTATAATTTTCTACACCAAATCAAAAAATGAATTTTTTTAAAGAGAGTAGGTAATACATCATAGTATTTTTTATAAATTTCCTAACTAGATGTTCTTTCTTAAGTTTATCACTCGTAATAAAGATTGTTTAACAATTTTCACGAGTGTCAGTTAACAGATTTTAGCCCTTTACCAGAAATACATAGATTAATTAATTTTTAAAATCTAAATAAAAATTATAAGCCAAAAATACGTTACAAAATGTTAAATGAAAACAAATCTCAATTGTTACACATTAAGTTTGTAGAAGGGCCCAGCATGGCCGGGTGGTTAAAGCACTCGACTCGCAATCCGAGGGTCGCGGATTCGCATCCCCGTCGCGCCAAACATGCTCGCCCTTTCAACCGTGGGGGCGTTATAATGTGACGGTCAATCCCACTATTCGTTATTCGTTGGTAAAAGAGTAGCCCAAGAGTTGGCAGCAGGTGGTGATGACTAGCTGCCTTCCCTCTAGTCTTACACTGCTAAATTAGGGACGGCTAGCACAGATAGCCCTCGAGTAGCTTTGTACGAAATTCAAAAACAAACAAACTAAGTTTGTATATGTTGTTAACAATAAATAATCACATTCAATTATTCTACTGCTTTTCTCGTAGAGAGAATAAAACTACATGGTTACTGTAAATCATTAACTTCAGAACTGGATGCTATAGGCTTAGTATTAAATCAGTTTATTTATTTCTATATGGAGTTAGCTCCTTCTCACGAAAGTAAAATCACCTGGTGTCAAATCAACTCAATTAACGCCTAAGCTAGTCGTTGAGCAATTGAAATATTACATTTGCTCATGTACGTTCGGTTGAACTAATCAACACACACACACACAGTGCATTTGAATAAGATATTCATAAAATTTTCAAACTGTGAAAACAGCTAAAACTTATTTATGGTTCGTAATATACTCTTTGATAATTGTACGGTCATATACCCATATTTCACACGTGTATTATGTTTTTGTTTGTTATTTAATTGAATATTCCGTTCACTCAAGAGATAAAACTAAATATGTAGATTGTAAATCATCGGTTGTATACAGAGTCGATCACAAGAGTAATTTGCTTGACAAAAATATAACTAAAAAGAACATTTTTTTTTTCCACTTTGAGTAAACTGCTCTTTTACGATCCAATAATTCCTTGTCCAGTTCCTCCGAGAGAACCCGTAATCACTGACGAACAAGGTCGACAGCTTGAAGGCTTGATAGGACCTTTTAACGAGGGACAGTCTTTGAGTTTGATCTGCCTCGTCAGCGGTGGTTAGTATACTTCAATATTTAACCATTTATTTTTGATGTTCCTAAGTCATTCGAGTCGTTTTCCTGTTAATAACGTTTTTAAGTATTCCAATGTTTCTTTTAAAATTGTGTAATAAGATTTATGTCTCTGTGGTAAAATATATTTACACCAGCGCAAGTATATTTTAAGATATAATCGTTTTAAATTTTCATATTTTTTTTAGAAATGTCTTAAAGTTTGAAATGAAATTTTGCAGCATGAAAAAAATTACAGCATGTCAGTGTTTATATTACTACAACAATGATATTTTGTTAACTAGTGATATGTTATAATTTATCCAAAATTACCTCCAAGAAAAACAGCATTTGTATTATTTCCAACAAAATAAATAATACAAGTTCAGTAAATCTCAGATATACATTTTGTATTTGTATTGATTGTTTCTTCTACATAAGTGACTAACATTATGGTATTTCTACCTAAGTGACTAACATTATGGTATTTCTACCTAAGTGACTAACATTATGGTATTTATACACAACCGTATTTTTACATCAGGAAACCACCAAACATTATTTTTCTGACCCTTACAAACGTGGTTAAACTGCATTTTGGAAAATTTATCCTAATTTAACTTTTAGCATTTATTAGGTATAAATGTGGTATACTTATTGTAATAAATGTTGGAGTGTTTGGTTTTAATTTTTACCAAGCGACAAACAAGCAATAACAGACGTTATTTTTTATTCTTTTGTCTTTTTGGATTATTTTAGTGTCTGAGAAGCATGTATGATGTGAAACTATTTTAGTAATGAACTATTCCAAAGTTCACACTTGTTCGATTCCAAAATTTAAAAGCGTAAAGATAAAAATGGTCAGTGGTGTTCTTATGATGAAAAGATATAGTTTTAGAAGAAATGACTTTTTTGGACACTTTAATTCAGAGACTTAAAAAGCAGTTGAAACACCTTTCATAACTTTCTAATCTCAAGAGTTAAAGAAGAAATAGATAAAGTTATACAGTCAGCGATATAAATAGAATGTCATTATTTGTACTTAAACTTTACACATAAGTTTCAAAACCAGTTGGCATCAAAAGTAAATTTAGGAGGGGCAACTCCATAATAGTGCAGTTACGCTAAAAGCCTATTGTTTGTGTTTCTATCTCTTTGTAATTAGTCAATAAAAAAATGCGGAGATCCATCAGCTTCCGAAACCTGGATCAACTGAGATGAATTTACTAAAGTTTTTTTAAATTTTTAAAACTATCGTCTAGCACTTAACGTATTTTTTATGATTAAATTTTCAAACGTTTTTGTTGAGAAGTAATGTGTGTGTGACTGAGAACTACACTAGTGTATGGTTTTAGGCTTAACAATTAATTATTAAACTTTTCTTAAAGAAGTACAAATTTTATGACTGTGAGCTACAGTAACGTATTTTAAGACGTAACTATTAATTATCAAACCTTTTATTCAATATTTCGGTTCTTACTGTGGTGCAGACTTCATGGTTTATGAAGTGGCGTATTTTAAGACGTAACTATTAATTATTAAACCTTTTATTCAATATTTCGGTTCTTACTCTGGTGCAGACTTCATGGCTTATGACTGTGAGCTACAGTAACGTATTTTAAGACGTAACTATTAATTATTAATCTCTTTATTCAATATTTCGGTTCTCACTGTGGTGCAGACTTCATGGAAATTCCTAAGAAACAATGGTAGAGAGAGGATATTGTGTTATTCACTTGTTTGCATTAGAATCAGAAACGTAAGATAAAAACTAGTTTGTATTTCATACCTACAATCTATAAATTTATTCATAATCCTCACTTGGACTTATGTTAGGATAATACTTTTCCCTATATGAACGATCAAAAGGAAAAAAAAAATGTTTTTAAGAATGTTTTACCCTTAGGAAACACTCTATAAGATTGACCATTCCAAGTAACTTTTGTGTTTTTCTAGGTAAGCCTCGCCCGTCAGTGACATGGTGGCGAGAGTATACTATTCTAGACGATGATTACGATTTTACACCTGAGGATGTGGTGAAAAACCGATTGAAAATCACAGAGTTGAAACGTCATGATTTGTTGGCAATTCTCACGTGCCAGGCTTCGAATAACAATATCACTGTTCCATCGTCAAGTGCAGTGACACTCGATCTAAATTGTGAGTAGCTCAATTATACTGCAGGGGAAAACACCAGACATTTGACAATTACATTTTTACTTCTGATCTATCACGCTATGAAAAATAGGGCATTTATTTAAGTTGTCTAAGTTTAATATTTCTACGCCACACTCAAATGTGATTGTATTATTAATAAATATATTTATTTATTTTACATATTTCTTATGTTGTGTTAATTAAAAAAAAATACTACACAAGCTAGCAGATTACGATTTTCCAATAAATTACTTTTACTTGTCATTATTATGTAGTAAAACCAGTGGAAATTAAAATTCATCCTTATCAGCGACCCCTGCCGGCAGATAAAGAAGTCGATTTGACATGTTCTTCCAACGGCTCTCGTCCAGCAGCAAAGATAACTTGGTGGAAGGACGATAAACAGATGCAACGTACCAGAGAGAGCGTAAATCGAGCGGGAGTCAGCACGAGCATATTGACGTTTTCGCCATCTGCTGAGGATAATGGGAAGCATTTAAGCTGCAAAGCAAAAAATCCTCATATCATAGATTACGTTATAGAAGATAGCTGGAAACTGGAAATCTTCTGTAAGTAATTTTTAACACACTACTTAAATCACAGCAGTATTTACAAAATTTTAAAAATCAGGTACAAAATCTTATTGCCATTATTACGTGATTTGGTTGTTAAAGTCACCTTTGCGACAATAAGAGTCGGATTAATAGAATAACTCAAAGCCAAAGCTTTGAAATTGCAGCGCACTTAAACGGTTATAACATTTAAACACTGCACCTTTAGTTGATAGCAGAGAAATTAAGAATTCCAATTAATATCTTCTCAAAATAAAGTCACAACCACTATTGAAGAATTGAGTTCAAAGTGTTTCTGGCCAGCTTGAAAATCGAACACAGGTTTCTTTCAATAGTATGGTGCTAAAGAAACATGATACAGATGTGCAAAGATAAATCTGTGAGAAGATATGAATGAAATAAGATGGGAAAGGACGGAGAGAAAAAAATTGTTAAAAATAAAATAAATATGTTTATTTTGTTTTCTTTTTCACATGCTGTGTAATTTTATTTGTTTTTTAATAGATTTTGCTTTATACATGTGTATGCAAGACAAGGAGTTAGATCTAGAAAGTGTATGTTCAATGTATGTCTTTATTTTTAATTTTTCTCTGATATTTTATGCATAGATATTTCAGTATTGTTACACTAACGCTTTCCCCATCTGTTGAGGATTATTGGTAGCACTTGTCTTGCAAAACATAAAACCTTAATATGTAGTGTACAAAAATAATTAATACAAGTCACTTCTAAGGGCGTGACACTCGTAATCTGAGGGTCGCGGGTTCGCATCACCGCCGCACCAAACATGCTCGCCTTTTCAGCCGTGGGGGCATTATAATGTGACGCTCAATCCCACTATTCGTTGGTAAAAGAGTAGCCCAAGAGTTGGCGGTGGGTGGTGATGACTAGCTGCCTTCTCTCTAGTCTTACACTACTAAATTAGAGAGGACTAACGCAGATAGTCCTCGAGTAACTTTGCGCGAAATTCAAAACAAAATAAACAATCTAAGTAACTGTTTTCATTGCCATCATAATTCAAAGACGTAGGTTCATTGTCTTGACCAAGCAAATACTCATTTCAATGGTACTACAGTTAACAAGTTCAGTGACTTTCACCAGATTAAAACTTCTAAAATTAGGCTTAGTGATTTTCAAGAAAAACAAACACTTCTAAAGATAATGGTGAAATATTATGGTAAAACGTGAAGTTGTATTTACAAGCTATAATTAAGGCTTCATTGTGAATGAAAAAAAATATTTTTATGTCTATCATGACATAATTAACAAGGTTAAAATATGTCTTAAGTTTTAATTGCCGTTTATCATGTTTATCATAACACAATTAACAAGGTTAAAATATGTCTTAAGTTTTAATTGCCGTTTATCATGACACAATTAACAAGGTTAAAATATGTCTTAAGTTTTAATTGCCGTTTATCATGACACAATTAACAAGGTTAAAATATGTCTTAAGTTTTAATTGCCGTTTATCATGACACAATTAACAAGGTTAAAATATGTCTTAAGTTTTAATTGCCGTTTACTGGTCTGTCGCTGTTCTTGTGTTTCATATAACTTAACATCAAACACCACGTAAGTAAATTATAACTGAACAAATAACAACGTTTGATCATTGTTTTAGCAAGTCACACATTTCACGATACTGAACGAATTATATTATTTTGATCATTTTAACTGTGGTTTTATTTTGATAAACAATTGTCGAGCAGAACTTTGTTTGTTAGATGTAGTTCTTCTCAGGAGCTATATTGGATGTCACGTGTTTCTCTTTATGTCTGCAGTTCCTCCTAAGGTCACACTTCGCCTGAGAAGCAATCTTGCCTCTGAAGAGGTCCAAGAAGGTAATGACGTGTACTTGGACTGTAACATCCAGGCTACTCCTTGGGTTCATTCTATAAGCTGGCAGTTCGAAGGTCAAGAACTAACTAACAATTTTACTTCTGGAGTCAACATTAATAACCAAACGCTTGTTGTCCAGCGTGTCCAACGTTCTCATAGAGGCTACTTTACCTGTTCAGCTAGCAACACTGAGGGCTTGGGCATTAGCAACAAAATTTTCATTGATGTTAAATGTACGACACCAGATAAGTAATTTTAAATGTTAATCAGGATAAGATGTCAGATGACATATCCTCACACGTGTAAAAGTACTATTAATTTTTCATATAGACTACATACTTGAAATTACAACAATAACTTAATCTGTATTATTTTACAGCGCTCACATATCAACCAATAGAAGTACGTGATCACAATACGTCACTTATAAGTAAACCAATAGAAGTACATGATCACTCTACGTCATAAGTAAACCAATAGAAGTGCATGATCACAATACGTCACTAAGTAAACCAATAGAAGTATAATATGGTCACAATACTTGACTTATAAGTAAACCAATAGAAGTATAATATGGTCACAATACATCACTCATAAGTAAACCAACAGAAGTATAATATGGTCACAATACATCACTTGTAAGTAAACCAATAGAAGTATGATGTAATCACAATACATTACTTATAAGTAAACCAATAGAAGTACATGATCACCATACGTCACTTATAAGTAAACCAATAGAAGTATGATGTGATCATAACACATTACTTATAAGTAAATCTTGGAAATAGTTTTGCTATTGTTTGATGAAACGTAAAATATAAACTAAACAAGTTAAGTAATTATTTAAGTAATTTAGAGGGTTTGCAACTGACCTTTGCCGGACATATGTCTTAGGGACGAAAGAGTAAACTCTCTTTGTTATCCTGAAGATGACCTAAGAAGGTCAAAATGTTGTTCTGTACTTTATTTTAATAAAATATCAATACCTATACCAGCCGTCTTGATGTATAAAGAGGTAATTTTTTTCTGAATGTAAAAGTTGAATAATGTAAAAAATAATATATTCATGTTTGTAGACAAATATTACCGAGTTTCGAATCTCTTGTAGATGCTCCACAATGTCAGTTGGGGCAGAAAAGAACCTACGGAGTCGCGATACGAGAGACTGTCACCGTATCGTGTAACCTGGATGCTGATCCAGGTGACGTCACTTTCAGCTGGTTGTTTAATAGTTCCACTAAACAGTCGAGTGAAATACAATACACCAACAATAGAACTCTCAGTGTTGCTACCTTAACACCAGAGACGGACGACGATTATGGGTCATTACTTTGCTGGGGTACAAACGACATTGGTATACAACGAAAACCATGTGTCTTCACTATAGTACCTGCCGGTAACTGAGTTCTTTCTTTTTAATCTTATAAAATGTTGCTCTAGATGTGTTACTTGATGTACTTCTGACATTTTAGTTTTATTCTATAGACATAATTTTGAAAGAACGTTTTCTAACAAAATATCTCCGAAAGTGATAGGCCAGGCATGGCGAGGTGCTTGGAGCGCTCGACTTGTGATCCGAGGGTCGCAGCTTCAAATCCCCTTCACCCTTTTAGCTGTGAAGACGTTATAATGATACGCCCAATCCCACTATTCGTCGATAAAAGAATACCCCAAGAGTCGACGGTGGGTGGTGATTATTACAAATAATGATGTATATGGAAAAATTTTAATGCAAGCCCGACATGGCTAGGTGGTTAAGGCACTCGTAACCTGAGGATCACGGTTCGAATCCCCGTGAAACCAAACATTCTCGCCCTTTCAGCCGTGAGGACGTTAAAATGTGACGACCAATCCCACTATTCTTTTCTTAAAGAGTTGGCGGTGAGTTGAGATAACTAGCTGCTTTCCTTCTAATCTTACATTGTTAAATTAGGGAAAGCTTGCGCGAGGCTTTCTATTTTAGAAATGTATCTGTGAATAACTATGTGGACGTTAATTAAAATAATAAAACTTTCCCTGTAAATTAATTAGGAAAGTATATTTTCACCTATTTATTTGTGTTTTTTTTCCTTACGGCAATGTTTGCTTTACCAGTTTAATTTGTGTGCTAAGCCTATAAATTATTATTTATTTTTATTTTTAAATTTCGCGCAAAGCTATTCGAGGGCTATCTGCGCTAGCCGTCCCTAATTTAGTAGTGCAAGACTAGAGGGAAGGCAGTTAGTCATCACCACCCACCGCCAACTCTTGGGCTACTCTTTTACCAACGAATAGTGGGATTGACAATCACATTATAACGCTCCCACGGTTGAAAGGGAGAGCATGTTTGGTGCGACGGGGATTTAAACCCGCGACCCTCGGATTACGAGTTGAACGCCTTAACACACTTAGTTATGCCGAACCAAAGCGTATAAATAAACGCTGTTCAAAATCTGTCTGATTAACCGCTTTGCTATGGTTATGTAACTTTCATCATTTTGGTAAAATAGTTCTTATAATGCTTATGAAGTCTTTTCGTTTCAAATTATTTGACAATCTGAAAACAAGTGTAACGTTAGTAATTATCCACTTATAATAAAATATAGTTATTTCACCAAAAGCCACCAAGTCACCTGTTTTAAGCACTTGCATAACTTTACAGTAGTGTATTGTCTGCCAGTCAATCACCTGACACTAAAATGGCATCACATAAGAAATGCTTAAGGTTACAATACATACTTTCCTAACTTCAGTACAAGGTGCGCATGCCATGAATCATAAAGATAATTATGCACTCTTTAGGCTAAAACAGAGCATGAGATAAGAACCTCAAAATTTTATCTTTGATTATGATTTCGTTCACTTTTGAAACAAAAAACGCTGAGGAAGTACATCTAGTTTTAATAATTGGAGTCAATGTATATCAGTAGTGACAGAGAGTTTTTCAAAGGTTTATTTAATAATCGACTTTATAACCAATGTATAATCCTTTTTAAAGAATGGCTAGAGAAACACGCTGTAGGTCAAAATAACCCACCCCGTAAAGAAATAATTTTAATTCATTTATCCTTGATAATCAAAACATAATATCTGAAATATTTTATAATCCTGCACTTTTGATTACGGTAAGATTAACTATTTTATTAATAGCCTCTAGCTTTGGTATACGACATTAACCCTAACCAAACCAGTGAGCTTAACCTAACAAATATATCATAAAGGGCCCAGCATGGCCAGGTGGTTAAGGCACTCAATTAATAATCTGAGGGTCACATCAAACATGCTCCTCTTTCAGCCGTGGGAGCGTTATAATGTGGCGGTTAATACTACTATTTGTTGGTAAAAGAGTGAACCAAAAGTTCGTTGTGGGTAATGATGACTAGTTGCCTTCCCTCTAGTCTTACACTGTTAAATTATGGACAGCTAGCGCAGTTAGCCCTTGTGTAGCTTTGTACGAAATTCAAAAACAAACAAACAAACAATATCAAAACGTTGGCTCATGCATACTTGCTCTCTCGTTGCGAGTTACCCTTGACAAAAATATTAAATCTTTATTAATAGGGCTGCACTTATAGTGGTCTATTTCGACAAAATGAAAGTTCATAAAAAAGATGTTCATGGGTTTACCTAATTATAGATAAAAAATAATGAATAATAGCGATTTAAAGAAATCTGCAATGTATATATATCTTGGTTCACATAATCAAATGTATTGCTGGTTAAATAGAAACTAAGAAAATTAGGTAAAAATAGCATACTATTTGTAGTCTACATGATGTAATGGCGAAAAGATTGACCTATATAGAGGTTTAAAATTTTGCTTTGATAAAAAGCTTTTTACAGATTTATTTTCGTAAACTAATCGATTAGTTGGTAATAAAACATTACAAAAAAGAGATTGTTCATTCGTGTTCTCCAATGAATTAGAAGAACTGGCAATACTCTTGATAGTGAAGTACGATATATCGTTCTCAGGATTCAATTATACTGGACTAGAAAGATTAAGATTCGTCAATTTGAAAATGCAAACATTTTATTTTCATCAGTTATTTTCTCTGTATGTATTAAAAGGAAATTATGTTTAATAAGTTTTATATAGCATTTTACTTACACCTCACGTTGATGTATTACACACTCACCTGTAAAAACAGGTTCCAGTTTCAACATTTAACTTGATCTAAAGAGTACAAACGATCGCGTGACACACGTGCTAAATATGTGACCCATTAAGCCTCATTTTAACATTTTTATCGGGAAACAATAGCTCGAATTTATTCACTTGTTTATAAACTAATCATTATTTTACATTTTGAGGGAATAGTGTTAGAAAACTAGAAACAATTATCTATTTCCAAATAGAATATTCTTTTATAACATCAATGTGTATTTATTCATTTAGTTTAGGTGTTGCTTTGTGCTTTAAAATTGTAACTTGTGTTATCTTAAACATAAAACATTGAATAGTCTTTCGGAAATCAACTAACTTCAACTCAGCTCAAACCATATGAATATCCAACAGACTGTAATAACTGATATCGTGTTTAGTTTACCTTATTACTATTCATATCTGTTTGTGGTTTGGTTTTTCTATAAACATAAAGCAATCGATTTAGATGTCCATAGTGGTTTTTTTTTGCGATGAAATAAGGTAAAACGTGTATTTAAAATCAGGTTTGATTTGTTGTTTATTTCTCTCTATTTGATTTTTTATTAAAGTTATCACTTCGTACTTTTGAAATCTAAGCCTGCTGTTTATTGTTCACGGTTCGTGTTTTGAAATACATTGTTGGAACACGACAAGAAAACTAAATACATTCGCGACCTTTAACAAATAGGTTTCATCAAGAGCTAGGGTTGATTTACCGAAGAACTCCGTAACCTTAGAGAGGAGAATCTAATGAAAGATAGGATCTCTATGTTACGAAACCTAGGAGATTCTTTCCTTCTGTGCTTCGTTTTTCTTTTCTTTGATTTGTTTTTATTATACGAGTATTTATTTCCTTCACAAGCACGATTTTTAAGATATACATTTTCCCCAGTTATTAACTCGTTCAAAAATGCTGATTTAAAAATATATGAATGTCTTCGTATCAGTTCTAGGTAAATTACCATTTTGTGCATAAGCAATACATAAGTATTACTTTGTTCACCTACGCTACAGCAAGTTGTCTTCTCTGCAGTACCCCGATATTTGCATTTAGAAAGCCCACAACGCAGCTTTTAACTCTTGATTAAGTTTGCAATCGAACACTACGCATACGTTCTTCTATAGAGCAGTTTATCTTGTTTACTGTGGTTGAACTAACTTACAAACTGAACAGTTTTAAAAGCAAGTGTCGATTTTTCAACCATATGTATATCGGATTTTTTTTTTCTTAGTTAGTATTAGAAATATAGCCACTACTTTAGAACAATTCTAAAATTATCAGATCCATGAAGACTTCTTCCTATAGTCGTTATTTTGGTATTTTTAAAGATTCAAAAAATTATAAGGAAAGTTAACTTTGTTGTTTCATAACATGGTATTGTTTTGGTCTATTTATTACTGTCTTCACATTTTTGAAAGACAATTCTCCATTTATTTTCTCTGAACTTAACTTATCAACAAGTTTTAATAGATGTATTTTATTACATTTCAGGTCCTCCTGAGTCGCCGTACAATTGCTCAGTTCTGAATCAGACGGAAAGTCTGATATACTTAGAATGTGTGGAAGGAAACAACGGAGGGCTGAGTGCAGACTTCATTCTGGAGGTGTTCAGTGTGGGACGTGGGAAGTTGCAGGCCAACGTAACGTCCCCAGTACCCATGTTTATTGTGAGAGGACTTCCCGCAGGAACTGCTCTAAGACTTCTTGTCTTTGCTGCTAATTCAAAAGGTCGCAGTGAACCAGTTATAATATCAGCTACAACACTGAGACCAGCAGAGAAACTCATGAACAAAAGTAAGATTACATTTCTATCAGGCATCATCATACACCATCTCTGGTATTTAGCTTCTTGGTGTGTATCATACACCGTCTCTGGTATTTAGCATCTCAATGTGTATCATACACCATCTCTGGTATTTAGCATCTCAATGTGTATCATACACCATATCTGGTATTTAGCATCTCGGTGTGTATCATACACCATCTCTGGTATTTAGCATCGCACTGTGTATTATACACCATTTCTGGTGTTTAGCATCTCAATGTGTATCATACACCATCTCTGGTATTTAGCATCTCAATGTGTATCATACACCATCTCTGGTATTTAGCATCTTAATGTGTGTTATACGTCATCCCTGATATTTAGCATCTCAATGTGTATCATACACCATATCTGGTATTTAGCATTTCAATGTGTATCATACACCATCTTTGGTATTTAGCATCTCGGTGTGTATCATACACCATCTCTGGTATTTAGCATCGCACTGTGTATTATACACCATTTCTGGTGTTTAGCATCTCAATGTGTACCATACACCATCTCTGGTATTTAGCACCTTAATGTGTGTTATACGTCATCCCTGATATTTAGCATCTCAATGTGTATCATACACCATCTCTGGTATTTAGCATCTCAATGTGTATCATACACCATCTCTGGTATTTAGCATCTTAATGTGTGTATCATACACCATCTCTGGTATTTAGCATCTTAATGTGTGTTATACGTCATCCCTGATATTTAGCATTTCAATGTGTATCATACATCATCTATAGTATTTAACATTTCAATGTGTATCACACGGCATCTATAGTATTTAACATTTCAATGTGTATCACACGGCATCTATAGTATTTAAAATCTCAGTGTGTATCACATTACAGCACTGGTAACAAATTAAGTAATAACACTTGTAGACAATTTCGATAAAAACTTATTTAGGCCAGTTAGTGTCTCTCTTTCAAGAGGTTTATTCCTATATAAATGGGTTAGTATCTCTATTCATAAGTGTAAAACTATACACCAATTACACTTGCAAACATATGAGAGTATCAAGCAGAAGTGATTACAAATTATCAAATCGTCAAGACTCCGCAGTTCGTACATATTACAAAGACACCAACCGTCTTGATTTAAAAATTTCGAAGTCATCTGATCTAGAGCATTCAATTTTGAACTTTTAATTAAAGAAACTTTAGCTATTATAAACAAACTCCCAACTTTAGGAAAAAATATAGATTCGATTAATAATTGTTTTTTAATTGACTTAGTTCGACATTCTGTATTTTACCTTTACAAAATGTTGGAACTTTGCCAATTTTGTACTTGATATATCTTGGTGAAGATGGAACGTGTACGTTCTGTAATGTCCTAGAATTAAATGAATCTCGTCCTATCAGTATCTTTGTTCGTTTGTTACAGAGGTTAAAATCCCTCATCTTTTCGTTGTAATTCAGTCCAAGTGTTGTAATTTTGAAGTGGAAATGACGTCCAAAATTGGCTCTCTCTATTGGAGAACATTACATTACAGAACATTCCAAAGTATCTAAACCCAGTTATTATCATTTGACCGCTGAGTCACGAGGTAAACACTTGTGGCCAAAGTCGTATTTAATCACTTCGGACGAATATACATCCATTTAAGTTCTTGCAAACTTGGCACAGTTTCATTTAATCTTCTCCAGTGATATAATATTTCAAAAATGGATTTATGGTAATTGCAGATTTATCTAAAATGGTACGCTCAACATTCAGAGAGTCTAATAAAGTGTTAAAATGAACTATAAATGTTATCAAGATAATTTATTAACACAACTATACCACTGGAAAATAACATTACTCTACGGACCGGATCCCAATAAGGTATGAGTCAATTAAGATAAAAGATTCAGCTACAAGTCCAGTCAACGTCCAAATTCCTGCACAAGACGTAAATAGAAACAGGAATTTACTTTGTATCAAACAGATACATTTTTATGCTGTTTCTTTTGCAAGTAAATAAAAGTGAGAAATTACTGACATGTCATCTGTGCAAACACTTTCTTCACTAAAATTTGTTTTCTAGCAATACTCTATAACCTTGTCCACCACACACAAAACGCACTGATGGTGTTAGGAATAGAAAGAAGACCTTAGTAAATTTATTCACAAAATAATTGGCTTGAGTTTGTTTATTTATAGAGGTCTCTTCTGAAGCAGGCTTATGCATACAGAGGCTGGTTAATTAGGTTTATGTAAGAACTTGTCTCTGAAGTTATTATTTGTACGTGACGTTTCTCGTGCATACGTGATAAGCTCGTGTTTTACTAAGTCTTTGATACAGATTTGTACAAACATCAAATATCTAATGTTCTTTTCACAATGATTACAGAACTAGACTGTAGCTAGTAGTTCTTGTTTGTTACCACAGATGTTAGATGACGGCTCTATAGTTACATGTTTGGTATATAGAACTTGGGCGGCACATTACGTAAGCGAGGATTAAACAGTCAGCCCAGAAATCTCTGGTCTTCAAAGATAATTGCCTTTAATTCTGTGTTATTGACGAGAAAGACGGTAGCCAGGCAATAATATATATACTCCGCCACAAGGGTTTTTTTAAACTTTTAGCCGAATAACAGAATTGGCAACTCTTGTGTGAACTAATCATTATGATACACCCTGACCTGTATCATAAATGTTACGGAGTAATATCATATTTAAACGTCACTTACTGTGTTTCATATAGACATTAAATAGTGAATCTATGGCCATAGGTTTCATTACTGCATTTCCACTTGTCGGTTTGTATGTTTAGAAAGTGGTTAACGCTTCCCTTGTTAAATATTTAATTAGTTTCTTTATCATTGATGACGAGAAACCAACTTGAAATAAAATGTATCTCAGAACAGTTGGTATGGGTATTAACACTTTTATTGATGAGCAGAGAACAGCGTTTCGACCTTCCTAGGTTATCTTTAGGTTAAGAAACTAACCGTTCTGAAATACATTTTTAGTTTTTTTATCATCGAAGTTTGTTCGTAACCAGGTTGAAACATTAGTTAGTTTGTTCGTAACTAGGATAGAACATTAGCTAGTTTGTTCGTAAATAAATTAGAACATTAGCTAGTTTGTTCGTAACTAGGTCAGAACATTAGCTAGTTTTCCTTGAGTTTGATCAGTCTTTTTGTTTACATAATGTTAATGTCCTTTAGAACATTAGCTAGTTTTCCTTGAGTTTGAGCAGTCTTTTCGTTTATATAATATTAATGTCCTTTAGAACATTAGCTAGTTTTCCTTGAGTTTGAGCAGTCTTTTCGTTTATATAATGTTAATGTCCTTTAGAACATTAGCTAGTTTTCCTTGAGTTTGAGCACTCTTTTCGTTTATATAATATTAATGTCCTTTAGAACATTAGCTAGTTTTCCTTGAGTTTGAGCAGTCTTTTCGTTTATATAATATTAATGTCCTTTAGAACATTAGCTAGTTTTCCTTGAGTTTGATCAGTCTTTTCGTTTATATAATGTTAATGTCCTTTAGAACATTAGCTAGTTTTCCTTGAGTTTGAGCAATCTTCTCGTTTATATAATGTTAATGTCCTTTAGAACATAAGCTAGTTTTCCTTGAGTTTGATCAGTCTTTTCGTTTATATATGTTTATATAATGTTAATGTCCTTTATTTATTGTACATATTACGTTCACTAGCATTCTGTAATTCCATGCGAAGCATAAATGTTGAATCATATACATTTCCCTAAAGTAATATGAACATTTTGAGAGCATGCTAGAACATTGGAAGCAGAACCCATCAAGGTAAAACTCTTTCTGTAGTAGCAGAAAATGAAAGAACCTCGAACTTATTAAAACACCAGTTGATCTCAGAGTTTTTAGGTTGCAATTCAAAAAACATTAAATACATACACACAAAGGGCGAGAAATGGCCTATTTTCCGAGTAACAAGAGAAATACTTAGTTCTTCAAATTCATATATGCTTTTGGAGCATTACCATGATTTTACAGTCCACCACGTTTGGGTATCCTCTTTCTGACGACAGTTTCTCCAGATAATAGCTCTGCAACGTAGTTTATATCACAAAAGTTTCCATCATAAGAATGTCTTGTTAAAAGTACATCATACCTCATTGAAAGCTTTCAGTAATCCAACACGAATTTTAGCACTCTGAATCCGCAGAAATCTATAGCTGCTGCGTCCGGCAACTTTACAGGTATGCCTTCACAATAATATCCGCAAAAACTCATTTCATTATCCAGCTGCTTGAAGTATACGATGATCGGTCGGGAGAAATTACTGGAAGCCTTACCTCATACCCTGTTGACCTCGTTACTATATATCTGGTTGAGGTACTGTTTGTTGTATGTCTCTTAAATATTGGTCCCAGTACCCCAAGTTGATCCACATTCCTTTCACTTTTAAGCTATTGAAGTACAGTCTTGTAATTTCTAAATTACCGGTCTGTATAGCTGTAAGAATATTTGGTACTGGCGAAGGCTGTTGTATATACTTCCACAAAGTAACATCACACTACCTAAAACGCACCAAGCCATGTTAACAAATAATTATGATACCTTCTGTTCTGCAAATACTTCATTGTTATAATGAAGTTATAACTTTGTTGTTATAACTGTGACTGTCACTTGATTTTTTAAACTGAATATTCAAGATTAATACATACTTAACCCTGTAGTTTTTTCTAACATTTTAAGTAGAATTTTTGTGTGTTAACGTACTTTACTGTTAGAAATTTACAAATATAGCTTCTTTAATGAAAATGGAGCCGAAAAAAAGTGCTTGTTAATGTCATTTGCGCTTTCGGACGTGCATTAAAAATACGACCACTATTACTTATATTTGTCACGAAATTATGAGCAATTGGATATATGTTGCTTCAAACATAACAGTCACGTACCAAATATGCTTTGTTATCAATTTGTATCTGCAATGCTCACGTGGTATTTCTTCTACACCTATGAATGAGACTAAGTATAATACGCTTCTACGATAAGGTCTCGTGTGCACGTGGATTGTATAGCCTTCAAAGTACCTACCGAACTGCTAAATGTGCAGACTACAGTTAAGGTTTTCTATTAAAAATATACATTTATTCTTTTAATAGAGCTCAGATAAATGTGTGTTGTAAATGGGATAAACAGTTGTATTTAATGAGTAGAAGATACCTTTATATTGTTACATTAGACTTGATTTACGACAACATACTGTAATGTAATCCAATTTTCATATTTTCATAAATGTATCGATTTAATATTTAATACAAGCGGTACACCTCTTCGTAAACGCAAAAACCTCACTAGACGGAAAGACGTATTTATTTTTACGGTGTTTTATAAACAAAACTATGCTAATAAAGCACAGGAATTTTACATTCTTTTATCAAATTGTGGTAAGTTTAGATGTCTTTAGTTACTTATATGTACTGTACAATGAAGAAGGATCATAGATCTGCACTCGGATAACCCAAAAATAACATGTCGTAGTATTGACTTTCCCAACTCTACAACCCCTGGTGTGTGACTGACATATACCATGTGGTCTGACAACATCCGGGAATCAAAGAGCTGTTTCTCTGATGATACTCAAACTAATAACGAGAAACCAAGATATGACAATCAGTTATCATGATATGGTAACTTTCTCTCGAGCTTTTATTTATAAAAAGTAAAGAAAAGTTTTTTAGTAAAACACTTGAGTTTCTCACATATTCTACGTTGTACGAGTTCTTAAATTACAGTACTTTGAGTAAACGAATGTAAAAATCTGTACATGAACTGTTTGTAATTAAACACAAAGTTACACAATGTGATATCTAGGACAGTGGAAAACTAAATGTGAGACAATGAGACAGAAATACATCTACTGATTTTTTAAAAGAAGTTGAATAAGGAAAGTACTATGAGAAACTTCAACAAAGTTTAGTGTAAGTTACTACCATAAAAACACATTGTGGGTAATCTACATAGTGTAAGATACTACCATAAAAACACATTGTGGGTAATCTACATAGTGTAAGATACTACCATAAAAACACATTGTGGTTAATCTACATAATGTAAGTTACTACCATAAAAACACATTGTTGTTAATCTACATAATGTAAGTTACTACTATAAAAACACATTGTGGTTAATCTACATAGTGTAAGTTACTACCATAAAAACACATTGTGGTTTATCTACATAGTGTAAGTTACTACCATAAAAACACATTGTGGTTAATCTACATAATGTAAGTTACTACCATAAAAACACATTGTGGTTAATCTACATAATGTAAGTTACTACCATAAAAACACATTGTGGTTAATCTACATAGTGTAAGTTACTACCATAAAAACACATTGTGGTTTATCTACATAGTGTAAGTTACTACCATAAAAACACATTGTGGTTAATCTACATAGTGTAAGTTACTACCATAAAAACACATTATGGTTTATCTACATAGTGTAAGTTACTACCATAAAAACACATTGTGGTTTATCTACATAGTGTAAGTTACTACTATAAAAACACATTATGGTTTATCTACATAGTGTAAGTTACTACCATAAAAACACATTGTGGTTTATCTACATAGTGTAAGTTACTACCATAAAAACACATTATGGTTTATCTACATAGTGTAAGTTACTACCATAAAAACACATTGTGGTTTATCTACATAGTGTAAGTTACTACTATAAAAACACATTATGGTTTATCTACATAGTGTAAGTTACTACCATAAAAACACATTGTGGTTTATCTACATAGTGTAAGTTACTACCATAAAAACACATTGTGGTTTATCTACATAGTGTAAGTTACTACCATAAAAACACATTATGGTTTATCCATATAGTATAAGCTACTACCATAATAACACGTTATGTTTTATCCACTGTTATACTCGGGGTGAGCGTCGACCGTTCTCTACTCACCCTTATTTAGAACTAGGCCTTCATGTATACTACTAAATGCGCTGGCCCGGCATGGCGAGGTGGGCTAAGGCGTTCGACTCGTAATCTTAGGGTCACGGGTTCACATCCCCGTCGCACAAAACATGCTCGCCCTTTCAGCCGTGGGGGCGTTATAATGAAACGGTCAATCCCACTATTCGTTGACAAAAGAGTAGCTCAAGAGTTGGCGGTGGGTGGTGATGACTAGCGGCTTTCCCTCTAGTCTTACACTGCTACATTAGGGACGACTAGCGCAGATAGCCCTCGCGTCGCTTTG
The DNA here is from genome assembly GCF_004210375.1 of Tachypleus tridentatus. Lineage (NCBI taxonomy): Eukaryota > Metazoa > Arthropoda > Merostomata > Xiphosura > Limulidae > Tachypleus > Tachypleus tridentatus. The sequence goes on along the minus strand of NC_134835.1, from coordinate 11,830,475 downwards.
CGCGAAATTCAAAAACAAACAATCTAAATGCGTTGTTATTTCTCTTGAAGAATAGATTCTGTAAGATTTGAATTATAATATTTTATCACTACCTTGGATAAATGTACGCAGCCCTCTTTATTACAGTCTGTAGAAGTCTAACTCTTATCTAATCTAACTAACTAGATTTATTCTAATATTATTTGTTTGACCAAACTTCGAACCCACTCGTGATACATGATACGCCTGCTGTTGAAGGAAGGAGTTATGAATAATTGTATGTGTTTCTGGATATTCACATTGTATGTGATGTGATAGCTATGTTGTTACAAAGTTATGAATTATTTATCTGATGTCATCATTTTAATACATCACACTTTTTTACATTTATGGGATCATACATTCAATGAAAAAATTGCGTTTTTGAATTTCTTTGTGTTTTCAATTTCTTTACGGTGGAGACTGTACTTTAACTCATACTTTCAAAAGCAATGGAAGTCCAGACAGCCTGATCTTTGTATATTTATACTGGAAGGAGATCTCGTGTGGAAAGTTTCATTTAATTTTATTAATACAGACAATCACCCAACAAATAATGTTGATGGAGTCAATACGTTAGACAAATGAAGCTTTATTTGTAAATCATATTCATAATGATACAGGAACAGTATTAACCTGTTGAGTGCCAAGTATTTCAGCTGCTACAATACAACTCTGATGCTTCTTCATTTTGTACCTTTTTTGTGATGCCATTTTGGATCGAAAGTAAAACAATTTGTAAGTAGGTCAAATGCATGCATGGTGCTGACACCTAGCGTTGAAGTTAGGTATTATTGAGAACGAATTAACTCGTCCGTGGCACTGTGTTACCGATCGGCTTGCACAAGTTATCTTGTCTACGGCACTGAACAGGTTAAAGCGATTACTCTATTGTGGCAAAATTCTAATTAATACCTAGAAAAAGAGTAATAATAATGAAATCGACAATAACAAGATAATGGACCTTGGCAGTAAAAAAGCGCTTACACTGATCAAAATATTTTCAATAGGTGGAGTTAATATATATTAAGCCATAATATTTGTTTTTTAAAAACAAATTCTGATTAAAGGTAAGTAACATTTATAGACCACAATATTGTAGCTTATATAGTTATTATATCATTTATTTATACATTTACTTAGTGGCAATATAGTTTTGATCCCCAATGACACAACTGTGTATCTGCGGACTTAAATTGCTAGAAACCGGGTTTCGATACCCGTGAAGAAGAGAGCACGGATAGTCCTTTGTGTAGTTTCAAGCATTATAACAAAACAAACAGACAGCATCTTTTTGTATTTTAAATATAATGAAAATTAATGAATTAAGTAATATATATATATATGTAAATATGTTACTTTTTTATAATTAGTTCTTAAACTTCTCTTAGTTCTTGTCTTTATATTTAATGTTTGTTTGTTTTGTTTGTTTGTTTGGGAATTTCGCACAAAGCTACTCGAGGACTATCTGTGCTAGCCGTCCCTAATTTAGCAGTGTAAGACAAGAGGGAAGGCAGCTAGTCATCACCACCCACCGCCAACTATTGGGCTACTCTTTTACCAACGAATAGTGAGATTGACCGTCACATCATACACCCCCACGGCTGGGAGGGCGAGCATGTTTAGCGCGACGCGGGCGCGAACCCCGGATTACGAGTCGCACGCCTTACGCGCTAGGCCATGCCGAGACCTATATTTAATGAGTTCCTGTGTTGATGAAACTAAAAATGGCAAAGAACATTGTAGTTTTATAAAGAGAGTTTTTTGTACGTCTCTGTTTAGTTTTGAAAGATAAATCAAATATACAAAACTGTCTTCTCTTTTCCCATTCTTTTCAGTTCACCCTCAGAACCAAGTAATTATTGGACCATTGTTCACGATTCTTATTGCTATTGTAGCTGTACTCGTCCTTGTGGCTATTGTTGTTGTGATGGTCTTGAAAGTGAAAAATAGAAAACAACAATCCAGAGGTAAAAACACTTTTAAAAACCACTAAAGACGTGCTTGAGTAAAAACTGATTGGTCCAAAAATACAATTTAAAAAAAACGTTTTTTATCTTTTGTTCCTAACCTCAATCTTTTCGTCATAAATAAACTGTATCAAGTTAAATTAGAAAGGATGTAACTGACAAATCTAAATACCACTAACACAACGTGACTTGTGAATTTTTACTCGTAAATTCTTGTCCGTTTTTGTTTTAATATATTTTATAAAAAACCAATTTATAAACTCCAAATGTTAAGACTTTTCCAACTCTGTTGTTTTGTAACCAGCAATTTTCAACAGTACAATTAATAACAGTAGTATCATTATAAAAGTAAACTTGTAGATAAGATATCTTATGCTTGGAAATATACGTTTTTTTTTTCTCTTAGCAGCTCAGACAGATGGAGCAACAGATGAAGACAAGTACGTGTTTTTAATTATATATTTTCCAAGCTATTTTTCTGACAGTATAAAATACTGATAATACTTCGAATCCCATCAGTTTATATAAGTATAGTACAGGGTATATAATATACAAGAAGGGTATATAATTGAACGTAAACTAAATGAGAATTGTTTCATTTCATTTTGTATCAGTCCAATACTATGATATCACATCATAAGATATATTAGACTTACTGTGGTTGATATATTATTACATTTGCTTCTCTGGTTTTACTCGTAAGTTCCTAGAATTGCTACTAAACGTCGTGCCCTGCAAACTAAGGTGTTTCCTTTCGTAACGTTTGTTTTACAATTTATTTGCACCGTCGAATCGCGTGCTAACGTGATATTTTACGATACTTCTAACGTTCCATATATTTTGTGCGGCGAAATTTCTCGGTTACGAAAAGACTGTTGTTCTTATTGGAATCAATTAGTCTGACACTTGTCATGCAGTCTCTGACAAAACAAATTCAAAACATGTATTTAATAGATAGATTAAATTTGTATCTCAGAAAGTAATTGCCCAGTTGTTCGTTGTTGTAGTTTTATTAGTGCAAAGCTACACCAAGGTCTATCTGTACTTTGTACGCAGCGGGAATCGAACCCCATATTATACAGTTGTAAGTGCAGGGCTTGGTTTGTTTTGAATATCGCGAAAATCTACTCGAGGGCTATCTGCGTTAGCCGTCCGTAATTTAGCAGTGTAAGACTAAAGGGAAGGCAGCTTTTCATGATTACCAACCGCCAACTCTATGGCTACTCTTTTACCAACAAATAGTTGAATTGACCAACACTTATAACGCTCATACCGCTGAAAGGGCGAACATGTATGGTGTGACGGGGGTTCGAACCCGTGAATCTCAGATTACGAGTTAAGCGCCTTAATCACCTGGCCATGCCGGGCGAGGTCCACAGGGAGACTAGTCAGTAAGTTATTTTAATGTCAGTAGTAACTTAAAACTGTAATAGTATGATTTACTCGTAATGGAAGTAGCTTCAAAATCGTTCAGAACTGTATGTCTTCGACAACTTCACTAAATGTCGAAAGGAAGTAACTGTTAAAACGTAAAGAAATAATTTCACAACTCTTCAGATACGTTTTCTACCTTACACTAAATAACAAGTTCCGACTTTCATACTTCGCTATGAAAAGCTGGTTCTATGCCTTACGTTTTATTTTGCATTTTAATTTATTTTTTTTTTTACATTACGTCATATATCAATCAACTCAGTGTCCGACATAAAGGCCAACCACTAATACTTCGCACTTAACGTCAGTGGCTCTCTAGCGGTACAACTCTGAGTCTGCTGACTTACAACGCTACAAATCGGATTTATATACTCGTAATGGACTCAGCACTCATTGTGTAGATTAGTATTCATTCACAAACCAACAAATGAAAAAGCCGTACCTCAGTTTCATTATCTCACTAAATTTGAGTAGGTGTCGAATTAAGGAAGTGAATGACATAGACTTGAAGAACGTTAACAAAACAAGAACTTAAATAAATGTTCTCTAAGAATGTGTTAACTAACTAACACTAAAGACATTAATTATACAACAGTGATTAGAGGAACCACTTCCAGATTAAGACCGCTAGTCTTTCGTCAGTTTATGATTTTGGGGTAAAAGATTCGTCGGTTTATTTTCAAAGCTATGAACAGATTAACCACTGGTTTATCTCTTCAGGTCTCACATGCCACTTAAGAAAGACATTGACGACATGATGGACTTGGATGACAAAGGTCCAGACATAATTCCATCGAAAACATTCTGCAAGGCTTCGTATCCAGGTAACAGTAGAGCTAACTATATTAACACGTAGATGTGTAGCAGAAGAGCTAATTATATTAACAGGTAGATGGTTAACCGGAGAATTAACCATATTAAAGTGCACACAATCTTGTACAAAATGAATTATAAACATTCTGGCTATAATAATAACCTTTGTTATACCACTATAACCGTATTTCTGAAATACCTTATTTCAAATATAATTTTAGAACGACTAATTACTTTCTTTGACAGAACATATGCCACCAAACCATATAAAGCAATATACACACACTTATACTATTGTGTAAACTTATAAAATGTAATGTTCGCTGCAGGTTATTCTGAAGAAGGGTTCGAACGTTGTCTACAACTGAACAGTACTGTTGAATCTTGCTACAGTACTCCAGGTTCTAAATCTGGCCACATAGCCATGGAAACCATCTACACCACTCCTTTACCAACTGGCATACCGGCAGACAGGATTGGGAGTCCTTATTCAAATCAGTCTCCAACTAGAAGAAGCACAAGAAGTCCTCGGTTGAGTAAAGTGAGTGAGAAACTGATGCATTTAATTCTGCATACATCAAAACTGTTAACCAGACTTAAACTTTAATATGATCGCGCGTTGCTTGGTGTCATAGCAATTTAAAACAATTAAAATTCCATTTCACCAGTTTCTCGTGTTATGATCACGCATTCTTTGATGCTAGAGATCAAAGAACGAACATTTCTTTTCAACAATTTTGTGTAAGTAAAACAAATTTTACAATTTCACTAACTTATCAGACTTCGCGCGTTTTGTTGTTGTTGTTTTAAGGTACATTCCACCTGTTGTAACGTAATTTTTATTAAACCTACTTTAGCCGGTAGACGTGACTTATGCTGAGTTAGCATTACCAAGAATGGTTGAGTCTACTTCAATGGTTAGACGACAGCTACCAGCGACAGATTACAGCAAGATTGACTTCAGAGGGCAGCAGCTGGAAATGGATGAGGAATATCTCTCCTCCTGTGAAACACCTCTGATGACCAGTAGACGAGAAAGTGCAGTTTAATCTTGCATGAAACGTTACTACAAAAGGGACCAATTATTTATAACGTGGGTAAGAAATCTAAAACTTATTTACTGATACTATACGGCGTATACATATATGAAATGTTTTGGACGCGGTAAGAAGAAAAATTATAAACAAATTAAACACAGTTTATAGTTTAATAAAACTGAGTTAGTCTAATGTACTCGTTTATTCTAATTTGGGCATTATTGTGTCATACGTCATAATTTATGGTACATAAGGAACAGCACACGGTTCTACGTAAGTTGAGAGTACGTGGCCCGGCATGCCCAGGTTGGTTAAGGCGTTCGACTCGTAATCTGAGGGTCGCGGGTTCGAATCCTGGTCGTACCAAACATGCTCGCTCTTTCAGCCGTGGGAGCGTTATAATATTACGATCAATCCCACTATTCGTTGGTAAAAGAGTAGCCCAAGAGTTAGCAGTGGGTGGTGATGACTAGCTGTCTTCCCTCTAGTCTACAGCTAAATTAGAGACGGCTAGCGCAGATAGCCCTTGAGTAGCTTTACGCGAAATTCAAACAAACAATCAAGAGAAGATAGAAAATGAAGTAGAGCGAATTACGAACAGATGGGTACACTAATTACGAACATATGGGTACACTAATTACGTACAGATGGGTACACTATCTGATGAAATATAAATTTATGGTTTTGGAGACTTTTTTGTTCTCACGAACAAAACTTTCTACACACATTTCTAATCTCATATTATATTAAGATTTTCTTATTATAGAGAATTCGAACATGGCTTAGCGTTAACCTGTCATACTGTGAATATGAAGGTCCATGGTTCGTATTAGCTTACCACACTGTAAATACATTTTAGCTAACAACATTGTGAATTTCATAGTTCGTGAACTTATTACAGAGTGATTAATATGTAACTATTGTAACATGTAACTCCCTCGAAACATACACGAAAAAGGGAAATAATTCGTTTTAACAGAAATTAAAATGTCACTCATTGAAAGTAACCGAACAATCAAACATACACTAGTAGACCAAAAACGCTTTGCATTAATTTTTCATCTAAAGGCATTTTATACTAAACCTTACAAGTATCACTAGTTTAAACTGAAGTGTTTGACGTTCGTACTTATAGTAATTGAACACATTCAGTGTACATGTATCACTTATTTGTGTAACTTGGTGAATATATTGTTCTGTTTAATTTCACGTACCACAATAATTAACGAGGTACACTTTCGGTCCGCTCTTGTCGGTTCGCTATGTAAGGCTCTCGACTCCCAGTATGACGGTGACAGCCTCAAATTCTTGTCACCAAACAAGTGAGGACGTTATAATGTGACAGACATTTCTACTACTCCTTGATAAAGAGTAGCCCAAGAATTAACGGTATTGATTAGTTTCAGTCTAGTCTATTACCGCCATAACAAATCTTTAATATTCTACATCTTTAACCATGATTTAATATGTTTCTTAATACCAGATAATATACACATACACATTTCAAATATATTTCAAGTTGTGCGAAAACGCACATGTAGAAATGAATTGGTAAGCCTTAAGGTAGAATTCTGTTACTTTATGAAAACGCCTTGTGTCAAATGTTCAGACGTTCTGTATTTGATTTAGCTTCCAAATTAGATACCTTCAACGACAAAAAACTGATTTTAAACCAAGAATGTCGTGTAGTGAGGTGACTGGGGTCATATGTTTTTTTTTTTATGTTTTGTGTTGTAAATATTAAACGTTCGCTGATTTGGTTGAAAACTGTTTGTTTGTTTTGTTTTTTTTTAATTTCGCGCAAAGCTACTCGAGGGCTATCTGCGCTAGCTGTCATTAATTTAGCAGTGTAAGACTAGAGGGAAGGCAGCTAGTCATCACCACCCACCGCCAACTCTTGGGCTACTCTTTTACCAACGAATAGTGGGATTGACCGTCACATTATAACGTCCACATGGCTGGGAGGGCGAGCAGGTTTGGTGCGACCGAGATTCGAACCCGCGACCATCGGATTACGAGTCGAACGCCTTAACACGCTTGGCCATGCTGGGTTGAAAACAGAGGCACAATGAACTATCTGTTGTGTCCGCCGCGAGGATTCAACCCTGAATTTAGTGCTTTAAGTACACAAACTTTCTACTCAGGGAATTCCAACATAAAATATAATTTTTATATGTCATGGTAACCAGCTTGAGTAAATTTACCATAATTAAGTCTACCTACCAGTGTTTGTCGTCCATCTTAACCCGAAGCGAATAAACCTTGTATATTTCTTCTTCAGTATTACATAACTAATATCTAGTTGTCTTTCTTCCAATCTGCAATATCTTCATTTACATTAGCTCAGGAGCGTAAAAATAATTTTAACATCTATAATTTGTATATATTTTTCATTAACAAATCAGATCGTACGTATTATCCTTTTTATCTGATTGGTGGATATTCCCAAAGCTTTCTTTGATGAAACTGTATATTTTAACTTAGGCTAGATGATCATGATATCTTTCTTCTTTTTGTTTCAGGTAACAAGAAATATTGCTATGGTTTTGAAAAACTGTCTTCAACAGAAAAAGTGCTTGTGTAGGAATGAGTTCACCTTCTAAGAAAAAAAAACATCGGTTGAAAAATGACAGACACGAATGTCTTCAAACTCAAGATGGTTTCGTAAAAGTTTTAATTTAAACTATCAGCGACCAACCTGCTTGATTTAATCTTGTGGTTTCAGGAAAATCACACGCTAATTTATTTATCGAATCCAGTGTTTTTGCTTTTCCATGTTAATGTTTCTACAGAACCAAAATCAAAATGATACGTGTAAATTTTTTTCCAAAGATTCATTGTGATTGCTTACGAATTAAACGGAAGGAAAAACACGAGCAAGAGACTATGTTTTTGTGAGCGCCATCTTTTGAATAATTTTAAAATTACGATATAAATTTATGGACAAATTAACAGGTGCCATTGTCGTCTATAAAACGTATATCAGTTCATTACTTCCGAAATTACCCTCAAATGATATATATAACGTCTATATTGTTGCTTTGAAAAAAAACTGCAGATACATATATAATAGTTTCAGTTTATGTGAATAATTGTGGTTATTGTAAGTTTCAAACACATATGAAATTTATTTGTCAGTGTCCTAACAATCAACCGTACCAGTCGGAGTAAAAACCATGACTACAAATTGTTGTTGATATAAAATTTTAGTTCACCATGAAGCAAGACATAACTTGTGCGTGTGTACACTGAAATTCAAACGAATGAATGTAGAAAGCGCCTACCTTTGATTAACTTAATAAATTACTTTTATCGCCTGTATATTTAGGCCCGGATTTATTAACCTTCCATAGAGTTTTATTTTAATCAACTAGAGGGCGTGTTGATATTTTCCAACATTCGTTTTTTTTCGTTTTATTTTTATGAATGCTGTTTTTCATGAAGAAATCGAAAACTTTAAATCAATTTTAATTATTATTTTAAATTGTAAATAATAAATTGTTATAAATTCTAGTAGTGAAATTCTTAAATATTTGTGTTATGGAAACAACTGAATCCGAGGAGAGTTTTAATCTTAGAAAGCGCTCCCTCGTGACACATTTATAAAATATTACCACGCTTGTGCCTGTGTTTGATATCATACTCTCTAGAATGAATATATTTATGTTATATATGTTATAGTTTACATTAATTATACATAAATTATCCTATACTAAACCCGCATTTACACAAAATATGTAAATCAACTTTATTACTTTAATAACATTACATTATATTTGTGTGGTACAAATACATACATCTGTGTTTTCAAACTCTGTGTTTAATACTAAAAAAACAATTATTACAAAAGAAACGGGAATTTCCCAATCACGTCCATAAATATCTGATGCTTCTTTGAACATTATTTTAAATAATTTCCAAGTGTGGTCCTATTTCGACAAAGTTATAATTTATTTTGTTCTGTTTACAAAAAGGCCCGACATGGCCAGGTGGTTCAGGCACTCTACTCATAATCTGAGGGTCGCGGGTTCGAAAACCCGTCGCACCAAATATGCTCGCCTTCCCAGCCGTGGGGGCGTTATAATGTGACGGTCAATCCCACTATTCGTTGGTAAAAGAGTAGCTCAACAGTTGGCGGTGAGTGGTGATGACTAGCTGACTTCCCTCTAGTCTTACAATGCTAAATTAGGGACGGCTAGCCCTCGAGTAGCTTTATGCGAAATTAAAAAAACAAACAAACATTACAACACGAGTTTTTCTATTAATAACACCAAAGTTAGCATATTTAACAGTGTTGTCTATAGCATAGGAGTTCCTTACATTTGAGAGATGGATTAAAATGATGAACTGAATTAGAAAAGGAAAGGATCCCAATTATAATTTCAGTTTAATATTAATTAATATAAATAGACAGTCTCTCAACCTAGTACACATAAATTCAAATATTTTACACACTGTTCTTTCATTAATGGTTGAATTATCTTATTGGCAACTTCAAACGAAAGCTAACTTAATAAATGCTTCTCGCCGAAAGGAAAAGTTAACGATAAAACACTCAACTAAAATGCAGGTTCGATCCCTGCAGTGCTTACTGTGCAGATACCTTGAAGAAAACATTATAGTTTATAGTTATTTCCAAGCTTGTCTCTTTCACATTTTGTTTCATATTCAGATGAAAACGTAGTTATTGTTTTGTATTCTAAAATGGTCAGTAAAATATTTATCTTGGTTCTAAGAATCTGTTGTTACCACCGTTCCAGAGTAAAACGTTTTCTAAGCAGTGTATTGGGATATATTCATACAGTATGAAATGTAAAGAAAACACGTGGCCACAAGTCGTTTTACAAGTAACACTGGTTTGCTAGTGATACTCGTTTAATCAAAACATTGAGAAAACATTTCTTGTTTCGTAATTGACTATTATTACGCATGAGATCAAGCATGTGTTTTCAGAGGGTTGAGTACGTTTTAAATTATTTTGAACTTGCAAGTTAGCAAGTCACTTGATAATACCAGCTGATTTAAAGTCAGGATGGAATCCTCGAGTAGAAAGGTCAGTGACGAAAGCCGTCCACGTGACCCAGGGAGCAGGTACGCAACTTAATCAAGAAGGCTCTCTGTCTGGAAAAGCGACACATTTGCTTCCAGGATATGTCGGAAAAGATGACCGACTGTACATGACCGTATTGACCGTACCTAAATTTCGGGAAATAGCGACACCTGACTAAACGTACGTGTACCTTAATATCTTGACACACCAATCAAATAGCCAGACTCAGTGTCTGTGGACTTCTGTGCTATTGGACTAAGACGTGGTGTGCTTTGAGCATCCTAGATTCTTTTGTGAGATAAACTACGCTGCAGAGCTATTGGTAATGTGCACAGTCGTCAAACAGAACAAGACCGAACATGGCAAAATGAACTGTAGCGAAATGGTAAATTTCCAAATTAATGTTAAAATAGCGTATTCAAACATCACTTATTGTGACCGTCAGATATTCCATCTGGCCAACTATTTAAAGACATTTAAGAAGCAAACACCACAGACTAGAGACAAAACGACATTTGTTGAAGTTGGTAAACACATAAATTAGAACTGAGCTAAGACTTTCGGATGATAATGTTTGTTTGTTTTTAATTTCGCGCAAAGCTACACGAGGGGTATCTGTGCTAGCCGTCCCTAATATAGCAATGTAAGACTGGAGGGAAGCAGCTAGTAATCATCACCCACCGCCAACTCTTGGGCTACTCTTTTATCAACGAATAGTGGGATTGATCGTAACATTATAACGCCCACACGGCTGAAAGGGCGACCATTTTGGTGCGACGGGATTTCGAACTCGCGACCCTCGGATTAAAAGTCGAGCGCCTATACCTGCGGATTGATAATGCTTACATAATCGTAGAAGATAGTAGATATCCACAGGTAAAAACATCAGTAAACTTCTATTCTGCAACTCTGAAATTCGGGGTTTGTTTTTTCTCAGAAGACATAAGAAATAGCCTAGTTAAAAAAAAACAATAAACAAGATAAACAGAACTTATTTACCTGTGTATTATGAGCTTTGACGAATATTTTTTCTAAAATCATTGAATTTTTAATTGTTATTTTAATCGTTTTATAGTAACTAGAGAACTATAGTTTTTGTCGACTTTTTAGGGTTAATATAGGGCACAGTTTCCCCACTAGTTACGGTAATTTTTAAGAGCTTATAGTATTTGACATCAAGCGAATCTCGCTTATACAAGTTTTGAACAACCACAGTACTCTTCGAAAGGTAAGGATTGCGTATTTGTGCTTTTCTTATAGCAAAGTCACATCGAGCTGTCTGCTGAGTCCGCCGAGGGAAATAGATCCCCTGATTTTAGGGTTGTAAATCCTACCGCTATATCAGCTGGGCATAAAAAGTTAGGAAGGTATCCTGCAGAAATGCGACCCAGAAAATAGCGCCACCTTCGAGTGAAAATAAAAATAAAATTCTTGCCGTGAATTATAATTCTAAAACTATGGCTTTAGAATGTAAAATAACTATTTCAAAGTTATTCGACAGCAGTAAAAATCTCTTATCGTCTTCAAACAAATCTGTACCTCAATATACAGAATAGGGCGTATATTTTGTCTCTTGTTAATCCAACGAAAGACTTTACGTTGATGAAACGTAGGTAACTTTGATATGAAATTCGCAGAATACAAAAATTAATGTTTAAAATCGTCAAAGGAATAATACTATTTCCTAAACTTCTGAGAATTCGATCATAAAATAAGCTATTAATCATGTATTCTAACTCGTGGAACTACAAGTTGGGTTAAATAAATAATTCTCGAAAGTTACTTGGCATGAAAGATTGTCAATTTCCAATACGTTTCAAAGTTACTTTAATTTGAACCACAATCTGACGTCATATCCCGTTACAAAACTGGCACTTCCGGTAATGTGTAATGTGTTTGCGTTTCTCCCACGAATATACGTTGGATTGAAAATGTGTGAAATTCAAGTACAACGGCCCGACATGGCAAGGTGGTTAAGGACGGTCTTCTCGTGATCCGAGGGTCGCGAGTTCGAGTCCCCGTCACCCCCAAACATGGTCGCCTTTTAAGTCGTGGGGACGTTATAATGTGACGGTCAGTCCCACTATTCGCTGGTAAAAGAGTAGCCCGAGAGTTGGGGGTGGGTGGTGATGACTAGCAACCTTCTCTCTAGTCTTTCATTGCAAAATTAGAGACGGCTAGCACAGATAGCCCTCGTGTAGCTTTGCGCAAAATTCAAAACAAAAGCAAGTTAAACGCAACGACGAATTCATATTTTATGTTCAAGCAAACTGAATGACGTCATACGACGGGAAGTAATGATCGATTCTTCTCAAAATTATATCTAATTAAATACTTTATGAACATGTTTTCTAACACTTAATTATAACCTAGTAACATATATGTATGAAGAATGGCTATCTATTTCTAGTATTTCACGAAAACAACATTTTTATATGTATGTTTGGTCTTTACCTTCAAGTGCTGTTTGATTATAATTTTGACTTCTACAGGGAGGCCCGTAAGTCCCTACCCATCCATGTATCTTATGTATCCAGTGTATCTGTGTGGTGTCACCAGTATTCTTGCGCTCATGTACCCACGTACTTGTCACAATACGCTCTTCAAGTGTAAATGGGCTTACATCGGCCATATTTCTCTGAAAAAAGAGAAACAAATTTATAATACATGCGTAATTGAATATAACATAATAACATATGGATGGGTAGGGACTTACGGGCCACCCTGTATATATTTTTGGCTGAAATGTTTCTCTTTATAAATCCTTAAAGATTCAGATTTAAAATAGCTGATTATCAAAGACATATTCCTACTTGTTCAACTATGTGACCCTTAAGTTATTAACTGTAATGGTAGAGGCAGTGACTTTTAACTACGAATTTCTGGGTCTTCTCTTTGGGCTGTCTTTTTGGTTTCGGTTTCGTTTGTCTGCTGAGCTGAAGGAACTCGTTTTAGTTTGGACGTTTTCAAAATTGAAATATGCTGTGTGTAAAACATACGGGTTATTACAAAGTTGCAGCCGAGCGTTTCAATTCGATTGTTGTCTCAGTGTGTCTCCTTGACAACCAAATTGGATGATGGGAAATTTCAGATTATGATTGTGAACCAGCAATACCGCGAGTGGGGCGCGCGTGCACCCGATTCTATTTTATTACTCATCACGAGATCTACCAACCTACCCTCAAATATAATCTAGCCAGAGTAGAGGATCTTTCGTTATACGGCTCCATAAATTTTAAAAAGACAAAGCTGCTTTTCACTGATGAAAGCGCCGTCGTTTTGTGTAAGTTGCTTGTCGATCGATGCCGCAACGGCCAAGATAACGACGTTACAGTCAGTCAAACGGACAGCGTTTCGTCACATTGGATATTTCTGTGATGTTCTTAGTTCACTTAATTTATTTTGAACACGAATCAACACGAGTATTGAAATTATATTTCTAGTATCGTAAAAGGTTTTATTGTTTGTAAAAAAACAATAAAGTTGGATTTCTCTGCCATCTAGTGGTCTTTTTGTGAAACAATATTTTAAAAGCTATTTTAATCAAGAAAGAGACACAGAGCAATGAAGATTCATCAAAAAATCATTTTATGAAGGGACTACTTTCAATATCTTTTCTGCACGTTCGTATTTGGAAGTTTAAGAATTCTGAGATTGCGCAGAAACTTACTTTTACACGTGTTTATTACTCGTTTTTCTGACTTCAGGTCACTGATTTCACGATCGATGTGTTCCACTTGCATGACATAAAATCAGTGCTCACAACTTTTTATGCCTACAACTAGTGCAAATAATTGTGTTGTACATAGTTCATCGGACATAATACGTCTGTGGTTAGTGTTAGGACTTTGATTATCCAGGTGTTTGACAAATAAAATGTGTTAATTACAACTTGTTTGTCGCACGTTATACCCGCCATTCCACACTACTATCTTTGTCCAACGTTTTTCTACAGAAATGACACCTACCGATCAGAAAAATACAGATTTTTCTTTTTAATTTCGCGCAAAGCTACTCGAGAGCTATCTGTGCTAGCCGTCCCTAATTTAGAAGTGTAAGACTAGAGGGAAGGCAGCTAGTCATCACCACCCACCGCCAACTCTTGGGCTGCTCTTTTACCAACTCTAGTCATCACCACCCACCGCCAACTCTTGGGCTGCTCTTTTACCAACTAATAGTGGGATTGACCGTAACATTATAACACCCCCACGGCTGAAAGGGCGAGCATGTTTGGCGCGACGGGAATGCGAACCCGTGACCCTGAGATTATGAGTCGCATGCCTTAACACGCTTGGCCATGAAGGACCAGTAATTATGTAAGCAAATAATAATTATAAATGTAGGTTGAGGATACAGTTGCATGATATAATAGGAAAAGGTAAATCTAGACACATTTGTTCCACATTCTACAAGACACTCAAACCAGTTTTAGAATAGATACAGACGTGCGGTACGACATTGAGGTTATCTGAGGTCGCGAAATTCAGAAATCATTTCAGTGTACTTAATAGAGAGGTCATCTTATGTCAATTAAAAGTTACTTCTAGAACTTTGCACGACTGCATACAAAAATATCATTCTCAATGACATATCTTACAAGGCCCTAGCATGGCCAGATGGTTATTAAGATTTGATAAGGTGCCTGACAAAAGACTTGTTATAGAAAATAAGCCTGTGTGTGGAGAAATGTTATTATGCTGGATAAAAAATTTAGTGGAGAGTTCTAATAAATGGAATTAGATCTGACCGGATTACGATTACAAGCAGTGTACCTTAGGGCTAGGCCCGGCATAGCCAAGTGGGATAAGGCGTGCGACTCGTAATCCGAGGGTCACGGGTTCTAATCTCCGTCGCCCCAAAAATGCTCGCCCTTTTAGTCGTGGGGGCGTTATAACAATACGATCAATGACGTTTTTTGTTGGTAAAATAGTAGCCCATGAGTTGGCGGTGAGTGGTGATGACCAGCTGCTTTCCCTCTAGTCTTACACTGCTAAATTAGGGACGGCTTGTGCAGATCAACCTGGTGTAGCTTTGCGCGAAATTTTAAAACAAACAAACAAACGAGTTTCTCACTATCTAACCAGCCTCATAAACCTATCACTATCGACAGGTTTCCTCCTAGATACTGGAAAAAGCTGTATTACAATAATTCAGAAAACAAAATTAAAAATCTGAATACTGTTAAACCAATCAGTTTACTCGGTAGTAAAATAGTTTTAAACTGAAAGTTTGAAAAAGGGAAGGCAGCTAGTCATCACCACCCACCACCAACTCTTGGGCTACTCTTTACCAACGAATAGTGGGATTGACCGTCACATTATACACCCCCACGGCTGAGAGGGCGAGCATGTTTAGCGCGACGCGGGCGCAAACCCACGACCCTCGGATTTACGAGTCGCACGCCTTACGCGCTAGGCCATGCCGGGCCATTAAACTGAAAGACTCGTACACTTCTGTGTAAACAAATAACTTCCAATCCAACACATACAACTTATTATTTCAGAAAAGAACTACACACATGGTTCAACTCGCCCCACAGAATCAGTGTATAAAATAATCCAATAATAACTACACCGCAATAGGCGCGAAAAACATGTTTGACAGTGTTTGCCACAATGGCCTAAGATACAAATTACAGTTAATGAACATTATCAGCTAAATTACTAGATAAATTGTCCAACTTTCACACTGACCGCTCTGTATTTGTAAAAAATAAACAATGCACTATTCAAATTTTTTTAAACGTAGCAGCGGGAGTTCTGCTAGCCTGAGTCGTGACGTCACACGAATGACGTACCTCTTCCTGACGTAACGTATCCTTGCGTTGTTATCTGGTGTTTCAGGGTTATGCTAAATTCAACACAAACAGAAGGAATTGTGTTCTACAAAGCTTTAAATAGACATTCTGAAAGTGCGAAAAAAATTAAACTAAAATCAGGAAATACAAGAAATACGAACATGTAACAATATCAAAATTCTTTGGGCCACATTTAACGTATGAGCAACATTATGTAACAATAAGTGAACACATCAGTTACATAATCCTTATCGCCAGCAGCCATACAAAACTTTTATTCGTTTACTAACAGAACATAGCTATTAAGTAACATACAGCTTTTTATACAGAATCATTAACAAAATATATAACTATAACAAAACGGAGCACTGAGATTAACCCTAAAGTTTCCCAGTTTTATTCTGGTTAGATAACTACATAAAGTAACTTACCACTATTTTAAACGATAGACTAAACACTCTCGCCAAAAAATATTATTATTACAAACAGAAAGAAATTAACATCAGTTCAATTCACAGTCACAACAAACAATCTATTACAAGGAAACCTAAACCACATTCAGTTTTACACTCACGATATTGTGTTTTGTTTTTTTTTAATTAACAGTCATGCGTAACATGGGAAACAGGATAGATATATTATTCGGCGCCTGTTCTATGAAAGTGATTTTTCTCAGAGTATTCGCGTTCTCCATTAAATTTATTCTCAGGCATAGAATCTACAGACTCCCGCCTCTCTGATGGACCACGTGTTTTTGTGTTCAGTTTCATTTCACCAGAGAGAAGACTTTATTTAATAGCGTGAGGTAAAATGACATTTTTCTATTATTTTTACTTATCTGTTCTGCAGGAACAAGAGCTTGTTTGAATTAGGCATAAAGCTACACAATGGGCTATTTGTGCTCTGCCCATCAGGGTTATAGAAATTCGGTTTTCAGTGGTGTAAGTCCGTAGACACACAGCTGTGCCACTGTGTAGTTCGGTGGTAAGTAAATAAAACGTTTTTCTTTTGTTCAATTTCGTCGTATTATTGCTCTATTTCTCTTTCGCATTCTGTCAGGACGCCCCCAGTGACACGGCGGTATATTTACGGACTTACAACGCTAAACATCTGTTTTTTTAAACTCTTGGTGGGCAGAGAGCAAATAGCTCACTGTGTAGCTTCGTGCTTAACTTTAAACAAACGAACAAATCCTTCGGGACAAAGACAAGAATTATAAAAGCAAACACTCGAGTGGTTTTAGTTTACTAACTTGCTTCGAAGAAATGCAAAATTATTAGTCCAAGTAGTACATGTGCCTGAAATATTGACAAATAACCATATATATACATGATGTAAGTGAAGTTCATTTCTTATATCTTATAACCCTATACATCTTTAGTATTAACACTAAAATAATAGCGTATATATTTTTGTAGTATTTTAATACCACAAATACTTTTCAGCGTGGTTTCTGATTTAGGCGAAATGTTATAATAAGACTGAAAATCATTTTGAATAACAAAATGCACAAACACGTTAAGTGGCTTGATTGTGACCCACAACACTGTAAACAAGTGATATATGTGTCATGACACACCTCATTACAGTTGAAGTACGGCAGATCACCTATAATATTAGATATACAAGCGCTGTATTCTATAATGTGGAACATAACTGAATGCTTACGTACTTTCAAATTTACACATAAATTGACTCAAAACTTATGAATGTATGATATGATAATTAGGTTATTAGAAACTGATTACATATGAGTAAACACTAATATCTTTATTCGCTCTAATCACTAGCTGTGTGTAATACTTGTCTTTCTATTGTACTGTACTTTTACAATAGCCAAATATTACTTCTCAGTATCTCCCTATTTCCTTTCTCCATAATATTACTTCTTTATGTACACGATTTATAGAATAGCACAGAAGAATTCTGTAAGTAGATTTCACTGACCATCTGCCGAGAAAGAATTCACCTAGTGACAACAATGGACAAAACTCCACTTCATATATACCTTGGAAGAGAAAGCTACTGAAAAAACTTGGTAAATAGGCAATTTATTTTGGTGTTTTATTGGAATTGTTCAAGTGACTTTATAATATAGGAATGGACATTTTATATACAATGTTTTAAATGTTCCAATGTCTTGTTGGCTGCAATGAATTCAGTTTGTAAATAATGACTTTGTATATGTCTATTTTCTTATAGCAAAGCCACATTGGGCTGTCTGCTGAGCCCACCGAGTGGAATCGAACCCCCGATTTTAGCGTTGTAAATCCGGAAACTTACCGCTGTACTAGCGGGGGAGTCCAACGATATTGATTCTGTTTTCTTATAGCAAAGCCACAGTAGGCTACCTGCTGAGCCCACCAAGAGGAATCAAACCCCTGATTTTATAAAAAAACTTTATATAATATGTCACTTGGTAGATTGAAACCTTGGCTTTTTATTGTTATAAATAAACGTCAAAGAAAATTATTGATAACTTTTTGAAAGAAATGTGACAGGTGGGCTGTAAAAATTATGATTTGCCTAGTTAGTAACTATATTATAATCATTAAAGTACGTTTAATTTTGTACTTCTTGGAGCGGTGGTGAACAAATTAGAAAAGGAAGATACTTGCAAATGTCACTATTCGCACACTAGCAAAAAATTCAAGATTTTCTTCAGTATTGTCTCAAAATAAAAACTTACATAATATTACAATTTGGATTATTAGCACGGCCAGGTGGTTAAAGCACTCGACTTGTAATTCGAGGATCGAGGGTTCGAATCTCAGTCACACCGAACATGCTCGCTCTTTCAGCCGTGGGGTCTTTATAATATGACGGTCAATCACGCTATACGTCGATAAAAGAGTAGCCCAAGAATTGGCGGTGGGTGGTGATGACTACCTGCCTTCCCTCTAGTCTTACACTGCTAAATTAGGGAAAGCTAGCGCATATAGGCTTTGTGTAGCTTTGCGCGAAATTCAGAAACAAACATACAAGCTATGTTTTAATGCTAAGTTTATTCGTATACTATGATAATCAAGTAATTTAACTACATTTTGAATGTAACTTAACGAAACCTTGTGGCACGCGCAGAAAACGATGCCATTATGAAAATAATTAATAATAATTAATTTTATAAATATGAAAATTAAACCTCTGTTTAATAAATCTCCAAAATATATATTTATAGGAGTTAGCTTGATCTGCTATATTAAACATTGAAACGAATACAAATCTAGAATGTTCGTGGGCCGTATATTTCTCACGTGACCACTCTTGCTTTCGCTCGTGGGCGGGAATTTCCCGGTTAGTGAACAGAAAAACAACAACAATTGTCTGTCTAACAGCAGTTACTTTTGCAGGAAGAAAACACGTTTAATGATCAATCAGAGTGATTCTGGGGTCGCACGCAACTGAAGTGATATCTTAAGTTGTTCACTTGATGGTCTTTCTGATCTTGAAATCAAACTTGAATAAAGCAGTTATTTATCAAAAATATTTATGAACTAAACAAGAACAAAACAATGGGAAGATTCTGTATGACATTTCTCCTCAAATGAAACACAGGTCATCCCAGATGTCCATCGCTTTATAACATAAAACTCAATTTAAATACTCGCGTATGTCTCAAGAAATTGGGAATTTCATCCTCACCCCTGTAAAAGTGCTTGTCTAGCAGTACTTACTGTCACAAATGGAAAACAGCTTTTCAAAATAGTAATATAAAATATAGCATGATAAACATTTAACATTAGTCACCCACCTTCTACAGTACTTTAAACTAAACATAATCTCTTGAACAATAAATTATATTCAGAAAACAGAATAATAAAATTTAACAAGAAACAGTATTATTAACTGATAAAGTAAACCTGTTAAAGTTGAAACAAATTAAATCCATTGATACAAAGAAAGATGCATTAAGAAAATAAAACGCTTTTAAAATACTTCAAACATAAAATGAATACATTATAAAAAATTAAAACACATTAATAATTTATACGCTAACAGCTCTTGTTTGTTTATTTGTTGTTAAGTGCAAAGTGATACAATGGGCTAACTGTGCTGTGCCCACCACAGGTATCGAAACCCGATTCTTAACGTTATAAGTCTTTTGATTTAGAGTTGTGCCACTAGGGGTAATAACAATTGCAAAGTTAAAACATAACGAACCTTTCACAACAAATAAACACTCTGACATAAACTGGGAAAAACAAATAGCATAGAAATAACCTTTCACATAAAATCACAATATAATAAACTACCAATATAGGCAGATTACGCATAAACTATCTTAAATGTTTCGAGTTATTTTCTAGACGGATCTACTGATACAACTATGACACTTCAGAATCTTATGAGCGTAGTCGGCCCGACCTGGCCAGGTGGGTTAAGGTGTTCGACTCGTAATCTGAGGGTCGCTGGTTCGAATCCCTGTCGCACCAAACATGCTCGCCCTTTCAGCCGTGGGAGCGTTATAATGTTACGTTCAATCCCACTATTCGTTGGTAAAAGAGTAGCCCAACAGTTGGCGGTGAGTGGTGATGACTAGCTGACTTCCCTCTCGTCTTACAATGCTAAATTAGGGACGGCTAGCCCTCGAGTAGCTTTATGCGAAATTCAAAAAAACAAACAAACATTACAACACGAGTTTTTCTATTAATAACACCAAAGTTAGCATATTTAACAGTGTTGTCTATAGCATAGGAGTTCCTTACATTTGAGAGATGGATTAAAATGATGAACTGAATTAGAAAAGGAAAGGATCCCAATTATAATTTCAGTTTAATATTAATTAATATAAATAGACAGTCTCTCAACCTAGTACACATAAATTCAAATATTTTACACACTGTTCTTTCATTAATGGTTGAATTATCTTATTGGCAACTTCAAACGAAAGCTAACTTAATAAATGCTTTTCGCCGAAAGGAAAAGTTAACGATAAAACACTCAACTAAAATGCAGGTTCGATCCCTGCAGTGCTTACTGTGCAGATACCTTGAAGAAAACATTATAGTTTATAGTTATTTCCAAGCTTGTCTCTTTCACATTTTGTTTCATATTCAGATGAAAACGTAGTTATTGTTTTGTATTCTAAAATGGTCAGTAAAATATTTATCTTGGTTCTAAGAATCTGTTGTTACCACCGTTCCAGAGTAAAACGTTTTCTAAGCAGTGTATTGGGATATATTCATATAGTATGAAATGTAAAGAAAACACGTGGCCACAAGTCGTTTTACAAGTAACACTGGTTTGCTACTGATACTCGTTTAATCAAAACATTGAGAAAACATTTCTTGTTTCGTAATTGACTATTATTACGCATGAGATCAAGCATGTGTTTTCAGAGGGTTGAGTACGTTTTAAATTATTTTGAACTTGCAAGTTAGCAAATCACTTGATAATACCAGCTGATTTAAAGTCAGGATGGAATCCTCGAGTAGAAAGGTCAGTGACGAAAGCCGTCCACGTGACCCAGGGAGCAGTACGCAACTTAATCAAGAAGGCTCTCTGTCTGGAAAAGCGACACATTTGCTTCCAGGATATGTTGAAAAAGATGACCGACTGTACATGACCGTATTGACCGTACCTAAATTTGGGGAAATAGCGACACCTGACTAAACGTACGTGTACCTTAATATCTTGACACACCAATCAAATAGCCAGACTCAGTGTCTGTGGACTTCTGTGCTATTGGACTAAGACGTGGTGTGCTTTGAGCATCCTAGATTCTTTTGTGAAATAAACTACGCTGCAGAGCTATTGGTAATATGCACAGTCGTCAAACAGAACAAGACCGAACATGGCAAAATGAACTGTAGCGAAATGGTAAATTTCCAAATTAATGTTAAAATAGCGTATTCAAACATCACTTATTGTGACCGTCAGATATTCCATCTGGCCAACTATTTAAAGACATTTAAGAAGCAAACACCACAGACTAGAGACAAAACGACATTTGTTGAAGTTGGTAAACACATAAATTAGAACTGAGCTAAGACTTCCGGATGATAATGTTTGTTTGTTTTTAATTTCGCGCAAAGCTACACGAGGGGTATCTGTGCTAGCCGTCCCTAATTTAGCAATGTAAGACTGGAGGGAAGCAGCTAGTAATCATCACCCACCGCCAACTCTTGGGCTACTCTTTTATCAACGAATAGAGGGATTGATCGTAACATTATAACGCCCACACGGCTGAAAGGGCGACCATTTTGGTGCGACGGGGATTCGAACTCGCGACCCTCGGATTACAAGTCGAGCGCCTATACCTGCGGATTGATAATGCTTACATAATCGTAGAAGATAGTAGATATCCACAGGTAAAAACATCAGTAAATTTCTATTCTGCAACTCTGAAATTCGGGGCTTGTTTTTTCTCAGAAGACATAAGAAATAGCCTAGTTTAAAAAAAACAATAAACAAGATAAACAGAACTTATTTACCTGTGTATTATGAGCTTTGACGAATATTTTTTCTAAAATCATTGAATTTTTAATTGTTATTTTAATCGTTTTATAGTAACTAGAGAAAAATATAACGTGGTTTTTGTCGACTTTTTAGGGTTAATATAGGGCACAGTTTCCACACTAGTTACGGTAATTTTTAAGAGCTTATAGTATTTGACATCAAGCGAATCTCGCTTATACAAGTTTTGAACAACCACAGTACTCTTCGAAAGGTAAGGATTGCGTATTTGTGCTTTTCTTATAGCAAAGTCACATCGAGCTGTCTGCTGAGTCCGCCGAGGGAAATAGATCCCCTGATTTTAGGGTTGTAAATCCTACCGCTATATCAGCTGGGCATAAAAAGTTCGGAAGGTATCCTGCAGAAATGCGAACCAGAAAATAGCGCCACCTTCCAGTGAAAAGAAAAATAAAATACTTGGCCTGAATTATAATTCTAAAACTATGGCTTTAGAATGTAAAATAACTATTTCAAAGTTATTCGACAGCAGTAAAAATCTCCTTCCGTCTTCAAACAAATCTGTACCTCAATATATAGAATAGGGCGTATATTTTGTCTCTTGTTAATCCAACGAAAGACTTTACGTTGATGAAACGTAGGTAACTTTGATATGAAATTCGCATAATACAAAAATAATGTTTAAAATCGTCAAAGGAATAATACCATTTCCTAAACTTCTGAGAATTCGATCATAAAATAAGCTATTAATCATTTATTCTAACACGTGGAACTACAAGTTGTGTTAAATTAATAATTCTCGAAAGTTACTTGGCATGAAAGATTGTCAATTTCCAATACGTTTCAAAGTTACTTTAATTTGAACCACAATCTGACGTCATATCCCGTTACAAAACTAGCACTTCCGGTAATGTGTAATGTGTTAGCGTTTCTCCCACGAATATACGTTGGATTGAAAATGTGTGAAATTCAAGTACAACGGCCCGACATGGCAAGGTGGTTAAGGACGGTCTACTCGTGATCCGAGGGTCGCGAGTTCGAGTCCCCGTCACCCCCAAACATGCTCGCCTTTTAAGTCGTGGGGACGTTATAATGTGACGGTCAATCCCACTATTCGCTGGTAAAAGAGTAGCCCGAGAGTTGGGGGTGGGTGGTGATGACTAGCAACCTTCTCTCTAGTCTTTCATTGCAAAATTAGAGACGGCTAGCACAGATAGCCCTCGTGTAGCTTTGCGCGAAATTCAAAACAAAAGCAAGTTAAACGCAACGACGAATTCATATTTTGTGTTCAAGCAAACTGAATGACGTCATACGACGGGAAGTAATGATCGATTCTTCTCAAAATTATATTTAATTAAATACTTTATGAACATGTTTTCTAAAAATTAATTGTAACCTAGTAACAATATATGTATGAAGAATGGCCATCTATCTCTAGTATTTCACGAAAACAACATTTTTATATGTATGTTTGGTCATTACCTTCAAGTAATGTTTGATTATAATTTTGACTTCTACAGGGATTCCCGTAAGTCCCTACCCATCCATGTATCTTATGTATCCAGTGTATCTGTGTGGTGTCACCAGTATTCTTGCGCTCATGTACCCACGTACTTGTCACAATACGCTCTTCAAGTGTAAATGGGCTTACATCGGCCATATTTCTCTGAAAAAAGAGAAACAAATTTATAATACATTCGTAATTGAATATAACATAATAACATATGGATAAGTAGGGACTTACGGGCCACCCTGTATATATTTTTGGCTGAAATGTTTATCTTTATAAATCCTTAAAGATTCAGATTTAAAATAGCTGATTATCAAAGACATATTCCTACTTGTTCAACTATGTGACCCTTAAGTTATTAACTGTAATGGTAGAGGCAGTGACGTTTAACTACGAATTTCTGGGTCTTCTCTTTGGGCTGTCTTTTTGTTTCGGTTTCGTTTGTCTGCTGAGCTGAAGGAACTCGTTTTAGTTTGGACGTTTTCAAAATTGAAATATGCTGTGTGTAAAACATACGGGTTATTACAAAGTTGCAGCCGAGCGTTTCAATTCGATTGTTGTCTCAGTGTGTCTCCTTGACAACCAAATTGGATGATGGGAAATTTCAGATTATGATTGTGAACCAGCAATACCGCGAGTGGGGCGCGCGTGCACCCGATTCTATTTTATTACTCATCACGAGATCTACCAACCTACCCTCAAATATAATCTAGCCAGAGTAGAGGATCTTTCGTTATACGGCTGCATGAATTTTAAAAAGACAAAGCTGCTTTTCACGGATGAAAGCGCCGTCGTTTTGTGTAAGTTGCTTGTCGATCGATGCCGCAACGGCCAAGATAACGACGTTACAGTCAGTCAAACGGACAGCGTTTTGTCACATTGGATATTTCTGTGATGTTCTTAGTTCACTTAATTTATTTTGAACACGAATCAACACGAGTATTGAAATTATATTTCTAGTATCGTAAAAGGTTTAGGCTTACCGTTTAACTACATGGAATGGATGGATATTTGTAAAAAAATAATAAAGTTGGATTTTTCTGCCATCTAGTGGTCTTTTTGTGAAACAATATTTTAAAAGCTATTTTAATCAAGAAAGAGAAACAGAGCAATGAAGATTCATCAAAAAATCATTTTATGAAGGGACTACTTTCAATATCTTTTCTGCACGTTCGTATTTGGAAGCTTAAGAATTCTGAGATTGCGCAGAAACTTACTTTTACACGTGTTTATTACTCGTTTTTCTGACTTCAGGTCACTGATTTCACGGTCGATGTGTTCCACTTGCATGACATAAAATCAGTGCTCACAACTTTTTATGCCTTTAACTAGTGCAAATAATTGTGTTGTACATAGTTCATCGGACATAATACGTCTGTGGTTAGTGTTAGGACTTTGATTATCCAGGTGTTTGACAAATAAAATGTGTTAATTACAACTTGTTTGTCGCACGTTATACCCGCCATTCCACACTACTATCTTTGTCCTACGTTTTTCTACAGAAATGACACCTACCGATCAGAAAAATACAGATTTTTCTTTTTAATTTCGCGCAAAGCTACTCGAGAGCTATCTGTGCTAGCTGTCCCTAATTTAGAAGTGTAAGACTAGAGGGAAGGCAGCTAGTCATCACCACCCACCGCCAACTCTTGGGCTGCTCTTTTACCAACTAATAGTGGGATTGACCGTCACATTATAACACCCCCACGGCTGAAAGGGCGAGCATGTTTGGCGCGACGGGAATGCGAACCCGCGACCCTGAGATTATGAGTCGCATGCCTTAACACGCTTGGCCATGAAGGACCAGTAATTATGTAAGCAAATAATAATTATAAATGTAGGTTGAGGAGACAGTTGCATGATATAATAGGAAAAGGTAAATCTAGACACATTTGTTCCACATTCTACAAGACACTCAAACCAGTTTTAGAATAGATACAGACGTGCGGTACGACATTGAGGTTATCTGAGGTCGCGAAATTCAGAAATAATTTCAGTGTACTTAATAGAGAGGTCATCTTATGTCAATTAAAAGTTACTTCTAGAACTTTGCACGACTGCATACAAAAATATCATTCTCAATGACATATCTTACAAGGCCCTAGCATGGCCAGATGGTTATTAAGATTTGATAAGGTGCCTGACAAAAGACTTGTTATAGAAAATAAGCCTGTGTGTGGAGAAATGTTATTATGCTGGATAAAAAATTTAGTGGAGAGTTCTAATAAATGGAATTAGATCTGACCGGATCACGATTACAAGCAGTGTATCTTAGGGCTAGGCCCGGCATAGCCAAGTGGGATAAGGCGTGCGACTCGTAATCCGAGGGTCACGGGTTCTAATCTCCGTCGCCCCAAAAATGCTCGCCCTTTTAGTCGTGGGGGCGTTATAACGGCACGATCAATGACACTATTTGTTGGTAAAATAGTAGCCCATGAGTTGGCGGTGAGTGGTGATGACTAGCTGCTTTTCCTCTAGTCTTACACTGCTAAATTAGGGACGGCTTGTGCAGATCAACCTGGTGTAGCTTTGCGCGAAATTTAAAAACAAACAAACAAACGAGTTTCTCACTATCTAACCAACCTCATAAACCTATCACTATCGACAGGTTTCCTCCTAGATACTGGAAAAAGCTGTTTTACAATAATTCAGGAAACAAAATTAAAAATCTGAATACTGTTAAACCAATCAGTTTACTCGGTAGTAAAATAGTTTTAAACTGAAAGACTCGTACACTTCTGTGTAAACGAATAACTTCCAATCCAACACATACAACTTATTATTTCAGAAAAGAACTACACACATGGTTCAACTCGCCCCACAGAATCAGTGTATAAAATAATCCAATAATAACTACACCGCAATAGGCGCGAAAAACATGTTTGACAGTGTTTGCCACAATGGCCTAAGATACAAATTACAGTTAATGAACATTATCAGCTAAATTACTAGATAAATTGTCCAACTTTCACACTGACCGCTCTGTATTTGTAAAAAAATAAACAATGCACTATTCAAATTTTTTAAACGTAACAGCGGGAGTTCTGCTAGCCTGAGTCGTGACGTCACACGAATGACGTACCTCTTCCTGACGTAACGTATCCTTGCGTTGTTATCTGATGTTTCAGGGTTATGCTAAATTCAACACAAACAGAAGGAATTGTGTTCTACAAAGCTTTAAATGGACATTCTGAAAGTGCGAAAAAAATTAAACTAAAATCAGGAAATACAAGAAACACGAACATGTAACAATATCAAAATTCTTTGGGCCACATTTAACGTATGAGCAACATTATGTAACAATAAGTGAACACATCAGTTACATAATCCTTATCGCCAGCAGGCATACAAAACTTTTATTCGTTCACTAACAGAACATAGCTATCAAGTAACATACAGCTTTTTATACAATAATCATTAACAAAATATATAACTATAACAAAACGGAGCACTGAAATTAACCCTAAAGTTTCCCAGTTTTATTCTGGTTAGATAACTACATAAAGTAAGTTACCACTATTTTAAAAGATAGACTAAACACTCTCGCCAAAAAAATATTATTATTACAAACAGAAAGAAATTAACATCAGTTCAATTCACAGTCACAACAAACAATCTATTACAAGGAAATCTAAACCACATTTAGTTTTACACTCACGATATTGTGTTTTTTTTTAATTAACAGTCATGCGTAACAGGGGAAATAGGATAGATATATTATTCGGCGCCTGTTCTATGAAAGTGATTTTTCTCAGAGTGTTCGCGTTCTCCATTAAATTTATTCTCAGGGATAGAATCTACAGACTCCCGCCTCTCTGATGGACCACGTGTTTTTGTGTTCAGTTTCATTTCACCAGAGAGAAGACTTTATTTAATAGCGTGAGGAAAAATGACATTTTTCTATTTTTTTCACTTATCTGTTCTGCAGGAACAAGAGCTTGTTTGAATTAGGCATAAAGCTACACAATGGGCTATTTGTGCTCTGCCCATCAGGGTTATAGAAATTCGGTTTTCAGTGGTGTAAGTCCGTAGACACACAGCTATGCCACTGTGTAGTTCGGTGGTAAGTAAATAAAACCTTTTTCTTTTGTTCAATTTCGTCATATTATTGCTCTATTTCTCTTTCGCATTCTGTCAGGACGCCCCCAGTGACACGGCGGTATATTTACGGACTTACAACGCTAAACACCTGTTTTTTTAAACTCTTGGTGGGCAGAGAGCAAATAGCTCACTGTGTAGCTTTGTGCTTAACTTTAAACAAACGAACAAATCCTTCGGGACAAAGACAAGAATTATAAAAGCAAACACTCGAGTGGTTTTAGTTTACTAACTTGCTTCGAAGAAATGCAAAAATATTAGTCCTAGTAGTACATGTGCCTGAAATATTGACAAATAACCACATATATACATGATGTAAGTGAAGTTCATTTCTTATATCTTATAATCCTATACATCTTTAGTATTAACACTAAAATAATAGCGTATATATTTTTGTAGTATTTTAATACCACAAATACTTTTCAGCGTAGTTTCTGATTTAGGCGAAATGTTATAATAAGACTGGAAATCATTTTGAATAACAAAATGCACAAACACGTTAAGTGGCTTGATTGTGACCCACAACACTGTAAACAAGTGATATATGTGTCATGACACACCTCATTACAGTTGAAGTACGGCAGATCACCTATAATATTAGATATACAAGCGCTGTATTCTATAATGTGGAACATAACTGAATGCTTACGTACTTTCAAATTTACACATAAATTGACTCAAAACTTATGAATGTATGATATGATAATTAGGTTATTAGAAACTGAATACATATGAATAAACACTAATATCTTTATTCACTCTAATCACTAGCTGTGTGTAATACTTGTCTTTCTATTGTACTGTACTTTTACAATAGCCAAATATTACTTCTCAGTATCTCCCTATTTCCTTTCTCCATAGTATTACTTCTTTATGTACACGATTTATAGAATAGCACAGAAGAATTCTGTAAGTAGATTTCACTGACCATCTGCCGAGAAAGAATTCACCTGGTGACAACAATGGACAAAATTCCACCTCATATATAACTTGGAAGAGAAAGCTACTGAAAAGACTTGGTAAATAAGCAATTTATTTTGGTGTTTTATTGGAATTGTTCAAGTGAATTTATAATATAGGAATGGACATTTTATAAACAATGTTTTAAATGTTCCAATGTCTTGTTGGCTGCAATGAATTCAGTTTGTAAATAATGACTTTGTATATGTGTGTTTTCTTATAGCAAAGCCACATTGGGCTGTCTGCTGAGCCCACCGAGGGGAATCGAACCCCTGATTTTAGCGTTGTAAATCCGTAGACTTACCGCTGTACTAGCGGGGGAGTCCAACGATATTGATTGTGTTTGTTTGTGTTTTCTTATAGCAAAGCCACAGTGGGCTATCTGCTGAGCCCACCGAGGGGAATCGAACCCCCGATTTTAGCGTTGTAAATCCGTAGACTTACCGCTGTACTAGCGGGGGAGTCCAACGATATTGATTGTGTTTGTTTGTGTTTTCTTATAGCAAAGCCACAGTGGGCTATCTGCTGAGCCCACCAAGAGGAATCAAACCCCTGATTTTATCGTTGTAAATCCGGAGACTTACCGCTGTACTAGCGGGGGCCAACAATGACTTTAATTCCGCTACACTAGTCAATGTGTTTCCTGTGGGAATAAATTTTGAACTGAAAGCGAAAGGAACGATAATTTGTAAATAAAAAACTTTATATAATATGTCACTTGGTAGATTGAAACCTTGGCTTTTTATTGCTATAAATAAACGTCAAAGAAAATTATTGATAACTTTTTGAAAGAAATGTGACAGGTGGGCTATAAAAATTATGATTTGCCTAGTTAGTAACTATATTATAATCATTAAAGTACGTTTAATTTTGTACTTCTTGGAGCTGTGGTGAACAAATTAGAAAAGGAAGATACCTGCAAATGTCACAATTCGCACACTAGCAAAAAATTCAAGATTTTTTTCAGTATTGTCTCAAAATAAAAACTTACATAATATTACAATTTGGATTATTAGCATGGCCAGGTGGTTAAAGCAGTCGACTGGTAATTCGAGGATCGAGGGTTCGAATCTCAGTCACACCAAACATGCTCGCTCTTTCAGCCGTGGGGTCGTTATAATATGACGGTCAATCACGCTATACGTCGATAAAAGAGTAGCCCAAGAATTGGCGGTGGGTGGTGATGACTACCTGCCTTCCCTCTAGTCTTACACTGCTAAATTAGGGAAAGCTAGCGCAAATAGGCTTTGTGTAGCTTTGCGCGAAATTCAAAACAAACATACAAGCTATGTTTTAATGCTAAGTTTATTCGTATACTATGATAATAAAGTAATTTAACTACATTTTGATTGTAACTTAACGAAACCTTGAGGCACGCGCAGAAAACGATGCCATTATGAAAATAATTAATTTTATAAATATCCAAATTAAACCTCTGTTTAATAAATCTCCAAAATATATATTTATAGGAGTTAGCTTGATCTGCTATATTAAACATTGAAACGAATACAAATCTAGAATGTTCGTGGGCCGTATATTTCTCACGTGACCACTCTTGCTTTCGCTCGTGGGCGGGAATTTCCCGGTTAGTGAACAGAAAAACAACAACAATTGTCTGTCTAACAGCAGTTACTTTTGCAGGAAGAAAACACGTTTAATGATCAATCAGAGTGATTCTGGGGTCGCACGCAACTGAAGTGATATCTTAAGTTGTTTACTTGATGGTCTTTCTGATCTTGAAATCAAACTTGAATAAAGCAGTTATTTATCAAAAATATTTATGAACTAAACAAGAACAAAACAATGGGAAGATTCTGTATGACATTTCTCCTCAAATGAAACACAGGTCATCCCAGATGTCCATCGCTTTATAACATAAAACCCAATTTAAATACTCGCGTATGTCCCAAGAAATCGGGAAGTTCATCCTCACCCCTGTAAAAGTGCTTGTCTAGCAGTACTTACTGTCACAAATGGAAAACAGCTTTTCAAAATAGCAATATAAAATATAGCATGATAAACATTTAACATTAGTCATCCACCTTCTACAGTACTTTAAACTAAACATAATCTCTTGAACAATAAATTATATTCAGGAAATACAGAATAATAAAATTTAACAAGAAACAGTATTATTAACTGATAAAGTAAACCTGTTAAAGTTGAAACAAATTAAATCCATTGATACAAAGGAAGATGCATTAAGAAAATAAAACGCTTTTAAAATACTTCAAACATAAAATGAATACATTATAAATAATTAAAACACATTAATAATTTATACGCTAACAGCTCTTGTTTGCTTATTTGTTGTTAAGTGCAAAGTGATACAATGGGCTAACTGTGTTGTGCCCACCACAAGTATCGAAACCCGATTCTTAACGTTATAAGTCTTTTGATTTAGAGTTGTGCCACTAGGGGTAATAACAATTGCAAAGTTAAAACATAACGAGCCTTTCACAACAAATAAACACTCTGACATAAACTGGGAAAAACAAATAGCATAGAAACAACTTTTTACATAAAATCACAATATAATAAACTACCAATATAGGCAGATTACGCATAAAGTATCTCAAATGTTTCGAGTTATTTTCTAGACGGATCTACTGATACAACTATGACACTTCAGAATCTTATGAGCGTAGTCGGTCCGGCCTGGCCAGGTGGGTTAAGGCGTTCAACTCGTAATCTGAGGGTCGCTGGTTCGAATCCCGGTCGTACCAAACATGCTCGCCCTTTCAGCCGTGGGAGCGTTATAATGTTACGGTCAATTCCACTATTCGTTGGTAAAAGAGTAGCCCGAGAGTAGGCGGTGGGTGGTGATGACTAGCTGTCTTCACTCTAGTCTCACACTGCTAAATTAGGGACGGCTAGCAGAGATAGCCCTCGAGTAGCTTTGTGCGAAATTCACAAAAACAAACAAACTTATAGACGTAGTCCTGAAATACCCAGAATGTTCATGAACGTGAATGATCGAGATACTTTGCGAAATGTGTAGTAACAAATAATCTAATGAATTAATGTTTGGAAACGGTTTGAATTACAAATGAAGAAATCTTCATTATGTACAATGTTTCGAAAATATTGTGTCATCGTTCGGTTCAAGTAACTTACGTAGATACAAGAAAATACATAACCTATATATAAATCCCTGTCGTATATGAAGGACAACATTATTACTGAATTTATTTATTTCTATCTAACACACATCACAACTTTAGAGTATTCTCAACCCCCACACAAACAAGATAGCCTCACACGACCTACACTATAAACTTAACTACAAGCTTATTAAATACGTGGTGTCGGCCCTCTCCTCACACAAAACCTGTAGGTTCATTTTTTAAAAGATGTATTTAACTTTAGGAACACATTAAACCACCTAATTTCTAAAGTGTTAAAGGCTAGCTTTGACTGTGTGTCACTTTACACAGAATATACCGTCACGAGAGCTTGTAATATTACACTTGACATCTACTGTAATTATTCCAATCTTATCCTCTGTATACCTTTTGTTTTCCTCCTAGAATTCACAACAACCAATTCTCTTTTTCCAACACATGGTTTAAAAATGGCCAACCCTATTTCACCAACATATTTATGACCCAGATAGAAACACAAACCATAAGATATCTGGTTCATCCCCTAAATTCTGGTGCATCTATGTCGACGACATCTTTGCTGAATTAGCTGCTACTAAACATATACCTATTTTATTTTAACACATAAACTCCATTCACCCTAACATTAGATTCACAATTGAAAACGAAAATAACAAACAGTTATATTTTCGTAACCTTGACATTGTGAGATCCAACACACATTTCAAAACCAAAACTCACCGAACAGTTATTCAGATAGGCCTTCACATCTCTTGGAATAAACTCCAGAAATTCAAACAAAATTTAACACACTAAAACACTTTATACATACAGTTTGTTCAACTGACTACATAAATGAAGAAATCAGTTCTACGAAGCATTACTTCGTTCACACCAACAACTGTTGTTGAAACATTTCCACGCAACAACCAGAACAAACACCTAAAAACTCAACTCGCAAAGTTACAACAATACCATACCTTAAATCCACACACTTATACATTTAGTGCCTTCATAAATATAGTAAACAACTATTCACTGAAATATTCACTGTGTACACAAAATAAAACCTTTAACACTAGTTTTGCAAACAAATATGATTATATATACATATATAGAATAGCTATGTACACTAATGAATGAAATAAATATAGTCATACCTAGCACTTATACGTGTTGTAGTTATTTGCCTGATGGAACCTTAACATTACATCCGGGAACTTGCAACGTGCCATAAAATTTTGCAAGTTTGTGATACGTCCTCTTGAAGATGAGATAGCCTTTTATTTTTGTATAGGAGGTATACGAGACGTCCTTTATCACAGCCTTACCGTGCCTAGGCCTTTATTGACTTGGCTGCCTGCTGTTGGCAGTGGTACTTTAATACCATGATCCGATGAGTCTCATCTTCTCTTTGATTTGAGTGGACTGTTCTAAACCCTTCATTTGCAGTTCTATGGTTTGTACGCTTGGCCTATGAAGTAATGCCCAACATTGGTAGAAAGTGTTGAGATTGTGGTCACAGCCGTCCCCATGTTCCTCCCAGTCTGTTTAACCAGATTTAACAAACTATGGAAAGGCTATAAGTTGTAGTGCATTTCTTCGTTATAACACAAACAACAATTAAGTATTGAATTTAGTCTACTGGTCTCCATGTACCCCCTCAAAACTGCAAAAACTGTCTTACGAATTCTTCAATGTGTGTTCATTTCTAACCATCAAAAATGAAATGTTTTGCAACAGAATTTTGCTGTACTGGGTGGTCCAAAATTAACTGACCCATATTAACATTTGATAATTAATTAACCAAGAAAATGCACTGTCTTTTATCTCAACTCAAACAAATGTTAATGAGATGTAAATAGGCTTCTATGTTTACACCACTAACAATTCTCAATTTCAGTTTATGTTTTCTGCAACGTGTTTACAATTAGCTCTGTGATGTTTGCTATGTGGGTGCAATACACGACATCTCTAACATACCCCATATTTCTTTCCACTACTGGTGCCTATTATAACACTGTACCACAATCATTGACTTGGTTTCTGCCAGCTAAACAACCCATTGAGCCTTTTCTTGCCAGATCACCATTTTACTTAGTAATACAATTCACTGGAGTGAAACTAACACTATTTTAGTTGGGCTACAATAACTAAAACATTTGTCGTTCTGTTTCTTTAGCTATTGACTTTTCAAATAGCGAAAATAGGTTTGGGCTACCCTGTACGGGTTTGAATCCCCGTCACACCAAACATGCTCGCCTTCTCAGCCGTACAGACTTATAATGTTACGGTCAGTCCCACTGTTCATTGGTAAAAGTGGCCTAAGAGTTGGCGGAGGGTGGTAATGACTAGCTGCATTCATTCTAGTCCTACATTACAAAATTAGGGACGGCTAGCGCAGATAGTCCTCGAGTAGCTTTGTGCGAAATTCAAAACAAACCCAAATAAACTACCCTGTATTTTATATGACACTCATAATATTAGATACAATAGATCTAAACTGTCCTAAATAGGGTTAAACCTCAATAATAAGCACTTAGATATTATAAATAAAGATGTAAAGTTCGAACCTTTTGCGATTATTTGAAAAGTAAAAATAGACCAAACTCCAACTTATTTTACTCTGCCAGAGAAAGTTAAATAAGTAAAGCATTCTAAGAAGATATGAAAACACCAGAGTTCGCAAAATAGAATATTTTTATAGCTGGATTTTGAACAATGTAATCTGGAGTATACGACACTCATTGATCTATAGGGGGCGCTAACACAACGAGAGGAAGAAACCGTGTATTAAATGTGAAACTATCAATTACAGGAGGAGTCCCATAAGGCTATTTATGATTGAATAAGTTTAGAAGGAAGATATAACTTAAAGTCCTATTTGGCACAGCGGAGTAATACCTATATACATGGGATTTCCGTACACCAAGCCCGAGAAGTTTGTCGACACGTTTACTGACAAATATTCCCTGATGCCAAAATATCCATATAAATTGAGCTTGATAATGATGAATGAACAATTGGGTGGGCAGTATGAAGGAAGATATAGAGCGAGACATGAAGAGCACTGAGAGAGTTAGAAAAATATATATTGATACGAAACAGAGGTACGCTTGCAGTAAATGTAAAAAAAAACAGAAAACGTCTCCTCAGAAACTGGAAGTGTAACCTGGAAGGAGATAGCAGTTAGAAATTCCAAGGGACTGAACATAACCTCCTCAAGCGACTTTTGTGAGAAGGAACAATAAATATATATATATATATTTATGAAGGTAATTTGAGCAAGTGTGAAGAAATTCATTCACACTTGGAACAAAGCTCCTATTCCGTCGTGGTTAAAGTGCTTTACTCCTAACTTTAGGGTCGCAAATTCGAATCCCCGTCACACCATACATGCTCGCCCTTTCAGTCGTGGGGGTGTTATTACCACACGGTCAGTCCCATTACTCGTGGTGAAAGAGTAGCCCAGGAATTGGCGGTAGGTGTAGATGACTAGCTGTCTTTCCTCTAGTCTTATACTGCTAAATTAAGGACGGCTAGCGCAGATAGTCCTCGAGTAGTTTTGCGCGAAATTCATAAAAGAAACAAACAACATTCTCTAGTTCTCTGGTGGTAGAGTGTTTAATTTATGGACTTATAACGCTAAAACTCAGGGTTCTATTATGTGCTGTGTCAACTACAGATAATATAATATGGTTTTATTCCAACCAACAAACAATATTTTTTTTTCCTATGCGAATCAGGAATATAAGCTAAAACATTGATAAATAACAAGAGTATATAATCGAAACCAATTGTGAAGGTGTAAATGGTAAAAGCTTTTCAAAAATAAGGGATAAGGCATAGAGCAAGTTTCAATAACGAGAAACCGTATAAGTCTAACAGAAACATATAGCGTAAATAAAATATAGACTCAGAAACATAAATGTGCATAGGAAAAGTTCAGTGATGTAGTGCAAGGTATCACGTGCATGTACCAAACCCTATCGTTCAAAACACATGTGTATGCACTAGACATGAACACAGTTTGTGCAGATGGGTGTGGTAACAATATAGAAAATGTTAAATAGAATGAAGAAAAAGCCGAGACCTATCTTTGGTGCATACAATAACAATACACAGTTGTATGTCATCATAGCTTCGTGAACAAATTTTAGTGGTCTGATAAGAGGCAAACGATCATGTTGTTTTCCTTTTTCTTAGTTCCCAAACAAATAGACATTGAGATGAAATAATACCACCAAGGATCCAGAGATACAAGAGTTTAGTGGTTTGTTTGATTTGAATTTCGCGCAAAGCTACACGACGGCTATCTGCGCTAGCCACCCCTAATTTAGCAGTGT
Organism: Tachypleus tridentatus; assembly: GCF_004210375.1. Taxonomy (NCBI): domain Eukaryota; kingdom Metazoa; phylum Arthropoda; class Merostomata; order Xiphosura; family Limulidae; genus Tachypleus; species Tachypleus tridentatus. Next base: position 11,793,924 of record NC_134835.1, on the reverse strand, counting down.
AAGACTAGAAGGAAGGCAACTAATCATCACCACCCACCGCCAACTGCTGGAATACTCTTTTATCAACGAATAGAGGAATTGATCGTCACATTATAACTCCCCCATGGATGTAACAGAAAGCATATTTGGTGTAAAGGGGATTCGAACCTGAGACTCTCATATTACGAGTCGAACGCCTTCACTATCTAGTCACGCTAGGCCTAAGTACAAGTCTAATGTGGGCAAGTTCACTTTTATTTTAAGATTTCCATTATTTGTTATTAATAGAATAACATAAACATAATATAAATAGTTGACCCGGAACCCTGGTTTTGACGTCTACTAAGCACTTTATTTATGGTTTATAAATTATATCATGTTAATAAATACAGCAAATAGAGAATGAAATCTTTAAATATTTCGCATTTAAAATTAATTGTAATAAACAAAACTCACACAGTGAACATTCAAAAGTTTTATTTTCACTTTATTAATTTCGAACAGATTTCTTAGTTATCAATATATTTTAAATAACGTATATCTTCCCCCCTTAAAGCTGAAAAATAAATAGAAGTATTTGTAATTCCATTTTATTTTTACACATTTCAAGAAGGTTCAATCTTGCTATATTTGACCACATGAGCGACCACATCTACAACAGAGATGACACCTAGTGAGAAAATGGTAAACTTGAAAACGGACTTAAAGGCTTATGAAAAATCCTGAATATCACAATGCTATAATTTTAATAAAACTAAAGCAATCAAATGATTTTCTTGTAATGTTTATCGAAAAATTCAGAACCTTAAACAGAGAGTTTGAATTTAGCGACATCTATGAGTCTCATCGTTTACTAAATGTCGCAAAGGAATTCTTAGGTGTTTGACGGTTCTTTATTATTATTACCCGACTAGCAGGGAGAAATCGTTTCATCCATATATGTTGTATATCACTTTCAGAACACTCAACTTAGCTGCGTGAAATTAGGTGCAAACTGTTTTCATAATATGTAGTTAGATTGAACTTTAAAATTATAACATCGATTAGTTCTTGTATACTATTTTAGATTTTGGAAATATGGTTGCGAAGCTTTTTTCAAAAAATAAAACAGTAATACTTCCCTTCGCCTTAGAACAACTTTTTTATTGTCTACTCAAAAATTTATAATTTATATTTTGAATAAAACTATTATTGTTATCTTTATGTTGTGTTACAATAACGGCATGCTCATTGTTTGGTCTGTTCACATAAGCTCTTTCGTAAGTAGAAGTCTCCCGTTGGTACAGCGGTAAGTCTTGAGATTTACGACGATAAAATCAGAGGTTCAACTCTTCTCGGTGGACTCAGCAGACAGCCCAATGTGGCTTTACTATAAGAAAACACACACACTCACACTCGTACGGAGAAAGTTACCATCTGCAAGAAAAAAAGTAATTTTCTAAAAATATTAGAGGACCATTTAAACTACTTATTAGGCCTAAATTATTTCAGTTTGATCGAGTGTTTGTATTTATTACTTATATTTGCCTATTGAAGCAAGTATGTAGCCGCTGATAACATCAAATACTGATGGACAGTAAAATCGTCAAGTACTAGAAACACAACTTGTACTTACATAGAAAGATTACATCAATATAGGCCAGACATGGCCAGATGAGTTCAGGCGTTCGACTCGTAATCTGAGGGTCACGGGTTCGAATCACCGTCGTACCAAACATGCTCGCCCTTTCAGCCGTGGGGGTATTATAATAAGTGACGGTCGATCCCACTATTCGTTGGTAAAAGAGTAGCCCAAGAGTTGGCGGTGGGTGGTGATGACTAGCTGCTTTCTCTCCAGTCTTACACTGCTAAATTAGGGACTGCTAGCGCAGATAGCCCTCGAGTAGCTTTGCGTGAAATTCAAGAGAAACAAACTTCATTTTCTGCAAACAACTTCTCATGACGTTCATCATACTTACATAAGAAACGTTTTATGGATTAAGAACACGTTTCCAAGTCCGTAAGTTTTCTGGTTCTCATGAACAGTGATTTACAGGAGATGTAAACCTTGTCCTTTGAACTTTTAGAGTGTAGAACATTGATGTGGCTAGCTCAAGAACAGGTGTTCTATTTTTTTCGAACCTCTTCTTTATGTGCAGTTTTCATGCTGATCATTTGTTGTGCATAATCCAGAATGAACGAAATAATAGTAGTAAACCATGAGCGTGTAATGTTATTTAGCTCTATTTGCTGTTGCAATTTTTAAATGCACTGATGTCTTTGACAGATCTGGTTCACATGGTGTTAAGTGTAACAAGTGAAAATTAATTGTCTGTCACAAGCTGTACCACGTATTTTAGTGGTTCCTTCAGTGAAGTGTCTGTTTATCAGCACCATTCGCTCATCTGAGAAAGAAGCAGACAAATGAAAACTAGATTGAAAGAACACACAAAAAAATCACCTTCGCACGTTTTTGAGCAAGGCAAATCAAATAAACACAATATAACTATAAGAAACACCAACATATTAAGCAGGGAAACAAATATAAACGAAAGCAAAATCAAAGAAGCCCTACTGATACAACTAAAACCAAAATTAAACCAATATAAAGGAACACCTTTATGCCTATACTAATTAATAAACCTAACGTATACTGCAACGTCCCCTACAACCTCGAACCCAACTCTCGTGAATCCAGCAGCAGTAAGTTGCTAACTCTCTTTGTCAACCTGAAGATGGCCTAAGAAGGTCGAAACGTTGTTCTGTACGTTATTTTAATAAAAATTTTATACCCATCCACGTTTTAGACCCCGTTGCAAGAAATTTTCCCACTCATTTCCCCGTTGCTAGAAAATACGTTTGTTTATCATTTTATTACAAGACTTCATCCACTTTTAACTTTTAATTTCTCTAAAGCCTTAACTGTCTACCAGAAAGTTGTACGCAAAATTTGGACTACCAAAATAGCCTAGACTCATGTTTTTGATGTAGAAGAAAACAGGTCAGAGTTTGAGCTTTGAAGCAGACAAATGTTGATTATGATACATTCAGATTACCAGCTTTCATGCTTTATAATAGATATTATGGTAGTTGCAGTAGCTATGAACCATTTTACACGTGTTATCCAGTAGCTATGTTGTCCAGCAGTTAGTAAGAATGCACTCCAAGATTTGGCGATGGGTGGTGATGACTAGCTGCCTTCCCTCTAGTGTTACACTGCTTAATTAGGGACGGCTAGCGCAGATAGCCCTCGAGTAGCTTTGCGCGAAATTCCAAAACAAATAAATTATCTTATGTGGAACTGAATATCTTGTCGACGGTTCATGAGGCGCGAATTAATTTTATGTTGATACACAGATACACTCCACTTGACGGGAATGCTAGCTAACTCTATTTACTCATACGTTAGCTGTTCACAACAACATATAATCATAACGTCCAAAGCTAATTCACTGAAGTTTGTAATATTGAAATCTATAAGACTTCTTGGTTAAAAATATCTGTATATTTCCTATTAATAAGAGTTTATCACAACATAGCTTCCGATGTTTATAGTATACATACTATAGCAGACTAATAATATCCTAAATAACTGTCCCTCAGCGTGTTGATTTATAAACGTTAAGACGGAATTTTCAAAAGTTCACTTGACAACAATATTTTAAGATTACTAAAAGTTCACTTGACAACAATATTTTAAGATTACTAAAAGTTCACTTGACAACAATATTTGAAGATTACTAAAAGTTCACTTGACAACAATATTTGAAGATTACTGCTTTGTAAAACATATATTGCTGATTTCTATGTTCAAGAATATTCTAGAAACTTAACAAACATGTGGAACTTGTGCAATACACATTTAACAATATAAGTTACATACACTTCTAAATATGTGTTAAACTGAAAGAAATTTAGATGTTAAAATAGCGTTAAAACCTTTACACGTGTAAGCATTTAAAAACTACAAAACATAGCATCATAGGGCATTTATTTTAAATAAAACTTAATTATTATCATTAGAAAGTTGCTTGGCAAGATACATCTTAAAGTTATTTTATAATAAGTATTGATATTTAAGTATCTAAGCTAAGTTTAAATTGGATAACAATTATATGGTTAATCGTTATTGTTATCATTAGTCTTGGCGTTAAATTTTAGTTAAAGACAAAATTCTCTTTATAAAATTTATAACTTAATATATTATTATTTATATGCAAAAATTAGGGTTATATATTTAATATAGTAAGCTAGTGAATCTAAACCTAACTAGTTAAGTGTTAATAGTAACACTAATACTATTCATAATATTTTAAATATAATTTTAACTTTATTGTACCTTACACTAACAATTTCAGTTAATATAATTAACAGTTATAATTAAGAGTAGTCGAGGTTCTAAGAGTTTTCAGTTGATAAAGTGTGATATATGCGAAAAGAGTGTTTAGTGATTAAACTGTGGGTTAAAGTGTATTTTTATGGAGGCTAGTAACCAGCATATACAGTTTATTTGCAGGGTGTGATATTTAAAAAGAGAAATTGGATTGTTTCTCGTTTTGATAGAGTTATAGAGGTGATGGAAAAGGAGAAACGTAATTTGATTGGAGTATCGGTGGGTCTATTGAAGAACTTAAAAGTTCTGAATGCCAAGAGTACAGTTTGGAAACAGGATTTCCCAAGAAAAGAAATAGGGCAATCTTAGAAAATAAACCAATTAGAGTAACGATTGGTTTGTGTTTAGTTTATGTGACCAATTACTTGCTAGTTATGAGAATGAGTAGGTTAGGGACCATGAGAGATAATAGTGTAAAGTATAGTGAAGTTATAGTCGTAGGTGACTCTGTAGTTAGACATGTAGATAACATAGTATGCGAATTAAATAGGAGTAGAATATTATGATTTTGCTGTCCGGTAATAAGGATGCAGGATATACCTAATAGAAGTAGGAAAACAGTTAAGTGGTCTAGTAACATGACAGTTTTTGTGATAAATGTTGGGGCTAACTATTTAAGGATAAATGCATCTTAGAAATGTATTGATATTTATATAGATCGTTGATAGCTTGTTTTTTGCAAAGAATAAATTGTGGAAATGAGATACTAAGCATGTAAATAGAATTGAATGTCAGGCTTATACCGACATGCACGTTGGAGCAAACAGGTTGGTTAAATTTGTGGAATAATTTTAATGGGAAAGTTAATCTTTCTGAAATTGATGTCATACACTTAAATAAAGCAGGGCTAGCATCTTATTAAGGGCTATTAACTCAGCTGTAGTGGTAGATTTGTTGTTTGTTTTTCTTTTTGAATTTTGCACAAAGCTACTCGAGGACTATCTGTGCTAGCCGTCCCTAATTGAGCAGTGTAAGACTAGAGGGAAGGCAGCTAGTCATCACCACCAACCGCCAACTCTTGGGCTACTCTTTTACCAACGAATAGTGGGATTGACCGTCACATTATAGCGCCCCCACGGCTGAAAGGGCGAGCATGTTTGGCGCGAAGGGGATGCAAACCCGCGACCCTCAGATTACGAGTCGCACGCCTTAACACGCTTGGCCATGCCCGGCCAGTGGTAGATTTAAATTAGGACTAGACAGAGATGACACCTATTTTATTAGTAAAATGGGAAAAATGTGGTGCAATGAAACACAAATGAGATGCATAAAACATGAATATGTTTTAAAATATGTGGTGCAATAAAACACGAATGAGGGGCATAAAACATGAATATGTTTTAAAATGTGTGGTGCAATAAAACACGAATGAGGGGCATAAAACATGAATGTGTTTTAAAATATGTGGTGCAATAAAACACAAATGAGGGGCATAAAACATGAATATGTTTTAAAATATGTGGTGCAATAAAACACGAATGAGGGGCATAAAACATGAATGTGTTTTAAAATATGTGGTAAAATAAAACACGAATGAGGGGCATAAAACATGAACATGTTTTAAAATATATGAATAATTGCTAGTATTGTAATGCTAAGAGTATTAGAAATAAACCTCATTAGTAAAAGCATTTGTGGAAAATGATAATTGTGATATTATGATTATCACTGAGAGGTGGTTGGATTTGAACAATTATGATAAAATAAAGATAGTTTAATACAGATAGAGTGAGAAAAAAATGGGGGATAGCTATCTATATGACGAGCAAATAGCATCTTCTTCAGTTGTGTGTTTTCAAAGCCACATCGGGCTATCTGCTGAGCCCACCGAGGGGAATCGAAACCCTGATTTTAGCGATGTAAATCCGTAGACTTACAACTGTACTAGTGGGGGAGCTCTTCTTCAGTTAAATCATAGTTTTGATCAGTGTTAGTGGATATAAAGAGAAAAGTCTTATGAACAGGATTTGTTATAAACCACTACGTCAGAATGTAGAATCATTTTATGTTCTGAAACTGTGAGAAAAAAAGTTGAGCAATTATAGGTCAGGTAGTCTTACATGAATAGTTGGAAATATTTTGGAGAGTGTGGTCAAAGATGCATTGCAGAGTCACTTAGAGAAATCTGATACAGTGACAATGTCATCATGAGTTTGATGTAGTGTTAAAGATCCAGAGATGTTTCGCTACGAAAATATCTCATTTAACAAATATTCCGAAATCCTTTGTGGATGTTACTGGAAGCGTTAATGAAGGAAATATTGAAGATTTGGTTTACGTTGGTTTTCAGAGACGGTTTAATAAGGTGCCTCACAAAAGACTTGTTAGAAAAATCAAATCTGTGTGTAGAAAAATGTTGTTATGTTGGATAAAAATTCAGTGGAGAGTTGTAATAAATGGAATTTGATCTGACTGAATCACGATTATAAGCAGTGTGCCTCAGGGCTTTATTTTGGGTCCTCTGTTGTTTTTTAATTATATTAATGACTCTGGAATGACTAACAGAGATTTTTGGAGTGGCTAAATGTATCAAAGATGCTGCAGACTTAGATCATTTGATGCATTAAGTCACTACGTGGCATATGATGTATTTAACCATCTAAATTATAAAGTGATATATGTAGTTTTTCAAATTGATTCCAGTCTGTGATTAGCACAATGTTATTATAAAAGGAAGTGTCTCTTCCAGCAGCTCCTTAAGTTCACATGAACAAAGGCTGTATCATCACACTCAAAATAAATTACTTTTCAAGTTGCCTTCTGCCACAATGAATCAATAATTCCTCCTGCGGTTACATTTTCTAGTTCAACCAAGTCTAAAAATATATTCGCCTCAGAGCTCTTTCTATTGTATAGAACATAATATAAACGGGTGATCTCTTTTCTCAGTTTTGCTCTCGCTTCATCACTAAAAGCACTGACGACGTTCATGCACGAACTGGATAAATGTGGCTCATCTTGACTTTGTTTAGTTTTTGTAAATCAAGTTCACATTCAAAATTATGACAGCTTTGTATCTCAGGATGGCTGGTATGGGTATTAACACTTTTATTGATAAGGAGAGAACAACAATTAAACCAATATAAAGGAACACCTTTATACCTTTACTAAGTAATAATCTAACATCCACCTGCAACGCCCCCTATATTCCCGTACCTGTTTATACTCTCGTCCCTAAGACATGTGTCCGGCAACGGTTACTTGCAAACTCTCTGTTTTTTAACCTGAAGGTGACCTAGGAAGGTCGAAACGTTGTTCTCTCCTCAGAACTGTTAATACCAGTACCAGCCGTTCTGAGATAAATTTCTATTACAATTTGTTCCACATTGTAATCGATGTATATGTATTTTACTGCACATCCTACGTTTTACCGTAAATAATAAAACTTAGAAGCCCATTTTAGTATTCAAGGTACTTATTTTTCCAATGACAACGATATAACAAGGTTTTTAGCACATTCTCTGTTTTCTATATCAGTGTTCTCTGTTATTATAAAACATATTGGTTTTTACTTTCTTTGCATGGTAGAGAACAAAGTATTTCTCAAGTAGCGGTCTCGTGACTAATGAACAAAGATAGCGTGAGTGAAAATAATACAAGAGCTGTACACTAGCTGTAATGTACTAGACTTGTGTGAAAGCTAATTTAATCTAGGCAATCCAGTATTTATAATTCAGGCACATTTCATTTTGTGTTTTTGTAAATATGAAATGTTATTTAGATTTCAATTATTCAGAGAGATTTACCCCTCGAATAAATGGTCACAGGATGGACATTAATGTTACATCTTGACGTATCTAATCAGTTACACATTCAGAAGTTAAATCGTGTGTCTTGTATTTGTAATGTTATATTTCACCTGTTCAGTGCCGTAGACAAGATAACTCGTCCAAGCTGATCGGTAACAGTGCCACGGAAGAGTTAATTCGTTCTCAATAATACCTCACTTCAACGCTAGATGTCAGCACCATACATGCATTTGACCTACTTACAAATTGTTTCACTTTCGATCCAAAACGGCGTCACGAAGAAGTTACCAAAATGAAGAATCATTAGAGTTATATTGTAGCAACTGAAATATTTGTCAGTCAACAGGTTGAATGACAAGTTTGTGAGTTCTAGATCAAAAACATAAAGAAGCAACCAAAGAGCAGAAACTAATTTTTGTAATGTGACATCAAATATCGATAATTTCATGCATTGTTATAAAAACCGTATGAATAGATAATTTTGTTTTATTGACTGTCAAATATGACTGTCAAAATTAAAGTATGAAGAACATAAGAGCTTATTTTGATGTTTAAGTACATTCCGTAATACTAGACGTTGTACAGCAGACGTGATGGATTTATAAAATTTGTAAGAAATAAACTGAAATAATTCGTCAAGAACCATTTTATTGTTATGACGTAATTTTGGTTCTTCTCAAAATCTTCAAAGTTAGATACATTCATATTATATTTGATAAAACTTGAATGATTGTTTGTTTTGAATTTCGCGCAAAGCTACTCGAGGGCTATCTGCGCTAGCCGTCCCTAATTTACCAGTTTAAGACTAGAGGGACAGCAGCTAATCATCACCACCCACCGCCAACTCTTGGGCTACTCTTTTACCAACGAATAGTGGGATTGACCGTCACATTATAACGCCCCCACGGCTGAAAGGGCGAGCATGTTTGGTGCGACCAAGATTCGAACCCACGACCTTCGAGTTACGAGTCGAACGCCTTAACACTCTTGGCCATGACAGGCCCTGGATGAAGTTTTCTTTCTCTACAGCATCCCACAATTTCAACGTTTACTGTGCATCTTAAATGTTCGTCTTGACTTTAACTTCAAAATTTATTGCACAAGTTGAAGTGATTGAACCTTCAACGAATTGAAATAATTTGTGAAAACAATTTTTTTTTGCTACCATAGTTGGCGGTAGGTGGTGATGACTAGCTGTCTTTCCTCTAGTCTTACACTGGTAAATTAGGGACAGATACCCTTGAGTAGCTTTGTGCGAAATTCAAAAAAACAAGAATGTTGAGTTTGACTAAGATGGTATATTTCACACGTTTCGCCCCCCGCTAGTACAGCGGTATGTCTCCGGATTTACAACGCTAAAATCAGGGGTTCGATTCCCTTCGGTGGGCTGAGCAGATAGCCCGCTGTGGCTTTGCTATAAGAAAAACGCAAACGCACGTTCACATGTTTCATATTTTTCTTTCTTCAGTACTTGTAAAATAAATACAGTTGTTGAGTATATGTATTAAGACTTGATGTAATCTGAATATTTAATTATGTTTTGTTTAAATAGGTGTAAAAAAGAGAATCTCTGTACTTAAATTCTGCCATTTTGAAATTGATAAAACAAACAGATCCATGACAATGAGCCTGATCCATAAACAAACTTCAAGCAATGTTGCTAACAAACACAACATGAATTACACGATTTCATCCTTCTAGACGAAAATCTCGTTCAGTTTTGCCACATACAGCAACAGAAATGTTTAAGATCTATTGTTTAAATTCCTTCCATTCTGTTATAAAACCTGACACCTTCTTTAATTAGATAGAGTTTTTCTGTTCTAAAGTCCTTGAAATGTTGAACATGAATATTTAAATTCGTGATGACGAGAAAACGGATGACCGAAGAAGATCGAAACGTTGTTTGCTCCTCTACGAGTGCTTTCTCGACCCATACCAGCCGTTTTTAAATATATAAGAATATTCAACTTATTCTCGTAAGTTGATAGAGTAATGAATAGTTGTTACCAATAGAATAAACATGATATGAATGTCACTTCTTTATATTGTATAAATTATAAAACCTAACTGCGAAATGCTAATATTAGAAAGGGCATATAAAAAGTCAGAAAAAGTGTGGAATTAGAGTACACTCGTATAATTCTCAGTTTTTCTCGAAATATGTGTTGTAAGAAAAGTTACAGTCTACAAATAATACTGCTTTTAAGTACAGGTGTTTTGTTATGGTACTAGGACAAATGTTTTAGCCAAATAGATAAAAAAAAACATTTGCAGAATGTTGCAGAAACTGTGAAACGTAAACATATGAAGGCTCCCAATATCACAACGGACTTACAACCCCAGAGACCGAGTTTTGATACCCGTGCTAGGCAAAGCACAGAGAGCGTATTGTGTTGCTTTGCGCTTCATTTCAAACAAACGAACAAACACATGTAAAACAAATACATTGCATGATACTAATTCAACATACAACACATTTCATAATAACACAAAATGTAAAATATTTACTATTTTTACTGGATAATTACCAGTTTCAAAACGTATATAGTAGATTTCATTATACAACACTCACACACACACACAAGTAAACAAGCAAAATGTATTTGACTGGAACACAATGGAATGTCTTCAACAGAGCATTTCAAGAGGATGGTGTTCTAGGAGCGACATATTTCTTTATATTCTCATAACAAAACATATTTTCACCATAAAAAAAACACTTTTAAGAATCAATAAATGCATCTGGATTGATTTACGTCGTTTTTCTGCATTTCAGTGTTTCAGAGAAGAACGTTTCTTTACAGTAGGCGTTACACGAGCTTTAGTTTACCCTAAACAAAACCCTGGAAAACTTAAGATCCCATGACGTTGATCTATTTACTCCATTTACCATTAATCATCGTGTAATGTTCTTGTCTTTAAAGCAATTTCCACGTCTTCGTATAGAGTAAGCTGGGGCTCAGTTTGAAACGTTCCAGTTTTGTTGTTGTTCTAATAAATGACATATTTATGCAATCTAAAATATCAAATCATATATACACATATAAAAAACAGTTCTACCTGGACAGGCTGTACTTTAAAGCACACAATACGGAAATTTCTTCATCTTAAGTCTTCTGGATTTTTCTTGTTCTTTTATTTTGCAGGGTTTAAATTTCAAAGCTGCAAATATTATTTTGAGAGTAATTATTTGTGTGTATGTGTCTTAGTTAATCGATTCTTTGCACTGAGTAATTTGTTTCAATAGGCAGTTTGCATTTTCTCTCATATACATAACACAGTGCGATCGTTGTGTGTCACATATATATTGACACTCAATAAAATTCGAATAAACATTTGAAATGAAAATGTTCGTGGTTGATATTAACTGCTATATGTACGATTGCTGACAAAAAGTATTGAAATTTGAGCACTCAAAAGATTCTCAAGGTACAGTTTATAATGTGGGATACACCCTAAGTTTTGGAGATGACTGCCAAAGTAGGACTGAAATTATGGTGGGGATACACCATCTATCAGTCTCATATGAAGAATAATAAAAGGAATACAAATAGAAATAAGGAGATCGAGATGTCCAGCCTACAATGTCTTACATTTATATCAACCTTCACTGCCTGTAGACAGTTGTGGGAAGTTGATTGCTCTTTAAAGTAAAGAAGAAAACGAAAAGAAAAAATAAGAAGTTATTACCACTTAGGTGTATGTAAGTTAAATAAACTTACCTCCTAAACTTGACATTCCAGACCTCGTTATGGTTGTCAGGTACTAATTTGTAGCCTGGTAACAAACTGTATTAATATAAAGGATCCCAACCTATTACCTAAACTTACCTAAACTGTAGTACTAATTTTCAGACTCTAAACAAACCTTTATATACGATAAGGTGGTGTCGAGTTATTTAAATGACCTAATTAACAACTAAAAAATAGTCAACAGAATCTTTAGTAAAATGTCCTTAGTTTTACTTCTATATATTTATTTAGTATATTCTTATAGTTCGTCATGACCAGGTGGTTAAGGTGCTAGACTCCTAATCTGAGGGTCGGTGATTCGAATTCCCGTCACACCAAAGGTGCTCACCCTTTTAGCCATGAGGGCGTTTATAATGTGACGTTGATAAAAAGAGTGGCCCAAGAGTTGGCGGTGAGTGGTGATGACTAGCTGCCTTCCCTCTAGTCTTACACTGCTAAATTAGGAACGGAGAGCGCAGATAGCCCTCGTGTAGCTTTGTGCCAAATTTAAACCACACATTATTATATTTATTACAGAATATTTTAATAATTTTAGTTAAAGTCTCTTTATTAAATCTATTAAATATTAATGTATGTATATCTATATTTCGACATTAATAATAAAATATTGTAATTTATTACAAATTTTACAAAATCTGAATCATTGTGAAGTTATAATGCTTATAGCAGAAGAGTATGGTATATTACTATTAAAAAAGGGTAAAGTATGTATTGTAAAAACAAAATATTTTATTTTATAAAAAATATTGAAATTGATATCACGATTTACTGTTTTAATTTCTAAATCTAAGTGATGTGCAGCTACATTAGATATTGAACTATTTTTAATATTATCTTATAAATAGTGTTATTTATTTCTGATTATTTATACTAATTATTTTATATATGTAAGTTGAAGACAAAATGTATTGGTTTATTTAATTGTCAATAAACCTATTTTAATAAAAATAAAGATATAAATTGAAATACAAGTATAATAATAAGTCCCATTGGTATTTCTATTGCTTGTTAAAAAATTTGGTTATTGAAAAATATAAATTTATTAGAAACTTAATATATCTTTTATGATTTTGGAGCTAAAGTTTCTTTCTTCTAGCACCATGAAAGGACAACAGAACTGTTCTATTACTAAAATTGTAATAAAAACTAAATTATTTAACGGAACTGTGACGTACATTGTGATGAAATTAAATGTTTGAATATTCTTTACTAGTTCACAATTTCTTAGATATCCTAAAAGGGATTGGTTATTTTTATTATTTAAAACGAATGCTTCTTATAAATAATATACAGTAAAGTATTGAGTGATTTATTTAATAAAATGGCTGGTTGTTTAATAACAATTCTTATTCAATTAGAAATGAATCTAAATTTAATCGGATATTTATAAAGTTTAAGAATAACATATAGAAAAAGTAAATTTAAATAATAATTTGATTTAGGATAAATATATTTTATATGTTTTAATAAAATTATTAATTACTGTATCTTTAGGTTGGTAAATGACTTTAAATGTTTTATGCTAATCATTTTTTATCATAATTAATGCATAAATATTTTCACAAACGAAACCAAAATCACAATTAGCTCTATCAATGTAACTATAACTATTTTCTTTTAATTATTAAATCTTATTGTTTAACTGAAACAGTAAATCTATATGAAATTTCTTTAGTTTTATAGGTATAATTTAAATTTTATTAAGTACATAAAACTTCCACTCCAAAAACCATCTAGATGGATAAGATGAAATATAGTTACGTTTCAAAATATATTTATCAACATTGTTTTCAATAGATTTGAGATTATTTTGTGGTTAATTTACATTTCGATACTTTTTAAGTATTGCACCTACTTTATAATTTCTGTGTTAATAATATGCTTCAGAAAAGTAACAATAAATAAACTATTTTTACATTCATAAGATAAGTTATTAACTTCAACTACATTCAAATTAGATAAAAAACCTTTATATTTATATAATAGCGAACCAATAGGAACTTTGCATTTATAATTAATGATAGATTTTAAGATTTTAAGAGGAAGAATATTATATTTTATAGATTAATGAGTAATTTTACAACTCTGCAAGTCATTGAATACTTTATGTTAAAATTAATTACGAAATATAAAAATTTAATTTGCAGTTTCTCTTTTTCCAAAACTTGTTGAATCATTGACTTTTAATAGATATTTTATTAAATCTACAAGTGAGTGCTTTGCATGATCGTTTCGAAAATCAAATTTTTATTACATTAATTAATGTTCTTATTTTAAAACATTAAGTTGATAAATCTTTTTGAAAAAATATTATATATAGAGAATAATACTAGAATAAAAATATTATCTAAATTACTACACAATTATTAAAAATCCATTTTAATTTATTTTTCTTTTACCTATTATATTCTTCCTTTTATGAAAAATTATCTATAAATACAAATTAGTATTACAGTAATCATTGCTCAAATTCAAAGCAGTAGAATTATTAAAACATTGACTTAATCTGTAAAAATATAATGTTCTTAGTTTCAAAATGTAGAAATTTTCTCGTTAAAGTCTATTTGAGTCTCCATTAACAGTTTTTTAATAGAGATAAAAGGACGAATTATGAAATGCTTTAATTCTATAGAATTCATTAAATTATTATTATTTTGAGATCTAGGCAAATCTATATATACATGTAATGGATTTGAAGTTTGACCCATATGCTGCATATTAAATTTTGTACAAGTTAATAGACAAATTACATTTTTTTTTATTTTACAGAATGAATTTGTTTAAATAATAGGATGAAAAGTGTTTAGAACAGGACGTGTGAGACATCTTTTGCTATCACATTTAATAACATTAGCAGATAAATAATTACTATAATCAGCTCGCTAGGCTAAATTATATTTTACATAATATGTCTATTAGTTAAAGCAATCATTCTTAACTGAATAAAGATTGCAGAATAAATGAAGAATTGTCAATATAGTCAGCAATAAATAATATTTACTGAATATATTGACTGTTTAATATTAATATTGTATAATAAATATATATGTATATATATGAAGTATACATATATACATGTGAGATATAAATATTTGTTTATGAACTACCCATATAGATATGTCAACATATTTCGAAAAGTTAAGACATAAAAACATTATTCTTAGCTTTGTTTAACGTAAGCTGGAATTTATTATGAGATATTTCTATGAACAACTTTATTAGCTCAGTATTCTGCTGTTACAACTTCTTCAAAAGCTACCGATATCCTAAATAATCTAACTGTATTAATGAACCTTTAGAGAATAAGAAACATAAAGAAAATGTTCATATCTTATTTTTAGATTATATTTTATTTATCAGTTGTGTCTAAATTACATGGTTGTAAGTCAAGTCAATGCTTCAATTTTGAAGTCATCAGCGAAGTAAAAAGAATTAATATCTATGTTAATTAAATTAGCTTAATTAGTTAATTTATGGTGATGTTGTGGTATTTAGATAGTAATCGCTGTCATGCTTAGTAATAGTTTATGTGTTTTTTTATAGCAAAGCCATATCGGGCTATCTGCTCAGCCCACCTATGGGAATCGAACCCCTGATTTTAGCGTTGCAAATCAAGAGATTTACCGCTTTTCCAGTGGGGGGGCAATACTTTATATAATCACCGACTTCTAGTTATTAATTAATTATTTTTTACTTATTTTTTTTACTGGGTAAATTATGTCCTGCATTTCTGATTTTTCGGAACTACGCAAGTTTCGTATATAATTATAAAAGATATAAATCAACAATTGATATTTTGAGAGCAAATGTTTAGCTTTTAAATTATACTTATGAAGTACAGTCTTAAATAACCTAACATAAACTATGGTTATTACATAATAAACATGTCGCAGAAATGAAAAAAAAAAAAGTTTTGTATGTGTAATTCTGTTGGCATTTGTTGTCAAAAGATGGCGACAGTAAAACTAAATGGTGTTAATATAGAAGCTCAAGTCATAGAGACAACGTTATATTGAGCACTGAGCTGAACACACGTGTGTGGGAGAAATGCTCATTTACTTTCGAGCTCTGTGAATATATGAAGACATTAACATTTTGATTGGGTCAGAAAAATGCCAGCAAACCCATAATGTACTAGCGAAAACTCCAGAACCCCGCCAGGGTGTTATTTGGTTGACTGACACAACAAAAACAAGCTTAGAATATCAAACTCGAATCTTGACGAATAGGGATGTGTACACCCACATCTGGCTAGGAAGATCACAGATGAAAAGACCACGGCAATCACCTGCAGACATTAATTATGCTGTCGTTCTTTATGGTGTAACAAGTCATATTTGTAACATCCTGACAGTTTAGTCGCAAGATGTTTTTAATAAATGTTTTTATCCCTAATCTATCTCTATATACACTGTATGCTATAGATAGTTTTATCTGTATACTAGAAGACGATCTACTAGGACAACACGTGTAAAATGAAGTAGGTCATATAGAACATTATAAATATATAAGACTATGATTATTACCAAATGTTCACATTGTATAATTAGCACTAAAAACTGTGGGACAACACGTGTAAAATGAAGTAGGTCATATGGAACATTATAAATATATAAGGCTATGATTATTACCAAATGTGTATTTACAGGTGTTGCAAAAACTGAAATAAATTCTGTTTTATCTGCAGAGTTAAAGAATGATAACCGAAGTGACATTCAGTCAAAACAATGAAACCAAACATAATAAACTTAGAAACACAAAAATGTGATCTTTGTTTATGTGTTTCAAAGAAAGGTCACGTAAGTCTATCTGCAGTGCATCGTGAGATTTCAGTCTGTAGACTTACCACTGTCACACCAGGGGACAACTTTAATTCATAAAAGTAAGTAAGTATCCACGTGCTAGGAAGTACCATAGAGATTTTGCTCATTTTTTGCCGTATCAGTCACTTAAAACATAAATAATAGAAACTTTGGAGACTTAATAAGTTTAGAACATTCACTTCATATATGATGGATAACAGTCACACTTCTTAAGTGTGATCACACAAACAGTGTTTCGACCACTGTTGTGTCTGTCGTATTACAACCCTTCTGATGAGATCTGGTGCTGGATATAGCATGAACATTGAGGTTGTTCGACTTCTTGTTACCAAAATTATTCTTTCGTTGGTGCTGGATAAAGCATATATATAATAAAGACGACATATATTTGCATAATTATTCGTTCGGAAGACATTACAGTTATGACATTACTCGATTAACAACGTGGAAACTGTAAACGTTTTTAATGTCTTAAACCTATAGGAATACATATGTATACATTAAGCAAGAAAACAAATCACAATCTCCATACTGGGAGAATAATTAAACGTTTTTATTATTACATCTTTTTATTTGACACTATGAGAAACAACTTTCCGCATATTTTTGCACATTAAACAAATTAAGCAAACGTCTCGTTACACGGAGACAGAAGTAAACTGTTAGGCCTAGTTCAAATACTAACTTGTTATAACGAATCTTAGAAGCGTTCTTAGGCGCTTTCATGGATTATATGGTGGCGAGTGTACAAATTCAAAGCAAGCGATATAATAATTTGTAAGTTTATAAATGTGAATAGGGAATAAAAATGGTTATCCAGTGGTTGACACATATTGATGTTTTGTGTTACTTGTTTAGCGTTAATTATGTTAATAAAACATATTATATCTTAATTAAAAGCCATTTCATTGTAAAGAAACTCTCGTTTGATTTCTGATTGGGCCTGGCATGGCCTAGTGCGTTAAGGCGTGCGCTTCGTAATCTGAAGGTCGCAGGTTCGCGCCCGAATCGCGCCAAACATGCTCGCTCTCCCAGCCGTGGGGGCGTTATAATATTACGGTCAATCCCACTTTTCGTTGGTAAAAGAGTAGCCCAAGAGTTGGCGGTTGGTGGTGATGACTAGCTGCCTTCCCTCTAGTCTTACACTACTAAATTAGGGACGGCTAGCACAGATAGACCTCGAGTAGCTTTGTGCGAAATTCCAAAACAAAACCAAAAACAAGATTTCTGATTACGTATTTTAATTTTTATATTAATGAGAAAATAATTCATCTAAACTAAATATGTTGAATTTTCAATGCCTTTCTTTAGTGAAAGACTGAAGACCTATTGTACTCTCATAAACATTGTTCATAATTATACGGTTATTTTGTTTCTTAGGGCCGAGAGTTAAAATGGTTTATCAGTGTTAAAAATTTCTTATTATTGTAATTTTATGACATATAAACGTACATCATCTCTTTTGAGCTGTATAAGTCTTTCCAATAGACTGCTTGTCTTTATCTACCATTTTATAGAGACTTACAAACCATATGATATAAAATACTTTTCAGGGAGATGTTTTTAACTTACGATAATTTGATGGGTTAATACCAGAATAACTTCTTTTCACCAATCAAGTTTATTTGCTTCTAATCTACCCGGATCGTTTAGAGACTCACATGTCTACGTGAACATGACATGAACCTTGTGTTCATCAGTAACGAACAGATCAATTATCAGAGTTATACCAAGCCTTTGCATACTAATTATAACATAGCAAAGTATTTTATATATGACATGTAATCCCAACGTCATAAGAATCTACTACGCATTAATTTGCTGTCTGTGAAGGAATGTATTCATCGGTTGTATTTGGGTTCCAATCGCTTTATTTATAGATAAGGTAAGATGCAGTATATTAGTGTTTCGTATCATTATTGAACTGCTCAGTACCACTTAACAATTATTACATTCTAGGTATGACTGTGTGTTAACCTCTAAGCAGTATCTTTACAGAGTATTCTAATACTTTCAAACTGAATCATACCAACTAACAACTTCTAACGTTGAAACTGATAAACTTATGATATTACATGTTAGTCAGATATGATATTCTGAAATTAGGTAAAATGGAAAAATCTAAATTGTGTTTTGAAAAGTAAATTTATCTTCTAACCAAAGCAGAAAGTTTGCCTGGTTTGAAATAAACCATATTTATTTATCTCGTGTTTGCTTTTTATTAATAAAAGCTTTTTATCAAATTGTACAAATCAAGAAATACAGAGTTGATAAAGTATTCCTTATTTTACAATCTTCGTAATATTAAGAAAGTACCTATAATTAAAAATATCTTTATCCTTGTACACAGACTTGTCGGTTATCAGTAAATTACCGTGTTTCTCCGAAAATAAGACAGGGCTTATATTAATTTTCACTCCAAAATATGACACTAGGGCTTATTTTCGGGGGATGTCTTATTTTGATATATTAAACAAATGAAGTTACAAAGTAAAAATTATAAGACCTCTAAATAAATAGAAATTACGAAAAACATTCAGAAACTCAATTTGATCAATACTTAAACAAACTAATTAACTAACTATTAAACTAATTAATAAATTAATTATTTTATTTCTTTCCTCTTCCTGCCACTCTTAACTAGGGCTTATTTTAAGGGTAGGGCTTATATTAAAACTGTCCCCAAAAATCACACTAGGTCTTATTTTATGGGTAGGTCTTATTAACGGAGAAACACGGTAGCAGTTGGTTTACGGATTTACAAAGATAGAATGTAGATTCGATTCCCTGTGATGGACAAAGCGTAGATAACCTAGTGTATTCTTTTCCGCTAAACAACTTAACGCTGCAATTATTGAGACTATACGTATATTTATTGTCTTTACTTAATAACCTACACTAAATGGAAGGTTTTGTGACCTGGCAAGTTATTATTTTAATTTTATATTGGAACTTGTGACCCTCAGATTCGTAGTCGAGTGCCTTAACCACTTGGTCATGCCGTGCCATTAAAATAATAAATTTTATTGGCAATAATAAATGTACAAAATTAATGTCCAATTATAGAAAAGAAAAACAGTCCCAATTTTTTTCATTCAGAAAGTATTTAGGAAAAAAAATTATAAAGTATTTTATTTTTTAATTCGAGTAAAGATCTGTTTTCTAACATTTTTCATTTTATCGTGATATCGACTTCTTTTAAAGTGTGCACACACGCACTAAATAAACTTTAGTCTAAGAGATCCAATTGTAATAAAACTTTGTTATGAACTTCTGTTATGATGTTAAAAAATCGTGTGAAGCTAAATCCAAATCAGACATTAACCTCTTATATACGTGTATAGTTAAATGGTTTTAATAATAATTTTTAATTATCCGTTATGATGTTCAAAAATTGTGCGAAGTTCAATCCAAGTTAATAATACTTTGTACATATCTGTATATTGTTTGTGTAAGAAACAACAGATAAGTAGTTTCATATATAATGATTTTCCAAGTATTCAGCGTGGGTTATTTTAGTATAATTAAAACTAAGGTTGTCTACCACATCCGTTGTCATTGTAGCTGAGTTTTTATTGTGTGTGAAGGTTAGTTAGTTCATGTCTGAAAACACATCAAAGTAGTTTGGGATAATTTTAACTTTATTATTAGATAAAATTACCTGTTTCTGTGGGATGTTCACATTTTTATCACCACTCAGCTTCTCTCTGTGCGAGACTATTTGTATGTGTGTATGTATCATATTATGCTTTATCTTCCTGTAAACGCATCGTAATTAAAAAGCTTCGAGGTCTGAATAGCTAACATAAAGCAACACTGAGTTGACTTGCACGAGTGACACAAACACGTGTTTAAATTGAACACTTCATTGTCACTGTTGACACTCTACATTAGCATGGTACCCAACTACTAATTGAATTTTCCACACGCACGTGTGCGACACGTGACAGATAGTGAGAAAATGAAAGCCAATATAATCAAAGGGTTGTTATACAGTGATAACATGTTGACACGTGCCTCTGAACGGCTGGTGTGGATATTAACACTTATACTAATAAAGCAGAGAACAACGTTTCGACCTGAAAAGTTTGAAACCAACTATGTATTTTATAATGAAATTTGAAAGATACAGTTAATTTACCAGACCTATAAAACAGTCTACTGTTAACAGTAACACAATAAATGTGTAAAGTGAGTAATTATTGGCTCCCGTGATTTGTAATAAATATAAACTGTTGACATCTTCCAGTAAGAAGATTATTGTTCTAAATTCGATATATGCTAGAATGAATATATGTAAGACTATTTTAAAAACACATAGAAATGGCCCGGCATGGCCAGATGGGTTAAGGCATTCGACACGTAATCTGAGTCGTAGGAGCGTTATAATGTCACGACCAATCCCACTATTCGTTAGTAAAAGAGTTGGCGGTGGGTGGTGATGACTAGCTGCCTTCCCTCTACTCTTACACTGCTAAATTAGAGACGTCTAACGAAGATAGCCTTCGAGTAGCTTTGCGCGAAATTGTTTTATTTCTGTGTAGAGGATAAGTCTAGTTCAATATCGATGTTGGTTTCAGTTACATATATATTTAGAAAATATTTATTGTTTTATTTCTGTGTAGAGGATAAGTCTAGTTCAATATCGATGTTGGTTTCAGTTACATATATATTTAGAAAATATTTATTGTTTTATTTCTGTGTGGAGGATAAGTCTAGTTCAATATCGATGTTGGTTTCAGTTACATATATATTTAGAAAATATTTATTGTTTTATTTCTGTGTAGAGGATAAGTCTAGTTCAATATCGATGTTGGTTTCAGTTACATATATATTTAGAAAATATTTATTGTTTTATTTCTGTGTGGAGGATAAGTCTAGTTCAATATCGATGTTGGTTTCAGTTACATATATATTTAGAAAATATTTATTGTTTTATTTCTGTGTAGAGGATAAGTCTAGTTCAATATCGATGTTGGTTTCAGTTACATATATATTTAGAAAATATTTATTGTTTTATTTCTGTGTGGAGGATAAGTCTAGTTCAATATCGATGTTGGTTTCAGTTACATATATATTTAGAAAATATTTATTGTTTTATTTCTGTGTAGAGGATAAGTCTAGTTCAATATCGATGTTGGTTTCAGTTACATATATATTTAGAAAATATTTATTGTTTTATTTCTGTGTGGAGGATAAGTCTAGTTCAATATCGATGTTGGTTTCAGTTACATATATATTTAGAAATGAATGTAGGTTATACCGTTAAATGCGTAATGCGAAATTCATACATATTAACCATATGTGTAGGAGATACTCGAGTGTGTGTGTGTGTTTTCTTATAGCAAAGCTACATCGGACTATTTGCTGCGTCTCCCCGAGATAAATCGAACCCATGATTTTAGCGTTGTAAATCCGTAGACTTACGTAATATAGAGTCATTTAAACCACACTTCCCAGCTAACACAAACACAGCAAGTTACTTCAACCAAAGTGCTTGAAATGAAAATAACTAAACAAGAACTCAGAGAAGCAATCACAAAAGAAAAACGGTAACAAAGCTTCAGGAGAAGATGCCATACAGGCTGTCCTTCTCAAAAAAGACACTCCAAAATTATATGAACATCAAACAGCAATTTATCAATAAATTCTGGATTAATCTCAGTTTTTTGGAAGCATGCAAACGTTTTAATGATCCATAAAGAATGGAGTCTGATAAATAAACTAAATAGCCACCGTCCAATCATGCCGACCAGCTACACAGGCAAAATGTTCGGACGAATAATCAGCAGTAGGCTCTCCACATTCTTGGAGATAACATTAAAATTACTTGAAGTACAAAATGGATTCGATAAACAACCTATCACTTAATTAGACTAACTGAATACATAGCAGATAGTTTTAATAAAAGATAATACACTGTCGCATGTTTTGTCGACATCGGGAAAGCTTTCGACATTGTATGGAACAACGATCTCTAGTTCCGAATGGCAGAAATTGAATTACCGCGTGGAATTATTCGCTGGTTCTCAAGCGTATTGGAAAACAATGAGTGTGCAGTAATTGTTGAGGGAACTTTCTCAGAGTTATTTAATTCAGAGGTAATTGTCCCTCAGGGACGGATGGTTAACCCTATTCTCTTAATCCTGTATATTAACAATATGTATCTGAACTATCCAAATCATGGATAATAATCACAGTTTACCAATGATGTAGCACTTTGGAAAATTGCCCAACACTATCTATAGCAGCTACAAATATACAACCGTAATAATATAGAATAAGTAAATAATTCCAAAAATATAGAATTAAAATTAATATACCAAAGATCCGGCATGGCCAGGTGGATTAAGGCGTGCAACTCGTAATCCGAGGATCGAGGGTTCGAATCCCTCTCATACCAAACAATCTCGCCCTTTCAGCCGTGACGACATTATAAAGTGATAGTCAATCCCACTATTCGTTAGTAAAATAGTAGCCCAAGAGTTGGCGGAGGGTAGGTATGACTAGCTGCCTGCACTCTAGTCTTGCACAGCTAAATTAGTAACGGCTTGTGCAGATAACCCTCGAGTAGCTTTGCGCGAAGTTAAAAAAAAAACAACATACCAAAAGCCCAGGTAGTGGTTTTCAGAAAATTAACCAAACAGAATAACGAGAGTAGAATGGAACACTTTCTGAAACTGTTACATCTGTCAAAACTGACATGGGAAAAACCAACTAAATAATATTGAAACCAAAATCTGGCAAAGAACAAATTATGCTAGGAGTTAAAAACAGTGGAACAACAGCCGCCAACATGTTAAAAATTTACAAAACATACACACTATGCAGTCACAGCATGGGTAAACATAACACCAAAACTAGTACAAAACACACTATTAACAACAGCATAGAAAGTCCATAGAACACGATGGACTCAGCGGATAGCCAGACGTGGCTTTGCTATAAGAAAACACACACACCCGAAGAACAACTTCCCCAGATTACACGCATAAATATTCAAACATAGAAACAGTAACATATAGACTCCTATATAGCACACCAAATTATTTTGGCAATCATTGGAGAAAAAAATGGCTTATTATGTGAGCTTGAAAGATACTGGATATATGATGATGATAGCCCTAAACACCTCTTTAAGTGAATATCATACTATAATGGAACTTTTGCTTATATGATATTGGAAAAACATTTTTATTACACGATATGCAACCCTCAAATTCGCGAAACTTTTATCCTGTTTGCTTGTAGATTTACAAATCGGGGTCATGATTTTCTCGCTTCGCACCTGTTTC
The DNA here is from genome assembly GCF_004210375.1 of Tachypleus tridentatus. NCBI lineage: Eukaryota > Metazoa > Arthropoda > Merostomata > Xiphosura > Limulidae > Tachypleus > Tachypleus tridentatus. Next base: position 11,769,951 of record NC_134835.1, on the reverse strand, counting down.
CCGTTTCGGAGAACTTTATTCTTCTTCATTATCAGGGTGCAAGTATGACGTCATTAAATGTCACACGCGGACCTATTACATTGGCGTCACGGGTAATTAAAAATAATATTTCTACTTACATAATAGTAGAACTGATCTTCCAAAAATTACTTTTAGACTAAATAGGTAAATCTATAAACATCACGACGATTACTTGAAGCTCGTCGTGACAAAAAAATCTGAAGGTTTTGAACCCAGAACAAACGTTATTTATTTTTATTGCGCAAGTCGAAACACGTAAACCTTCTTGTATATATAAGAAATAAAAACAGGCCATCTAATTACTAGATATAACTATACATTAGTTCTAGACTTAAGTAAAAACATTATAAGATATTTATGCAAATATTTCTAATCTAAGCCTATAACTTTTGAAAGTGTAAAGGATTATGGAACTGTTTGTGAGAAGAAGTATATCTACACGAATGTATTTTTAAGTAATACATGGAGAGGTGCCAGAGTAAGTGCAGTTTATCGTGGCCCTCATGTAACATTTATAAATATGTTCATCAGCAGATGTGCTCCAACGTGCAGGAGGGTGGAAAAGATCAATGACTTAACCCTTCTGGGTCTTTAGATCTAAATCCCAATCAAAGAAAAGCGAATTTTAGTATTTCTATGAAAACATTAGATAACTTCACCGGAAAGAAACTCAGATGTGATCAGCGAAGAGCGAGCTAACTCCCTGTTAAATGAATGGTTCCGATAACAACTCGAAACTAATTCGCTCGTCGTGAACCCTCAAGAGGATTGAGGACGTTTCACATCGGATAGAACACTCAATATTGTTTGTAAATTTGTAAAACGTTTGTATGTAAATCATTATTTGTAATAACCGTTATTATAAACTGTACTATTGTTTCTACATTAAAATATATTTGTATTAAAAAGAAAACTGTGTTACCAATATTTTTGACAAATATCATCAGTTTCATACATGTCTACATTTAATTAACTTCTAAATCTAAATTACAATTTTACTCAATATCAGGCCATTTGCAATCGTACTAAGCATCATAATAAATCAGGGGTTTGTCCGAGATAAATTATAATACGTAATACATATATTTGGTCCGTACTATAATAAATAAGCTCCGAGGGTTTAATTCCTGGATAGACGATGTATCCCCAACACAATTAGAGTGTTACTTTTCCATTACCTCTGTAAACTAGGAAATATTACATAATGATCCATCTTGAGATTTGTTCCCCGCCGATGAATGTTTGTATTATGACTGCAACATTTTTCTCGGTTTTTCGTGAATTTATATTTAATATAAATCTTAGATTTGCTGAGTAAGGTAGATGCTGTCCTTGTTTCTCATGTATTCTCGACTTCAATTTTTTAGCTTTTCTAATGTATAGAATATAAATTTAGAATGTAGTTCTAGTTATTCTTGAACATTTTCCTGTAAGAAAGTATAATTCCGAAGATTAATGAAGAAAACAAAATAATAGACTTTCTGATTCATTCCGTAATATGTGACAAAAGGATTATTTGCTTTTAAATTTTGCGCAAAACTGCACGAGGGCTATTTGCGTTAACCGTCCGTAATTTAGCAGTGTAAAACAAGAGAGAAAGCAGCTAGTCATCACCACCAACCGCCAATTCTTGGGCTACTCTCTGACGAATAAATAGTGGGACAAACCGTCACAACATAAGTTCCCCCCTGCTGAAAGGGCGAACATCTTTGGTGTGACTCTCAGCTTACAAGTCTATCGCCTTAACCACTTGGTCATACCAGGCCAGTATGAGGAAATGATATTACAAAACAGAAGTCGAATGTTTTTATTTAAGTTATAATTATTATGAAAACATCAATTGAAAGTTAACACGTTAAAGTGAAATGTGTTATGGATGTATCATTTCATCAACCCAATGAGTCACTGATTTGGTGAGTATCCATCCGCACCCTATGAAGTAGTTTCATTTATTATTTCGTTATTTCATATATCTTCTCTCACTCAAATTTGTTTGTTTTTGAATTTCGCGCAAAACTACACGAGAGCTACCAGCACGAGCAGTCCCTAATTTAGCAGTGTGATACTAGAGAGAAGGCGCCTAGTCACCACCTTCGAATACTCTTTAACCAACTAATAACGGGATTAACCGTCACATTATAACGCCCCCACGGCTGAAAAGGAGAGCATGTTTCATATGACGAGGATTCGAACCCGCGACCCTCACATTACGAATCGAGCGCCCTAACCACCAGGCCAAGCCGCGCCCTGTATAGAAAATAAAATAAGCACTATAGTTGTTATTTAAAAGTGCAATGAACGTTACACAACTTCTTTATTTTTAATAAATTGTTGCATTTGTTTATACTTGGTTATCAACAGTTAACACTGATATCAAAATGGCGAAAATTCACATAATGTGCAAATAGGAATATTGAATATCAACAGTGCCTTGGCGCTCACAGTAGTTAGGACTACTCACTGATTTGTGTTAATGGTGTCACAACGTTTCCAGAAACTACACATTTTTCTTTGATTTTTTAGAGAAAAAGTCTAAGTTTGCAGATGGAAATTTTCAGAAATAATATATTTATATAAATAATAATAATAAACACGTTTAGTATTTCTTTGGTTCAGATTATGTAGCCAAACTTAATATTATTGGAACACTCTAAACATAATACTATATAAATAAATACCTACTGTTTACCGGTATAGTGATAAACTATGAATGAACATATCATTACTTCGTATGCTGTTTCATAAGTAACTGGGGCCCGGCATGGCCAAGCGTGTTAAGGCGTGCGACTCGTAATCTGAGAGTCGCGGGTTCGCATCCCCATCGCGCCAAACATGCTCGCCCTTTCAGCCGTGAGGGCATTATAACATGACAGTCAATCCCACTATTTGTTGGTAAAAGAGTAGCCCAACAGTTGGCGGTGGGTGGTGATGACTAGCTGCCTTCCCTGCAGTCTTACACTGCTAAATTAGGGACGGCTAGCACAGATAGCCCTCGAGTAGCTTTGTGCGAAATTCAAAACAAAATAAACAATCTAAGTAACTGTTTTCATTGCCATCATAATTCAAAGACGTAGGTTCATTGTCTTGACCAAGCAAATACCCATTTCAATGGTACTACAGTTAACAAGTTCAGTGGCTTTCACCAGATTAAAACTTCTAAAATTAGGCTTAGTGATTTTCATCAGGTTATCAGTTAGTACATACATACTACAGCTAAGCAGGTTTATTGTTTTTTAATTCAATCAGTGCCTAGTATCCTTGTACTTCTGATAATTAGTTTAGTGTCCTTGATTCAGTGACAGTTTTTATTTACTCTATCGACTCTGTCTCTAAAAGTCACTCAAGGTACTCACTTTGTTTGGACTTCATTAAGTGGAGACGTGCTTCCAGACGATTGATTACATGTTCTTCCACAAATATACCACCACTGTCCCTGTAACAAGTAAAGAAAATTCTTTGTTTTTGTTCCATTTTTAAATTCCACATTTTTGAAACTTCTACAGTGCCAAATCTTCCCCTATTTTTATTAATCTAATTCATTCATCTTATGGCGTTTTTCCCATAGTTTTAATGTCTTACTGGACGTTATATTTGATATAATTACATAAAATTATTACTAACCTGTAATTATGTTGTTGTTTTTTTCATTGATGTTGTTCAATATATGATTATACGATTAATTTTGATCAGACATAAAGCATTATTATCCTGAATAAATAAAACAAACATCCTTACTTGAACGGGAAACGTTCGCTTTGGTAATAAAACTAGACTCTATGACACATCTTAACACTTTAAAATATTATGAAAATAGGACAATAAAAGTATTGGGGCAGTAATAAAACTAATATGTTAGAAGAGTTGGTACAAAAAACACTGTTAAAAGAACTTCTAAATTAGCCTTTGGTCTGTCACAGAATATGGATAAATATCTCACCAAGTCTCTCGTCCCATACTTGAAATTTATTAAAATAAGCAACAGTAATTAAACTATTTCAATAAAACAAATACGTTTGTTTGTTCGTCACGATGTTCTAGGTTCCAACTTTCAAAAGCGATATTTATATTTTCTAAGATATATATATTATATTTTTATATATACTTTTATATTTTCTAAGATACTGTAACAAAAGCATACTGTTGTGAGTCGCTCCCCTTAGAAGATATGTAATCTAATATTGCTTTTCCACAGTTTCTTCTTGAAAGAACGGGTAACAAAAGTAGACATCCTATTGGTAGTGTCTACTTCAGACAGTGGTGGTGACGTTAAAAGCTCTAGGCGAAAACATTACAGTTTTTTTTTTTTCCTTGGCTCGCTTTTCGCCATTCTTTAAACATATGAACCAGCCAGCGCATCAATTCATTGTACCTTCGAAACATTGTAAACAGAAAATGAGGATCGTAACTGACATTTTAAGACATACGTGTTTCATGCAACTTAAGAAGTAATGCATTTTGTAGCAACTGTATAAACTTTTACTAGTGGTCTGTATTCTGGTGTTCAAATGCAAAGATGTCGAGTTTGCTTGCAGAAGGTTCTAATTGGCTGCTGTCACACAAAAACGTTCTAACACGTGCTCTTTTCTTGTTAGCTTCGTGTAAAAAGAGTCAATTTCTCGAGTTTGCTTGCAGAAGGTTCTAGTTGGCTGCTGTCACACAAAAACGTTCTAACACGTGCTCTTTTCTTGTTAGCTTCGTGTAAAAAGAGTCAATTTCTCTATTTTATAACGTTTAGAAAATGATTTCTTCAATATAAGTATTAGTGCGTTTGTAATTAATTACAAAATCAGAGGTATTCATCATCTGTTAGTCCACTCGGTTAACTCGAATGAAGGGTCATTTGTTATATATATATGTATAAAGTAACATATTTAAACGGACTAGGCTTACCTGGCATGGTTTTCTATTAACTGAAAGTTAAATCTAAATTTATCTACAAGTATTTTGTTTTAAGTTTGTGTTAAATTCTACCAGTTATCTTGTAGAAAAAAAACACATATCTTTTATAGCAGAAGTCTTAAATCTGATGAAAATTTAATGTGAAAAGCTAAGTTCAGTGGCTCTATTTAAGAACTTTACATAATCGATTCAAATATTATCATATTACCACAAACGCTGCATGAACCTATTAACTGCCACTTCAAATTAGAACTGTAATAAGTTAATTAACTGTAAGTTTTATTTTATTTTCAATTTCTCACTCTTCGTCAGTTATCTATAAACAAGTATAGTCAGAGATTATTGTTTTATTCTTCATAAGGTCAGAGGTTAGCTTATTATTTTACCTTCGAATACTTAATAAAAACTTGAAACATACATATACATCCTGAAATGTGTTCGGTACGCCATACTCTCTTGACAAATATGTTAGGTTTAATGTATCAACCAAGGTTTGTTGCAGTAACTTATCTGCTTGTTTGTTTTATCTCAAAGCTACACGGTAGGCTGTTTCCGCTTTGTCTACCCCGGAAACTGAAGACGCAGATTTTAGATTTGTAAGTCCGTAAACTTACCACTAGCTCAGTGGTGAATACAAGCGGTCTAGTTTCAGGAACTCTCCTTCAAATGCATCAGTTAATACAAATGTTTCATCTTTCTTTGAAATAAATGAGTAAATTTTTGATAAATAATATACATTATTAAATATAGAACAACAAGATAAAAATAACAATAAAACTTTTTTTTTCTCTCTTTGAGACAATGTTTCGAGGTTTAGGCTTCATCAGGACTGAAAGAAAAATATTTTTATTATTATTATTATCCGAAGGGTAAGTGTAAGTTATTGTTGTTTATAACTTTATTGACAAAATGTTTAAACCCATCTGATCTACACTACAAGTCTTGAAAAACAACCAACACACATATATATATATATATGTATGTGTGTTTTAGGTGTATGACAAAATACCGATATTCCTCCACTATGCATTACAAATTCTGAAAAATCAGTTGTTTTTTTTAAGCAGAAGTCTTAAATCGTGTAGAGCTACACGAGGGCTATCTGTGCTAGCCGTCCCTAATTTAGTAGTGTAAGACTAGAGGGAAGGCAGCTAGTCATCACCACCCACCGCCAACTCTTGGACTACTCTTTTACCAATAAATAGTGAGATTAATCGTAACATTATAACGCCTTACGGCTGAAAGGGCGAACATGTTTAGTGCGACCGCGATTCGAACCCGCAACCCTCACATTACGAGTCGCATGCCTTAACCCACCTGGTCATGCCGAGCCGGAATAGCAAACATATATATATATATATATGTGTGTGTGTATGTTTTCCTTTGTAGGTATATAACAAAATGTCTGAATCAATCCAGTATGCATAACAAATTCTGAAAAGGCAAACAATGTATATATATATATATATATACACACGTGTTCAGTATTGGTGTTTAACTATACTAGATAAAGGAAAACATGGTGTTCAACTGTACTAGATAAAGGTAAATATAGGGTTAACTATACTATATCAATATTAACATGGGGTTTAACTTTACAAGATCAACTTAAACATTGGGTTTAATTATACTAGATAAAGGTAAACATGGGGTTTAACTATACTATATAAAGGTAAACATAGGGTTTAACTATACTAGATCAATATAAACATGGGGTTTAACTGTACTAGATAAATGTAAACATAGGGTTTAACTATACTAGATCAATGTAAACATGGGGTTTAACTATACTAGATAAATGTAAACATAGGGTTTAACTATACTAGATAAATGTAAACATGGGGTTTAACTAGATAAATTAGCAGTGTAGCTTTGCGCGAAATTAAAAAAAACAAACAAACCTCTTTGTATTTCTCTAGATATAGCAGCAATCTAAATACAATAGGCTGTTTGTTGTTAATCAAGAGATCTGGTAATACAGTTCTTTATGTATCACTCTTGTATTGGCAGGTGCTGATGATATATAGTATAAACAGCCACGCAATGTAATAATGAAATCTGTCCGTTCTCTCGTATGTTAGTTTGACGGAAAAACGACAGATAGAGGTACATAAACGTGGTTTACCACAAAGTGTAAGAAATGATACATTTAAAGGGTGAAATTGATGCTAGAAACATTATTAAAATCATATTTCGATCATGAAACTCAAATTATTGAAGTTACATGTAAAAATAAAAACAAACCTACGTAGTAAAAGTTAAAGATATAGAACAAAAATAGTAAAATAAAGTTTGTTCACATCTAGACACTTGGGTTAAATACTTAAAACAGTAACAGCTAGTTATGAAATAGCCAAAATATTATTTCGAGATTAGGTTTCAAACATCGATATATTGAAATTTCAATAGCAAACTACATTAAATTATGATAAATTTCTAGAAACAGTATAACTTGATTGTATGAACACTAATCACTCCTAATAACAATGCACTTAATGCAATAACAGTAAAAATAGTGAAACTCAAGGCCTATTAACTTCTAGTGACAATTTAATAGCAACACTCGAGTCTCAGTTGCTTCTAGTTAAAACAGTACCCACGCTTAAGCCCTAGTCATCTCTAGTGACAACTTTTAGTAACACTCAAATCCTAATAACTTCTAGTTCCAACAATATTCACATTAGAGCCCAAGTCACCTCTAGTGACAACTTAATAGCAACATTTGCGTCCAAGTCACCTCCAGTTACAATATCCATACACGACTCCAAGTCACCTCTAGTTACAATATCCATATTCGAGTCCTTGTCACTTCTACTGACAACATAATATTAAAAAACACTCGACTCCTGGCCTAACACCAACAATCAAATCCTCCTAGCAATCTGTGGTAATAACGTTACGTCAGTTCTGGAGTATTAATTACCACTAGATATGACAAGTATTCGTGTATTAACCGTAACTAGTGGGACTAAGTACTTGTACGCTGGTCCTAGTCTCCTCTAAAAACACATAAATCGTAGCTATTCCATATATATTGATTCTAAGCATTTTAAAGATAACATATTTTTACATTAAAGTAATATTACTCATATCAATATTTTAACAGTAATTTCGATTTTATGCTAAAATTTGATATTAAACAACTGGTACTTTGGTTAAAATACTTTTAGCTAAATTTTGTCAGGTATTTCTTACCTAGAATAAATATATATATGTGTTTCTTTTTACTTTACGAAAAATAAGTTTATAATACCAATATATTTAACAATCTAATTGCAACCTGCCGTAAGAAATGTTAATATATTCTTCATTAAAACTGTATTAATATTAATTATTAGTATTATTTTGGAAACAAAATTATTACTAGAGATTTAGTCAACATTTCAGACATAATCGAACAAAATGTTTCTTATATGTATGAAGCATGTCTATATGATATTTTCTATAATCGTATCCCTAAAATAACCAAGTAAAGAAAGGCAAATATTTCGCAACAAGACCCACAAAACGTAACCGAATTTTCTAGCTTGTCCCTTAATTTCAACAAAGAACTAAAGGCAATGAAATGGATGAACATGTCAGCACGTGCTTTAGACAAAACAAGAACGTCACTGATATGTATTGAACTAATATTAGTAACCACATTGACTTTTCTCAATTAAAAGTTTATATTAATAGTGTAATTAAAAGACGTTCCAGTAAGCCATTCAGAATTTTTAATAAAAGATGTGTTGAAATGTTGACAATCGGGTATTTTATTACATACTTTGTACCAGAAGTCTTTAGTAATCACATACAAAGATTTGCTGTCTTAACCCATGTCGTGTCTTGGCTCATTGATGCTATAGGTGTATTAAACCTCCCACACCTAACAATCACTTTTGAAGGATTTATCAGGCGCGTAAGGCATTTTAATGAGTTTTAGCAATGTATGTGTTTTCTTTTCATCAGCTGTACGTCATTACGCTATCTTTATTATATTTATAGTGCATCACTAAAATAGGAACTATACCTTTTAATAGAACAGTCTCTGCGTAATGGCTTCTTAATAGTGTTGTAAATCTTCTGTCTACTGGGAAATGAAAAGAAAACGCGACATTGCTGTCGTTTACTTGGAGCAAATAAAAAGTTATCGGATTTATTCATGCATCGTTAAGTTATGTCTTCCATGGTTGTATTCACATTCTTTATCAAACAGTTTGTGTGAATTTAAGTTTGTTTGTCGATGAAAAAGTTTACCTTGGAATCCACGTGCGGATGACCTCAGAGATTAGCTCATAACATAAACTGTTCAGGACACATTTTTAAGTTCGCTGATTTTTCGTCTCAGTAGCACATATACAACAACAACAACAACAACAAAAAACACATGTCGCTTTTTACAGTAGAAACGTAGGTGTCTCAGGGGTGTAACTTCATGACGTTCTCAAAGATAAACTAATGCCATGTTAATGTACAAGATATTTGTATTATGAGGTTCTACAGTTATTTTGTTACTAGGAAGAGAGCAGTTACAGGAATAACTGTAACCCTGGTGAATGCGAAACTGTATCATGGAAACCTTGAGGGCAGTAGCACATTCCTGTTTTGTTAATAGCTTTCGTTGACAATGTATAGGGAAGTAAAACATACACATGTGGACAAAATGTCTTCTCTTGAAAGATTTGATAACCTCTGCGAAGACTCGGGTGAGAGTCAACTTTCAGGATGTGTAGCAAAGTGTATTCTATCAACTAAAACCTTGTTTTACCAAGCGACTTTCTCTGTTTCATGTAGCCAAACGAACATAATACTTCGAATTTAAGATGCGTCTCACTTTTAAAAAGAGATTTTCAGGGTAAAAATTGGGGTCAAATGAAACGTAATAAAAATAAACAGAAAATTTGATTTGTCTGAATTTCGAGCAAAGCTACTCGACAGCTATCTGCGCTAGCTGTTCCTAATTTTGCAGTGTAGAAGTAGACGGAAGGCAGCTAGTCATCATCACCCACCGTCAACTCTTTGGCTACTCTTTACAAACGAATAGTGGGATTAATCGTCACTTTATAACGCACCCCACGGCTTAAAGGACGAGCATGTTTGGTGTGATGGGGATTCGAACCTGCGACACTCGAATTGCGAGTCGAGTGCCTTAACCACCTGGCCATGCCGGGGCCGTAAAGAAAATTTAAAATGTTCATCACAATAATGTTTCTATATTTAATCATTATGTAACTCTGATGTTTCTTCAAACTCAGTGTTATATTCTAAAGCATCAATCATCGCTTGATTTACTATTGTCCTAAAGAATGTCATCTTGTGTTCTATCTTCTGTATTGGATAAACAACATTTTAAAAACAGTTTTCTAATGATGGTGTCTGACACTACTTTCTAAGCTTTTGAAATTCACTCCAGTATTACTGACACTGTCACCATTTTTATTATACCACTCGGTGTCAAAACATGATTGTCTATATTCAGCCAAGCCTCATAATGCTTACGGGTACAATCTTTAAATAACTTGATAAAGGACACAATGATCACCAGATCACTGTTTTTGTTTCTTAACTTACTCTTGATTGTATCGGAGAGATGGCCACTAAATGCATCCATTACAAACATGCTCCATTACTTTAATATTGCACCAGGCTGACATACACATCCCACCCACTATTACATTAACTCAGATGTCATCAATGTATTTTTTTTTGCACAAACTATTACAATTTTTCAAACATTTTCTTTTGGCCATGTTTTTTTCCTGTTTAATATGACATACGGTGGTAATTTATTTCCGTCTGCAGTTACACATAGCATGACACTAATTCTTAACTTTCCATAACCAGTGATTTTGATTGTCACCTGTTTTTCTCTTTGGCATTTACAGTGTAGTTGTATGGCATGCCAAAAAAACTGCCGTTTCGTCTACGTTACAATTTCGTTTAGGTGCGTGTGTGTTTTCTTATAGCAAAGCCACATCGGGCTACCTGCTGAGCCCACCGAGGGGATTTTTTTTTTTTTGTTTTGTTTATGAATTTCGCACAAAGCTACTCGAGTGCTATCTGTGCTAGCCGTCCCTAATTTAGCAGTGTAAGACTAGATGGAAGGCAGCTAGTCATCACCACCCACCGCCAACCGTTGGGCTACTCTTTTACCAACGAATAGTGGGATTGACCGTCACACTATAACGCCCCCACGGCTGAAAGGGCGAGGTTGTTTGGCGCGACCGGGATGCGAACCCACGACCCTCAGATTACGAGTCGCACGCCTTAACACGCTTGGCCATGCTGGGCCTCCCACCGAGGGGAATCGAACCCCCTGATTTTAGCGTTGTAAATCCGTAGACTTACCGCTGTACTAGCGGGGACATTTCGTTTAGCAAATATTGACTTCTTTGACTAAGACCAAACGTTAACAGTCAATCACCTTTGTTTCAATATCTGACAGCAATTTCTGACTAATTGTTGTCCTTCGCCGTAATGATAAACCTTTTGATAAATTTCTCACACCATCCACGATTAGCCTTGTAAAAAATATCACTATTTCGTGCACACTATTTTGCTGTAATCATAAAGAATACCCTCGTTACAGGCGGTCCTTTGTTTTGTAACTCTCCGAAATACATTAAAATGACAGCATCGATTTCAAGATGTCTTCCTTTTCTTGGGCCTAAAAATGACTTTGTACTTTTCTTGGTGGAAAACAACTTGGTTTTCATACCATGCTAAATACGCGTATTTCTCTCACTTACTGTGTATTTTTTACACGATTCCCAAAATGTTTGGCGCACAAAATAACTTTTATTTTAAATTCGACGTCGTACCTAAAACACTTTTCCATGGGTAAAAAACACAATGAAAATAAAAAAACACAGCAAAATAATGTCTGAACAGCAGGATAGTAAGACAAAGACTGAAGACGGTGATATCCAACTACACCACTAGAGGCGCTAATGTCGGCAAATTTTTTATTTTGTACGTGTTTTTTCAGTCTTTCTATGTGTTTCCCTAAAAGAAAAGCAGCATCGGGCTATCTGCCGAGTCCACTGAGAAGAATCAAACCCTTGATTTAAGCGTTGCAAATCCGTGGACTTTCCGTTGTACTAGCGGAAGACTAGTTTTTCTAAACTAAGTTCTTTTTAAAATGTTGTCGTTCTTCTTTTTGAATTAAGCACAAAGCTACACAATGGACTATCTGTGCTCTGCCCACCACGGGTATCGAAGTTCTCCGCTAGTACAGCAGTAAGTCTATAGATTTACAACGCTAAAATCAGGAGTTCGATTCCCCTCGGTGGACTCAGCAGATAGCCCGAGGTGGCTTTGCTAAATTAAAACACACACACACGGGTATCGAAACCAGGATTTTAGCGTTATAAGTCCGTAGACACTGGGGGCTAAAATGTAGTCCAAGCTGTTTGTTAATAAAGGATTTTTTTCGAACAACAAATATTTTTTTCATATTTTTCCGAACTGAAAATTAGAGTGCGTATTAAATTCGAACTAATACGGTATATACTTTGTTATGTATAACATATAAACTAGATGAAAATCTTTCTTCTATACCTTGGAAAAAATATCTGAGTCAAAGCTTGAAATACTGACGGAAGCTCATATCATGAATGATATACATGTATGTGTTATAAACCCTCAACTAAAAACATTGGTATATTCAGCAGCATAACATGACTATTTTCGACACGAATAACTAGTTTGATAAAACCAATGAAATATTTCATCGGGACCTGTTGTTTGTTTTTATGAGGAAAATTATTTAATATACATAATCGTTGGTCCGTAGTTGGACTTTCCGTGAATATGTTCCAACGTCAGAGAGGCTCTACTGTGGACCGCCCACACTATACGTTTGCGTAAGATGAAATGGCTCATCAACATGCCGACTTAATGTTCACCGTTGTGTTGGTATAAGTTATCATAAAGCAGTGAGCGTTATGAAATAACGGCTGTTACTGATAGAAGAGTACGTATGCAACAATTTAGCATACACACGTATAACAATGTAACCGTCTTTTAATGCTCTGTTTAAGTGCGACATCTACATGTGTGTTTTCTCGACTTTCTACTGTATCTTTAGTATTTGTAGTTTAAATACAGTAAAATGTAGGTTATTTATATTTTTCTTTAAACTATAACAAGGTATATTAACTTTTCATTAGTTTTGGTCAAACACCAAGTCTAAGAAAATGAAGGAAGACAAAACATAAGGTATCTTCAATTCAAATAATTAGTTTGAAAACGACATTGATTATAATTGTCAGCTCAAAAGCGGCCATTTTGTGATATTCTGTATGAAAGAAGTGAAATAGTGAAAGACACCATTTTCGTCATTAATCTAAAACGTCTTTATGTCAGATGTTTAAGCTATAGCTTCCGAACGTTTTTGGTCATACTTTGACTATAGGTAATACTTTTCATATAACTCGGAAGGGTCACGGGCCTGGCATGGCCTAGCGCCTTAAGGCGTGCGCTTCGTAATCTGAGGGTCGCGGGTTCGCGCCAAACATGCTCGCCCTCCCAGCCGTGGAGGGCGTATAATGATACGGTCAATCCCACTATTCGTTGGTAAAAGAGTAGCCCAAGAGTTGGCGGTGGGTGGTGATGACTAGCTGCCTTTCCTCTAGTCTTACATTGCTAAATTAGGGACGGATAGCACAGATAGCCCTCGAGTAGCTTTGTGCGAAATTCAAAACAAACTCAAGGGTCACGTTGTTTTTTTTCACTGTCGATAAAACTTTTCATGTAGATGTCAAAGGTTAAGTTGCTTATTTTAACTTTAGCTGAGACTTCTCGTATAGCTGTCACAGGTTATTTGTTTTTGCTTTAGCTAAGACTTTTCATGTAGATGTCAAAGGTTGTTGCTTATTTTAACTTTAGCTGAGACTTCTCGTATAGCTGTCACAGGTTATTTGTTTTTACTTTAGCTAAGACTTTTCATGTAGATGTCAAAGGTTAAGTTGCTTATTTTAACTTTAGCTGAGACTTCTCGTATAGCTGTCACAGGTTATTTGTTTTTACTTTAGCTAAGACTTTTCATGTAGATGTCAAAGGTTAAGTTGCTTATTTTAACTTTAGCTGAGACTTCTCGTATAGCTGTCACAGGTTATTTATTTTTACTTTAGCTAAGACATTTCAAGTAGATATCAAAGGATCAACATGGATGGTCTGCATGCTGCTAACTGAGTTGATGATTTTGTCTTCATTCAATATTGAATTTCTTTCTCCTTTCAAGTTTTCTGTTTTTACTTTTTTTGTGTTTCATGTTTATTTTTAAGTGCTCCTTCAGGAAATGTCTTTAAGCACTTCGTCTACAAACCAATAGAGATTGATTTTGTTTGTTTACGAATTCACCTTGTTTGCTGTCCCTTTGTGCTGAAGTTTACGTTCCCAAGAAAAATCCCATTAACCTAATGTTCAACCTCACTGTTTCGTGATCATAAATCTACCTAGCATTAATAATTTCCTGGACGGTAATATCATTCCTGATAGAGTTTTTTCATTTAATTAGAAATAGGTTAATATGTTATGTTGGTTGGCGTATTGCTAACTAAGATATCAGTTTCAATCGCTACGCGATACATAAACCCTGGCGAAAATATTTATTTGTTGACGTTTAACTCAAATCTACTCTGATGTTCTCTGCACGCGCTGTTCAAAATTTTGAAACAATAGAATACAGGAAAAGTATCGATACAACGCCATCAATTATCTTGTTGTAAAGTGTGAATGAACATTGGTATTTGCCATCACATTATAATTTCCCAATGGTCGAAACTTCAAGTATGCTTGGCGACGGGTTACCATCCCTTTAACCGGAAATTGCAAATCGAGCGTCAAAAATCCTGTAACGTGTACTCCAGTGTTCACGTAATTTTTGGTTACTGGTCGTTGTTTTCAGCAAGAATAAGCAGCTATCGAAAATCGAGGATCATAAGAAATGTTTCGTAAAAACAAACGGACAGCTGAAACGCTGAAAAACACTAATGCTGATAAACTAAGAACACGGATGAAAATGAATTTTAATCCAAAACTATAGTTGTGATTCAGATAATTTGAGAATTAAAATTTTAAACTTGCTTGTAAACACGTGCGAGCCTCGAACTCTTAACTACGTGACTACGAGTCCGTTGTAAACATGTGCGAGCCTCGAACTCTTAACCACGTGACTACGAGCGCGTTGTAAACACGTGCAAGCCTCGCACTCTTAACCACGTGACTACAAGCCCGAGTCGAAATTGTCTCATCAAGGAGATAACATTGGTTTGCTTTTTCAAAATATAGATGAATTATCACAAACTAAACCAGTACTGGTTAAGAAACGAGGTTTCCACGAGTTTTAAGCAAGACAACCAACACGACATTCCTCCTGTCCACCCAGCTTTATGATGAGCGCAATATGTTAGCTGAGGGTGGGGTGAGTGGGTAACCAGAGAGGGGAAATAGGTTATCATTCTTATCCGCTAGAGTACCACTTGAAAACCGTAATTAAAAAAAAAAACATTCTTGTGTGTCTTGCAAAAGCAATTATATAACTCAAGGGGTAAAAAATAAAAACGTTAAGTTCGTTCGATTCTAAATCCTTAATAGCTGGTCCGCCTTACTACTACAGTGAGTTTGTTGGGTTTTTTAGTATTATTAACAGGCACATTGACGTCTATATCTCCCTGGTCAACCCACACTCTTGGTTCTCTTCGTCCAACCTGGCCTTCCTTTTTTTTTCTATAACCCAACACTTCTTGACATTTTTAGTACCAATTGTCCATCTTAAAGACTCTTCTCTCTTCCTGCAATCGCCCCCCGCTAGTACAGCGGTATGTCTCCGGATTTACAACGCTAAAATCAGGGGTTCGATTAGCCCGATGTGGCTTTGATACAAGAAAACACACACTCTTTCTGCAAACTGACACCACACCGCCCAGTTAACACATCAACTTTCCCCCTTCACAAGTTAGCTTTACTTCCGCGAGTGGGGTTCAACAGAAACAAAGATATCAAACTAAACTACTACCAAGATAAACTGAACTGAACAAATAACTGGTTAAATGAAGCTTATAAAACCAAAACTCCAACCAAGATAAACTGAACTGAACAAGTAGTTGGTTAAATAACACAAATTTCATTACCATTATAATCTTTCTTGGCATATCTTCAACTCTCCTAGGACTGTCATTGTGTCCACACCCGAATCCTGTCTTGATAGATCCACTAAAAAATGGTTTTAAAACAATCAACAAATTATTACAGAATCTTTGGCTTCATCTTTAAAACTTTAAGTACTAATCTTAAAGCACTCAATGGATATAAATATTTCTAAGTTATAACAATAACAAACGTATAAAAAAATTGCAAGTAATGAATCATGATATGAAACGTGTAAGTATATAAAATATGTTTGCATCAAATAACTTTCATTATCAGATGTGCTGTCCCATATATATATCACGTGTTGGAAGCTAGCTCCTTTTAATTATAACTAATTGACAAAAAATATATAGTCATTACACAATATGTTTATTAATTACCAAAACCATTAGCCAGCTGTTAGACAAATATTGGTGATCAATCATAAACTGTCAATTTCGAGAGACTGTGTGACTACTGGTGTCACGAATTTTATTTTAAAAATCTACAGATGTTAAAAAGACCCACAATAGACACCTACATCTTAAAGCTAGATCAGGTGTTCGTGTAAATAGAAAATTCAAATACGAGTGTATGAATATGAAAGAGCTCAGATTAAGGAAATAAACAAAGGTGAAATGTTTTTTCGACCTCCCTTCCTGATGATGTTTTTGTATTAACCTCATATAATGTTTCACTCAAAACCTTCCTTATATATTCAAGTGTAAGTTGCTAAAATATTTCATTAGATGTAATAATACGTGTTTTTTTTTTCGATAATCTATTGTCTTTAATAAATAAACGAACAAATCGAAAGAATTATTTGTTGGGTCGTAGGTATCGTAAAATGTCCTTTTTTATTCTCAGAGTAAAATAATTTTTAAACGTCTGAAGTTAAGCAAAAATTATAAACCAAAATGAATAAAAATAACAGTCCATTTTAGTTCTGTATTTTACTTCTTACACAATTATCAAACTTAAGTTAAAATACATTTGATGAAAACTAAATATTAACCCTTTATGTTTATTTTGGATTCAGTATATAACTTGATGTGGCTTTGTTATAAGAAAACATACACACACTCTTGTTTATTTTATATAAATTTATTTAATTATTATTTGTGATCACTTTCTTTTAGTCTAATATTTTGAGGAACAGTTTGGTTGAAAAGCGTAAATTTCGAATGTTTTAGTTATTATTATTAACAGATATTTGTTTTGTTTGTTTGTTCTTAATTTCGCGCAAAAATATATGAGGGCTATCTGCGTTTATTATCAAAGAACTAAAGATCAGACGTTATTCCAAAACTGTATTAATTGGCCTTGAGGAACATTCTATCATTGTTTATATTCTTAGAAAATATAGTAAAATTAATATAAATTCCTCAAACGTTTGAAGATTATTATTTTCTAGACACAACATTTAATTTAGTTTGCCAACTAAAACGTAATAAATTTTTGTACTGATACATTTCGAGTTTTCCCAGGAATATGAAATATTTATAATACATTTTCTACTATTGTTTCTTTAGTTAATCAGGGCCCGGTGCGGCAAGGTGGATTAAGGCGTTCGACTCGAAATCTAAAGGTCGCGAGTTCGAATCCCCGTCGCACCAAACATGCCTGCCCTTTCAGCCGTGGAGGCGTTATAATTGACGGCCAATCCCACTATTTGTTGGTGAAAGAATCGCCCAAGAGCTGTTCGTGGTTGGTGGTAACTAGCTGCCTTCCTCCTAGTCTTACACTGCTAAATTAGGAACAGGTAACCCTTGCGTAGCTTTGCGCAAAATTTAAAACAAAATGACAAGATCCTTAGTTAATTACTTTATGATTATATTTAAAGTAATTTGAATAATATTTAAAACGATCCCACTGGCTCAGCGCTATGTCTGCGGTCTTACAACGCTAAAAACCGGGTTTCGATACACGTGGTGGACAAAGCACAGATAGCCCATTGTGTATCTTTATGCTTAATTCAAAACAGCAATATTTAAAATATTGTCGTAAACTTATTTTATTTAAGGAAATTGTTTGTCACATCAAAAAAATGCATTTGTTTGAAAAACATTTGTAAGAATTAGTTATAGTATTTCTTTGGCTTCGTATTAGCAAGTAAAAAAGTCGCTAAAAACAGTACGTTAGCTAGAGAAGCTTTGCGCGAAATTCAAAAACAAACAAACTTAAAAAGGAAATATTCAAATAACATTTATTTAACGTTCATGTTTTTAGTCGTTACGTAAATATCTTAACTCTGTCATGCTGATATAATTTTAAAAGGAATTAGATAAACAAGTGAAAGGTAAACAAAATCTATTTTCATTTTTGTTAATTCGAAAACATTAAAATACAGACAAATTACTGTGTTACACGTGCTCTTAAAGCAGTAAGATTACTGTGATGACATCTACAGACGCCTAGTTTCTAGTTGACAGAGTAAACCTAGGCTTAGCTTCACAAACAAAGATCACATGTCTCCAGTTTAATACATTTAGTGATGCTTTCTGTATTCCGTAAGGAAATTATAGGCAACACAATTAAATTATTTAATTAGAATATAGTTTTCGTTAGAAGTAACTAACTTGTATGGAGTAAAACAAAGCACTGATGGCTTCCATAATTTAACATCAGATGCAAATTCTCTAGAGGGTTGAACATTATGCAACTTGAAACAATCTTAGCAAGACTTCCCACTACTAAAAATATATCAACATGAATAGTTAGGAAATTGGAAACGTGTTTTGATTATTCTTCGTAGAACTTCTGAATTTAATAGCAAAAGCTGTTACAATCAGTTGTTAATATTTAAGAACGTTATTGTGCGTGTTTGTGTTTATAAAATATAGGGAAAACATGAAGCGTGAATTTTATTGGCTGATGCGCGTGAGACATAATTTTGGCTCTGCACTGAAATATATTTATTTCTCAAACTGCTAATAATTGCCTTTGAATTACAAATAACTAGCGCTGAAAGGAAATCACTTAGCCACAATAATTAAAATATCTAATTTAGTCGTTAGGAAAATAGTAGTTTTAAGGAGAGAAAACAAGAAAATTTATAAGTAAACTTCGAACAGACGTTCACTGTATTAGACGCAATTACCTTTCATAGTCCTATGTTATGGAAGAATCTTACAACTATGTTTCTTTGTGGTAAATTAAGTGCCGTAAAATGTCAAATGTACATCTTTCTCGAAATCAATTCTCTTTTAGAACTTATTATTGAATAACAATTTAAATGCATTTCATTAAAAACTTCGCGCTACAAGCATGTTTGGTTTGTTTGTTTGTTTGTTTTGAATATCGCGCAAAGCTACTCGAGGGATATCTGCGCTAGCCTTCCCTAATTTAGCAATGTAAAACAAGAGGGAAGGCAGCTAGTCATCACCACCCACCGCCAATTCTTGGGCTACTCTTTTACCAACGAATAGTGGGATTAAACGTCACATTTTGATGCCCCCACGGCTGAAAGGGCGAGCATGTTTGGTGCGACCGGGATTCGAACCCGCGACCCTCGGATTACGAGTGAAACGCCTTAACACACTTGGCCATGCCGGGCCAATATCGTTAGTTTAGGTGTTCAGATTTGTTTTAACACTAAAAACATATCGACTATGGTTTGGTATCAAATAACATTTGGAAGCGTATCATTCGTGGCCGTTTTGTGTCATCCGAATGTTTAGGAGCTCATGACACATGCGTCACTACACAACTACTATAAAGTCTTTCATTTTCACTCCATTCATAGAACACTGAGGCGTTCTTTTACCTAGAATACTTACCGTCTCAAAAGATACCCCATTACTTCGATATACAAGACACGTGCTCTATACCTGTAAAGGGTGTATAAAACCGAACTCACTTCACATGTAAAGAACTGTTTGTTTGACTGATGTTGTTTCAGCTTGTAGAATTGGAGAATTATTTTATGGTAAATTGCATTTTATTACGTGCTGGAATGTGTTGTATATTTATCGTAAGATTTTGAGACTTACGTGTGTATATATATACTGACTTTTTGTCATATTATTCATGTTTGGCTCATTAATCGTACCCATAAGAACTATTTCCACAAAGCAATAGAGGGATATAAACACCTACATATTAGGTTCACTTCATTTTCCCGACTATTAGACAGTGCAGCGACCAACCGATCGATGAATGGAGAGAGAGGTATGTGTCACAGTACTTTCCGACAAAGTATTTGTATAATGTAGAATAATCCTTCAGTGACCCGTATTGGAGGGCCTGGCACGGCCAAGCGTGTTAAGGCGCTCGACTCGTAATCCGAGGGTCGAGGGTTCGAATCCCGGTCGCACCAAACATGCTCTCCCTTTCAACCGTGGAGGCGCTATAATGTGACGGTCAATCCTACTATTCGTTGGTAAAAGAGTAGCCCAAGAGTTGGCGGTGGGTGGTGATGACTAGCTGCCTTCCTTCTAGTCTTACACTGCTAAATTAGGGACGGCTAGCGCAGATAGCCCTCGAGTAGCTTTGCGCGAAATTCAAAACAAACAAACAATCCCTTCTGTATGTGAAAAAAATTTGCATGTTAAAGAATTAAGACACGAACGAGATCCCTAATCATACCTTTTCACCTTAGAGTGTTTAGGACACCAAAATGGTCCTAAATCACAGCTTTGTGTCCTAACCAACACCTTTTCCATTAGAATATTCATGACTTCAACGAACTCCTAATATGTAAAAAAATTCCTGAATTTTGAAAGGAATTTATACAACAACTATATCCCTTTATCTTAAAAACATTAAAATAGTTGTATTATTTGGTTATATAAAATAAAATGATAAACTGTATCCTTCGCAAAGTTTGAATATTTTCCTTTTCTTTTAAATATAGTCCCAGAAAGTTGAGCTCTATTATTTTCCTGATTTGTAAACACGTTTTTTCTTCTTTGTAATACAACTGCAGATCACAGACACTTACCATTTTATCCGTACGACATAGATCGTCTCCATTTTACAAAATGTAATTATAAGGTTGTAATTATTTCGATTTCCTTCAGACGTAATTACGTCAATTTCTTCCTCGTGTATAATAATGGACCATTTGTTCTCTCGGTTTCGCTCGAATATATTATAGTCTTTCTAGAGTCTGTCTGTTGGAAATGATCATCTGTTTGTTTGTTGATATGTTTAATTCATATAATTTCAACATTCAAACATTCACTGCCTCTCTCGCGTGCAAAATCAAAGAACACACACCTCTCAAGGTTTCATAAAATTTTTGTTCGTTTTGA
Source organism: Tachypleus tridentatus (assembly GCF_004210375.1). NCBI lineage: Eukaryota > Metazoa > Arthropoda > Merostomata > Xiphosura > Limulidae > Tachypleus > Tachypleus tridentatus. Next base: position 11,748,661 of record NC_134835.1, on the reverse strand, counting down.
ATTTCGCGCAAAGCTACTCGAGGGCTATCTGCGCTAGTCGTCCCTAATTTAGCAGTGTAAGACTAGAGGGAAGGCTAGCTAGTCATCACCACCCACAGCCAATTCCTGGGCTACTCTTTTACCTTAACCACCTGGCCATACTAGGCCTACACTACACGTATTTAGATGACAAAAGATTAACAGTAAGTTTGGGTTAATCTTTTAACAACGAATAATGGGATTGACCGTCACATTATAACGCCTCCACGGCTGAAAAGGCGAGCATGTTTGGTGTGACGGGGTTTCAAACCCGCGGCCCTCAGGTTACGAGTCGAGTGTCTTAACCACATGGCCATGCCGGGGCTTCATAAAATACAGACCTTTGTTTATTGTTAAAGATACAGTCAAATCCTTCTTGCTTTACTTTATTCAAGAATTGTTATTCACTGAAATAAACTTTTCATTATTTGTCTCTTTGTTTGTTTGAAGTTAAGCATCAAACAACACAACACGGGTATCGAAACCCAGATTCTAGCGTTGTGAATCCGCACACATTCCCCTGTAGCACTGGAGCCCATTGTTTGTCACATCCAGAATTTTTATCAGATGTAAATACTGGACATTTTTGTTTCTCCATATCATACTGGTGTGGTTGCAGATGTCACACTTTTCTCCATATCATACTGGTGTGGTTGCAGATGTCACACTTTTCTCCATATCATACTGGAGTGGTTGCAGATGTCACACTTTTCTCCATATCATACTGGAGTGGTTGCAGATGTCACACTTTTCTCCATATCATACTGGTGTAGTTGCAGATGTCACACTTTTCTCCATATCATACTGGAGTGGTTGCAGATGTCACACTTTTCTCCATATCATACTGGTGTAGTTGCAGATGTCACACTTTTCTCCATATCATATTGGTGTGGTTGCAGATGTCACACTTTTCTCCATATCATACTGGAGTGGTTGCAGATGTCACACTTTTCTCCATATCATACTGGTGTAGTTGCAGATGTCACACTTTTCTCCATATCATACTGGAGTGGTTTTAGATGTCACACTTTTCTCCATATCATACTGGAGTGGTTGCAGATGTCACACTTTTCTCCATATTATACTGGAGTGGTTGCAGATGTCACACTTTTCTCCATATCATACTGGAGTGGTTGCAGATGTCACACTTTTCTCCATATCATACTGGTGTAGTTGCAGATGTCACACTTTTCTCCATATCATACTGGTGTAGTTGCAGATGTCACACTTCTGTTTTCCTTCGATTTAGTAACAGATGAAGATCTTTTTCTTCTCTGATATAATCTCAACACAGAACCCTTCCTTCCCGTTTCTCGGTACATGGTTCTTCGTAAATTTAATCTCAGGATACAGACCACTCACTCTTCCCTGTTATTGTGACATAGCAAAGGCTTTTTCACTTCATTTTGGATATGATTAAAGAACTCAGGCTTCCTCTGTTTCTCGTGGATACAAATATAGAGTACACGCCTTCTTCTGTTATTTCAGATAAAAAAAAATGGTACGGATACCCCCAAAACTGAACCCAGTTTCAGGTATTCAAACAACGAAGTGATAATGCATCTTGAATCTCTTAACTCATTCAATTTCACTTGAAAAGTTTCACATTTTATAGCAGGTGTAGTACAAAACATTCACTGTGTAATAGCTTTGTCAAAGACTCTGCGATAAGGCTGTCTTTTCCTATACATACCACCCCTCCTTGCATTATTTTCATAGTTCATCTAGTGTACGAGGAAGATGACGCCCCAGTGTTCATTTTGAATTAAGGTCTACAGTTAAAATTTCATAAGTATTGAACCTAGCAATGCGAACACATTGTCTTCATATGGATCAACCTGAATATCTGGTGTATTGTTCAGCTAATCCTGATTTCTTTGTTTCTCGAATATCATTAAATACAAATCATATCTTAGAAATCCCAAATTCCCAATCTCAACACCTTTTAACATTTAAGTATAATAATATTTTCAATTAAAAAGAGCTGTTAAGTGCCTGTCCGAAAAGTGATTCATTTTTTTAGAGTATAACACAACGTACATAATGTCAAACAATTTCCAAATGTAGATCTGATACGATGTATCCCATCTCGACTTTATATTGCCTGTGGTTGTCAGGTAACTTGGAGATTTTCGTATTCAAAATTATTTAAATATAATGCACTCAATCTTCTGTACATACAACAAAAAGAAACTTATATATTTAATTAAAATATTAATATAAGAATACAGATATATTAGAATTATATTATATGAACGTAGATAACGAATAGTAACTATAGTGGCTAATTGGCAACACCTTTAGCTCCTTTGTTTGTACGCAACACCACCTATGAGTCAGAAAAACATTTACAATTAAAATTTGGGACAGTTTTTTATGATATCAGCTACACATGATCATCTGTGGGCCGGGAAAGCGTCAAGCTATCAGGTGTAATACCATCACTTACAGGCCAAGAAATCTACTACAAACATTATCACGAGAAGTTTCACTCGGACAAAATTTAATGAAAAAGCTTACTTCGTGTTTGTTCTGTAGTATAATCTTTATCTGTGCACCTTTTAGTGTTATAATGCTGTATCTAACAGCCTCAAGTACTTTAGATGTAACTACAAATACATCAACTACACTTATTTTGCTTCACACATCACTGATGTACAGGAACCAGAAAAACATGTTCGAAATATTTTTACCCCTATGTACAACACTAATATCTGTTGCATCAGCAGCCAAAATGAATTTCCAGTCTTGTCAAAGACAAACTAATAATAAAACCTCAAATAAAGTACTGAACACTTTTTTATACTGATATCAGCTAATCGTTTGTTAGTCCTAGTTACACAACGGTGTAGGGATCTCTTCCAATGCAGTCTTCTCAGTGTAAACTCCCACAACCTTTTAAAAGTACCAGTAGAGTAGGCCAAATGACATTATATGAATGAGAAAAACCATTTGATTTCATTATCCAGTTTGATGTTTTGGTAACTGGGCAGCAAGGCTTGTGTGTACATTCTCACAATAACTAACGTATACAATCAAACACTCTCTCCTTTAACGTCTGTCCTATGTCATCGCTAAAAACGTATTTTATATTGCAATGAAGTATGGTTGGTTTAGAACGCGACAGTATCTCCTTACGTAATGATGAGTAAACCAATCATTTGTTCCTTCAGACTCACTGGGTGATCTCAAAAACAAACTACTTAAATTCCATTATTGTTTTGAATCCAGTTTGTCTGCGTAATCCTCAGCTCATAGTGATCTCAGATGCTCTAGTATTTCTGTAGATGTAGTGTAGCTTTAATCACTGCTTTGTGGCAACTGGAAATAGCTGTTCCAGCTGAAAGATTAATGACCACAAGTCTATAACTGAAACCATTACGGTCACAAAGCTGGCACTTTGACACTTGAAGAGAGAATTGTCAAAGTCAGTACAGCTTTTGGGAAAAAGCAAAAACAATCTATTTCATGTATTGGTTCAATCATCCCAGAGGAGGAAGACAGACTCCAGGTAATATCATGGAAAATATCTTGTACACGTATCGATGCTACTGTTCCTTCCTCACAAGCATTTCATTATTTCTTAAGCAGAAATGTATGATTAGGCTTTAAATCTACTGTATACCTGTTTTATAGCCATAAACAGCAGGTCCACATGTAAGACATCAATGTACCCGAGGTAATGAAACATTGTTTTCATTCTTTGAAAAAACAGTACAATAGAGAAATGTGTCTCCACTTTCTTCCTGTTTATTTCTACTAGATAAACGGAAGTCGTTGTCTGGTGGCTTTACTTAAGGTATATGATACATTATAAAATTAAGCACAGTTTTGACAAGAACAGCTTCCACCAGACACACGTCCTCACATCCATGTGTCTTCATATGACCGTTTGAAGACGGACAGAACACAAACTGGTTTTTCCTCAATCACGTTAACTCGATACACCCCAAACATGAAGTTCACCTGTGAACAAGAAAAAACTAATTGCATAGCATTTTTCAACTTTAAGATCACTAGAACTGATACACAATTCAAAACAGAAATCCACAGAAAAATCTCCCATACTTGATTATACATTCCCCAAGAAACAAAACAAAAACTCAACATATTAATAAACCAAATGAACACAGTTACAAAACTATGTTCACCTGATAACATTAACGATGAAATCAACAAAATAAAATAACGCTTCATCAATATCAACAAATTTTCTAGAAACAACCGTGGAAGTAAAATTATACACACACAAAGACCAACAACAAACAAACAACAATAAATCCCAAGATACAACAAACTACAAAACTTTATACTGCTACATAACATATGTTTCCGACATCAGTGAAAAAATAACCAACATTTGGAAAAAAAAAAAAACTTATAACAAAACACAACATTCCAGTAAACACCAAATTTATGTAAAAACCAGGTACAAAACTAAAGTCCATACTATGTAAAAATCACACTTACAAATATAACACCAACATAAGTTATGAAATACAATGTAATAACTGCCACGACTCCTACATTGGAGAAACAATCAGAAAAATGGAAACCAGATTTAAAGAACACAAAAAACATATTCACACGTTTTTTAACACTGCAAATCAAATAAGCACAACATAACCATAAAAAACACCCAGATATTAAGTAGGGAAACAAACATAATCAAACGCAAAATTAAAGAAGCCTTACTTATACAACAACTAAACCCAAAATTAAATAAATATATTAAGGAACACCTTTATACCTATACCAATTAATAACCTAGAATCCACCTGTAACGCTCCCTACAATCCTATACCCGTTTATACTCTCGTCCTTAAGACATATGTCCATCAATATTCACTTTCAAACTCTCTCTTTGTTAACCTGAAGATGTCCTAGAAAAGTCAAAACATTGTTCTCTACTTTATCAGTAATAGTGTTAATACCCATACGAGCAGTTCTAAGATACATTTTTATTTCAAATGGATTCCTTGTCATCAAGAAACTCCGGATGAGTTTTGTATTGCTTTAATGCATGCGTCCGCACCATCCTTAAATAGAAGTGCTAGCGCATTCTTCAATAATATCTTAGCATCTTGTATTACACTGCCTCTTTCTGAGTCTAACCATTTCAAGCAGTAGAAATGGTAGTGATTCCTCTTGAGTTCTCTGTAATTATTGGGAAGATACTTTGTTTTATTAGATTTCCTGTAAAAGTTGACAGGATAGTTTTTTTATTAGGTTTCCTGTAAACATTAACAGGAATAACTTGTTTTATTAGGTTTCCTGTAAAAGTTGACAGGATAGTTTATTTTATTAGGTTTTACGTGTAAGTTGACAGCATCAATTGTTTTATTATATTTCTTATAAACGTTGAACGGAATTGTTTTTTTATTATGTTTTTTGTGAAAACTTATCGGATAATTTATTTTATCAGGTTTCTGAGAAAGTTAACAGAATTGTTTGTTTTATTAGGTTTTTCTGTGAAAGCTTATCGGATAATTTATTTTATTAGGTTTCTTGAGAAAGTTAGCAGAATAGTTTGTTTCATTAGGTTTCTTGTAAAAGTTGACAGGATAATATCTTTACGTCAACATTTGTTTTAGTAGTATCTGGAATCCTCAGAATGTAGTATGTGGAGTTAAACTCAGCAAAGTTGTATGTCAGTTATGTAGATGTCATTTCTGGCCTTACCATCCCATCTCATATCAGTGAAGTTTATCCTTTTGGACCTTATTTTCAAAGTTATCTCTAATCAGCAATAAAGTTTAGCCATGTTGGTTGGTGATTATCTTAGAGTTCTATAGAGGCTTATCTAACTGGTCTCAATATGTACAGATGACTCACTGCCGTGATAACCAGATAACCATCTGACTGTCATCCTTCCAAGCATGAAGAACATCACCAAAGCTGCAACTAAATAACATTAACAAGTGGTACATTTGCCAGCAGGTAATAAAACAAAAATGTTCTAATAAAGAAATGCTGCGTTTGAAAATACGATCGTAAAGCAAAAAATTTGTCATCAAATAGCCAACATCTTATGAGCTGGCAAAGTCTTTAAAAAAAATTCCCGATCTCTCTGATGAATAAGAGGAACTAGTAAAACACGATTGTAAAGAACAAACACCAGGGAAGATCTTATCTAGAAAAATACAACAACATTCCTGTCATACGTGAGATTTGTCTAAATTGACGCTTTCTAAGATTTCTTCAGAATGTATCCAAAATGACCCACATCCAGGAAATCATACGTTGTGAAACGTGACTATCAGTGTGTGGGTAATTCAGACATACTACACTAATCTGACTGGCCTGGCGTATTCATATGGTTAGGGTGCTTGATTTTCAATCTGATGGTCGCGGGTTTGAATCTCTGTCGCACCAAATATAATCACCCTTTCAACTGTCGCAGCTTTATAAGTGACGGTCATTTCTACCATTCGTTGGTAAAAGAGTAGTCCAAGAGTTGGTGGTGGGTGATGGTGACTACATATCTTCCTTCTAGTCATTCTAACTTAGGGATGGCTAGCGCAGATAGTCCTCGTGTATCTTTGCAGGATGCTTAGAACATAAAAAAGTAGTTGATCATAAAAAGATGTTACTCACAGCTGAGTATATCTTATCACAAGTACTGCTTAAATAACTATAAGCAACCTGATGTTGCTTTCAAAATAATCTAAAAATACCCAAATAAAGATTTAATTTCTTGTTTGTTTGTTTTCTTATAGCAAAACCATTTCGGGCTATCTGCTGAGTCCGCCGATAGTAATCGAACCCTTTATGTTAGCGTTGTAAATCCGCAGACTTATCGCTGTACCAGCGGAGTACACTAATTTCTTTCTAAGTTATAGAAGGACGTTCAACCATAATAAGTACACACATACTCCAAGCTACGGAAAGACTTTCGGCCATAACACTTAGAGACATACTGACAATTCATAAGTACACAAGTCTATCAACCTAACCTTGCTTGTTCTAAGTGGCGTCATTGTTAATTTGTTCTTTATACTTTTGGGAGACGAAAATTGTAACTATAAAAAAAAAAAAAAATTGGGTTTAAAAATTCAGAAATCAATTTATTTAATGTTATTTTTCTTACTAGTTACAACGCCCTCAACATCAACATAGTCTAAGCTTCAAAACCCCTTGCCTCCCGGCAGCACAGTGATATGTTTACAAATTTATAATGCTGGAAACCGGATTTCGATACCCGTGAAAAGAGAACGCATATAGCACATTGTGCAGTGTTATGGTTAAGTTCAAACAAACAAATTTTAAATCTCAAAACTCTTTGGCAAACCAACCCTTTGCAACTGAACAGAACCAATTTGTAGATTCAACAACGATGTTTGGGTTTAATATATTGTTTACGTAACAGCCAATCTCTCAACATGTTGGATTCATTAGTTCGGAAATAATCACGTTTGTTATCCTAAGATCAGCAGACACACAGAATAACCTTAGTAAATTGCTCCAAGTTTAATTTGTGGTGATCACCTGTCGTAGAGAATAACAGTTACCACCCAGCTTTGTTACATTAAAACTCGACAGTCGAAATTATAGAGCCCGGCACGGCCAAGCGTGTTAAGGCGTGCCACTCGTACTCCGAGGGTCGAGGGTTCGAATCCCGGTCACACCAAACATGCTCGCCCTTTCAGCCGTGGGGGCGTTATAATGTTACGGTCAATCCCAGTATTCGTTGGTAAAATAGTAGCCCAAGAGTTGGCGGTGGGTGGTGATGACTAGCTCCCTTCCCTCTAGTCTTATACTACTAAATTAGGGACGGCTAGCACAGATAGCTCTCGAGTAGCTTTGTGGGAAAATTCAAAAACAAACAAACAAACAAAATCGAAATTGTACTTCAAATATGTTTCACGAATGGTATTTAAAAGAAAAATAAATAAATATATCATCGTGCAACCAAACCCGGTCTCTGTACTTTAATGACCATATATATATATATATATACTTAATATATACTTCCAGGCTAGAACATCATCGAACTGTCACTTGGACCACATTTTCCTTCATTAATCGTCTCATTACTGGTTCCATACCCGAGTTTTATATTTCCACTCTAATTAATTTGAACATCAGAAAGGTTGGGAGAGATGCTACATTTAATGATGTTTTTTTCTTTTCTGTTTTGTTTTGTAACAATAGAAATAATCGAAGTCAATATCAAAGCTTAATGAATCGCAGACAAAGCGTAATGGTTTTCTTTAACTTTTGTTACACGTAAAGAAACGAGGGTTACTAACTTGTGTTGTGGTCATATAATTAAAAAATACGATATATTCTGCTGGTCTCTAATGTAAAAACAGCGACATCTTTTTTTTTTATAATATTTCATTAAAGTGTGGAAAGACAATTGAAAATGTTTGCTCTTCAAATATTGAACTTTGCGAAAAAAACTTGAATGAAAAATGTTTGAAAGACTAGACAGAAAATATGATGAGCAGAAACTGTCAGAAAACGTAAACAAAACATATAGGAAAGAACGATTCACTATCCAGTGACGCCTGACGTGTACTGGTCAAACAAATTGAGTTTACGTTACTCAACTTGCAATGTGAAAAATTGAGGGTTGTGGTCTTAACTCTCCGTCAGCAAGAATGTTCGACCTTTCAATTATGTATACGTTATAATATGACGGTCACTCCCATTATTCGTTCGTAAAAGGTTATCCCAAGAGTTGCCGGTGGGTGGTTATATTAGTTTTGCACGAAATTCAAACCAATCAAACATTTCCCAGTATTTGGACATGGCATGAAACAGAACTCTTGCGCGTGCGAACAAACTGTTGTACACAGGCATATACTGGCTGCATGACGTAATAAAGAAGGTTTTTTTGCTACCGGGCTGAACTATACAAAAAATAATAATGATGTGGGCTATATTCACGAACTGTATCAACAGTCAGGATGCTAGGTAGACGTTCAGGATGTACGACGTTCACCTGGTTTTGGATAACGTCAAACAAAACATTACGACTCAGTCTCTAATATTTTATTTATATTTTATTCTAAATCACTTCTGCTTGGACTACCATACGCCTAAATTTAGAAAAACTGCTGAAATAATACTGGTTTTGGTGTTTAAGGTAATTACCATATTAATTGAGTAACCTATTTCTGAAACCTATTAAAATAGGTTCAGTTTAAGAATAGTTTAAGCTATATAGTTATCATTATGAGTCAAGTTGTTCTGTAAAATTATCAATTTTTTTCACATTAATTATAAGAAATTAATTAAATGTTCAGTCAGCCTCTAAGATTTAGATTACTCCAAGATCCACACGCTAAACCAGTAAGATACAACAGTATTTGTGAATAAGATTTTAAACCAGTAAGATACAACAGTATTTGTGAATAAGATTTTAAACCAGTAAGATACAACAGTGTTTGTGAATAAGATTTTAAACCAGTAAGATACAACAGTATTTGTGAATAAGATTTTAAACCAGTAAGATACAACAGTATTTGTGAATAAGATTTTAAACCAGTAAGATACAACAGTATTTGTGAATAAGATTTTAAACCAGTAAGATACAACAGTATTTGTGAATAAGATTTTAAACCAGTAAGATACAACAGTATTTGTGAAGATTTTAAACCAGTAAGATACAACAGTATTTGTGAATAAGGTTTTAAACCAGTAAGATACAAAAGTATTTGTGAATAAGATTTTAAACCAGTAAGATACAACAGTATTTGTGAAGATTTTAAACCAGTAAGATACAACAGTATTTGTGAATAAGGTTTTAAACCAGTAAGATACAAAAGTATTTGTGAATAAGATTTTAAACCAGTAAGATACAACAGTATTTGTGAATAAGATTTTAATTTGAAAAATAATCAAACGTTACGAACACTAACATATTGCTTGGTTTTGGTTTGTATTGAATTTCGCGCAAAGCTTCTCGAGGGCTAACTGCGCTAGCCGTCCCTCGTTTAGCAGTGTAAAACTAGAGGGAAAGATAGCCAGTCATCACCAACCACCGCCAACTCTTGGGCTACTATTTTACCAACGAATAGTGGGATTGGTCGTAACATTATAGCGCCACCACGGCTGATAGGGCGAGCATATTTAATGTGACGGGGGTTCGAACCCGCGACCCTCAGATTACGAGTCGAACTCTTTAACCCTCCTGGCCATTCCGGGTCAATAATATAAAGAAAACTAAACATCCATAGCTTAGAATTACACCATATTTAACAACAACAACTATAGGAAACCAAAATGATGTGATATTCATGATGAAACGTTATAAATATATATATTATATATGTTTGAGTGAAATAACATTACAACAGTTCATGACAATAATACATTTCGTAATTTATACACCAAAGGTTGATCAAGGTTTTCAGGACTGAAGTCTACAGATTACTAAAAGAACCTACAAAAGTTTTAATATTCTTATACTTGATTAGACAAATTACAAACATGTCCAAACGACATGCAGTATTTCATGTTTGTTTTTTGTTTTAGCGACTTCTGTGATTGCACCGGGTTGACGAATATAATGTTGAATGTGGTTAGACTGGAGTGACTTGTATAATATTGAATGTGGTTATACTGGTTACTACTATAGACTGACTACTATAATGTTGAATGTGGTTACACTGGTGACTACTATACATTGACTACTATAATGTTGAATGTGGTTACACTGGTGACTACTATACATTGACTACTATAATGTTGAATGTGGTTACACTGGTGACTACTATACACTGACTACTATAATGTTGAATGTAGTTATACTGGTGACTAACATTGACTACTATAATGTTGAATGTGATTACACTGGTGACTACTATACATTGATTACTATAATGTTGAATGTGGTTACACTGGTGACTACTATACACTGACTACTATAATGTTGAATGTGGTTACACTGGTTTCTGTTATACACTGACTACTATAATGTTGAATGTGGTTACACTGGTTTCTGTTATACACTGACTACTATAATGTTGAATGTGGTTACACTGGTTTCTGTTATACACTGACTACTATAATGTTAAATGTGGTTACACTGGTTTCTGTTATACACTGACTACTATAATGTTGAATGTGATTACACTGGTTTCTGTTATACACTGACTTATATAATGTTGAATGTGGTTACACTGGTGACTACTATAGATTGACTATTATAATATGGAATGTGGTTACACTGGTGACTACTATAGATTGACTATTATAATATGGAATGTGGTTACACTGGTGATTACTATAATATTGAATGTGGTTACACTGGTGATTACTATAATATTGAATGTGGTTACACTGGTGATTACTATAATATTGAATGTGGTTACATTGGTGGACTACTATAGACTGACTACTATAATTTTGAATGTGGTTACACTGGTGACTACTATACATTGACTACTATAATATTGAATGTGGTTACACTGGTGACAACTATACACTGACTACTATAATGTTGAATGTGGTTACACTGGTTTCTGTTATACACTGACTACTATAATGTTGAATTTGTTCATACTGGGCTGAATTTTTCACTCGGTGACTGTAGACCAATAACTTATAAATTAGTTGTTGATAACAAGTGATATTCCAACCTGCCTATCATAGACAATTACAGTTAATAAATAATAAATAAAAGTCATTTATAGATAAAAATCATATTTCACCTTAACCATCACAGGTAATTATATTTAAGTAATAAGCTATTTTATTATGTCACGTGGTGCTCCACTCTGAATATCGTAAAGAATTAGATTTATATGAATAATGTTACGATTTTAAAAATATACCTGTGTTTGTGTTTTCTTATAGCAAAGCCAAATCCGGCTATCTGCTGAGCCCACCGAAGGGAATCGAACCTTTAATTTTAGCGTTAAAAATATACCAATTTAAACATTTGCGATGACTTTTGCAAAACTATCATATTATTATATTATTATTATTCCTTTTAATCAAGGTTTGTAATTAAATTAAAAATATATATTATGGATTAAAATACAAAGGAACTGAACGGAGTGTAAATTTCCAAGTGGTCTTCATACTGATCGAGATAATAAGATATTAAGAGAGAAGAAGTAGAATAACAAGTGTAGGCAGATCTGGGAGTGATAATAATACTCCGGGCTATCGTGGATGTGAGGTTTTTACTGCTGTGCCTGTGAATATTTCGTAACTTGCTCGGTATTAACTCGAGATAGGATTTGACGAATAATTCACACGAAAGTATACAGAACTGTGTAAAAGATCCTCTTCGATATTCAGCGCGTGTATGTGTGAAAAACTCTGTTTGCCAAGACGCCTCTATCTCACCCGGACTTTCTCTATCAGCAGTTACACAAAGCCCCAAGGACTCATGTCGTTATTGCGCGCATCAAACTCAATGGATAATTCCTTCTGAGGAGTGACAAATGTCGATCGTTGGAGGGGTCAAAAAGATAAATGAGGGAATCCTCTCAGAGCCCCAGACAGAAGACAATCCATGCACCACTTACTTTAGCAGTCTGATCTGTCTTCCCTTAGAGCTAGACTTTCGATCAATCACTGGTATTTTCTCAAGTAACTGCTTTATTATTTTTATTTCACCTTTCTTATTGGGTTTCAAAACGAAATATATAGTATCAATATAAAACAACAGGATCGGTTTTTTAGCTGTCTAACCACTACACTCCAGTTTTACAGAGAACAGTAATGTGATCTGACGCTACTAAGAAATTATTAGGAAGATAAATAAAAGTAAAAATCGATCTTAAGGGTTGAGAATTAAACAACGTATTTGTATCTTGGACATGTTCTGTTTCCTTAATGAAGAAATTGTTTACCAGAGACAGTATCTCTCGGTTTGCAAGTACCACCGGTTAGCATCAGCTTTCTGTTTATGTATGTACTCACCATACACACGTTGAGTAACATGTACTCTATATGTTGAACAAGATTATACTCGCGTTTCAGGATGTGAATTTTAACCACATTAATTTAGTTTTGTTTGTATGAATTTTGCGCAAAGCTACACGAGAGATATCTGCGCTAGCCTTCTCTAATTTAGCAGTATAAGACTAGAGTGAAGGCATCTAGTCATCACCACCCACCGCCAACTCTTGGGCTACTCTTTTACCAACGAATAGTGGGATTGACTATAACCTACTAATGCCTCCACGGCTGAAATGGCGAGCATGTTTGGTGTGACGGGGATTCGAACTCACGACCCTCAGATTACGAGTCGATCGCCCTAGCTACTTCGTCATGCCTGGTATTAATTTAGACTATGTTTTCTGTTTAGTCGTATTATATGAATACAAGTACTTTTCACATTATAATCAGAGTGCAGGCTAGGATTAATTTACAGATAAGAATATCCATTAATGACTCTGGATGTAACTTAATTATCGATAATAATCATAAACGAAGTGTTCAGAAGTATTAAAGAAAGGTAAAATAGTTTTAAAACAACATGGAGTATCTTAAAGTTTGAAAAAAAAATCACTTATTATTATCGAAGTTTCGTAAAGTACCGGGTATGAGTTAGACCTAACAGATATTTTTCTTAAAGCGGGACGAATCATATGCTATCCTTTACGTGGTTATTTCATTATTGATATTCAAGAACAAAGTATGTTTTCTTAGACATTGGCAATTTCACGCTTTGTGAGACGAGTTGATGATGGATCGAAACGTTTATTGGCTGGGGAAGCAGCACGTGACTTTAAGCTTCTAGACATGGAACATCAACCGACATTATCGTCTCTCTGTTACTTGTCTTTTCCATGAACTAACGATCTTTTCCTCAAAGATTACAGAACGTCGTTCTTAACGGTTTATTAATTTCAGCTTCTTAGTGCGTTATTGCTTAGGGTCCAAACTGATTCTTATGTTTCTCGAATTTGCTGTAAAAGCAAGAGAATCTTTTATTCCCAAAGATACAATTACATTAATAACACTGTATCTGCTGTTCTATGATATAGTTGAAACCTAGAAAGGTAATGGTCTTTTAATGAGTTGGTAATCTTACGCAATCCCTGCAACAATATTTTGTAGAACATTACTCTTTAACATATGTTGAATATTACGCTAGATTAACTTGAACATGTTTGTATTCGTTGAGGCTGAAAGAACCACTTGTATAACAAATTTCCTATAAAAATAATCTTTCAAACTTTATTTGTTTTAGTGATATACCGACCAGGGTATATCCAAACACAACAAAAAGAACCTAAACAGCTGTGGTTACAAGTGTATACCTCTCTTTTAATAATTAACATTAAAAAAATTTATTTGCTCTTAAGCGCAATGTTACACAATGTGCTATCTGTGCTGTGACAGCTACGGGTATCGAAGCCTGGTTTTTAACGTTACAAATCTTCACACTAAGCCACTTTCAAAATGAAACATTGAAATAAGGTCTGAATAAATTATTTAATAGGTTACATGGACTTACGATGTAAACTATACGTGTTTAAGACTGATTTTCATTTTGCTCGAATGCTATTATCAGTTTATTTTATCATTGGACTTATGTGCTTGCTACATTATGTGACGTTTATTAAAGTCCAAGTTCGCATCCGCGTCGCGCTAAACAAGCTCGCCCTCCCAGCTGTGGGGGCGTTATGATGTGACGGTCAATCCCATTATTCGTTGGTAAAAGAGTAGTCCAAGAGTTGGCGGTGGGTGGTGATGACTAGCTGCCTTCCCTCTAGTCTTACACTGCTAAATTAGGGACGGCTAGCACAGATAGCCCTCGAGTAGCTTTGTGCGAAATTCCAAAACAAACAAACAAACAAAATTAAAGTCCAAAGAACCATTACGAAGTTCAAAATTCCTTGTTGAACAATTTGACATTATTTTTCGAAACCATTATATGAACGTATATAAACAAAAGCACTGTAATAAGTTAGAAAAGACATAAATGGGTTCTCTACTAGTTCATACTAGCTTTGTTTACCTATTCTCTTAAGTTTTTTCTGAAGTTTTTGAAACGCTAAAATACACTTCTTAGATATAATTTAAATCTATATGAAAAAGGACTTTTAATTTTATCTTTAAAGGAAAGCTAATGTCATCATATGTTAGTGGTAATCTGAGGGTCGTGGGTTCGAATCCCCATCACACTAAACATGTTCGCTCTTTCAGCCGTGGGGGCGTTATTATGTGACGGTCAATCCCACTATTGGTTGGTAAAAGAGAAGTCCAAGAGTTGGCGATGGTTGGTGACGACTGGCTATATTTCCCTCTAGTCTTACAGTGCTAAATTAGGGACGGCTAGCGCAGATAGCCCTCAAGTAGGTTTGCCCAAAATTAAAAAAAAACACTTCATATCTAGTTTTTAATATACCCATATAATATGCAAAATAGTGTTTAGACATTACATCATTGTGAATAAATACAAATAGAAGTATGTACAAAACTTAGAGAAAATTATTTAAACTTTGAGTGAAACTCGAAGAATTATATAGAACAATTATATAGAACTACCTCCTGATATCGCATAAAAGATAAAGTTCTTTTGGTGGTCAAAAAACACTAATAGAAGTTTTGTATTTCGTAGTTGCCGAAACGGGTTTATACCGTTTAACAGAAAAGGATTCAAATAGGTCTTCAGCGGCTTTTGCTAACTCCGTAATCCTCATGGGATTACGACGGTGATTTGTCAATGTATAGAGTCTATACTATAGACAATCCCACTTTACAGGAATACCGATGAAACTACTTTTCAGCGTTATGTACCTAAATAATATTTTCGGACTTTCAGTACTACTATTGTCATTTATCAAAATAGAAGTGGCCATGCCTGATTATAATTACATTTGTCTATTCACGTAAACAGACGTTTTCCACAGAACCTGATGTTGTTGGACTTTTATTTTTCCAATTAAAACGAAACAAGACATGTCAGAATAAGGGGTAATAATAAAGCTATGTTCGTAACATATACTTTCGTTTGTTTTTTTGTTTTGAATTTTGACTACAGCTACACAAGAGTTAACCGTTCCTAATTTAGCAGTGTAAGACTAGAGGGAAGGCAGCTAGTCATCACCACCCACCCGCCAACTCTTGGACTACTCTTTTACCAACGAATAGTGGGATTAACCGTCACATTATAACGCACTCACGGTTGAAAGGGAGAGCATGTTTAGTGCGACAGGGATTCGAACCCGCGACCCTCACATTACGAGTCGAGTACCTTAACCACCTGGCCTTGTTGTTCGTAAGTCACTCGCAACCTGTAACTTTACCAAGATAAAAGAGATTGAAATTTCTGCTAAGTATGAAAACGAATAAAAATTAAATAAATATTATTTGTAAATTTATCACTCATTATATCGTTTTGCTCTAATTTCAGTTCTTTAAAAATAAGAACCGAAAATATTTATTCTACTCATTTATACTACTTTGATTTCACTGATGTACGCCCTAATAATGTTTTTTTCTCTTAAATTGTAATCATACTTTTAATCTATTATACATCGTTTATCGTGTCATTGTATAGTTCAAAGAAATTATAAGAAAATATAATCATGGGTGATGCTAATCAATATACAGAAACCCTATAAACCAGCCTGTAAACCTGTACCATCAGAAAAATATTCACAGACCCATAACAATAGAATTACTCTGTGAAGTCATGACGCTAGGTATTATCTATAAACAATGTAGTTATCTCACAGGAGAGTTTAACTACAAATGTTAGTATTATGAGTTTGAAAATTTATCACTGGACTATTTAATATTAAAATATACAACACTAAAAGCAGTCTTTAATCATATAACACTATAAGTACTGCTTTTAAAGATATAACACTAGGTCCTTTCAATCTTTGACGTTAAGAAAATATTAAGGCCTTAACTTTAATCCTGTATGATATGATATGTTTGATATATAGAACTGTGTAGCATATTAGTGGTAAATGAAACTTTATGAACGTTGAGGGTGAACAAACTGACTACATATGATATCACTCATGTACAAACAATCAGCTGTGTAATGGAAACAAGTGGCTAACCATGTGGTATTATGTTTTATGTCATGTTTATTTTTCTTTCTTAAACTATAATATATAATATGTGGTTTGACCTTTGTTATTATTTTCTTTTTTCGGAGACTCAGAAGACTAGTAGGAACTTTACTTCCATCTATCTTGCACGTGCCACGACACGTTACATGACCAGGAAACACTTCTTTTACACTGAATGTTATAGAAAATTAGAATGAGATGCTGTGAAGGTTAAATATATTATTTTATTTTATCCATTTACCTCAACACGTGTCATTGTCATTCACTACAAAGAAAACAACAAATTATTTATTGTATTTCAATACACTAATACTGTGTGACTTCAGTTACTAATTAACCGGAAATAGTTTCCAACCAAATTTCGTGACTCATTAAAAGTTTACCTCACACGGAATTAAAACACAAACATAACATGCTGGTAGTTCTGGCTTAGAGGAAACATAAGAGATGTAACAGTAGTACACTAGCATTTCAGCTTTATTATAGATTCATGGATCTTCGACATGACTGATTAAACATAAATGTTTTGTTTATCCATGTTTAATAATTGTTAGAAGTAATCTGACGCAAACACGAGATATGTTTTGGGATGATAACTGATGTAAGGTTCATAGCCATCCTGTTTAATATTTCTCTTTAAAAAAAACAGCTATAAATAATTTAATTAATTTGTTTTTCTGTAACCACAACCTACTTGAGTTAAATAAGCGACACTGAAATAGATAAACTAGACATGTTTTGATCTTGCGAGAGGTACATTAGGAACGTGTATTTTGATACTGGATCTGGAGGAAAAAAACAAGACAAGTCGTGGAACTTACCAGCTTGACGAAACCGTTAACTGTATCAAAATAATTAATTTGTTACCCAAAATACAGTGGAAATCTAACACTTGTTTTGATATGGCTCGAGATTTTTCACGCTTTGCGAAAAAATGTCTTATTCGTCTTCGACTCTTCAGACGCAAAAACTAGTAACACGAACTAATGTGATTCCTTTGTAAGAGTTGACACACACATAAATCATGTGAAAGTCGCAAACATGACGTAACTTTCGGTAAAAACCCTGTGCTTCAGTCTGAGGCAAAAATTCTCCCCTCTCTCTTGCTTTTATTTTATTTTTTGACCCCACATAAAACAGGCTAATTAACTTTAACTAATCTGATATACGAAACTTCAGCTGGAATATACAGTTCAACATTTTTTAATAAATAATACGTAACATTCAAATAATGCAAAAGTAGCACAAAGTCACATATTTTATAGCGGCTTTGGCTTTAACCTTTTGAAAATAGTTTCCACTGAATCACAGATGGGTGACGGTTACACTTAGGTTCATCTTCTGTTAGTCAAAGTTCATTCTATAACATTACGTTCTTCTCGTTAGACCATAGAAACGTGTATTATTCACTAGTTTAATGGAACAATATAACAGAAAAATCAAAGTATTGAAGTGTATTGTTCACTTACGAGGCTTAAAAAGTTATATTTAGGAAATGTTTAGCCTTCTTCTAACTTATGTATAGAAGACAAATTATCTGATCGTATTCTATTGTTATAACTTAGCTTTTACGTTTGAAAAAAGTTCCGGTGTAATTTTCTCAGCTTAGTATATATCGTTCCTTTCCATCTTGTGATGAAAAGCGTCTATTCTAGTTTCCTTCTAGTTTTCTACTTAAGAAATTTTAAAGTAACAAGATGCTTCTAAAAATATATATTTTAAACTTAAAGAAGCTTACTAGGAGTTGCTTCAAATTCTACTGTGTATTTTGCTATATTTAACACTAATAATTATTTATTACTGCCACGAACAACGTTACGTTGTCAAGACATTAGCATGCGTTTTACAGGCTGTCTTAAAGGATATAAACAAAAAATTTCACCATTATTCACAAGGATAAAAAGTAACTAAATGCAGTATCTATATCAACTATCTAGATTTATGTTCCCAAAACGTTTTTTTCGGAAATTAGATACTTGACTCTTTGAAAGTTGATGAGAGTTCTAAATCACAAAGTTAAAATTACACGCAGTTAGATGGTAACACAGAATTTAAACCAACTTAACACGAGAAGGAGGAAATTGGGGAATTTATAGAATAACCTAGATCTGCATTTAAATTAGACTATCATATACCAGGTTTACCGTATGGATGTCATAGAATCGATTTTACTAACACAAAATTCCACTCAAGCTAAATATCTATATGGTATGTGCACAGTCGGATGTTATATTTAATACACGCAAGGTTTATGATTCTAAAACAATGCCAAATGATGCACTCGATTCATTGTTTTACAAATCAGGCATCAGATTATTGGTCATGTGACCAAATCTCCAATGATTGGTCGTCCATCCTCTGCTAATTACGGCTGGCTTACGTAATTTTACTTCTCTCTATCTTTTATAGAAGTTCTATCAGTTACAGAATTTAAAGTTTGCCGAAGTTTTCACGCCATACATCGCTAGACTCGTGTGGGGACTTATCGGAAAAAACCACAGAACGTTTCAGTAAATTAGCTTCAATTAGTTTCAAAATATTGACAGCAGAATGTGATGTCGCTTCCCACTCCCAAACACCCGAATACGGCAGGCCATTATCAATAATACAGGCAGAAGGCTGGTATTTGTCGATCCAGAATGACCATAGCCGCAAGGTACCTACACCAAGACCAAATCAGATGTTCGCAGCTGCTACGCACATACTAGTTTGCAGGCAGTTAGAAGCAGACTTCACAAGGTTATTCTATATGCCAGGTGTACAACAAAGTACCTTATTCTTACTACAACATGCAAAATAATGCTGTATTATTGCTCTTTTCTTTCTGTCAAAGGATTTCTAGGTCATCATATAAACACATAACACCCGTTTATAAAGAATCCAGAATTAAACACCTTTATTCCTATAAGAGCATGATCCACACCAAAATGCTGAAAATATTGCGTGGACAAAAGTAAACGCAGGTTAACGTGCCAGCGTTAGTACCCCATGAAATGTTACTTTTATTGTCACATAATATATATAGATAGATAGATATGTCACCTGCAACATTTTTTTTTATTTGAATGATCACAGTACAATTGTATTTGTATCTCGTATTCACTGCAAAGCTGTAAGAATACTTGACGCAGTCCCTAGCTTTGAACAACTGACTAACGAGAAGACAGTCAGCCAGTACCACAGTACTACCTGACATCCATGCTGTTGGACTTACTGTCACTCTTATAACGCATCCTCCAGATAAAGTGCGGCTAATATTTTGTGACAGTCCATGGATTTGAATCCAGCTTTTCAGCTTCGAACTCCTAAGATCTAAAAAAATTGGGGGGTATGGGGTGGAAATCCAGGTCCCTAACATTTAAAAAAGAGTCTGTTTAATATACTTTATTTATTTATTTAATACCTTACCCAGATGTATTTCAATCATCAACTTCTGTTGTAGCTTTGGTATCTTTAGCATTTTCTTTAGAAAACCACTATCTTATTAGTTCAGTTATATTGGCCCGGCATGGCCAAGTGTGTTAAGGCGTTCGACTCGTAATCCAAGCGTCGCGGGTTCGAATCCCGGTCGCACCAAACATGCTCGCCCTTTCAGCCGAGGGGGCTTTATAATGTGACGGTCAATCCCACTATTCGTTGGTAAAAGAGTAGCCCAAGAGTTGGCGGTGGGTTGTGATGACTAGCTGCCTTCCTTCTAGTCTTACACTGCTAAATTAGGGACGGCTAGCGCAGATAGCCCTCGAGTAGCTTTACGCGAAATTAAAAAATACATACAAACAGTTCAGTTATTTATTTGTAATTTTCATTAGACAAATCAGGGTCGTATTTCATGTTATTATTATTTTTGTTTCATTAATTGATTCTTTGGAATTAAACACAAAATTACACAGTAAACTGCTCTGCGTACCACGGATATCAAAACCCAATTTCTAACAGTGTGATTCTACAGACATGATCCGCTGCCCCTGAGGTGCGAGTATTATGTTTTGTCACTGTCATTACAATCTTATAAGGATAATTTATAACCCGGCACGATCACCTTTTACAGGGGAAGGTTTCCTGACATAACAATCTTCAGTAATTGTATAAAACCTTCAGCTATCTTCTACTGTGTTGATCTAAATTAAGGTTCTAACAATAGAAATCATTTTAATATGAAATTACTGGCAATAACTTTTGTTACACAAATTTTTTATATAAAGCGACGAATAGACAGTGGCCGAAGTTTCATACCATATTTTTAAAGAAATTAGTTGAAGTAATGGTTCAGGTGGTTACATAAAAATTCATTCTCTATGTATAAACATAATAACCATTATTCACACTGCATAATCTTATTTTTATTCTTAACATTTAACACAACATCTTACTTTTATTCTAAACATTTAACACAACATCTTACTTTTATTCTAAACATTTAACACAACATCTTACTTTTATTCTAAACATTCAACACAACATCTTACTTTTATTCTAAACATTTAACACAACATCTTACTTTTATTCTAAACATTCAACACAACATCTTACTTTTGTTCTCAACATTTAACACAACATCTTACTTTTGTTCTAAACATTTAACACAACATCTTACTTTCGTTCTAAACATTCAACACAACATCTTACTTTTATTCTAAACATTTAACACAACATCTTACTTTTGTTCTAAACATTCAACACGACATAATCCTTTATTCTAAACATTCAACACGTCATCTTACTTTTATTTTAAACATTCAACACAACATCTTACTTTTATTCTAAACATTTAACACAACATCTTACTTTTATTCTAAACATTCAACACAACATCTTACTTTTATTCTAAACATTTAACACAACATCTTACTTTTATTCTAAACATTCAACACAACATCTTACTTTTGTTCTAAACATTTAACACAACATCTTACTTTTGTTCTAAACATTTAACACGTCATCTTACTTTTGTTCTAAACATTCAACACAACATCTTACTTTTATTCTAAACATTTAACACAACATCTTACTTTTGTTCTAAACATTCAACACGACATAATCCTTTATTCTAAACATTCAACACGTCATCTTACTTTTATTCTAAACATTCAACACAACATAATCCTTAATTCTAAACATTCAACACGACATAATCCTTTATTCTAAACATTCAACACAACATCTTACTTTTGTTCTAAACATTTAACACAACATCTTACTTTTGTTCTAAACATTCAACACAACATCGTACTTTTATTCTAAACATTTAACACAACATCTTACTTTTGTTCTAAACATTCAACACGTCATCTTACTTTTATTCTAAACATTCAACACAACATCTTACTTTTATTCTAAACATTCAACACAACATCTTACTTTTATTCTAAACATTTAACACAACATAATCCTTTATTCTAAACATTCAACACGACATAATTCTTTATTCTAAACATTAAACACGACATAATCCTTTATTCTAAACATTCAACACGTCATCTTATTTTTATTCTAAACATTTAACACAGCATCTTACTTTTGTTCTAAACATTCAACACAACATCTTACTTTTGTTCTAAACATTCAACACAACATCTTACTTTTATTCTAAACATTCATCACAACATCTTACTTTTGTTCTAAACATTTAACACAACATCTTACTTTTGTTCTAAACATTTAACACAACATCTTACTTTCGTTCTAAACATTCAACACAACATCTTACTTTTATTCTAAACATTTAACACAACATCTTACTTTTGTTCTAAACATTCAACACGACATAATCCTTTATTCTAAACATTCAACACGTCATCTTACTTTTATTTTAAACATTCAGCACAACATCTTACTTTTATTCTAAACATTTAACACAACATCTTACTTTTATTCTAAACATTCAACACAACATCTTACTTTTATTCTAAACATTTAACACAACATCTTACTTTTATTCTAAACATTCAACACAACATCTTAATTTTGTTCTAAACATTTAACACAACATCTTACTTTTGTTCTAAACATTTAACACGTCATCTTACTTTTGTTCTAAACATTCAACACAACATCTTACTTTTATTCTAAACATTTAACACAACATCTTACTTTTGTTCTAAACATTCAACACGACATAATCCTTTATTCTAAACATTCAACACGTCATCTTACTTTTATTCTAAACATTCAACACAACATAATCCTTTATTCTAAACATTCAACACGACATAATTCTTTATTCTAAACATTCAACACGACATAATCCTTTATTCTAAACATTCAACACAACATCTTACTTTTGTTCTAAACATTTAACACAACATCTTACTTTTGTTCTAAACATTTAACACAACATCTTACTTTTGTTCTAAACATTCAACACAACATCTTACTTTTATTCTAAACATTTAACACAACATCTTACTTTTGTTCTAAACATTCAACACGTCATCTTACTTTTATTCTAAACATTCAACACAACATCTTACTTTTATTCTAAACATTCAACACAACATCTTACTTTTATTCTAAACATTTAACACAACATAATCCTTTATTCTAAACATTCAACACGACATAATTCTTTATTCTAAACATTAAACACCACATAATCCTTTATTCTAAACATTCAACACGTCATCTTATTTTTATTCTAAACATTTAACACAGCATCTTACTTTTGTTCTAAACATTCAACACAACATCTTACTTTTGTTCTAAACATTCAACACAACATCTTACTTTTATTCTAAACATTCAACACGACATAATCCTTTATTCTAAACATTCAACACGACATAATTCTTTATTCTAAACATTCAACACGACATAATCCTTTATTCTAAACATTCAACACGTCATCTTACTTTTATTCTAAACATTTAACACAACATCTTACTTTTGTTCTAAACATTCAACACAACATCTTACTTTTGTTCTCGACATTCAACACAACATCTTACTATTATTCTAAACATTCAACACGACATCTTACTTATATTCTAAACATTTAACACAACATCTTACTTTTATTCTAAACATTCAACACAACATCTTACTTTTATTCTAAACATTTAACACAACATCTTACTTTTATTCTAAACATTCAACACAACATCTTACTTTTATTCTAAACATTTAACACAACATCTTTCTTTTGTTCTAAACATTTAACACAACATCTTACTTTTGTTCTAAACATTCAACACAACATCTTACTTTTATTCTAAACATTTAACACAACATCTTACTTTTGTTCTAAACATTCAACACGACATAATCCTTTATTCTAAACATTCAACACGTCATCTTACTTTTATTCTAAACATTCATCACAACATCTTACTTTTATTGTAAACATTCAACACAACATCTTACTTTTGTTCTAAACATTCAACACAACATCTTACTTTTATTCTAAACATTCAACACAACATCTTACTTTTATTCTAAACATTCAACACGACATCTTATTTTTATTCTAAACATTCAACACGACATCTTACTTATATTCTAAACATTTAACACGACATAATCCTTTATTCTAAACATTCAACACGTCATCTTACTTTTATTCTAAACATTCAACACGACATCTTACTTTTATTCTAAACATTCAACACGACATCTTACTTTTATTCTAAACATTCAACACGACATAATCCTTTATTCTAAACATTCAACACGTCATCTTACTTTTATTCTAAACATTCAACACAACATCTTACTTTTATTCTAAACATTCAACACGACATCTTATTTTTATTCTAAACATTCAACACGACATCTTACTTTTATTCTAAACATTCAACACGACATCTTACTTTTATTCTAAACATTCAACACGACATCTTCCTTTATTCTAAACATTCAACACGTCATCTTACTTTTATTCTAAACATTTAACACAACATCTTACTTTTATTCTAAACATTCAACACGTCATCTTACTTTTATTCTAAACATGCAACACGACATCTTACTTTTATTCTAAACATTCAACACGACATTTTACTTTTATTCTAAACATTCAACACGTCATCTTACTTTTATTCTAAACATTCAACACAACATCTTACTTTTATTCTAAACATGCAACACGACATCTTATTTTTATTCTAAACATTCAACACGACATCTTACTTTTATTCTAAACATTCAACACGACATCTTACTTTTATTCTAAACATTCAACACGACATAATCCTTTATTCTAAACATTCAACACGTCATCTTACTTTTATTCTAAACATTCAACACAACATCTTACTTTTATTCTAAACATTCAACACGACATCTTATTTTTATTCTAAACATTCAACACGACATCTTACTTTTATTCTAAACATTCAACACGACATCTTACTTTTATTCTAAACATTCAACACGACATCTTCCTTTATTCTAAACATTCAACACGTCATCTTACTTTTATTCTAAACATTTAACACAACATCTTTTTTTTATTCTAAACATTCAACACGTCATCTTACTTTTATTCTAAACATGCAACACGACATCTTATTTTTATTCTAAACATTCAACACGACATCTTACTTTTATTCTAAACATTCAACACGACATCTTACTTTTATTCTAAACATTCAACACGACATAATCCTTTATTCTAAACATTCAACACGTCATCTTACTTTTATTCTAAACATTCAACACAACATCTTACTTTTATTCTAAACATGCAACACGACATCTTATTTTTATTCTAAACATTCAACACGACATCTTCCTTTTTTTAAACATTCACGATGTCATTTTCCTTTTTGTTCATTTTTAATTCGCAATAGTATAATTCACAAAACATAAGTTAATGAGAGACCATAAGAATAAAACTCTAAAACAAGTTATCATATTTCCATCAGCAATTCGTTTGTTTATTTTCAGATTAAACGTCTCTGTATTCAAGGTTTATATTGCTAAATTTATGTTACCATATAACTTCCCAACTCACGGGTTATCGCTGTAAAATTATGTCAGGTATTTGCTCAAGTCTAAACACATCATTATCAACACGAAATGAATAAAATATAAGTAACTCATTGTCATTATTTCAATATATTATTTTTAGTCAGGCTCAAACAAGAAACACAGAGTCAAGAAACGTGCTAATGTAAGTCCATTGTTACTTCATAAAACGAGGTCATACTTATTGTGTTTTGGTCAATATCTCTTTACATGTGAGCACGTTTACACAATATGATGCCAACTGAAAGTAAAAGAAGAAAACAGGCCTTTAATTCAATAGATACAATAGTTTTATTTACTGAATTCATAAAGAATGCAAGCTTGTTACACAATAATATTTAAGTTGTAACCCTCAAACTTCAGACCTATATTTATACGCCTTTTAATATTAGCGGTTCTATTTTGTTATGACGATGTCACATTCATTTTAAATATCTGTTTTATTTCTTCATTTACCCTAAGTACCTGAGTGATTTATTATCTCTTTTATTGTTTCAATGAATTGTTTAATATAAATTAATATACATTGTTACGTGAAAACAATTTAAAACAATATGTTTGGTATCAGTTCATACACGTATAGAACCAATGAATAACTCAAAAGAAATACTGTATTATAACTAGATATGTTAATTTTACTATATAAGTGTGAGAACAGAAATTGACATCTTTATGTTTCGTTACATATCATAATAACACCCTGTATAATAGCGCATTTAGAGAACGCTATAGTGCTGCTGTGGGTAAGACTAGGGGTGTCAACGGGAGTCACTTTCAACATTGTTTATAATTGTCATTCATATTTACCTCTTGTATTTTATATTAAAAACATGAATGACAATTATAAACAATGTTGAAAGTGACCCCCGTTGGCATCAATACAGGCCTGGATCCTTTTTATTTTGTTTCTAAACACCGCTATCAGTTGCTGACTTGAAATAGACTGAATGAATGCTGTTATCGCTGCTTTCAAAACTGCACAGCGACTTCCTGAACATCCTGTATTTGATAGAAGTTGAAAGTCTCAACGCAATGTTGTTCTGTGTCGAAACTCTGAGACAGCTTCTATTGATTAACCTATCAAGTGTGGTGTTAGCCATTCAGATGCTGTTCGACAAATACTTTCACACTCCACGTGCCACAGACTCGTCCGAACCTTCAGAGGCTAATCACAGTTGGCACAGAAATAACATGAATTAGTGTTTCGTAATTGCACGTCTTATCCTTGTAAACAAAACTTCCTATTTCCAGAGCAAATATCGAAAAGTAAACTTAGATCATACATAGATCTAGTTTTACGTGGTGTCTAACCATCTAAAAATAAATGTTCATCACATATATTTACGTTTCTTCTTAGTATCTGAATTTCATTGATATTTTCTCTAAGCAACCTATGGCGACCTTACTTCAGTCACGTACATTTTGAATAGAAAAGTATATGACCAAATAAATAATGTGTTCTACTTCAAGAAGAAAGTATATAAATACATTCGTTAAGGGTTGATATAATAGTTTTTGCAGTAAATATCTTCTTATGCTCAGTTCACCAATTCTTCATCAAATTCGCTTTATTTTACAGCTTTCACTTTACTTATAAAGATAGGTCAACAAGATAGACGTATTGTTTGTTTTTTGAATTTCGCGCAAATCTGCACGAGCACTATCTGCGCTAGCCTTCCCTAATTTAGTTGTATAAGACTAGAGGGAAGGAAGGCAGCTAGTCATCACCTCCCACTCTTGGGCTACATTTTTACCAAAGAAATAGTGGAATTGACTGTCGCATTACAATGTCCCCACGGCTGAAATGGCGAACATATTTGGTACGACGGAAATTCGAACCCGCGACCCTCAGATGTCGAGTCAAGCGCCTTAACCACCTGGCCACGCTGGGCGATAGAAAAGTGTTGTATACTGACAGGTGATACTCTTTATCAAAGAGTCACGATATATCATCTTCAATCACTGATACGACAAAAGTTTACTAAATGTCAGTTAGTGCGTAAACCAAGTTGCAAAATATATGAAGCAATGTGTCTGATATATACAAAGGCTGAACCTACTAGTCAATACAAATTTACAAATAAAGTAAGCTAATTACAAAGATCAAACCAAAAACTAACACAATAATGAACATAGCTCTATTATTCTTATGTTCTTACTTGTTAATAGTAGAATGTTCTGGTTGTTCAGTTAATTACCTTCGTAAAAACGTTCTTAGGACATCTGTTCTACTCCTGTTGTTCTGAATGGAATAATACAAAAAAATCCAGTTTTAAAAATAAATAAACAATTCATATTATATATTCTTACGAGATAGCTTAAACTTAACAATAGTTAACAGACGAGGGCGCTGCTGCAGATTTACATACCCAGTTACCACGGAAACGGTTTCCCATTTTGCAGTCACTCGTTGTACAAGACAGAAGAACATCTGATAAAGTACATGACATGTCGTATTGTTGTGTTATAGTTTGTGTATTAACAGTGATAACAGTAATTCTGTTGTGTCAAGGTAAGTTCCTGTTAATAAATAAATCTTAAAAATACCCAGTTTGAAATCCTTAAGATTTGTTTTCTGTTCTCAGCGTTCTGTATAATGCAATGTATGTATATATATATATATATATATATATAAATATATACGCAAATTAGGTATTTTAAATTAATACGTAAATATAAATGAAAGTTTAGTTGTTTTATGTAATTACAAACATTGGTGTAATTGTTTATCATTTTTATAAGTATGAAACATAATTCTTGATAGAAACGATTATATATCTGTTGTTGTTTTGAATTAAGCACAAAGCGACACAATGGGCTATCTGTGCTCTGCCTACCACGGGTATCGAAACCCGGATTGTAGCGTTGTAAGTCCGCAGACATACCGCTGAGCCACTGGGGGGGGTCGTTATGTATCTGTAACACGGTATTACTGTCAACATGTCTACCAAATGTGTCCAGTAATTTCAAATGCCTTATTGCGGTTATTAACGCTTCTAAATATTGAATATATTTTTGAAACAAGGGCATTACTATACATTTCAAGAATGATTTGGCCCAACGATAGCACAGCAACAAACTACCTGGGTCCAATATGACCAAGTGGTTAGTGCGCTTAACTCGTAATCCTAGGGTCACAGGTTCGAATCCCCGTCACATCAAACACGCTCGCCTTTTCAGCCGGGGGGCGCTATAATGTCACAGTAAATCCCACTATTCGGTGTTAAGAAATATCTTAAGATTTGGCGGTGGGTGGTGATGACTAGCTGCCTTCCCTTTAGTCTTACACTGCTAAATTAGGGACGGCTAGCGCAGATAGCCCTCCAGTAGCTTTGCGCGAAATTAAAAAAAAATCGAACCATTTGCAATGATAAGAGCAGTTTATTTATAATTCTCTTGAGACTGTTGCTACGTATCATATAGTAGAATCGGGCGTAATTTTAAAAATTCAACTCATGGAAACAAACGCGTCTTTATTAAGTCTAAACCCGTTGAATTAATCATGTGGATTTTCTAAGTTCACTGAACATCTATACTTGTTTGAAAATCTGGGAATAAAGTTAGATATAATTGTTACAAAAAGTGTTAACATTTCAAAATGGAGGCTGTAATATGTTATTAGTTTGGTACTAAATTGTTAGTTCTGGTTCAGGATGCTAAATAAATATGATTTCGTTGAAATTCTTTACAAAAACGTTAAAATTCTATTTTTATAAAACAAATGAACAGAACATTCTTTTCCAAACCGTTAAAACCATGTTTCTTTTCTAATATTTTAATAACATTTTTAATGGGCACCGTTGTGTCTAGATTTATGTGTGGAAATCTAATTCAAATTTTAGGCACATTTTCACTTCCCGGAACAGAATAGTAATTAATTCATTAAACACGTTTTGTTTTTCTTTATGGTTATTTTAAAGTAAAACTCGGCTTGTCTGGTTTGTTTTGTTTTTTTTCATGAAATTATTTTCAGGCATGAATTTTTCCACGACCTAAGCTCTTTTGATACGACAATAAAGGCCTGGCATGGCCAAGCGCGTTAAAGCGTTCGACTCGTAATCCGAGGGTCGTGGTTCGAATCCCGGTCGCACCAAACATGCTCGCCCTTTCATCCGTGGGGGCGTTATAATGTTACGGGTAATCCCACTATTCGTTGGTAAAAGAATAGCCCAAGAGTTGGCGGTGAGTGGTGATGACTAACTGCCTTCCCTCTAGTCTTACACTGTTAAATTAGGGACGGCTAGCGCAAATAGCCCTCGAGTAGCTTTGCGCGAAATTCAAAACAAACAAACAAATACGACAATAAAGTCCCTCACCAAACTGTAGAAACCCCTGATGGCTCGATAGAAAACTTTAGTGCATATAACGCTACAAATCGGGTTTCCGTATTCGCTATGAGCAGAACACAGATAGGCCACTATGTAGCTTTATATTAATCAACAACTAAACAAATTATGATTGAAACAGAAAACTACAAAGCAGTTTTTGTCATATATTTTTAACTTAAAAACTGTTATTAATATCATGAATATATACACCTATAAGACACGATGTAAGCTGCTGTTGTTTTGAATTAAGCACAAAGCTACACAATGGGCTATCTGTGCTCTGCCCACCACGGGTATCAAAACCTGGTTTTGAGCGTTGTAAGTCCACAGATATACCGCTGAGCAACTGGGGGGCCGATATCAGCTGAATAAAGTTCTAAATACCAAAACATTTAAACTCGAGAAGATTTGTTTGTTTTTCTTATAGCAAAGCAACACCGGCTATTTGCTCAGCCCACGGAGGGGGAATCGAACCCCTCATTTTAGCGTTATAAATCCGGAGACATACCGCTGTACTAGCGTGGGACAACTCAAGACGCAAAAAAAAAAAAAAAAAAGTAGACAGTTTATATGTGGTGGTTTTTGAGTTTATGATCAGTCTACAAATAAAGAAACAGAACAAAATGCATTTTTAATGTTAAAAGGTAAATATTCAGAAATACTAGTATAACTGTATTAAATAGGTAAAACCGAGGGTTAACTTGGGTTGGTAAACTTTAATGACTGAAAAGCAAATTCATACTTATTAAAAACTTTATATATAAAACGGTGTATCAAATAGTTTATTACTTTATAAACACCTGTTAATGTGCTGTTTATATATAAACACATTTTTATCATGTGACTACACTTTTACAGAATGTCCATCAGTACTTTATTTTTATATATTTCTCTTTTCTAATTTGGTTTCTTCAAAGTTAAACGAATTATTTAATGATATAAATACACTTCTATAAAATGTTCATTATTATTATATCTATAATAATAGATTTAATCTAATTTTATAATTACGTGTTTATATTAGTCCATCAATACGTTACCTGTACAGATATTTTTACATTCAATGACTGCTATTATTTGAACGTTCCATTTCGTTGTGTAATTATAATTTTATTACAACGTTCGTCATTAGTTTGTCTGTGTAAGTTACTCATTCGAACATACGTTCTTTTTTCTTTTACTTTTTACAATAAGGTTTGTCAAACGCCTGTGTCAGAATTTCTTTATTTTAAACGTACTGTCCCCCAGTGGAATAGCGGGTATGTCTGTGAACTCATACCACTAGAAACCGGGTTTCGAGTATGTGTTTTCTTACAGCAAAGCCATATCTGGCTATCTGCTGAGTCCATCGAGAGGAATCGAACCCCTGATTTTAGCATTGTAAATCCACAGACTTACTGCGGTACCAGCGGGAGACCCGGGTTTCGATACCCATGGGGGCATAGCTCGTTTTGTAGCTTTGTGCTTAATTCCAATCAATTAAACATATTATTTAAACAAATACTTCTTGCCCATTCATTTTCTATTTTTCAAACCTCAAACAGAAATATCAGGTTACATTTAGTAAAGAAAGTGGCCCGGCATGGCCAGGTGGGTTATGGCATTCCACTCGTAATCCGAGAGTCTTGGGTTCGAATCCCCATCTCACAAAACATGATCACCCTTTCAGCCCACTATTCGTTGGTAAAAGAGTAGCCCAAGAGTTGGCGGTGGGTGGTCATGACTAGCTGCCTTCCCTCTAGTCTTATACTGCTAAATTAGGGACGGTTAGCGCAGATAGCCTTCGCGTAGCTATGCACGAAATTAAAAAAAAAGTAAAGAAAATCTAATAAAACTAAAAACTTTGTCTTGTTTATTGAAGAATAACTCTAACATTGGTTGTTTTATAATTAATTGCATAGAAGTAATTAGCTAGAAATTTATATAGTTCGTCCGTGTATTATTTTTGTATACAAGAGTTATTTGGAGTTAGCTAATTTTTTATCAGTTTCAATGTTTGGTCATTGAAGATTTTTATGGCAGAACACGAGATACAACTTAATCTTAAACCAAACTAAGTATTGTTGTAAACTGAGAAAGAAGGGAGGGTGCGCTATTGTGGAGCCAGAAAAATATGAAAACGATAAAAAAATGTTTAGGTATGTTAACATGTTGTCTTTATATGAAAAGATATGATTGGTGGATAATAAAATTCAGGAATATTTTAAACTTCGTAATAACCATAAAGATCAGCTGAAAAAGTGAGGGATCGTATATTTAGTGAACTTATGAACTTTAATAATAAGAACAGACAGCACAGCCTTATGCACTTGCGACCTGAAATGCTTGGTATTTTTCAATTACAAGTTCTACTTATCTTTACTCAGAAAAAAATTAAATTAAAAAGGTTCTACGCGAGGGGTCTCCCATGTATTTGTGTCACATGATCTAATGAAGTTCACCAGACTGCATGGATACGATCCGTTCCATGCCAAACTAGCTTACTATTACTTCCTTTGATACGTGTATCGAAAACGTGACGAGCACTTGGGAACTCTTTATATGGAGTTAATGAAGGCTATTTAGTGTCTACATAGTGGAAAGTTTCATTTTCTATTTTGTTTATTGTCTTTAAAAGACCCCTTTGTGCAATCCAAACTTAATCTTTGATTGAATAAATAACACAAACCATATACTTTAACAATACGAGAAATAGGTCTGTCAGTGAAAGACCATGCAATGGTAACATAATAAATGAATTCCCTAGTAGAGAAACGGATATCTTTATAGTTTGATTTAACGGGCTGAGAAACATAAAGTATCAGTTATGCGCCTTTAAAAGGTAATTAAAATATGAGTAGAAATATTACTTAGCATCTAACCCTTATTGGATAATTACAAATTGATAGGAGGAAATTGGACTTTACAACCTTTATGAAATAAGAGGAAGAAAACTGTGGTTTATAATAAGATTCATTAATAATAGAACATGAAGCCCATTGACATAAAATTATCTCAGTTGTAGTTTTAAAAAAACGTGATTGAATACTGCATTACTTTTAAAGGGCCATAAATATCAATTCTACTCTCCGAAGATAGTCTACATTTCACACGTTACCATGCGACAATTGAAAAACACCTGAAAAAATTGAAATTTATTTATTTTACAATTGTTTTATATAACTTAGAGAGTGACAGATTTGCAATCATGTATATGTTTTAATATTGATGTATGTTCATGTGAAGTTTGTATTTAGACATTGATGTATCGTCTGTATTGTTGTTAAAGTTGTATTTTCTGGGATCTCGTCTAACGCTTATAAAAGGTAACTAACGCAAGAGGCAGTATATATTGTTGG
This sequence comes from Tachypleus tridentatus, assembly GCF_004210375.1. Taxonomy (NCBI): domain Eukaryota; kingdom Metazoa; phylum Arthropoda; class Merostomata; order Xiphosura; family Limulidae; genus Tachypleus; species Tachypleus tridentatus. The sequence goes on along the minus strand of NC_134835.1, from coordinate 11,715,010 downwards.
TTTGCTACATTTAGTATACTATAAGCCTTGAAATAAACATTGTTCATTCAGAACTTCATATATTCGACCAGGAACATTTACAGATTTCGAACATTACGAACCATTTAACTTCACAAGGTTTACGAAGGAAAGTAATATTTTTTTATCATAATATTACATAACTTCATCGATGGAAAACTGAGCGTGTGATCAGCGAAGAAAAAACAGTAAAAGGTAGATAGCTTCATGTTAAGCGAATTATATCTATATCACTGGTCTTGAACCCTCTGTAAGACATTATAGAAGTTCCAGACCACAAAGAAAACTCGATATTTTTAATAAGTTTGTAAAACTTTTGTATATAAATCATTGTTTGTAATAATCATTATTGTAACTTGTGTTATTGTTTCTGTATTAATGTATATTTGTATCAAAAAACAAAACTGTGTGTGTCAGTCTTGCTGGCAAATATCAAAAATTGGATACATATCGACATATATTTAAATTCTAAATGTAAATTATCATTAACTTACTTTCAGGCCATTCAAAATTATTACGCTGCATAATAAAATGAGAGCTCGTATTCGACCTATGAATCAGAGACAAAATTCATACTAAAGTAGCACTTAACTAATAATTCAGTTTATATTCATCTCTTTCAACAAAATTATTTCATGCCTGACTATCGAGTTTTTGTTTTTTTCCTCATCAAGAGAATATTCGACATATCTTAAGCAGATATCGATATGTGGGCCTAGTCTGGCCAGGTGGTCAGTGCGCTCGACTCGTAATGTGAGGGTCGCGGGTCCGAATCCCCGCCAGACCAAACATGCTCACTCTTTTGGCCGTTGGGCCATTACAATATAATGATCATTCCCACTGTTTGTTGGTAACAGAGTAACCCAAGAGTTGGTGGTGGGTAGAGTTGACAAGCTGCCTACTCTCTGGTCTTTCACTGCCAACTTAGGGACAACTAGCGTACGTAGTCCAAGAGTAACTTTGCGTCAAGTTCAAAACAAACAAATTATTTTGCTGTTTGCAATGATTTTAGAATTTCCAACCTGACTGACACGTTGTACACTAGTGAGCTGAACGATAAGAACAGAGACCTATTTGTCTCAGGAACAGTCATCATCACTTCATTCGAACATCTTATCAGAGATTGGGCTGCTAGTTAACCGTACCCGCCACTGCAAGAGCATGTCCGAATCTTTGAACCAAATAACGTGGCGTTTGACTCGTAATCCGAGGGTCGCGGGATTGAATTCCAGTCGCGCCAAACATGCCCGCCCTTTCAGCCTTGGGGGTGTTATAATGTGACAGTCAATCCCACTATTCGTTGGTAAAATAGTAGCCCAAGAGTCGGCAGTGGGTGTTGATAACTAGCTGTCTTTCCTCTAGTCTTACACTGCTAAATTAGGGACGGCAAGCGCAGATAGCCCTCGAGTAGCTTTGCGCGAAATTCAAAACAAACAAACAAACAAACAAACCAAATAACGCCATTAAATTCCGAACGCTGTACCCTTTGATACACAACCCGACACATTAATTACTAGCCCTTTACTATTGCTGTTCACATTTTGATGTCGATAGTTTCTAATTATTACAGTTAATGCGACTATATATTGTTAAAACCTGCTAACATGTATGAGCAAAAAATGTAGGACACAAAGCTGGAGATACGTACAAAATGGGCTGCCTGTGCTCTGTCCACCGCGGGTATCGAAACCCAATTTCTAACATTATCTCTACACTTATTACTCTATCTTTTTATGACCCTTAGTTGCAGGTTTTTGAAATTCCCAATTTTATATTTATCTTGTTTGCTGGCTTTTTATATTCAATTATAGATAGAAAATGACTTGGTATGCTAGCTAACTTCATACATTGTAACTATAAAAACCTTACCTTGTTAATACTGTTCATAATGATTTACTATAGCAACGACCAGTTGATCGCATGACTTTGAGGTGTAAAATATTAGGTCTTATCTGGGGATTATCTTGGAAATTTATTGGAGAATATAGTTTCTGTGTATAATACAACCGCCACTAAACACGTTCAGTGAAAAGAAAATCAACAAAAACGGTATTTTCAAATGTAAAATGCATGTATAAAACTTTGCTTAAATAAACAATCGTGTCTTTTAAAGTAATTATTCTACAAATGTGTGTGATAAAATTTAATAGGCACCGACTCTAGACTGTACAAAGCATTGATAATGTACATAAAGTTGTTTAATGCTCATTTATGATTGGCTGGTAATCCCTGTTTTACTCTTTACTTAAGTTTTTAAGAACCACCAGACGTTTGTAGTAAAGCTGCCATTAAGGGGCAATAACATTGTTTAGATTATAATTGCGATGTTTTTTTATCTTATGTAAAATATAAAAGAAACAAAGGGACTTTTCAATACAACTACGACCTTCACAGTACATTAATTATTATTTAACGACAGGTTTTGGTGCAATATACCAAGCTGTTTTTGTTGTAATCAGACAAGATAATAATAACAATTACGAAAGGCCCATTTCGAATGGATTCTCTTTTCATTGTAAGTTTAATATGCGCACTTTCATGTGCATTTGTATTTGTATACAGCCTCATAAATCAATAGTAAAGGTTCCAAAGTATAGTTTGAAAGCAATCTTTATTGTTTTAGGTGATTTTGACCCGAACGTTTTATTATGCGATCTCTATTATGAACCACTATCGTTACACATGACAGTATATGCTTCCTTAAGTGTAACGTAAACAATGACTTTTTACGGTCCATGCAAAATACGTAAAATATGTTAGATTCGACATGAGCTTATGTGGTATTTGTATCCCTTAGAAACTCTGTATTACTTCTCAACAAAAAACTTAAAACACCGATTTCACGAAATAATCATCGACTTAGAAGAACAAATATAACCATGAAATAAGTAAAACTAATAACTCTCGTGCAAAACCGAATTATGGTCTTACTATCTTCTCGTTCTGAATTACAGATATCTTTAAAGGACAACTGAAACTTAGAGTAATCCACAAGTATTTCAACATTTCTACAATTACGAAGTATTTATTCGCTATTTGTTATGCAAAGTAATATAAGAGAAATATTACATTAAGAGCTTGGAGCCGTTTCGCTTAACTAGGATTCGCCATCTATAGAGCAAAAATAACTCGTAAAATAAAAGAAGTTAACGTTTTCTTGCATCACATATCATGCTAACTACAATTTGACTCATCCGTTTGAAACAAGGTTGGACAATACAGTTCTTTGTTTCTCTAGTAAAGCCAGTGAAACCGCTGACTAGCTCACGTGGTTCCATGCACATATTTTTCGGCAGAGTTCTTTATCTGTTTCTAGAAGCTTGCAATATTTGCTGTATTGTTTTTTTTATGGATACATTGCGTGACTTAGCTTAGAATTTATCTATTTTATGACGTCATGAATATGTCGAGGTTCCTATGTATATATACAAAGAGAGAGATACCATGACATATATGAGTATATATATATATTTATTCACATGTGCATTTGGAATGTAAATTTTTAATAATTAGCTACTAAATAAAACAAGCACCTGCGGTTTTCGTAGTCTGGTTGTTGTATTTAACAGTAAGGAAGCGAGATTCATTTACATGTAATCATATTTATGTATTCGTTTCTTCACTCACTTTGCTCTATCGTAACACAAACAACAAAAATATGAATATTTCTTTCAGTGCATATGTATCTGCACTTTGTTTCGCTTTACTTTTTGATCTTTTTCCTTGTGCTCTTTGTATGGAGACTGTGTGCATTTGCTCTTCTTAATATTTGCTCATATGCAGCTTATGTGGTTTCCAAATTCCCTATGAAATAAATTTCTTTGATACACTTTTATATTGAAGAATATATCATCATCATTCACTGGTAGAGTGAATCGTATATAAAGTCTGTTGGAGTCTGAGCACATTTGGTTAAGTGTTTTGGATTTGTTTTGGAATTTCGCACAAAGCTACTCGAGGGCTATCTGCGCTATCCGTCCCTAATTTAGCAGTGTAAGACTAGAGGGAAGGCAGCTAGTCATCACCACCCACCGCCAACTCTTAGGCTACTCTTTTACCAACAAATAGTGGGATTGACCGCACATTATAACGCACCCACGGCTGGGAGGGCGAGCATGTTTGGCGCGACTGGGATTCGATCCCGCGACCCTTAGATTACGAAGCGCACGCCTTAACGCGCTAGGTGATGCCAGGCCCCATTTGGTTAAGACAAGAGGTAAAAGGCTTTCAAGAAATTTAATCAGTAAGAGACTAAATCTACTTCTTTTTAACTATAATGCTTTCTTACGATAGAACAGAAAATTTATATATTTCATCTTAGAACATGAGAACATTAAATATAAACTTTCCAGCGTTCAGTGTCAAAGCATTATTTACAGATGCTAATTGCTATGAAACATTGCACTGTTGTGTTTTGTATAAAAAATCAAACACTTTACTTAGGTTGTGTTAAGTTTTATTCTTTCAATATTAAATATGTTTAGATGTATGTGGCGATGTAGAATATGAATAGATTTATAAAATAAGAAATTTCAAATATGAAGATAAACTTATACATAGGCGTTACAAATAAAAAATAAAGGTTGATTGCTGGAGGTAAATGTGTTCATCGAACAGTTTAGTTTTTATATGTTGGATAAGAGTAGATTTCCTTAGTTTTATGTGATAGATAGTGATAGAATTCCTTAGTTTATATATGTTGGATAGTAGTAGACTTCTGAAGTGTTATATGATAGATAGTGATAGAATTCCTTAGTTTTTATATGTTGGATAGTAGTAGACTTTCTTAATTTTATATGATAGATAGTGATAGAATTCCTTAGGTTTTATATGTTGGATAGCAGTAAATTTCCTTAGTTTTATATGATAGATAGTGAAAGAATTCCTTAGGTTTTATATGTTGGATAGTAGTAGACTTTCTTAGATTTATATCACAGATAATGATAGAAGTCCTTAGGTTTCATATGTTGGATAGCAGTAGACTTTCTTAATTTTATATGATAGATAGTGATAGAATTCCTTAGGTTTTATATGTTGGATAGTAGTAAATTTCCTTAGTTTTATATGATAGATAGTGAAAGAATTCCTTAGTTTTTATATGTTGGATAGCAGTAGACTTTCTTAGATTTATGTCATAGATAGTGATAGAATTCCGTAGGTTTCATATGTTGGATAACAGTAGACTTCCTTAGTTTTATGTGATAGATAGTGATAGAATTTTTTAGTTTTTATATGTTGGATAGTAGTAGACTTCCGAAGTGTTATATGATAGATAGTGATAGAATTCCTTAGGTTTTATATGTCGGATAGTAATAGACTTTCTTAGTTTAATATGATAGATAGTGATAGAATTCCTTAGTTTTTATATGTTGGATAGTAGTAGACTTTCTTAATTTTATATGATAGATAGTGATATAATTCCTTAGGTTTTACATGTTGGAAAGTAGTAGACTTTCTTAGTTTTATATGATAGATAGTGATAGAATTCCTTAGTTTTTATATGTTGGATAGTAGTAGACTCTGAATGTGTCAACAATTTGACTAGTTAGCAAATAACTTGGCGACAACTGAATTTGTGAACAATATTATCACTTGCCGACAGACATGTTGACATACCAATATTTCCAATATACCTGTAGTATTAACGATAGTAGACTAGGCGAGTGATTATGATTATCAAAGTAAAATAATTAAATCAACATATTGGACAAACTGTAGTTGTTGTTGTTTTTACTGTATAAGGCATTACGTCACTTTTAGTTTTTGCTATGACATCTTTAATACATTAAATTTCTATTTTTATTATATTCTTTTCTTATTCGATTCATTTTCGAAGTATAAATGCAGAAACGGGCTCGGCATGGCCAAGCGCGTTAAGGCGCTCGACTCGTAATCCAAGGGTCGCGGGTTCAAATCACGGTCGCACCAAACATGTTCGCCTTTTCAGCCGTGGCGGCGTTATAATGTGACGGTCAATCCCACTATTCGTTGGTAAAAGAGTAGCCCGAGAGTTGGTGGTGGGTGGTGATGACTAGCTGCCCTTCCTCTAGTCTTACACTGCTAAATTAGGGACGGCTGGCGCAGATAGCCCTCAAGTAGATTTGCACGAAATTAAAGACAAAACAACAAACAATTCAGAAACTTTATTTGTCTGTATGAAATCTTTGTATTTATTTATTCAAAATGCAACAAATTTCTCCTATACGTTGTAAACCTGATTCATCCACATTTCAACACGCATTATTCCCCTAATTACACGTAAATTTATTAAGAAATCCATCTCATGACATAATTGTCGAAAGTCTGTTGTCAACAAGTTCATATTTCGACTAGTTGTATTTCGACAACTTGTTCAGTCGACGGCTTATCTTTGGAGATAATTTCCTGTCACCTAAATGTCGCCGAACTTCAAGAGGACTTAGTTAATAAGTAGATTTTATGTACAATATTTCAGTATGAGTTTGTGAAGTCTTTCGAAGTTTTTACATAAAATAAGACATAATATATTTAAAGTTAAATAATCGTTCCTAATAGTGTATTTTTCATTCTGGTTGATATTATAAATTTGTGTACATAAAACTCTTTTCAAACCACATTACTCCATAACTGTAAACTGAAACAGTTATTTCATTTATCTGTGCGTGTTTGAAGTCGTGATGTTTTCATGTGCTTAACTTATGACGAAATACACTACTTTCACTGCAACTTTATATTCATTGTTTCAATGAAATAAAGTTGTCTGTGAAAGCTGTTTCAAATGTAAGCTAATGAAAACGGCTTTGTACTACAGCAAAACCTGTCTAAGGCGAAAACGCACGGGACCGAGTAAACTTTCCGGCTTAGACAGTGAACATGCATTTCCTTAATTATATATCATTTTTGAGCGGAACTTTATACTTGCTTGACTCAAAGGAAGTAAGATTTTTGTGAATAAAGTTATTATACTAATTATGTTATATTTATTTGAATAAGAACAAAAATAGACACTCAAAATATACATAAGTACACATAATCTTAATCAAATTTATTTGAAGAAAGTGTCCAATTCCAAATGTTTCGTTTTTTTTTAATGGACTTTCTCGTGCGTTTTAAAGAGAACGTCAATTCTATGGCCTTTTCATGAAGTTCATTTTCCACCTTTATGTTTACATACAATTGATAGTGTTAATATAACTTAACACTTGAGATGAATTTCTATTTCCTCACTATCTTTTCCATTTTGTTCATCTTCTGAATCTCTCACACTGTTACCATCTTGAGATTCTATTTCAGATTTTAAATGCATTTTATAAGTTTCTATTAAAACATTCTTGTCAACGTTCACAGAGTCATATACATCAATCTTCTCAACCAGAGTTTGGATTTCACTAGAATTGTCATAACAAACTCCACAATCTCCACCATTATCAAGAATAAATCCACAGTTTCTAAAGCACTTTATTACTCATTCATCTCTTACACATTTGATTGAATGACTTAAAAATGTAATTACACCTAACACGTCAATTTTCATGGTCATTTCAGATGCTTTCTTACAGTCGTCCATGTTTGTAATAATATGCTGAAGCATCAGTTTTCTGTATTTCAATTTTATACACTGTATAATTTCATTATCTGGTGGCTGTAGAACTGATGTTGTACATGGAGGTAGAAAGACTAAACGAACATTTAAAAGTTAAACGTTTGGGTGACAAGTTACATTATCTGAGAAAAGTAGAATATTCCTATTTTCTTGTTCCATTCTTTTGTTTAATGTGTTCAAAAATTCCTCAAATACAACACTTATCATCCACACTTTGTTATTCACTTTCCATTCCACAGGAAGTTGATTCTTCCTTAAATTTTTGAAACAGCGCGGATTTTCACTTTTCCTCTTACCCACGGTTTCTCTTGTTTGTCCATCAGCAAATGCGACCAAAAGTACAGTCAATCATTCTTTCTAATAGCGACCTCTGAAATAAAGACGGCAGAAAAAAGAACAGAATATATTTAACCAATACTTACTGTAACAAAATGTCCGATAATTTATTAATATTTAAACAAATTATTAATTAAACAATAATTTATTAATCTTTAAAGAAGTTATTAATTAAACAATAAATTAATATTTAATGAGAAACCTTTTTTACGACTTATTCTGATTCTAATCCTACTTGTTGATAGACGAAGTAGGTGAAAGATAGTTTTCCATCCACGTTACGCAGGTTCCTCCATATAGAGGGCGTTTTATAAGAGAAAACATAAGATAATGTTACAGTGTTTTGATATTTCCGTTTTGTACAGGTTTCCGCCATGTGTAATTTCCGGCTTAGAGAGGTTTTATTTATTATATTAAAACAGACAGAGATAAGTAAAAGTTATCTACCACGATTGTTTTTGTTATTTGGAACTTCATAAAAAAACAACTATAGATGGCAAATTAATTACATAAGAGTTCAGTTTATATACCAGAAATGAGTTCAAATAATTTGTGTTAAGAATGTAATTGCATATGCACTAATTTAATACATTTCACTGAAGGGTATCAACATATATTAAATATCTCGCTCGTACGAATAGATCAATACATACAATAACAACGTATTCGATTGATCAAGCTGTTCTATAATGGAAGATTTCACAATGGGTGCTGGCATTTCAATTGTCTCTAGTGAGAAAAGACATTAACTGCACCAGGACCTATGTACAGCTGAAGTATGATTGTTTTCTTCCAACAGCATATTTGCATTTCAAGATATTATGTATTAGATATCCATTGTTAACGTAAGATGAACAAATAAATAATATCACGCATTAATTATTTTCGTATTTCAAAAGCTTCTCTCCCTTTTCAAATCTAATTAAATTTCCACTAACGCATTCTACCCTAATTAGACAAAACTCCTCAACTGAATATTGTTTGTTTGTTTCTGCTTTTCGCGCAAACTACACGAGGGCTGTCTGCCATAGCCTTCTCCAATTTGGCATTGTAAGACTAGAGGGAAGGCAGCTAGTCATCATCACCCATCGCCAACTCTTGGGTTACTCTTTTATCAACGAAGAGTGGAATTGATCGTCAAATTGTAATGCCCCCACAGCGGAAAGGGCGAGCATGTGTGGTGTGACAGGTTCAATTGAGTTTAAAGATATCGTTAGAACCTGGAGTTGGATACTGTTGCTGTTGCTTTGTTTTGAATTAATAGTTGTTGCCATACGGTGTCCGTCTCCTCTGTTTTAAATTAAACTCGCGAAATCTTCGTTTTTCCTTATAAATAAAATTTTTGACACATCTTATGCACATATCGATATTTTTGTGAAACATGTAACATCTGGCAGCATATTTTTTCTTGACAAGGCTTCCTGGCGTGTCATGAATATTTACACAGAAATGTGTACTTGTTATTCGTGTATACATAATACGGTGCAAACAGCTATCATATAGAAAAGTATCTTAGTTTGATGGTTTCATTGATACTTATTTCTTTTATCATAACAGTTATGTTCGTAACGATATTATATAGCTTTAAATAATTCAGCTCTACTAAATACCGAGGAATTGTATTGTATGATTAACTCAGCCAATGTTTGGGACTGTGATAGAACTCTTTATTTCGAAGCTTTAAGGTGTGGATGTGTTAAAAGAGTGACAGCTAGTCTATTAACGTGGAGATATGAAGTTAGGGGACTGTTAACTAGTTGTCTTTCCTCTGGTTATAGGAGTAACAGTCAGCCTATTAGCGTGTATACAGGGAGTTAGGGGACTGTTAACTAGTTGTCTTTCCTCTGGTTATAGGAGTAACAGTCAGCCTATTAGCGTGTATACAGGGAGTTAGGGGACTGTTAACTAGTTGCCTGTTCTCTGGTTATAAGAGTAACAGTCAGTCTATATGGTTCAGTTGTTGCCTTTGTTCTTATCAAGATTTTAAGTTTCACACCGTGGTAGAAACACTTGGTAGTTTTGCCCTAAATACAAGATACATATACAACAAACGTTAAAAGGTTTATCAAATTTATTTTATAAGCAAGCATTTTTAGCGAGCTACAGTTTGAAAAGGTGTGATTTTGCATCGCCAAATTTATATCATTACAGCTGAAGTTATTTTTATTGTGTTACAAAACACTATTATTGTCAATGATCTAAACTGACTTATCCACAAACGACGAGTCAAAGTTTTGTAGGAAATAAATCAGCGCCCCCACCTTTCCTTCAAGGAGATTTATTCACCAAACTTACCCCTTCATCTTATAAGAAAATCAAACATGCATTGATAAAATTAAAATATTATTTACATACACTCTCACAAAATAGTAAGAACAGTGTAAAATTACTGATAACATGAATGCGATACACACACACACAAAATAAAAATGACAACTGGCTTTTATATGTATTAGATATTAATCAGATAGTAAATAGCATTTTTGTTTGTTTTGAATATCGCGCAAAGTTACACGAGGGCTATCTGCGCTAGTCGTCCCTAATTTAGCCGTGCAGGACTAGAGGGAAAGCAGCTAGTCATCACCACCCACCGCCAACACTCGGGCTACTCTTTTACAAACGAATAGTGGAATTGACAGTGAAATTATAACGCCCCCACAGCTGAAATGGCGAACATGTTTGGTGTGACAGGGATTCTAACCCGCGACCCTCAGATTACGAGTCGATCACCATAACCACCTGGCCATGCCGGGCCTGGGAAATAGTAATACCCAATCATTGTTCGTGCCTTTTATATGAATTTATGGCAAACGTACAAACTCTTACATATTTATTTAATTTTTAGCCTATTCTTAACAGTATGGTAATATTATAAATATGTCGATAAGTCACACGTACCACAATGTATCTTTTATTACGTCATATAACTTTAAAACGTACCACAATGTATCTTTTGTTACGTCATATAACTTTAAAACGTACCACAATGTATCTTTTATTACGTCATAAAACTTTAAAACGTACCACAATGTATCTGTTATTACGTCATATAACTTTAAAACGTACCACAATGTATCTTTTATTACGTCATATAACTTTAAAAATAAGTTTAAGACGCTGAGAAAATATAAAGTATCTGAAACCAGCAGGCCTAATGTTTATGACAAATATTTTATCAAACAGTTAAGCCTTAAAATTAATTTCAAGTAACGTTATCTGTTAAGATCAGTGTCAATACTTACGGGAGAGATAAAGAAAAAAAAATGTTTTATCCCAAAATTATAATAATAAAACTGAAAAAGTTCACGACAACCTAATAAGAAACATACACATTGTCACTAACCTCTAGCTTAGAAGTTCAACAACTTATAAGATGTCTACGACAACCTAAGTACATACATAAAATACAATGTAAAATTATCCAAAAAACTAATTCAAACCTCAAACCATCTATTGCGGACGTTCGAAATATTACCTACGTACTTACGACAATACTATCACGTCATAGGTGTTTTTGCTACGCGTCACATACGAACGGAGCGTTACCAACGGACAACTAATCTTTATTTATATCGGTTATTCTTATGCATTTGATTTCTCTGTATCTCAGAACGGTTAGTATGGGTATTAACACTATTACTGATAAAGTAGAGAACAACGTTTCGACCTTCTTAGGTCATCTTCAGATTAAGAAAGAGAGAGATTGAAAGTGACCGTTGACGTCCGAGAGTATAAAGGAGCACGGGATTGTAGGGGGCGTTGCAGGTGGATGTTAGGTTATTAATTGGTATTGGTATAAAGATGTTCTTTTATATTGGTTTAATTTTGGGTTTAGTTGTTGTATAAGTAAGACTTCTTTCATTTTGCGTTTGTTTATATTTGTTTCTCTTCTTAATATCTGGGTGTTTTTTATGGTTATGTTGTGTTTATTTGATTTGCAGTGTTCAAAAACGTGTGAAGGTGTTTTTGTATTCTTTTAATCTGGTTTCCATTTTTCTGATTGTTTCTCCAATATAGAAGTCGTGGCAGCTGTTACATTGTATTTTATAACTTATGTTGTTCAATGTGATTTTTACATAGTATGGACTTTAGTTTTGTACCTGGTTTTTGAATAAATTTGGTGGTTACCGGAATGTGTTTTTTACACGTTTGTTTTTCTAAATAATGGTTATTTTTTCATTTATGTCGAGAACATATGGTATGCAACAGTATAAAGTTTTTTCTTGGGATTTATTGTTGTTTGTTTGTTGCTGTTCCAGGTGTGTGTGTATAATTTTTTCCATGGTTTTTTGAGGAAATTTGTTGATGTTGATAAAGTGTTGTTTTATTTTGTTGATTTCATCATTAATGTTATCAGATGAACATAGTTTTGTGACTGTGTTTATTTGGTATCTTAATATGTTAAGTTTTTGTTTTGTTTTATTTTTATTTCTATGTTATTGTTTATATGTTTGTTTTCGGATGTTTCCAAAAAATCTGGTCAGTGGTTGTCAGTACAAGCCGTCGCTAATTATGAGCTGACAGTGGCTGAATCTTGCTTTTCTCTTGTTTCATCAGACAGAGATTTGATGGCCAGTCTGGCAACGCATCCATTGCCTCAAAGTACGGAGCGTGATTATCTCTTCTGGTAACAGAACGAAAACGCTGGACCAACAAACCTATAGTTTTACCTCACAGTAACTACTGCTCATGCACGGAACTTAACTGATTAACACTTAAAGCAAATAAAAGACGAGTTTATGAACGTAAAAAACAAACAAAGTTTCATTTGTCACGACCAGGTGGTTAGGGCACTCGTCTCGCAACCTGAGGGTCGCGAGTTCGAATCCCCGTCACACCAAACATGTTCGCCCTTTCAGTCATGTAGACGTTGCAATGTAACGGTCAGTTCTATTATTCGTTGGTAAAAGAGTAGCCCAATAGTTGGCTGTAACTGGTGATGACTAGCTGCTTTCCCTTTAGTCTTACACTGCTAAATTAGGGACGGCTAGCGCAGACAGCCCTCATGTAGCTTTGCTCAAAATTCAAAATAAACCAAACCATAAAACATAAAGCAATAAACTGTGTATTTGTTTCTTGTTTCAAATTTACACTAAAGGTGATCTTAAGAAAAGAAAGAACTGACATAAGAAACTTTCCTTAGTGTGTTTTTTTAAGTTGAGATAAAAATATTTTAAACTTTGAACTGGTTATACTTGGTTCAGTCAATATTTTCTTATTGTTGAATATTTTTGGGAATAGGCTTATGGATAAACCCAAATTATGCTGATGAAACTAAACATAAAGAACGTTTAGTAAAATAAATAATTTAACTTCTTGCTCTTCAAGATCTTTATAAAGACACAACAAGACTTCCACTAAATAATATGCCACCGTAGTTTATAAAGTGTGCCAACGTATCATTTAAAGCATATATGAACATGATGTTGCTATGGAAACGTAAAATAGCGCGTAAACGATAAAGCTATGCCACCACTGGTGACCTCTAGTGGTGTATAAGATCCCGACTATTCGAGCGACTCTTGATAGAAATGCTTCCGTCTGTAACAAATAAAGCATACATATCAGAAATTGAAAAACTATTCAAAGAAAATGCAAAAAATACAACTTTAAAAATACATTATTTTTAACAATAGGAGTAAACTCAGGGAAGGTTGGCAGAGACATACTGCTTGGTTAGTAGAGAGAGACATACTGCTTAGTTAGTAGAGTCATACTGCATAGTTAGTAGAGACATACTGCTTAGTTAGTAGAGACATACTGCATAGTTAGTAGAGACATACTGCTTAGTTAGTAGAGAGAGACATACTGCTTAGTTAGTAGAGAGAGACATACTGCTTAGTTAGTACAGAGAGACATACTGCTTGGTAGTAGAGACATACTGCTTGGTTAGTATAGACATACTGCTTGGTTAGTAGAGACATACTGCTTAGTAGTAGAGAGAGACATACTGCTTAGTTAGTAGAGACATACTGCTTGGTTAGTGTAGCCATACTGCTTGGTTAGTAGAGACATACTGCTTGGTAGTAGAGACATACTGCTTGGTAGTAGAGACATACTGCTTGGTTAGTAGAGACATACTGCTTGGTTAGTGTAGCCATACTGCTTTGTTAGTGTAGCCATACTGCTTGGTAGTAGAGACATACTGCTTGGTAGTAGAGACATACTGCTTGGTTAGTAGAGATATACTGCTTGGTAGTAGAGACATACCGCCTGATTAGTGCAGCCATACTGCTTTGTTAGTGCAGACATACCGCCTGGTAGTAGAGACATACTGCTTGGTTAGTAGAGACATACTGCTTGGTTAGTAGAGACATACTGCTTGGCAGTAGAGACATACTGCTTGATTAGTAGAGACATACTGCTTGGTAGTAGAGACATACTGCTTGGTAGTAGAGACATACTGCTTGGTTAGTAGAGACATACTGCTTGGTTAGTGTAGCCATACTGCTTGATTAGTAGAGACATACTGCTTGGTAGTAGAGACATACTGCTTGGTAGTAGAGACATACTGCTTGGTTAGTAGAGACATACTGCTTGGTTAGTAGAGACATACTGCTTGGTAGTAGAGACATACTGCTTGGTAGTAGAGACATACTGCTTGGTTAGTAGAGACATACTGCTTGGTTAGTGTAGCCATACTGCTTGATTAGTAGAGACATACTGCTTAGTTAGTAGAGACATACTGCTTGGTTAGTATAGACATACTGCTTGGTTAGTAGAGATATACTGCTTAGTTAGTAGAGACATACTGCTTGGTTAGTAGAGACAAACTGCTTGGTAGTAGAGACATACTGCTTGGTAGTAGAGACAGACTGCTTGGTTAGTATAGACATACTGCTTGGTTAGTAGAGACATACTGCTTGGTTAGTAGAGACATACTGCTTGGTTAGTATAGACATACTGCTTGGTTAGTATAGACATACTGCTTGGTTAGTATAGACATACTGCTTGGTTAGTAGAGATATACTGCTTAGTTAGTAGAGACATACTGCTTGGTTAGTAGAGACATACTGCTTGGTTAGTAGAGACATACTGCTTGGTTAGTGCAGCCATACTGCTTGGTTAGTAGAGACATACCGCCTTAGTTAGTAGAGATATACTGCTTGGTTAGTAGAGATATACCGCTTGGTTAGTAGAGATATACTGCTTGGTTAGTGTAGCCATACCTGCTTAGTTAGTAGAGACATACCGCTTGGTTAGTAGAGACATACCGCCTGATTAGCAGAGACATACTGCTTGGTTAGTGTAGCCATACTGCTTGGTTAGTAGAGACATACTGCTTGGTTAGTAGAGACATACTGCTTGATAAGTAGAGACATACTGCTTGGTTAGTAGAGACATACTGCTTGGTTAGTAGAGACATACTGCTTGGTTAGCGCAGTTCATACTGCTTGGTTGGTGCAGCCATACCGCTTGGTTAGTAGAGACATACTGCTTTGTTAGTAGAGACATACTGCTTTGTTAGTGCAGCCATACTGCTTGGTCAGTAGAGACATACCGCTTGGTTAGTAGAGACATACCGCTTGGTTAGTAGAGACATACCGCTTGGTTAGTAGATACATACCGCTTGGTTAGTAGAGACATACTGCTTAGTTAGTAGATACATACTGCTTGGTTAGTAGAGACATACTGCTTGGTTAGTAGAGACATACCGCTTAGTTAGTAGAGACATACTGCTTGGTTAGTAGAGACATACTGCTGGGTAGTAGAGACATACCGCTTGGTTAGTAGAGACATACCGCTTGGTTAGTAGAGACATACCGCTTGGTTAGAGACATACCGCTTGGCAGTAGAGACATACCGCTTGGTTAGCAGAGACATACCGCTTGGTTAGTGTAGCCATACTGCTTGATTAGTAGAGACATACCGCTTAGTTAGTAGAGACATACCGCTTGGTTAGTATAGACATACCGCTTGGTTAGTAGAGACATACTGCAGTTAGTAGAGACATACCGCTTGGTTAGCAGAGACATACTGCTTGGTAGTAGAGACATACTGCTTGGTAGTAGAGACATACTGCTTGGTTAGTAGAGACATACTGCTTGGTTAGTAGAGACATACTGCTTGGTTAGTAGAGACATACTGCTTGGTTAGTAGAGACATACTGCTTGGTTAGTATAGACATACTGCTTGGTTAGTATAGACATACTGCTTGGTTAGTAGAGATATACTGCTTAGTTAGTAGAGACATACTGCTTGGTTAGTAGAGACATACTGCTTGGTTAGTGTAGCCATACTGCTTGGTTAGTAGAGACATACTGCTTAGTTAGTAGAGATATACTGCTTGGTTAGTAGAGATATACTGCTTAGTTAGTAGAGATATACTGCTTGGTTAGTGTAGCCATACTGCTTAGTTAGTAGAGACATACTGCTTGATTAGTAGAGACATACTGCTTGGTTAGTGTAGCCATACTGCTTGGTTAGTAGAGACATACTGCTTGGTTAGTAGAGACATACTGCTTGATAAGTAGATACATACTGCTTGGTTAGTAGATACATATTGCTTGGTTAGTAGAGACATACTGCTTGGTTAGCGCAGCCATACTGCTTGGTTGGTGCAGCCATACTGCTTGGTTAGTAGAGACATACTGCTTAGTTAGTAGAGACATACTGCTTTGTTAGTGTAGCCATACTGCTTGGTCAGTAGAGACATACTGCTTGGTTAGTAGAGACATACTGCTTGGTTAGTAGAGACATACTGCTTGGTTAGTAGATACATACTGCTTGGTTAGTAGAGACATACTGCTTAGTTAGTAGATACATACTGCTTGGTTAGTAGAGACATACTGCTTGGTTAGTAGAGACATACTGCTTAGTTAGTTGAGACATACTGCTTGGTTAGTAGAGACATACTGCTTGGTTAGTAGAGACATACTGCTTGGTTAGTAGAGACATACTGCTTAGTTAGTAGAGACATACTGCTTGGTTAGTAGACTCAGATTACGAGTCGAACGCCTTAACCCATCTGGCCATGCAAGGCATTTACCTTTGTATAAGTTCAATAATCCGTTACGAAATAACAAACATCAAACCAACCCTATTAATGGTCATCGTGTTATTTATCACGAAATATACAAGAGAGTGAAAAAGACAGCCAAACCTTTCTGCATTTTCATGAATTTTTGTTTTCGAGCGTTGTTCTGTAACATGTAGAATTTTTTTTTGTAAAATTGTCTTACCCGCATCTGGAAGTTTCAATGACTTATCTTAAACTATAAAGCTAACAGGATGTGACATTTCTAAACTGCGGATCATCCATCATCATTGTACAGGATGAGTGTGTAGTCTCTGGCCACTTGCCACAACTATGTCAATATGAGTAAAAACATCTGCTTCTAGTTTCTCTTCGTTCTTCGGTGAAAAGCTCGTATCTTAATGTGTTCCACACCAAAACATAACGTTCGCCCAAATACAGTAAATAAATAATTGACCATTGGATGACAGTTCAGTTTAGTATACGTCTTGTATTCGCGTTTTAAAACTCCTTCACTATGTCGTTTTATAACTATCATATCTCAGACTCGAAAAGCTTCCTTGCTGTCCGTATATCCATGTGCATGTTTCCAAGTGAAACATGATAGTATTTACTCAATTTTCCTGGACTATCTGGTGTTTGATCGCCAGAAATTCATACTCATTGAATGTAATGGATAAATTCTTTTGCTAACTAAAATATGTAGTGAACATTTCTTTATTATTAATAATACCGAGACCAGCGTTTTGTGGAGAAGTCATTTTTGTTTATTTAACTGGTTTGGATTTTGGTTTCTTTTGAATTTCGAGCAAAGCTACACAACGGCTACCTGCGCTAGCCGTCCCTAATTTAGCGGTGTAAGACTAGAGGGAAGACAGCTGGTAATCACCACCCACTGCCAACTCTTTGGCTACTTTTTTTACCACCGAATAGTGGGATTGACCGTCACATTATAAAGCTCCAACGAATGAAAGGGGCGAGCATGTTTGGTGTGACCGGGATTCGAACCCGTGATCCTCAAATTACGTTGTTTGATTATTTGGTAAGCGACAGAACTATAATTAGAGATAGTTAAAATATACTGAGACACAATTAACCACTAAAAGAGTGAATTATATCAATCAGTGGTTTAATAATAAAAATTACACACTGAAACAGGAATGTGTGGTCAAGGGTTGATCACAATATCAAAGGTTGATATTGTGTTAACTACTTGAATGATATTGTGTTAACTACTAGAACAATTAAATAATATTCAACACCGAATAAATAGTTGGTTATACTCGTAGATACGTTTCTTCAACTTAAGTTAATGTAGTTAAGTGTAGTAACTTAAGGAAACATCTAATCACTTAATCAATACATCAGTGGATTGTAGTAATGTTTAGTATCATGAAACTGACCCGTAGTTTACGTTAATGACATTTTAGGAACACATCGTGAAATTTAGTCACTATGTTAATGACCCCATGCCAGTTTCATGGCTCACACCATTAAGATCCGGGTTTCGATACTCGCGGTGAGCATAGCAACAAGGGATGCATTGAATACCCCCAAAAGTTCACCTACACATTATTAGAGTCTAGAAGTAAGTTTGCAGGGTCTGTATTCGAATCTGACATCGAATATCGTGTTTCTAGATCCCTTCTCTAAAAACAAAACTGTGTGTCCCCTAGTTTGATCTCTGTTAGGGTTATGTTGCATTAACCATCAACTAAATTTTCTGTAAGGTATTTCTTTGTAAAAGGTAATCCATTTATTCCTGAAGATTTTACAAATTGAGGAACAGATTTCACATAATACAGTTTTTTCCTTTAGGTTCCCATTCATTGCCGTATAATGAGCACTGTATTGATCATTTCGCATCGTGCGTTTTTGAATAAGTAAACCAGATAATCATGTTTATGATCTTTTCTGGTTGAAATAACATCCTATAGTAAAAAATATTGATCAAGAAAAATTATGTTTAAATGTATCGTTAAACCCAGTTTCGACAACAACGCTGGGAACTAAAGATAACAAAATTGGACTAAAAACCACGCATAATGCATTTCGAGAGGTACATTTTATTTCGTTTCTAATTTGTATTAATAAGGTCGTTTGTTAAATGTTTTATAATTCAGAAGATTCGTTTCATTAAGCACATTTTTAATGGTAATTTCTACTTAATTTCTAGCTACTTGAAAACTTGTCTTCTTTATTGATTAATTAAGATGTAATCTAAAGGTTTATTTAAAAATATTTAATTTATAATTAATTATTATTAATTTAATTTGTACGGTTTATCTCAAGTGTAGAAAAGGGGTACTATTTCTCGGTCTACTTTTTGTGTTAGCTAGTACAGCGGTATGTCTACGGATTTACAACGCTAAAATCAGGGATTCGATACCCGTGGTGTACAGAACACAGATAGCCCATTGTGTAGCTTTGTGCTTAATTCAAAACAACAACTCAATTTGGGGTTATTTTACGAGAGAAATGCAATTATTAAAATAATTTTAATACGAGCGTCACCTAGTGGTGGTCTTCAACTGGATTTGTTTTGTTTCGTGAGGTATTTGTCACAAACAGTCAGATAGTTGCTATAAAAGGAACTAAGTTACTTAAAATATATTTGTATATATATTTATCATTGTTGATACGAAACTCTCAGCAAGATATTTAAATTCGTTTAACTATTTGGAAAGAAAGTTAAGACGGTCCCCCTTCGGTAAAACAGCCACTCTGGTGCATTAACGCAATAACTTTCAGTTATCCAGAGTAAACCGTATGTAACTATTCGTGATGCTAGAAAAACACATAAATTCAAGAAATCAATTTGATACAAAGAAATGAAACCCTATAACCCGAGCGCGTTCTAGAGGAGGACTTTTTTCTTTAAAGGGAATCGGTTTGACCCTGAAGAAGAAAGGTCCTTCTATCGAAACCGCTGGGGTTATAGGGTTTCTTATCTTGGTGTTACAAGCAACTATTGATTAGGTGAATTCATATACCAACACATCAGCCAACGGTTTTATCTGGGTAAGCATACTACATGGTTATGGGGAATTTCATTTTGTTGATTTCAAACTTACTGTTCAAGTTAACTTATTTTTGCATAATGTGCGACTGCTTTATAATTACTGGCTGAAGGAAAGACCCCGTCTCCGCAGGGACATGTTATTTTACAACAATGACGTACGTTTCTGTCACAATCTTCAGACTTAATGTAATTCATTGTGCAACATTAGCACCAAATTTATTAGCAAAATCTTCAGACTTAATGCAATTCATTGTGCAACATTAGCACCAAATTTATTTTGTACTACTGTCCAGATAATGCGCAACTTGCGCATTCCGATCCCTATCAGAAGCACTAAATAATGACTTAAGTGTCGGTCAGGGTATAAGAGCACTTGACTCGCAATCTGAGGGTCGTGGTTTCGAATTCCCGTCCTAACAAACATGCTTGCCCTTTCAGCCGTGGGGACCGTATACTGTGACGATCCGTTTCATTCGTTGGTAAAAAGAGTACCCCAAGAGCTGACGGTGGGTGGTGACGACCAGCTGTCTTCACTCGAGTTTATTACTGTTATATTAGGGTCGGCTAACGCAGATAGTCCTCGAGCAACTCTGCGCGATATTCGAAACAAACCAATACGTTAGGTTGCATATAAAGTAATTTGTGTGTGTCACGTCGTCCAATTTTAAAATATGAACAATCATACGCATGTTAAGAAAGAACTTTTATTCAACGGTAATAACAACAATGGTCTTGTCATTGTTTCACTGCCCCAACCCAGTGACACAGCATTACGTCTGTGGACTTATAACGCTAGAAACTCAGTACAGATAGCCCATTGTATAGATTTATGTTTACATTAAAGTAAACAAATCATTGTTTTATTACTTTTTGATTATAAACGAGTTAAGAGGCTCCTATCTTCGAGGTTTTTCCGAACTACATTAATTTCTAAAATTTATTGACAGCGGACTGCGTAACGTGAAGAGCTTGTATCTGAAAGTTATAGAAAATTAAACTTGTTTACTTTCAATTTGAATTATTCGTAGTTAGTTTGTAGTTCATTAATGTTATTTTTAATTAATCATTACAAATCATTGTTCAGAGACAACACAAGAAACAGCAACATATTTCATACCACATGTAGTATATGTTAGTAACGAAAAGAATAGACAACACAAGAAACAGTAATAATTTCATACCACATGTAGTATATGTTAGTAACGAAAAGAATAGACAACACAAGAAACAGCAACATATTTCATACCACATGTAGTATATGTTAGTAACGAAAAGAATAGACAACACAATAAACAGCAACATATTTCATATCACATGTAGTATATGTTAGTAACGAAAAGAATGGACAACACAAGAAACAGCAATAATTTCATACCACATGTAGTATATGTTAGTAATGAAAAGAATGGACAACACAAGAAACAGCAATAATTTCATACCACATGTAGTATATGTTAGTAATGAAAAGAATGGACAACACAAGAAACAGCACCATATTTCATACCACATGTAGTATATGTTAGTAATGAAAAGAATGGACAACACAAGAAACAGCAATAATTTCATACCACATGTAGTATATGTTAGTAACGAAAAGAATGGACAACACAAGAAACAGCAACATATTTCATATGACATGTAGTATATGTTAGTAACGAAAAGAATAGACAACACAAGAAACAGCAATAATTTCATACCACATGTAGTATATGTTAGTAATGAAAAGAATGGACAACACAAGAAACAGCAATAATTTCATACCACATGTAGTATATGTTAGTAATGAAAAGAATAGACAACACAAGAAACAGCAATAATTTCATATCACATGTAGTATGTGTTGGTAATGAAAATAATGAAAGTTAGTACTACACTTGAGAATAAAGAGACCCGAACTCCCGTGACGAATATGTTACTCGTGTCTTTGCACCAATCACAATCAACACTTTGTGTTTTCTCGATTAAATTTCTCACCAACAACTTTGTTATTCTTCATGAAACACAACAGTTATGGTAATTTACAATAATTTCTTACACCTTTTACTGGGTTACTAGAAAGGCCTACAGTAGATATACTCTTCGAGACCTAGACTTTTGAAATCAAACTCGTGTGAAGACTGCTGAGATGAATTTCAATGCATTTAATATTAATATTTAATTTTCATACAAAGATTCAATTTTTGATATTAATTTTTAAACTAATGACATCATTATTGTGAAAATTTGTCAACCTGTACATAATGTGAGCATACTGAAGTAAAGTTAAGTTATAAATACCAATTTTACGCTCAATTCAAGTTTCTTAAACTTCTAATGGGATTATCGTATCAGAAGTAAAGTTTTTAGATACTGATTTTAAATAAAATAATGTTAAAAGGAAATCGCTCTTTCCAGAGACTGCTCCACCTTTATACGGTTCATGAGAATCATCAACATGATTATAACACGCGTTTCCTTTATTATTATGATGAGAAATGAACGAAATTACCGCCGACAGAGCGTAGCATGTCTCTACTAAACAATTGTTTTCTCAAACAAAGCATTTCGAAGCCTTAGGCTTAACGTCAATCTGTTCTGGCTTGAAAATAATGGTGATTTTATGCTGACTTTCACTTAGTCTGTGGTCATGTATCATTATGTACCTCTCAGTGTTCCGTCACACCTTGTTTTTATCTCAGTAATTTCAATGGAGATTATATTACCATAGCATATTTTTAATATATTAATTTTTTTACACAAAACAGATAGATAGATAACCAGATTGTATCGTCATACGTAAGTGGCAGTGTATGCAAGTAAGACTGTGACGTCAGTTAAGCGTTATTCATATGTGTTTTTAATCTCCAAAAAACTGCATGTTTTTACATTCAGGTGATAAAATTAACTTTCGTTTTATCAGTATTTAACAACTTATAAACAAAAGTTGAAATTTTTCATTATATGGTCTTTCCTTAATAAAAGCTATTAATAATGTATGTTTAAGTTCAAAAGCAATTTCACAAAAGATACGTTATTAATCATATAGCTCCCCAAAAATATTATCTTCAAAGTTGAAAACAGGGTTTTTGTCTCAGTACATAAAACATGTTTTTCGTTTGGTGAGCTTAAGACACTGTCCTAACAAATCTCTGCATCAATTTTACTTTAATATTCTATTTAATCAACAGATAAATGAAATTATTAGTAAATAAACACACATATAATCATACAATGCGAACAATATAAAGATATTAATCAAACTATTCACGTGAAAAGTTAGTTACGAGTAATCGTTTTTATTTGAACCCGGGTATTGTTGTGAGTTTGATTTGTTTGAATTTCGCGCAAAGCTACACGAGGACTATCTGCGCTAGCAGTCACTAATTTATCAGTGTAAGACTAGAAGGAAGGCAGCTAGTCATCACCACCAACCGCCAACTCTTGGGCTACTGTTTTACCAACGAATACTGGGATTGACCGTGACGTAATAACGCCTCCACGGCTGAAAAGACGAGAATATTTGATGTGACGGAGATTCGAACCCGCGACCCTCGAATTAGGAATTGAGTGCCTTAATCACCTGGCCATGCCGGGCCTTTGTTATGAGAAGAACCAAAACTTAGGTGAAAAATTTGATCTTATTAGAACGTTACTTGGCTGAATAAAAATAACTCTATCCTTTGCATTTTGTATGAATATGAAATAAAAGCACTATTTCTTTAAATAAATACGTTCGAATGAAACACCACTTTCTGTATTAATTTTTGTATTTTAACATAACCTTTTACGTCCCCTTATTTTACAAAATTAGGGTTATGTAAGCAACTGAAGTTATGAATTATTATCGTACGTTATAAGTACATATTTGAGTTTAATAATTGTTAATTTACTTAGATATTTTTGAGAGCTTAAAACCGATTATAAAAATAAAAGTTAAAATTGAATATAAATGTATTTCTACACACACGCACACACATTTGTATTGAGAGAGGAGACAGAGTTTTTTGGTTTTTTTAAATTTCGCGCAAAGCTACACGAGAGCTATCTGCGCTAGCAGTCCCTAATTTAGCAGTGTAAGACTAGAGGGAAGGCAGCTACTCATCACAACCCACCGCCAACTGTCGGGCCACTCTTTTACCAACGAATAGTGGGATTGACCGTCACATTATAACACTCCCATGGTTGAAAGGGCTAGCATGTTTGGTGTAATGGAGATTCGAACCCCTGACCCTGAGACTGCGAGTCGAGTGCTATAACCACCTAGCATACATAGATAAAAAGTGGTTTTAATGACACAGATGTTGTTGTTTTGAAATTTATGTAATTATGAAGAAGTTAACCATCAATTAGAGTAAGTGAAAGCATAATTTCTTTTTCCGTATTCATAACCACTCGTATATCAATATAATCCGTAGACCTAGTTATCATATCATATCCCTAGTCAGTAATTTAGTTAAGACTTCAACCCTCTGCTTAATCTCTTCCTTATCCATGCTTATGTTCACAATGTATTAATATGCGTAGATATCACGAAGCAAGTTTGTGAATCAACGGTTCCTTAGAAAGGTCGTAATTAATTGTTCTACGTCATTTTTTGTCATAAATTACGGATTAGCAGCTCGTGCTACATGTAAATAATTGTAGGTTAATGACTTTAATAACCTGCACTTCTTTTATAAAAAAAAATTAATTTCTGTGTATTGTTTGGCGTGTGATTATTTGTATATTATGATATTTAGAATTATAGTTTTGTTGGTATTAACTATATATACTAAGTCATGTTGCAACAACATGTGAGAAAGAGAAATGTGTGTGGATCTTTCGCTTTCATTAATTAATTTCCAAGAGATTTAACTATTATTTTCCACCTTATGGTATACAGCCTAATGGCTAGGTCAGAGACCCTTAAGAATTAGTAATAGAAACTGCTGTCTTACAACCTGTGAACAGATAAAAGCAACTAATCAACAGAACCCGGCGACCATTATGCCATTACTTTGTTTGTTTGTTTTTGAATTTCGCACAAAGCTACTCGAGGGCTATCTGTGCTAGCCGTCCCTAATTTAGAAGTGTAAGACTAGAGGGAAGGCAGCTAGTCATCACCACCCACCGCTAACTCTTGGGCTACTCTTTTACCAACGAATAGTGGGATTGACCATAACATTATAACGCCCCCACGGCTGAAAGGGCGAGCATGTTTGGCGCGACCGGGATGCGAACCCGCGACCCTCAGATTACGATCGCACGCCTTAACACGCTTGGCCATGCCGGGCCTATGCCATTACTATAAATTAACTAAGGGATTTTCGTTACAGTAATAACGATATTAGATCAAGGGATTTTCAGGTACATAATATTTTAAATTTGTATGTGTGTTGTTTATTAGCAATCCATCTTAAAATTGGGACTGTATAACCCTTCACTGTGACAATAGCCTATGCTGGCATGAGATAAACCTTACATGATGCAAAACATATGCTGTTCTATTTGGTGATTTTGCTGTTATATTATTGTATTATTAAGGCCTGGTAATAACCAGATAGTTAAGGCGCTCTACTCGTAATCCGAGGGTCGCAGGTTTGAATCCCCGTCATGTCAAACATGCTCGCCTTTTCAGCGTTATAATGTGACAGTCAATCCCACTATTCGTTAGTAAAAGAGCATCCCATTAGGTGGCAGTGGGTGGTGATGACTAGCTGTCTTACACTGCTAAATTAGGGATGACTAGCGTAGAGAGCCCTCTTGTGGCTTTGCGCGAAATTCAAAAAACAAACAAAAAACAAATCGTGTTATCACCACTCAGGGTGTAACTGAAGTATTTGGATTAGGAAACATTAGTTTCAAAAGGTGTTAGTGTTCATCTAATGAAACAAAGTGGCAACTTTCATACCAGTTCACCAGCTTGCAATAGCCCCACAACACTACTTTTAACAGTTTGTGTTTCAGGCACACTGAAGTCACACTTTTCCGTTTGGAGTTCTCATAACAATTTTTGCACCGGGTGTTAATGTATTTCGCATATTAAAGGTTCGAAATAGTTAATTTCCGCAAACTGTTGAAGGCACCAATCCAATATGGTGTCTGTTGTACTCTATAAGGTACTATAATTGTCAAGTTCAGTCACTAGCTATAAGCTTCCTGAAATATTAATAGTGATATACGTAATCCCCTTTATATTCCAAATGTTCATAGATTCTGAAGACAGATATCACTGAACACGCAGTTTGAGACACTAAGTAGACTGGCTTCAACTAAGATATCCTCAGTGAAGTTTGACATATACTTGCTCTTTCTATTGTCTTTCAGATGTGATATATTAATATAATACATACAAACAGTTTATAGTAGACGTTTTTGTATATCTAAGTTTAATAATTATTCAATATTTTTCTTATAGTTATTGAAAGCATCCTGGAACTGATCACCTCTGCAGATGTCACCAGTCTAGGATATCGCTATCTTTACGCTGTCCCATCGGTATTAATGGATAAATTTGAAAAGCTTTTCAAATTATTTTTTTTCTTTTCTAGGATTGGATTGGCCAGCTGTCAAAGGTGATGATAAACATCAAACCAATGTCTTTCTTAAGTTGACTTCAAATTTAGTCTTGAAAGGTCTTTTGGAGGTGTCGTTTTGAAGTCAATTTTATGTCATTATCGATCTAACCTGTTGAAGTTCAGTTTTATATTGGTTTTCACTCTTAAAATTTCACCCATTATTCTACTGGTTTGTTTACTTACTGATAAAGTCTCGTTTATTCATCTTTATTTTTGCAATAGCATGAATTTTATTCTATACTAACGAAAGAACCTGGCTTCGTTCGGGTCATTAGATTGATGTATTCCAATTTAATACGTCGGCATGTGTATTCTCAGGAAATTTTAGAATAACAGTAAAATCTTTTGTTGCTAAACAACAATACATCAAAATCACTGTTACCAAATCGCACTGGGGTTTCTACATATTAAAAGCTGTTATGTAAGGAACCACTTCTTCTCGATGTGTTTTTTTTCTGCTGGCTTGCCTTATTTAAAAAATATATATATATATGTTCACGCGCACGCGCACATCCACATAAGTAAGGTAAGTAATACCCGAGTGCACACACTTGAGGTCCATTTATTATGGTTGCAAAATTTCAGCTTCCTGAATTTGTTCTTCTCAGATCAATGATAGTAAACCAATACACAGACACGCAAGACATGAGTATCTGTCAGTCTGGCTGTGTGTGATATCTATTCGAAATATAAGGAAACATATAAACATAAGCTGAGACAAGTTGAAATCTGCATTCAGTCCTGTGAAAGTGTAATAACAATATTCCTTATAAGTTGAAATCTGCATTCAGTCCTGTGAAAGTGTAGTAACACTGTTCCTTATAAGTTGAAATCTGCATTCAGTCCTGTGAAAGTGTGGTAACAATATTCCTTATAAGTTGAAATCTGCATTCATTCCTGTGAAAGTGTAGTAACACTGTTCCTTATAAGTTGAAATCTGCATTCAGTCCTGTGAAAGTGTAGTAACACTGTTCCTTATAAGTTGAAATCTGCATTCAGTCCTGTGAAAGTGTAGTAACACTGTTCCTTATAAGTTGAAATCTGCATTCAGTCCTGTGAAAGTGTAGTAACACTGTTCCTTATAAGTTGAAATCTGCATTCAGTCCTGTGAAAGTGTAGTAACACTGTTCCTTCTATGTTGAAATCTGCATTCAGTCCTGTGAAAGTGTAGTAACACTGTTTCTTATAAGTTGAAATCTGCATTCAGTCCTGTGAAAGTGTAGTAACACTGTTCCTTATAAGTTGAAATCTGCATTCAGTCCTGTGAAAGTGTAGTAACACTGTTCCTTATAAGTTGAAATCTGCATTCAGTCCTGTGAAAGTGTAGTAACACTGTTCCTTATAAGTTGAAATCTGCATTCAGTCCTGTGAAAGTGTAGTAACACTGTTCCTTATAAGTTGAAATCTGCATTCATTCCTGTGAAAGTGTAGTAACACTGTTCCTTATAAGTTGAAATCTGCATTCAGTCCTGTGAAAGTGTAGTAACACTGTTCCTTATAAGTTGAAATCTGCATTCAGTCCTGTGAAAGTGTAGTAACACTGTTCCTTATAAGTTGAAATCTGCATTCAGTCCTGTGAAAGTGTAGTAACACTGTTCCTTATAAGTTGAAATCTGCATTCAGTCCTGTGAAAGTGTAGTAACACTGTTCCTTCTATGTTGAAATCTGCATTCAGTCCTGTGAAAGTGTAGTAACACTGTTTCTTATAAGTTGAAATCTGCATTCAGTCCTGTGAAAGTGTAGTAACACTGTTCCTTATAAGTTGAAATCTGCATTCAGTCCTGTGAAAGTGTAGTAACACTGTTCCTTATAAGTTGAAATCTGCATTCAGTCCTGTGAAAGTGTAGTAACACTGTTCCTTATAAGTTGAAATCTGCATTCAGTCCTGTGAAAGTGTAGTAACACTGTTCCTTATAAGTTGAAATCTGCATTAAGTCCTGAAAAATTGTAGTAACACTATTCCTTATAAGTTGAAATCTGCATTCAGTCCTGTAAAAGTGTAGTAACAATATTCCTTATAAGTTGAAATCTGCATTCAGTCCTGTGAAAGTGTAGTATCACTATTCCTTATATTCCTTGTTTTTGGAATTTCGCACACAGCTACTCGAGGGCTATCTGTGCTAGCTGTCCCTAATTTAGCAGTGTAAGACTAGAGGGAGGCAGCTAGTCATCATCACCAACCGCCAATTCTTGGGCTACTCTTTTACCAACGAATAGTGGGACTGACCATCACATTATAGCGCCCCCACGACTGAAAGGGCGAGCATGTTTGGCGCGACCGGGATGCGAACCCGCGACCCTCAGATTACGAGTCGCACGCCTTAACACGCTTGGTCATGCCGGGCCACTGGCAGTCACTAGTGTTTTACATACACGCACATAATACATTGTTCATTCTTATGCTTGAGAATCTACTATAAATTTCACAAGTCTCATTTAATACTATAAGTTACATGAGTTTCTAAATACATATCAAACTGACAGAAACATCGATATTAAAATATAAAGAACATTTAATAGTAAATTCGTTACTATTAATCTAAAACTATAAAAATGTCATACTTGCTTATTACTATTATTATTGTATTTTAATTAAAGCAAAAAAGTAACAACTTTATTATCAGTTCATTTTGTTTGTACAAATAATTAGTGTTGTGTGAGTGTCTTCATTAGATGCAGCCTTAAAGTCAGTTTTGTATTGGTTACAGTGTTTTGTTTCCTGATTGATTCACAGCATATTGTCTGACGTGGCTTTGTTAAAAGAATCACACACACACACTTTATCAAAATGTTGGCCAAACGTGATTATTGTATTATACCAAACAAGCTAGGCATGGCTGGGTGATAAATACGCTCGACCCGTAATTCGCAGGTTCGAATTCCTCTCACACCAAACATGCTAGCCCTTTATCTTTATGGTTGTTGTTGTTGTTTTGAAGTAAGCACAAAGCTACACAATCGGCTATCTGTGCTCTGCTCACCACGGTATTGAAACCCGACTTTAATTTTTTTTTAGCGTTGTAAGTCCGCAGACATACCGCTGAACCACTAGGGGGGGGGAGCTTATCTTTATGGAAAAGGACTTTTAATTTTGTGTTTAAAGCAAAGCTAGTGTTATCATATGTTAGTGGTAATATGAGGGTCCCGTGTTCGAATCCCTGTCACACCGAACATGCTCGCCCTTTCAGCCGTAGGGGCGTTATAATATGATGGTAAATCCTACTATTCGTTAGTAAAAGAGTAGCTGTAGAGTTGGCGGTGGGTGGTTTGGACTAGCTGCCTTCCTTCTAGCCTTACACTGCTAAATTAGGTCTTTAATTTAGTGTAAGACTAGAGGGAAGGCAGCTAGTCATCACCACCCACCGCCAACTCTTGGGCTACTCTTTTACCAACGAATAGTGAGATTGACCGCAAATTACAACGCCCCCACGGTTGAAAGGGCGAGCATGTTTAGCGCGACGGGGATGCGAACCCGCGAACCTCAGATTACGAGTCGCACGCCTTAACACGCTAGGCCATGCCGGGCCACTGGAGAACTACAGACTCTATGCTTCCATTCAAAGACCACCGAGAGAGCAGCTTATGACACTGACAGACTGAATGACTTTGGTTTTAAGACCCTGACAGTGACCTTGTTAAAAATGAAATAAGGGAGTATTACGTAGCACTGATTCTGCTTTATCATAGCTTTAATGTTACACGTTTAAATGCTCTATACAGCATGCAACACTCACAGACCTACACATGGACATAAGTGGACAGCTTTAATGAAACAATAAGTCACTTCAACTAGTTAATGAATTAACTATCGGGTTAAAATATTTTTAAAACAAAATACGTTTATTTCAGAAATCAAATGCCTCCAGCTTGTCAGACTCCACGTTCCAAATGTAGTAATTACCGGCCAGCCAGCATGGCTCAACTGTACCTACGACTTAGAAACGGATGCCCTGTATGCCGTGAAGTGGTACAAAAATGAAACTGAGTTCTACCGTTATGTTCCACGTGACATTCCCCCTGCCCAAACTTACAACCTCCCAGGAGTTTATATAGATGTAAGTAAAGATGTGTCTTTATGATGTCAGTTTCCAGAAAATATCATAATACATTTAGCTGATGTGTACACAATTATTCCAAGAGTGGTCCCCAGATCAGTATATCTTAATTATTTAAACATTATATCAGTATATCTTAAACAGTGAACAGTATATCTTAATTATTTAAACATTAAGCAGTTCTTGTGTTGATGTTGTTAGCAAAACGTATGATAAATATATATTACTCAAATAAATATAAATAGCAATAGGTTATCTACTAAGTGTCATTTTCATCACTTTAACATCAAGGTCAGTGTATTGTGTTTTTCTTGTTTTGTTTTGTTTTTATCGTTCAAATTCGCTTTGTGCCCACAGCGAGGACCTAACCCTGAATGTTAACGTCGTAAACCATAAAGCTTACAACTAAACGACTAGAAAACCTATTAGGAATGGAATAATGTAACTTTATACACAAATATATTCTTGTTTTTTATTTTAAAGAGTCACACCAAATTTGTAAACACACGTTAACATAATTTCACAAGTCTTAACTCTGATATTGAATTCAAGACATCTTAAAATATTTGATCATTACCAAAACAGTTCTTTTTTTTTTCAGCATTTTGTCTCAGTTGTTCCAAATATAAATGACACGATAACTAATGTACAATAATTTGCTAGAAAACAGCAATTATGTTCTCCTGTGCTCTTTAATTTTGATTTACCGCGCAACGTTCCAGGGTGTGTGCTGAAACAAACATACATATGTAACTGAAATTGAAAAGAAAGTTCGACTTTAGAACCACCTGAAGGGGAGGAGCTAGAGCTTTGAAGAATCTGTCATTTTCTCTTTATTTAATATCAATGAGTTGGAGTGTGGTCCACAGTCGACGGCTGTCTATAAAGTAGAAAGCTTTATGTTTGTCTATAAAAAACTATAAAGAGCATGAAACCATTCAAATTGTTTGATGCAGTTCAGAGGATAGATATAATACAATACAGGTGAATAACAATAAAAATTACAAAAATATTCGAGCTTCATTGATTCTACCTACGAAAAAAATCAATAAATAAATACTGGGTGAAACAACTCACGTTTAAACTTACTTAAAGACGGTTTGTTTGTTTTTGAATTTCGCACAAAGCTACTCGAGGGCTATTTGTGCTAGCCGTCCCTAATTTAGTAGTGTAAGACTAGAGGGAAGGCAGCTAGTCATCACCACCCACCGCCAACTCTTGAGCTACTCTTTTACCAACGAATAGTGGGATTGACCGTTACATTATAACGCCCCCACGGCTGGGAGGGCAAGCATGTTTGGCGCGACGGGGATGCGAACCCGCGACCCTCAGATTACGAGTCGCGCGCCTTATCGCGCTTGGCCATGCCGGGCCACTTAAAGACGGACTAACACCACTCGTCCAGTAAGCAATGTAATATTAAACTCCAAAAACTGTACACTGCGATTTCATATGCATCTCTTAAATAATGTTATACATTTAAGTTTCAGGTTTACGCTTTCTAAAACATTTATTATTTATAAACAAATATTCTCAGTTTTATACACATTTTTATAAATATTTTGTGTAGCAGCGCTTTGAATCATGTGTTTATAAATCGAATAAATCAAAGACTGTGAAACAAAATCGCTAATACAGCGGTAAGTCTACATATTTACATCGCTACAATTAGGAGTTCGATTCCCCTCGGTGGACTTAACAGGTAGCCCGATGTGGCTTTGCTATAAGATAATACACACACAAAAATCTCCAAAGTTTAATGTATTTCACGAGACAAAAGCGGTTGGTTTGTTTGTTAGAAATAGTCCTGTCCTCCTCGTAATGAAATAAATGAATATATTTATGTGTAAAAATATTCAAAATAAAAACTAAATATCTGTGTTTAACTATTTTTAAATGACTTGTAATATTTACAAATGTTTCCATTTACTTGTTAAAACTTAAAAGTCATATTCAGAACAAATCTATGCATTTAAATACCTGAAACATGTTTCAGGTTATTAGTCATTATAAGATTAGCTCCACATAGTTATATTCAAGTAATGAACTGCGATTAGTCCAACATTTGCTGTCGATCCGGCATGACCAGGTAGGTTAAGGCGTTCGACTCATAATCTGAGGGTCGCGGGTTCGAATCCCGGTCACACCAAACATGCTCGTCCTTTCAGCCGTGGGGGGTTATAATATGCCAGCCAATCCCACTATTCGTTGCTAAAAGAGTGGCCCAAGAGCTGGAGGAAGGTAGTGATGACTAGCTGTTTTCTCTCTAGTCTCACAATGTTAAAATAAGGACGGCTAGTGCAGATAGCTCTCGTGTAGCTTTGCGCGAAATTCAAATCAAACCAATTCCTCTTGTCTTATACTGCTAGATGAGGAATGGATAGCACAGATAACCCTCGAGTAGCTTTGCGCGAAATTAAAAAAGAATTATATTTGTTGTCGCTAGTACTAAAAAATTAATGATCCGTTTTCTTTCAGTTGGACAAGTCTCATGAAGGTCACGTGTATTTTAAAGCAACAGACATCGACACTGAAGGTACTTACAGATGTGAGGCGTCGGCTGAGGCTCCTTCTTTTCAAACTGTAATGGGAGAAAAGAAAATGAAAGCGTTCGGTATGTGACACTTGTTTTTATTTGAGCTTTCTCATGAATAATATTATCTTATGTAAGAATCTGGTTTTGAGTAACTCAGTTGGTCACAGATTACTTACCTGATTATAAAACATCACACAGATATGCGCCGTATTCTGATACTTGTCGTAGAGTCTGATAAACACCATGTATGTACGTTCTCTATGACAAAAAATAAATAAATAAAAAATGGCGTGCCTAAAATTGGCATGGTGATACTCATCCTTACATTTATATCTAAGTTTCTAATGTTCAATTTTTTCACAAATCAGCACCACCATCCGTCATCTGCACCAGGGAATTAACTGTCCCTTTTGTGACGCACCTGCAGCCGAAAGTGTTTGTTTGTTTGTTTGTTTTGAATTTCGCGCAAAGCTACTCAAGGGCTATCTGCACTAGCCATCCCTAATTTAGCAGTGTAAGACAAGAGGGAAAGCAGCTAGTCATCACCACCCGCCGCCAACTCTTGGGCTACTCTTTTACCACCAAATAGTGGGATTGACCGTCACATTATAACGCCCCCATCGCTGAAATGGCAAGCACGTTTGGCGCGACCGGGATTCGAATCCGCGACCCTCAGATAGCCGAAAGTGAGGGGAATATTTTTATGGTGTCACAAAGGTTCGAACACGGGTCGCTAGCTTCAAAACTTTAGACCCTACAAGAGGTTTTACAAAAAATAAAATAACCGTCTATACTGTATTTAATAACTGAAGGTATAACAGTTGACTGCATAGTGTTTTTAAACCTGTTAGTTTGTATGTAATCGCTGGCCGGAATGAAGCAAAGTTGTACGGCAAATATATATATATATCAAAATATCTAATTGTCTCATTTAATCTTTTTGTTTACAAATAATTATTATTTTTGTCTAATACCTTTATTTGTGTCTTGTTTATTTTAACTTTGTGCGAAGTTGCACGAGGGCTTCCTGCGCTAGGTGTCCTTAATCAGACAGTGTAAAAACTAGAGACAAAAGCAGTTTGTCATCATCACCTACCGCCAACTTTCGGACTACTCTTTTACCAACGAATATTGAGATTGACTGTCACAGAAGTACATCCCCACGGCTGAAAGGGCGAGCGTGTTTGGTGGAACAGGGATTCGAACCCGCGACCCTCAGATTAGAAGTCGAACACCATAACCACTTGGTCATACCGGAAACTAATAAATGTGAGCGTTACAAGATAATGTAGTAATAATTACGAGAAATAATTAGCCTGTTTAAAGTAAGAGATATATGTTATATATAAGAAAGGTTGCGTTATCAGAAACACGTAAAATACCAAGGCAAAGGAAAAGAAAAGGAACAGAACTTCAAACTCTGGTGAACAGAAAAACAATTTTATATGTTAACAATATTACATATTAACAATATTACATATTAACAGTATTACATATTAACAATATTACATATTAACAATATTATATATTAACAGTATTACATATTAACAATATTATATATTAACAATATTACATATTAACAATATTATATATTAACAATGTTACATATTAACAATATTAGATATTAACAGTTTTACAAATCAACAATATTATATCTTAATTTAATAATAATCCAAATAAGCCTCGCGTAGTCTGGGAGTTAATTCGTTCGAATCGGAGTATCGCAAGTTCAAATCTCCGTCATTTGCTCCCCCAGAGGTGGCTTATAATGTAGCTATTCCTTGGTGAAACAATCCTTCAAGAGTTGATTGTGGGTAGTGATGACTAGCTTCCTTCCTTCTTGTCTTACATAGCTAAATTAGGGACGGCTAGAGCAGATAGGCTTCGTTTAGTTTTGCGTGAAATTCATGACAAACGAATCCATTACTCTAAATATTTTAAATGTTTAAATAATGCTTATTTCGATTCATTTGAAATCTCGCGGCCAGGTATGGCCAAGCGTGTTAAGGCGTGCGACTCATAATTTTAGAGTCTCGGGTTCGCATCGCCGTCGCGCCAAAGATGCTCACCCTTTTAGCCGTGGGGCGTTATAATGTTTCGGTCAATCCCACTATTCGTTGGTAAAAGAGTAGCCCAAGAGTTGGCGGTGGGTGGTAATGGCAAGCTGTCTCCCCTCTAGTCTTACCCTGCTAAATTAGGGACGGTTAGCACAGATAGCCGTCGTGTAGCTTTGTGCGAAATTCAAAAAAACAAAAAACAACATAAAAATTCGTATTCCTCCAAGATGTAATAAGTTACCGTGGTAATATTGTCTTAGCTGAGATAGAGTAATTGTACATGATTCGACGTACGGTCTATTCCTCACCATAACATGTATGCATACATGACACTTTATCATGGTAATTATGGGTATTTAGCATTCACTTAAAGTAAATGAAATATATCGTAGGTACTTAGAGCACTCATCAAAATAATTCAGTAACTCTTATGAATATGTATAGAGGTCGCTGTCGGAATGATTCTTTTTTATATAGTATTCGTTATTAATGCATTATAGTCATCTTGAATACAGATATGTCATCTTTAATATGCACAAAGTTATAAAAAGACAGGAAGTCGGTGCGATGATACAGTAGACCAATGGTATGTTGTAGTCTTTGTGAGCAAATAAGAGTCACATGCTGTTCGATAGATACTCTGAGTGTTCAGTAGTCAACAGGTACATATAGTGGCCACTGTAAGTGTTTAGTAGTCAACAGGAACATGTAGTTTTAAACATATAGTAGCCACTGTAAGTGTTTAGTAGCCACTGTAAATGTTTAGTAATCAACAGGAACATATAGTAACCACTGTAAGTGTTTAGTGGTCAACAGGAACATATAGTAGCCACTGTACGTGTTTAGTAGTCAACAGGAACATATAGTTTTAAACATATAGTAGCCACTGTAAATGTGTAGTAGTCACTGTAAATGTTTAGTAGTCAACAGGAACATATAGTAACCACTGTAAGTGTTTAGTGGTCAACAGGAACATATAGTAGACACTGTAAGTGTTTAGTAGTCAACAGAAACATATAGTTTTAAACATATAGTAGTCATTGTAAATGTTTAGTAGTCACTGTAAGTGTTTAGTAGTCACTATAAGTGTTTAGTAGTCAACAGGAACATATAGTCATAAACATATAGTCGCCACTGTAAATGTTTAGTAGTCACTGTAAATGTTTAGTAGTCAACAGGAACATATAGTTTTAAACATATAGTAGTCATTGTAAATGTTTCGTAGCCAAGAGGTACATACAGTCATAAACATATAGTTATCACTGTGAGTGTCTAATACTCAACAGAAACATATAGTCATAAACATACAGTAGCCACTGTAAATGTTTAGTAGTCCCTGTACATGTTTAGTGGTCAACAGGAACATATAGTAGCCATTGTAAGTGTTTAGTAGTCAACAGGAACATATAGTTTTAAACATAAAGTAGCCACTGTAAGTGTTTAGTAGTCACTATAAATGTTTAGTAGCCACTGTAAGTGTTTAGTGGTCAACAGGAACATATAGTAGCCACTGTAAGTGTTCAGTAGTCAACAGGAACATATAGTAGCCACTGTAAGTGTTTAGTGGTCAACAGGAACATATAGTAGCCACTGTAAGTGTTCAGTAGTCAACAGGAACATATAGTTTTAAACATATAGTAGTCATTGTAAATGTTTAGTAGCCAAGAGGAACATACAGTCATAAACATATAGTTATCACGGTGAGTGTTTAATACTCAACAGGAACATATAGTCATAAACATATAGTTATCACGGTGAGTGTTTAATACTCAACAGGAACATATAGTCATAAACATATAGTAGCCACTGTAAATGTTTAGTAGTCAACAGGAATATATAGTAATCACTGTAAGTGTTTAATAGTCAACAGGAACATATAGTCATAAACATATAGTAGTCACTGTAAGTTAGTAGTCAACAGGAACATATAGTCACAAACATACAGTAGTTAACAGGTAATACGAACCCGGGAGAAACAGACTAGTAGTAGAACGCCCTGTCTACCAGGCCAGACTTGATGGAGGACAAAGAGTTAACCTCAACACTTTTCATTCTTGGTCTACTCTAGTCTTTCATTCTTGGTCTACTCTAGTCTGCTCACACATGTGAACAACGTTCTTCCCACAACAGAACACGATTTTTCAAACTTTAGGTTCACGTTCCTGTCACGATAATCACTAAGACACACCCAGCTTAACTATTGCTCTACTAACAACATTACTTTTTGTTTCAGGAATGGGTGTTAACAATACTAAGACACACCCAGCTTAACTACTGTTCTACTAACAACATTACTTTTTGTATTCAGGAATTTGTATTAACAATACTAAGACACACCTAGCTTAACTACTGCTCTACTAACAGCATTACTTTTTGTATTCAGGAATGGGTGTTAACAATACTAAGACACACCTAGCTTAACTACTGCTCTACTAACAATATTAGCTTTTGTATTCAGGAATGGGTATCAACAATACTAAGACACACCCAGCTTAACTACTGCTCTACTAACAACATTACTTTTTGTATTCAGGAATGGGTGTTAACAATACTAAGACACACCCAGCTTCACTACTGCTCTACTAACAACATTACTTTTTGTATTCAGGAATGGGTGTTAACAATACTAAGACACACCCTGCTTAACTACTGCTCTACTAACAATATTAGCTTTTGTATTCAGGAATGGGTATTAACAATACTAAGACACACCCAGATTAACTACTGCTCTACTAACAACATTACTTTTTGTATTCAGGAATGGGTGTTTACAATACTAAGACACACCTAGCTTAACTACTGCTCTACTAACAATATTAGCTTTTGTATTCAGGAATGGGTGTTAACAATACTAAAACACACCCAGCTTAACTACTGCTCTACTAACAACATTACTTTTTGTATTCAGGAATGGGTGTTAACAATACTAAGACACACCCAGATTAACTACTGCTCTACTAACAATATTAGCTTTTGTATTCAGGAATGGGTGTTAACAATACTAAGACACACCCAGCTTAAATACTGCTCTACTAACAATATTAGCTTTTGTATTCAGGAATTGGTATTAACAATACTAAGACACACCCAGCTTAACTACTGCTCTACTAACAATATTAGCTTTTGTATTCAGGAATGGGTGTTAACAATACTAAGACACACCCAGCTTAACTACTGCTCTACTAACAACATTACTTTTTGTATTCAGGAATGGGTGTTAACAATACTAAGACACACCCAGATTAACTACTGCTCTACTAACAATATTAGCTTTTGTATTCAGGAATGGGTGTTAACAATACTAAGACACACCCAGCTTAACTACTGCTCTACTAACAATATTAGCTTTTGTATTCAGGAATGGGTGTTAACAATACTAAGACACATCCAGCTTAACTACTGCTCTACTAACAGCATTACTTTTTGTATTCAGGAATGGGTGTTAACAATACTAAGACACGCCCAGATTAACTACTGCTCTACTAACAACATTACTTTTTGTATTCAGGAATGGGTGTTAACAATACTAAGACACACCCATATTAACTACTGATCTACTAACAGCATTACTTTTTGTATTCAGGAATGGGTGTTAACAATATTAAGACACACCCAGCTTAACTACTGCTCTACTAACAGCATTACTTTTTGTATTCAGGAATGGGTGTTAACATTACTAAGACACACCCAGCTTAACTATTGCTCTACTAACAACATTACTTTTTGTTTCAGGAATGGGTGTTAACAATACTAAGACACACCCAGCTTAACTACTGTTCTACTAACAACATTACTTATTGTATTCAGGAATTGGTATTAACAATACTAAGACACACCTAGCTTAACTACTGCTCTACTAACAGCATTACTTTTTGTATTCAGGAATGGGTGTTAACAATACTAAGACACATCCAGCTTAACTACTGCTCTACTAACAGCATTACTTTTTGTATTCAGGAATGGGTGTTAACAATACTAAGACACACCCAGATTAACTACTGCTCTACTAACAACATTACTTTTTGTATTCAGGAATGGGTGTTAACAATACTAAGACACACCCAGATTAACTACTGCTCTACTAACAGCTTTACTTTTTGTATTCAGCAATGGGTGTTAACAATACTAAGACACACCCAACTTAACTACTGCTCTACTAACAGCATTACTTTTTGTATTCAGGAATGGGTGTTAACATTACTAAGACACACCCAGCTTAACTACTGCTCTACTAACAACATTACTTTTTGTATTCAGGAATGGGTGTTAACATTACTAAGAGACACCCAGCTTAACTACTGCTCTACTAACAACATTACTTTTTGTATCCAGGAATGGGTGTTAACATTACTAAGACACACCCAGCTTAACTACTGCTCTACTAACAACATTACTTTTTGTATTCAGGAATGGGTGTCAACATTACTAAGACACACCTAGCTTAACTACTGCTCTACTAACAGCATTACTTTTTGTATTCAGGAATGGGTCTTAACAATTATTCTGATTACTCTAATACATAAGTTTAACACGTTGAATCAAAACGATTTTAGAGTCTCACCAAGTCGTTATAACTCACGTCGCTAATTTCGGTCATACTCTATCTGACAACTGTACATACTGACAGTAGCCCTGCAGCATAGTTTCAATTTATCTATTTTTTCCAATGTATTTAAACACAGTGAATATTAACATTTGGTAACTTTTAAATTCCCAATCTGAACGCAACCTTATAATCAGAGTGTATGAATATTCTGGATAGGAAGTGACTCTTATACACTATTCCCAAAATCGATCAATTGCCGATAGTTTCGCACGACCAACGCCCCGTCAAACAACGTCAAATTGAAGTTTTAATATATTGGCGTGTTATTTGCTGTCTTGCATGTTTAAAATCGTTTTAATGTATAGTTTTAAAACTCTACCTCTGAGATTAGTACAGATGTTGTTTTGTTTTATCCAAAACATTCTTAAAAAAAATTCGATCAAATGCAGTACAAATCTGCCAAACCAAAACGATGATTCGAGCCATTGCGAATCTAAATTAAATCCTCAAAATGAAATGTTTAAGGTCAAAAGAGCTATGATTATTTTTATTTTTTAACTCTCACTACATTAGTACAACTAATAATCAAAACATCTATCTAAAGTAACGTTTTCAATGAAAACTCCACCAATATATCAATATGATACTTACATGGTTCTTTCAACGTTCTTGTGTAACCGAACACCACGTTGTTCAAAATTCACTCCTTCTTTTAAAATTCATTCATCCGTAAAGACAGCGATGTTCCGGTAATTTTAATAACTTTGCTGGTATTTTACGAATTTCCTTATATTAAACGATGAGACGGAGTTCTAAAACAAGCTATGTTTTTTACAAACGCTATATCTTAGATTCATGCTAAATTAGAACATTTAACTTAAACTCTAACCTGACTGCTACTCAAACACGAACAAGTCAATTCTTAAGAAATTCTGTCCTCAGCCTTTACTTCGAATATTAAAGACGTTTATATTACACGCAAATATAAAACTAAGCTGAAAAACACATTTGGCATCGCATTACTTTCATTCTGATTATAAATCCGTGTTATTAGAACCTTGTATTTAAGAAAATGTAAACCACTTCTTAAATCTTTCTCATGATGTTTTCCGTATTAAAGTTTGTAAAGCGTTGCTGCTTTACGAATCAGTAAATCCTCAAATCTCGTGTTTTTTAGGAAAGTTCTTTCCACTCTCATTAGTTGCTTTCCAATGGGAAAATTTTGTACTGTTGTGCTCAAAGAGAGCGAGGCAGTTTACAAAACATCTGAAGAAGTAATCCTCCTATCTTTATTCTACGTGGCGCTTATGTATTTTTATTTTCATCATTATTGTTTTGAATCTCGCGCAAAGCTACACGAGAGCTATCTGCGCTAGCCACCCCTACTTTAGCAGGGGTGGCTAGAGGGAAGGCAGGTAGTCATCACTACACACCGCCAATTCTTGGGCTACTCTTTTACCGATTAATAGTGGGATTGACCATCACGGCTGAAAGAGCGAACATGTTTGGTGTGAGGGGGATTACGAGTCAAGTGCCTTGACCACCTGGCCATGCCAGGCCCTTCATCATTATTATAACTTTATCAGTAAGAATATTTTCAACACGTACAAAATTTTAAATATTACAGTTGTGTTTTTTATAATTACTAAAATTTTATTTTCTTACGTTATCTCTTAATAAATATGAATTACAACTACTTTTGAGAATATCCTTAAGCCTAAAATACTTATACAGTTACACTATTTTACCAGTCATGTTCTTTTGGTTATTGACATGGTTAATCCCTGTGGATTTCGACGCTATCTACAAAATATTTCCCGTATATTCAGCTATTGGTGCGTTATAAGAAAGATGTCATTCTCTTCGAATGAATGGTGAGCGGTGAGGAGCTATTGGCTGGCTTCCTTCTTTCTGGTCAGTAGTTCAAAATTTGGGTCTTTTCAGTGACACAGCGGTATTTCTGCGGACCTATAACGCTAGAAATGGGTTTCAATACTCGTTGTTGGAAGAGCACAGATATCCCATTGTGTAGCTTTGTGCTCAACTTGAAAACATCAAAATTAGGGATATATCTTGTACTTCATCTTAATACGTGTTTATTCTGAAATATAAGGCACTTCTATAATCC
Organism: Tachypleus tridentatus; assembly: GCF_004210375.1. Taxonomy (NCBI): domain Eukaryota; kingdom Metazoa; phylum Arthropoda; class Merostomata; order Xiphosura; family Limulidae; genus Tachypleus; species Tachypleus tridentatus. The sequence continues at coordinate 11,673,217 of NC_134835.1, read as the reverse complement.
TTTTCAAATGACTACTTGACTGTTAGTTTTAAAGTTAAACACAAAGCTATACAATTGGCTAGTTGTGCTTTGCCCATCATGGGTATCGAAATCCGGATTCTATAGTTGTAAGTCCACAAATATATTACTGTGCCAATGGAGGACCTACACGATTAAAAATGCCTACTGGTGGCTTAGTGATAAATGTAAGGGCTTATAATATTAAAATTCGGGCTCGGTCCCCTTGGATGGCACGACACAGTAAGCCCATTTTGCAACGAGGAACTGAACAAACACTTACTAGTGTTACGTTCATCATGTCGCTATACAAATACCTGATGAAGATATCGTCTCAGAAATGTTAAAGTTCCTAACTTCTTTGATTCATAATTTTGTGTTTGAATGAAGCTAAACACAATTAAAACCTCATTTTCAGCTACATATTCTAGAGCAAACAGACAAAAATAATGTTACTTTACCTCTCTCTGTCATTTTAATTTTTCAACCGAAGATGAGAATAAGTTTTAAGTAAGACACAAAGAATGTGTAAATATTCGTTATAAAATGAATAGTATTTCTCAAGGCCCGGCATGGCCAGGTGGGTTAAGGCGTGCGACTCGTAATCTGAGGGTCGCGGGTTCGCATCATCGTCGCACCAAACATGCTCGCCCTTTCAACCGTGGGGGCGTTATAATGTGACGACCAATCCAACTATTCGTTGGTAAAAGGGTAGCCCAAGAGTTGGCGGTGGATGGTGATGACTAGCTGCCTTCCCTCTAGTCTTACACTACTAAATTAGGGACAGCTAGCGCAGATAGCCCTTGAGTAGCTTCGCGCGAAATTCAAAACAAACAAACACTAACTAATTAGGCTTAATATCACCACATTTTCTTATTTATTTTACAATATTGTTTACTAACTAATTAGGAGCCCGGCATGGCCAGGTGGTTGAGACACTCGACTCGTAGTCTGAGAGTCGCGGGTTCGAATTCCCGTCACACCAAACAAACTCGCCCTTTCAAGCGTGGGGCGCTATAATGTGACGGTCAGTCCCACTATTCATTGGTAAAAGAGTAGCCTAAGAGATGGCAGTGGGTGGTGATGCCTCGCTGTTTTCCCTCTAGTCTTACTGCTAAATTAGGGACGGCTAGCGTAGATAGCCCTCGTGTAGCTTTGCGCGAAATTCAAAACAAACAAACTAATTAGGTTTAATATCATTACATTTACTGTTTTTTTTACAATATTTTTAGTAAACAATCATTTAATTTGTGATATTAATAGATTATTAGATATATAATATCATTTTCATGAACATCCCACTTTTATAGAGTATATCAGACCCTTATATACCACATAATATCCAAATACACAGAATAAAAGAAGTCTTCTAAATGACATCTGAATTACAGCTTGTGTGATGTCAGTTCTGTGATCTGTAGTTTAGTCTTCAATTGCATTTAGAAAAAGAATATTTTACTGTAACTGAAAGTAAAGCGCTTACTGAATAGAGAAATATTTCATCTCCCACGTAAAAGACAATTTTATTTCAAGAGTTTTCTTGTTTCCAGCGCCTCCACTGGCACAACGGTATGTCTGCGGACTTTGAACGCTAAGAAAACTTTGTGTGACTGTGTGCTTAATTTAAAACAAACAGTTGTTTCCAGCAACATTGAATCTTTTGAAATAACACGATTAAAATATTATATCCTTGAGTTTGAGCAGCTTCTAAAAGTAATATCCGCCAACATTTTCGTGAAGAGAGAAACTATTAAACATTGAAAAGAATTGTTTTTGTCTGAAAGATTTGTTTTATTTTTGAATTTCGCACGAAGCTACATGAGGGCTATCTGTGCTAGCCGTCTCTAATTTTGCAGTGTAAGACTAGAGGGAAGGCAGCTAGTCATCATCACCCACCGCCAACTCTTGGGCTACTCTTTTACCAACGAATAGTGGGATTGACCGTCACATTATAACGCCCCCACGGCTAAAAGGGCGAGCATGTTTGGCGCGACGGGGATGCGAACCTGCGACCCTCGAATTATGAGTCGCACGACTTAACGCGCTTGGCCGTGCCGGGCCCTTGTCAGAAAGAAATTTTCTAAGGCAACAAACGCCATGACTCTCGTCGGCTTAACTACAAAAGCAAATAACTGACGAATTTCGTTAGTATTCACGAGGTTCCTCGTCAGTATAAACCGCTCCAACGCCAAGAAGCTTGTACTGAGTGTTCGACACTCGCTACACTTTGTGAACGTGATATATATCATCTTTGTTGAGTAGAATCAATAAGTTAGAGTGGGTTTCCGCTGCTAATGTATGCTAAGTAAACACAGAAATGTGTAAAACCACCCCAAGTAATATCACGGTCACAAACCCAAGCGTTTTTTTGTACCGCTCTAAAAAATAATCGGCAAATGTTCCCTTTTACTAATTACTGTTGGTAACGTATACTATAGAATATAAAGATACAATCTAATGTGAAAGTATATGTTTTTTTTTAGTCATTGAACTAACGTTGTTTTATCATAGCTGTCTCAAAACAACAACGGCTGTTAAATGTAACAATAAAGGGATAACTTTTTTCTGACAAGAAGAAACAATAGCTCTTATGATAGTAGAGCCATGTTTACGGATTCCATCGGATATATAGAGTTCAACATTCTTTTATTGTTTGTTTTTTTATTTTCGCGCGGAGCTATACGAGGGCTATCTTTGTTAGCTGTCCCTAATTTAGCAGTGTAAGACTATAGAGAAGGCAGCTAGTTATCACCATCCACCGCCAACTCTTGGGCTACTCTTCTTACCAACGAATAGTGGGATTGACCGTATATTATAACGCCCCCACGGCTAAAAGGGCGAGCATGTTTGGTACGACGGTGATTCTAACCCGCGACCCTTAGATTACGAGTCGAACGCCTGAACCCACCTGGCCAGGCCGGACCATTCAACATTCTCTATACAGCCTAGAGAAATTCACGTCTAACTCAAACTTTATATATATAAGAATAAATGGAATTTTTTAATATTATGCTATGATTTCTTCTCTAATATATCCATTGATCAATTTTAACAAATTTTGAGTCCTTTATACTATATATTAAATACTCTCAAGATAATTTATGTGAACAATTGAATGCTGTTCTTTGTTTATTTGTTAGTTTTTTAATATGGCTGCCAAAATGAATCCTGACGATTTAAAAATAGTTGTACGAGCTACAAAATTATTCTTATAAAACGATCTAGTTGTTTTTATCAAAACTTTATTTAGTCCATCAGTGGCACAGCGACATGTCTGTAGACTTGTATCGGTAGAAAGGATGTTTCGATACCGATGGTGGGCAGATCACAAATAGCCCTGGTGTGACTTTGTGCTTACCTCCAAACAACAACTTGTCTTCATATAAAGTTGTTTTATGGCACACAAACACGCGTAATCATAAAAGCTTGAAAAATGTGTTTTTCACACAAAATTATAGAATTAATTTTCTTAGTTTACAAGACTAAAATCAGGAGTTCGACTCCACTCGGTGGACACAACAGATAGACAGAGATAGTTTTTCTGTAAGAAAAATATTAAACACACATATAAATAGCAGTCGTATATTTATATGAGATTTTAAAACTTTACGCGTGACATTATTTGTATTACTTTTGTATGTGTGGAACAAACCGTTATTGCTTTTGGAAAGCAATTACTAAGTTTGTCTTTGTATGGTTTGTTAATTTATGCTGTTATCAAGTTAGGTCTTATTGGTTTACCGTCTAAAGAAAGTTTTATATATATGGTATAATAATTATGTATTTTTAGCATTCAGATAAATATATTGCTCTTTGTTTGCAGTTATACCACGAGATGGCCCTGTCGTCGAAGGCATCCAACCGAAGTATGACGTTGGAGACAACGTTAACGTCACTTGCAGATCACCGTCTCGACCAGCTGCCAAAATCCACTGGTTTATAAACAACAAAGAGGTGGCTTTCTGAAATATTCTTTTTATTTGGATTTTCTTTATTATCGAAGAATTGAAAAGTTTCCAAGTAGCTAGACATTACTTTAAGTATTTGAACGTTTCTATCCTAATCGCAGCCGGTGAGCATAAAACAGTCAAACACAAAAGATTAAAAACAGTAACGTAAGTGCACACATACAGAAAACGAAACTTTCTGGTGAAATGCGCGTGTTCCTTACAATACCAGAAAAGTGATTAACATATTTTAAACTGGGTAAAACGTTTTAATTTTAATTAATACACTTAAACATTTTCTACTGTATCATGGAGTTACATCAGTGTTTAAAATAATATATCTTAATTACTTAAATATGTTTATTGACATTTTCATATCGTATTTAAAAGTACACAAGTAAGAAATGTTAATCAAATATATAATTTATATTATCCATAAACCTTTCTCCGTATATGATGGTCTCTTTATTTAAATCGTTTTCTTTCAATGCGACTTTAAAATATTTTATTTCTTTTTTATTTCTACGTCTCAAACGAAAATGATAGATATCCATTTTTCGAACTTTGAAACAGCATACTTTGAATATTATTCAATTTCAAACAACCAATCAGTAACTGACACGTGTAGATTGTTCGTGAAAGAGTGCATTTGTTCCAACGTTTTAATAACGGTATCCTTAACACGTATTTTACTGTTAATGAGAACTTGTGAACGTTATCTAACACCAATAATAACAACCTGAAACAGGTTAAAATTACACTTAAAAATAAAAACCTCCATCATGGTTGATAAGCACTTTTGTTACCATGTTTAGATAAGTATTATTGTTACCCTGGTGAGATAAGTATTATTGTTACCACGTTTAGATGAACACTACTGTTACCATGTTTAGATAAGTATTATTGTTACCCTGGTGAGATAAGTATTATTGTTACCACGTTTAGATGAACACTACTGTTACCATGTTTAGATAAGTATTATTGTTACCCTGGTGAGATAAGTATTATTGTTACCACGTTTAGATGAACACTACTGTTACCATGTTTAGATAAGTATTATTGTTACCCTGGTGAGATAAGTATTATTGTTACCGTGTTTAGATAAGTACTATTGTTACCGTGTTTAAATAAGTATACTTGTTACACTGGTTAAATGAACACTATTGTTACTATCTCTCACTACTGGATTTTTTTTAAGTAAGCTTGAGTGTCTTTTCTTAGTTATTATCGTTGTCCATTTTTAATAGCTAATGAATTTTATATTATTAATATTATAATGTACAGAGCGAAACGACAAAGCAGGACATCTACATTTGGCTAAACACCCTCAAACAAATTCACAATAAATAAACACATTAGCATGTATATTAATCATTTATCAGTTGGTCACTCTGACATTTTGTAACGTTATTGTCTGACATCTCCAGCCTTCTAATTTATAAGTATATCGCTTTAAAATGAGTTTCGTTAGTTGTAACGTGTGATGTTTTAAAATGTTTTTGTTTATATTTCGTAGCTTCCTGAAAACCTTTTAACCGCCTATCCAGAGAGCGAACACATTGGTGGCCTGGTTAGTTCTATGCTAGGCCTTTATTTTGAGGTCACATATGACCACTTCATACGAGATACCCTAACTCTGAGATGTTCAGCTGTTATTTCAAACAACTACTCCCTAAGCAGTGAGGAAATTATCATACGTGGTAATCTCTCACGTTCAAGTCCTTATCCAAGTTTAGGTAATGTTCAAATGTATGTTCAGAGGATATTTAGTTCAGTTCAATTACCAATAAGCCAATATAAATAATTTTTTATAAGTTCAGTTATTAATTTTTTTTCTCTACAATACAAACTATTGAAGTTAGTAAAAACATTCCTTTTGGCAAATTATTTTATTAGTAAGCACCTTGGATAATAAAATAAAGTTAAATAAATTATTAATTTCGTTATTTGCATCCACAGGTTAGATATACATAGCAAACCATAGTATATGTTTGTACGCTCGTCTGTCTCGCGTTTACGGTGCTCACTTCCCGCGCTGAGTTTAAAAAGCTGCGCACGCATGCAAAGCTCAACATTCACTTTTGAAATGACGGGGAAAACAGGCTCGAACAATGGCAGTGCCAAATATTTTCTACGCAAGCAAATTGCTTTACAGTAAAATATTACTAATTAATCACACTATTATTTACATATTAAGATGTGACGTAATTTAAATAATAAAAATGTAAATTTTCCGTGTTATTGTTGAACTGTTATTAGCATGACTGAAATGGTCACTAATTACTTTCCGCAGAGGGTGATATAACCAGCTGAGAGCTTTGGTCCTAAATTATACACAACTACACTATAAATTATCTATTTATCTAAATTATCAATTTCATCAACACAGAAATCACCACAATCTACATTTTATTAGAATTGCAATTAAATAAATTATTTATGAAAAATAAAATATATCTGTAACTTTATTATGTCAATGACATGAAGCACAAGTTCTTTGAAACTGAAAATACTTGTTTAAAACATTTTTTAACTTATTCAATGATCTATTTCTATTTTTGGTTGTTCTTTTGATAACGGCCCGGCAAGAGCAGTTGGTTGAGGCGCTCGCCTTGTAATCTGAGGGTCGGGGGTTCGAATCCCGGTCGCACCAAACAAACTCGCCCTTTCAGCCTTGTTGGTGTTATAATGTTATGGCCATTCCAATTCGTTAGTAAAAGAGTAGCCCAAGAGTTGGCGGTAGGTGATGATGACTATCTGCCTTCCCTCTAGTCTTACGCTGTAAAATTAAGCACGAAATTCAAAAACAAACAACTTTTTATAAGACTAATTTTCTTAAAATGTTTGGGGCATCTTTCGTCCAAAAGGCATCTGTAAAAATGTTCCTCTACAGTTATAAACTCTCAAAAGATGACACTACAAGCGTCCACGGGTCGTTGAATCATGATACAAAATTATATATGTAAAAACGGTTGGTTTAGGTTGAGAAAATTTTTATGTAGAAGAGCGAACAACGTTTCGAAGAAGGTCAAAACGTTGTTCGCTCCTCTACATGAAAATTTTCTCAACCCAAACCAGCGGTTTTTACATATATATTTTTCTCTACAAGTGGGTTTTCTCGTCATCACTGATGAAGCAAAATTGTTCGTTTTTTGACAAAGCCACAGAATAGGTTACCTGTGAAATATCCACTGAGGTGATTTTACTTCGCAAGTCTACAAGAATACCACTGACCCCACATTCCCCGGCACTATAAAATGAAAAAGCCACCCCATAGTGCTAAAATTGTTTTTAATTTCGCCAAAGCTACACGATGGCTACCTGTCCCTGATTTAGCACTGTTGGGCAAGAGGAAAAGCAGCTAGTAATCACCATCAACCGCCAACTTTGGGGCTACTCTTTTACTAATGGCTTATAACATTATAACGCCCCGCAAGATTGGATGTTTTTGTTGTTTTTGAATTAAGCACAAATCTCCACAATGGGCTATCTGTGCTCTGCCCACCACAGGTATCGAAACCCGGTTTTTAGCATTGTAAGTCCGCAGACATACCGCTGAGTCACTGGGGGGCCCAAGGTTGGAAGGGCGAATATGTTTGATACGACGAAGATTCGAACCCGCGTCCATCAGATTAAGAATCAAGCGCCTTAACTACGGGATCTGCAGTGTTAAAATAACACTTCCTTAGCCGATCATACCACCCTTCCATTGGACAGTTTATAGTAAACACTTTCGTGAGAAGTTAAAAACACAAGTTGTTATATGAATTCAATGTGTTTTCTACCTACAATTAATTAATTTTTAGAGGAAGCTTATACATATCATTTAACTTTCGTCTTATTTTTTAAAGTTTCTGTCCAATAAAACCAAAAGATTAAACTTTCCATGTTATCGCACTTCCTGTCTTCACCCAGATAGCAATCCATGCAAGAAATAACTGCTGTTATTATATTGATAAAGTACTTTATTTAAAACCTCTCTTATTTGTTCAATAATCAGCCATATTTCATTCGATTTATTTTTTTATACCCATGTTAAGTGTTCCACTCTAATTCACAACATCAAAGCAATCAGACTTACCGTTGAGCCACGTAGTAAATATAAACTTTAACTGTTTTGTTTATTTGTTTTTCAATTTCGCACAAAGCTACTCGAGGGCTATCTAATTTAGCAGTGTATGACTAGAGGGAAGGCAGCTAGTTATCACCACCCACCTTCAACACTTGGACTACTCTTTTATCAACGAATAGTGGGATTGACTATAACCTACTAACGCTTCTACGGCTGAAATGGCGAGCATGTTTGGTGCGACCGAGGCTCGAACCCGCGACTCTCAGATTACCAGTCGAACGCCTTAACCCACCTGGTCATACCTGGCCAAACTTTAACTGAATTGCCCTACACTAAAGTACCCCACTGATACAATTGTAAGTCTACGAATTTCTAACGCTAAAATCAAGGGTTCAATTTCATCTCGGTGGACTCAGGAGACAACCCGATGTGGCTTTGCTATAACAAAACACACACCCTCTACTATTTTTTTTGTCATAAAAAGTAATTTTAACCACTACTATATTCAAAGAGAAATGATGTATCAGCTGAGCTAAATTTATTTTTAAATCACAACTATACGTATTTTTTTCGTCAATAATTGAACAATCTTGAAATATATATAAAATAAATTAGCTTAATTACAACAAAGATTATGTTGTTGTTTTTTCTCGTGACCCTGCAGGCTCCAATAAAGGCCCCGTAATTACAGGTGGATATTCTGCTTACCGAATCAAGGATGTTGTTGACGTCAACTGTACTTCGACCACTTCCAACACACCTGCAATTCTTCGCTGGTTCATAAATGAAAATCAAGTAAGTTGTTTTGCAAAGATAATTACAAAAATAAATAAATGCGGTGATTGTTTTTGAATTTCGCACAAAGCTACTCGAGGGCTATCTGTGCTAGCCGTCCCTAATTTAGCAGTGTAAAATTAGAGGGAAGGCAGCTAGTCATCACCACCCACCGCCAACTCTTGGGCTACTCTTTTACCAATGAATAGTGGGATTGACCGTCACATTATACGCCCCTACGGCTGGGAGGGCGAGCATGTTTAGCGCGACGCGGGCGCGAACCCGCGACCCTCGGATTACGAGTCGCACGCCTTACGCGCTTGGCCATGCCAGGCCCAGGATGCGGTGAACTAGTTTAAAAAAAAACAACACCAAACACCCATTTATTTCTTCAATGAACTACTTTTTTTTAGCCTTTTTTTACATTTTACAATAATTTTCAACAGGTCTTAAGGATAAAATACGATAAACTGACGCGTTACTCCAAAACTAACACTCCTCTGACGCATAAAGAAAACCTACCATTTGTCTTCAGATATTTGTGCAAAGCGTGTTTGGTTCTAAATTTGGCACAAAGCTACACGAAGACTATCTGCACTAGCCCTCCCTAATTTAGTAGTGTAGGGCCAGAGTGAAGGCAGATAATCTTCACCGCCCACCGCCAACTCTTGGAATACTCTTTTTACCAACAAATAGTGGGATTGACCACAACATTATAATGCCCTTACGGCTGAAAAAGCGATCATGTTTGGTGTAACAGCAATTCGAACCCATGACCCTCAAATTGTGAGTTAAGAACTCTAGCCAACTGGCTATGACGGGTCCCGCGCAATGCTGCTCGAAAGCTATCTACACTTATAATTAATCTTGAAATGATAGACTAGAGATAAGGGTCACTATAATCAATGAAGATTGGGATTGACCATCACTTTATAACAGCCCCGTAGCTGAAAGAAATAGCATGTTTGGTGACTTGCTTGAGTGCAGTGGCTCGCAGATTGTGAGTCGATATTTTAACGAATTGATAATTACAGTAAGTACGTTCAACTGTTTCACCAGTCATTTTTGTCTCTATTACCGTGTTGAATACTCAATGAATAGCGAATCTCGCAAAATAGGGTGAAAATAGGGTGTCACCGGTTCGAATCCTGTCGCTGAACATACTCGCACCTTCGACAGTACAGACGTTATAACGTTTCGTTCAATCTCACTTGTCGTTGGCAAGCACTTGGTTGATATTGACTAGCTGTCTTCTCTCTAGTTTATCACTTCTAAATTAAAAAAAAATGTCCCAAACATTCGGCGGGTGTTTACTAGCTGTCTTCTCTGTAGTCTATTATTTCTAAATTGTTATTCTTAAGCTCAAAGCAACACAAAGGGATATTGCTGCTCTGTGAATATAGAAAGCTGGTTTCTATGGGTACTATCATTTGAGAAGGAGAGAACAACGTTTCGATCTTTTAGGATGTCAGGTTATTAACATACACCTGCAACGCCCCCTACAATCCCATACCCGTTTATACTCTCGTCCCTAAGACATGTATTTGGCAACGGTCAGTTGCAAACTCTATCTTTTTTAACCTGAAGATGACCTAGAAAGGTCGAAACGTTCTTTTCTCCTTATCTATAGAGTTAATGCCCATACCAGCCGTTCTGAGATATATTTTAATTTCAAGTGGGTTTCTCGTCATCAATAAAGCTGGTTTCCAGCGGTGTAAGTCCAGGGATAGCTGTTCTACTAAAGTCTGAGGAAAGTCAACGCAGATAATCCTCAAGTAGCTGTTTGTTTGTTGAATTTTGCGCAAAGCTACACGAAGGCTATCTGCGCTAGCCGTCCCTAATTTACCAGTATAAAGCTAGAGGGAAGGCAGCTAGTCATCACCACCCATCGCCAACTCTTGGGCTACTCTTTTGCCAACGAAGAGTGGGATTGACTGTAACATTATAACGCCTCATGACTGAAAGGGTGAGCATGTTTGGTGCGACAGGGATTTGAACCCGCTACCATCAGATTACGAGTCGCACGCCTTAACACGCTTGGCCATGCCAGGCCACCTTCTGGCACTATACGCACCTTTATCGTGATACAACTTATCAGTTTACAAAAATTTCAAACTATAAGTGTTGCTTTCCAATACTTTTCGGGATGTCTTTTAACTCCTGGCGGCCCGGCATGGCCAAGTGTGTTAAGGCGTTCGACTTGTAATCTGAGGGTCGTTGGTTCGAATCCCCGTCGTACCAAATATGTTCGCCCTTTCAGCCGTGGGAGCATTATAATGTAACGGTCAATCCCACTATTCGATGGTAAAAGAGTAGCCCAAGAGTTGGCAGTAGGTGGTGATGACTAGCTGCCTTTCCTCTAGTCTTACACTGCTAAATTAGGGACGGCTAGCACAGATAGCCCTCGAGTAGCTTTTCGCGAATTTCAAAAACAAACAAACAAATATTTAACTCCTGGAGAAAAATTAGTGATAATTCAGCGTAGCTCGTACAATTAAAGTCATTTTGTTCGTTCTTTATTGTCAGAATATCTTTGTTTTTTCTCCATTTAGGCCAACAATAAGTACTTGGTGAACTATCCCTTCCTTCTGGGCAGAGATGGAATGATCACAAGTGTTCTAGGGCTCAGATTTGTTGTGAGAAAAAAACACTTTCAAAACGGAGAAATGCATCTTAAGTGTACATCAACCTTATCTGAAGTTATGAACATGACCACCAGAGAAGAAGTATTTGGCAGCCATCATAAGAATTCAGGGTTTCATGCATCCGAGAGCAAAGGTTACAAAATGTAGTTTTAACTATTAGTTTTAATTAGTTTTTGATTGATTAGAACTTTGATAGAGTAAAATATTTTTGATGTCCATTTTACTGTTATTCTAATGTATTTCAAAAAAGTTGACAACTGGTTTGTAGAAACTTGAAATTTATTACGTCCAGAAGTATGAAGAATATTTATAATCAGTTTCTAGAAATATTATATCAAACAGCTGTGACTGACTGTCTGACTGGTATGAACAGTCAGTCCTAGAAATATTATATCAAACAGCTGTGACTGACTGTCTGACTGGTATGAACAGTCAGTCCTAGAAATGTTATATCAAACAGCTGTGACTGTCTGACTGGTATGAACAGTCAGTCCTAGAAATATTATATCAAACAGCTGTGACTGACTGTCTGACTGGTATGAACAGTCAGTCCTAGAAATGTTATATCAAACAGCTGTGACTGTCTGACTGGTATGAACAGTCAGTCCTAGAAATATTATATCAAACAGCTGTGACTGACTGTCTGACTGGTATGAACAGTCAGTCCTAAAATGTTATATCAAACAGCTGTGACTGTCTGACTGGTATGAACAGTCAGTCCTAGAAATGTTATATCAAACAGCTGTGACTGTCTGACTGGTATGAACAGTCAGTCCTAGAAATATTATATCAAACAGCTGTGACTGACTGACTGACTGTTCATACCAGGGGGGGCAAGCGGTGAAGAAATTTCCCTAGCAACGGGGGGCAAGCAGTGGTGAAATTTCCCTATCAACAGGGGGGAAAGAAGTGGGGGAAATTTCCCTAGCAACAAGGGCTGACAGTGGAGGAAATTTCCCAAGCAACAGGGGGCAAGAAGTGTGGGAAATTTCCCTAGCAAGGGGGGCAAGAAGTGAGGGAAATTTCCCTAGCAACGGGGGGCAAGTCAGTCCTAGAAATATTATATCAAACAGCTGTGACTGATTGACTGACTGTTCATACCAGTATGAACAGTCAGTCCGCGGGTTTTGCTCCTGGAATAAGAGTTTTGTTATTTATTCATAAAATTATTTTATTCAATCTATTTTTTTCTTTCATAACGACCAATAATTTCGCATGTATAATGAATAATTAGAAACCATAACTCGGTTGCGTTGATGTTTGTATCTCAGAACGGCTGGTATGGGTATTAATACTTTTACTTTTAAAACAGATAACAACTTTTCGACCATTCTAGGTCATCTTCAGGTTAAAGGTCTATAGTATTTTTTTTTTTGTTTCTGCAAGTCATTTAGTTTTTTATATTTCCAGTTTAAAATGGCTTTTAGTAGTTTCTTCTGTAAATTATGGATAATGTTTGAACACTGGTTAAACTGAAGATGACTTAGAAAGGTCGAAACGTTGTGTTGTGCTCTGCTTTAATAGTAAAAATGTTATAATCCATACCAGCTGTTCTGAGATACACTTTTATTTCAAGTGGGTTTCACGTCATCAAGAGTAGGTTGACGCTTGCTGTAGACAATCTGACATTTAATATAGCCTAAAAAATATTACACTTACCTAGCGAAATTTTATTGAAACTTAAATGTGGTTGTTTTAATTATGGCTTTGTATTACAGCACAAGGCAATGGTGTTCAGCCAATCAGAAGTTTTCTACCAGTTGTTCTGATCGTCGTCATTGGAGTAAAACGTTTGGTTAAACTGGTCTAGCGAGGCTGCAATTGGAAGAAAATTAGTCTTCAACTCTATTGATAAAACTTAGACATCATGAGATTCTCATTTTGTCTATTTGCCAGTATAGTTTTGAAATACATTCCATTATATAATAGAGTGGTAATCTTCGTACTTTGAATTTGTACTTGTTGGAGAGCATGCGCAATGGAATATTTAATTAAAAGAATGTACAAACGTAAACTTTTGTATATCAGTGTCAAATACACATATATATATCTATACTTAAAATATGCGTGTTTAAAAGTCACGACACGTTTTAAATAAACGTTTATTAAGACGTTAAATGTCTTAACTAAATGTTCAAAAAGTGAATTAATTCATTTCTTGTATATTTTGTAGGTGGCGTATGAACCTGATACTGAAAAATTATTACGATTTTTTGTCGTGTCTAACTTTATATATAATCATTCTTTCTACCAGTTGATCGGTAATTTAACTAAGACAAGTTATTCCTTCTTATTCTATTTGTTTCTAGTTAGATCACCTAAACACTTAAATAAGGATTACTTTGTTAATGTATTGTTAAAGGCAATATTCATATTTACTTAAATTTACTCTGTGTTTACACACCCATGACACAACTGCATGTATATGAAAAACTGATACAAAGGCCAACAATAAGAAAGCAAATCCTCAAAATCCTCTTTCATGTATAACAATAGAAGATTATAAAAAATATAATATTGTGCTTATTATTTATTTCCTTATATTGCTTGGTCCTTAAACTTTATTATTTATGGAACAGTTTTGACAGTTGTTTTTCTTCAGCCTTACATGGCCATAAGTCATTTAAAAAGAATAAAGAGACGTAATGCGTTTTGCTTGTATTCACTGAGGTTTAAAAAGGCTGGTGGAAGGGAAAAGCAAGCTAATAAAATCCTCTATATAAATAGTGTAACACGTGAGTGTATGAAAGTGAAGCTTAATAATTGACTGAGCACAGAACTTTAATATATATATATAGTACGTATATAAAAAAATCCATGACTCAGATATGTCTAAGAGTGTAAAATAAGAAACCTTAAAACATACGCGTATTTTTGATTGAAAAAATATCAAGTGAAGGGTACGTTATTGCACGAAACCGGTATGAAATTAAATGAAAAATACACACGTAGCGAAAATATTAGAATACTGAAAAAACTATATGTTTTTCATTTTGTTTATTTCTCTATAAACAGATAAAGGTATATAAATAAATTTCTCCATCAAAACGGCAAATATTTGTACTTCTCTGCACGGATAAGTCCATCTTAACAGAAGGACGCTGATCTGTCCGGATATGAACAATTTTTTGTGGGTCAAATGCATGTAATTTTATCACACGTTAATCAAAAACTACCAATTATAATTCCAGTTTCATCCTTTATGGTCTCTTTATGCTTGCTAAAATGGTCATAAAAATCTTATGTATAACGCTTTATATAGTTTATAATATATGTCTTTGCACACAATAGATGGCGACACATACCACGAACAAAAATATAATCACAGCAAATGCACAACCTTGAAATGATATATTCGTTTCCTTTTCAATTTCGTGTTTCTACAACACATTCACTTCGTTCTATTAATTTCACAACTTTTGTGTAGAGTTTATTTCTTTTGACAGTTTCACACACACACACACTCATACTTATATAATTGTGGTAATTATCAACAACCTTAGATCAACGTTTTCCAGTTTCGTACTGCACGTATATTTAGCTCGTGACTAGTATCATTTTGGCTAATGTATTGAAAAACTACGTGCTGAGATTCGTAAGCTTTTTGTAAAAATTAAAATGAGCGAAGCAAGGATTTTAGACCAAAAATACTTTACCTAAATAAAACTTCCATTGATCAAATTACGATGTGACGTGCATTTCAGGAATTTGAATGTTTCGCCGTTCAACAAATGAAAACAAACCGTCAACATATAAATATATTTACATATATATTGATGAATAAATAAGTGAAACTGAAAAGTGAAGAGTGAGTTAAGCTTTGAAGTGTTATTTATTGCATTCTTGGTGTGCTATTAATTTTATTTTGAAAATTTCAGTATACACCTACAACACGCAAACGTTGCGTTATTTTTGGAACGGTTTTATTACGTTTCTTGTGCCAATTTTGTAAGCCGTTTGATGATCGTTAGTTTACGCTATTTGAGCAACTTAAAAATCGTATAAATTTGTTTGTTTTTGAATTTCGCGCAAAGCTACACGAGGGCTATCCGCGCTAGCCGTCCCTACTTTAGCAGCGTAAGACCAGTGGAAAGGGAGCTAGTCATCACCACCCACCGCCAACTCTTTGGCTACTCTTTTACCAACGAATAGTGGGATGGACTGTCACATTATAAGGCTCCCACGGCTGAAAGGGCGAGCATGTTTGGTGTGACGGGGATTCGAACCCGCGACCCTCGGATTACGAGTCGAGCGCCTTAACCCACATGTCCATGCGGGGTCGAAAATCGGATAAGATTCACGTTAAATCGCTACTTTACTGAGCATGTGGGTGTATGTGAACTTTATAAGTGAAACTTTAAGTATTGTACGTTGATTTTTGTATGTGTGTTATAAAGAACGATAAAAAGTAACAAGTGCGATCCGCCGAGATAAGAGTAAGTTTTCAGGTTTACAACATTAAAATCAAGAGTTTGATTCTCCTATGTGCCAGGTAGCCTTTGTGGCTTTGCTCTAAATAAATAACTTTAACTAACGCTTTTAAGTAAACTTCGTAAAAAATGTATTTAAATTCTTGATTATTATTTATTTAAGAAACCATTTTCAGAAAATTACTAAAAACTGCAAAACTGGTACAATAAACTTGCGTAAAACCGTTAAAACAATTTATTGACATAACATGGTTACACAACATGTGCAAAAAAGTTGCGAAACACTACAATGTTTGTGTTTTATTTTGCTTTTATTAAGTAAACATATTACCTTACAAGAAGGAAGCTTGTCCAATTTCATCAACTAATTACGTCTAGTGTTTAAGGTCCGGCATGGCCTGGTGGGTTAAGGCGTTCGACTCGTAATCTAAGGGTGACGGGTTCGAATCCCTATCACACCAAACATGCTCGTCCTTTCAGCCGTGGAGAATTAAAATGTTACGGTAAATCCCACTATTCTTTGGTAAAAGAGTAGTCCAAGAGTTGGTGGTGATGACTCTATTTTGCACTGCTAAATTAGGGACAGCTGGCGCAGATAGCCCTCGAGTAGGTTTGCGCGAAATTAAAAATAAACAAACTAATATTTTAATTTTGTTATTTATAATCTCTCTCTTAGAGTTTTTTCTTATTTCATAGAAATTTGTTTTGTGTGTCTTTTGACCTCATAGTCGTTTTCTCACCGTCTTCCTCGTTAGAGTTGGCATTCATTTAAAATCAACAATAAACCAACTGTTGCCTACCAAGCTGTAAACATACATATGAATCCACATCTTAAAACTGTACTTATGTACTTGTTTGTTTTCCAAACAAATATTTCGTTTCTGGTTTCAGAATCTAGCTGTTTTTTTTTTTTTTTAGTTATTGTACTGACGTATAACTCTTCATGTTTATTGTGCTGTCTTCAATTTGTACGAAGTTTTTACAAGCATTGTGAATACATTTCTTTGTTTTCTCAGAACATTTTTTTATGATGATACTTGTTAAAAAGCTCGTAAACACGTAACTTAAGTGTAAATTAATCCACTGTTTGTGTATACCTTTTTTATAGTGTACTGGTGTTGTATAAACGTAATACAGAATAATGTCATAGTTTAACCCATAAGTCACATTAATAATGTATTTATTGTTATTATTCTGATTTTTTTTCACATTTAATCAACTTACAAACAATGTTTCTCAAATAATGAAAAATGTTTTTTTAATGTTCATAAAGTTATTATAACAGTTAGCACAATATTTAAGTATAAATATGTTTATACATATTAATTATACATAAATTTGTTATAATATATCTTTTGTATATAAATACGTTTTTATTATTTACTTTAACTCAATAATCAGATATTTCCATACTTAAATATACCGATATGTACCTTGTACCTTTTCAGTCTCATCCAAGACCAGCAGAAGATTGTATAGGAATATTCATATGTTTAGTTTCATTACTGTTTTATAGTCAATAAAATACGTAGTCTTTGTATTGTATTAAAACTGAACTTTACTTCTCTATATAAACCGTAAAGATTACAGTTACAACCTAAATTCTAAACCTGTTTTGTGTGATGATGAAGAATGAACGCATGTGTGCACTTTGTACTTTGGTGTAGACAATCTGTATAAAATGTCCAATAAAACAGTTGTGTCCCGTCTGTCCGTTAAGCAAATTATAATTTTAAAAAATTAAACTCTGATCGCATAGCAAGCCTAATATAAATATTTATACACAAAATAATATAAACAACTATGCAAGAGCACAAACGATACACATACAGTAGCCATCGACGACTGATGGAAACAAAATGGGGAGTTTCGTAATGGTACAAAATTTTATTACATAAAATATAAACGAAAAACAAACAACTTGTCCAAAGCATTAATTACGTTGTTTGATCCCTTTACTCTTCTAAGAACATTAAACCTTGTTTAAATGGTTTCATACAGTTTATTAATGTGTAACTGTGGAATTTGTTTTATGTATCTCTCCACAGCACGTAGGTTAGAGCAACCGTCGGTTCTGACACCTATATCAGACACGAAGCCCAAAAACTTGTACTGATACTGTTATACTTCACTATATGTTATACACTGGTACTGTTATACTTCACTACATGTTATACACTGGTACTGTTATACTTCACTACATGTTATACACTGGTACTGTTATACTTCGTTACATGTTATACACTGGTACTGATACTTATACTTCGTTACATGTTATACAGTGTTACTGATACTGTTATACTTCGTTACATGTTATACACTGGTACTGTTATACTTCGTTACATGTTATACAGTGTTACTGATACTGTTATACTTCACAACATGTTATACACTGGTACTGATACTGTTATACTTCACTACATGTTATACACTGGTACTGATACTGTTATTCACTACATGTTACACTGGTGCTGATGCTGTTATCGTTACATGTTATACACTGGTACTGATACTGTTATACTTCACTACATGTTATACACTGGTACTGATACTGTTATACTTCACTACATGTTATACACTGGTACTGATACTGTTATACTTCACTACATGTTATACACTGGTACTGTTATACTTCACTACATGTTATACACTGGTACTGATACTGTTATGCTTCACTACATGTTATACACTGGTACTGATACTGTTATACTTCACTATACACATGTTACACACTGGTACTGATGCTGTTATGCTTCACTTACATGTTATACACTGGTGCTGATGCTGTTATGCTTCACTACATGTTATACACTGGTGCTGATGCTGTTATGCTTCACTACATTTTATACACTGGTTGCTGATGTTGTTATACTTCACTACATTTTATACACTGGTGCTGATGTTGTTATGCTTCACTACATTTTATACACTGGTACTGATGCTGTTATGCTTCACTACATGTTATACACTGGTGCTGATGCTGTTATACCTCGTTACATGTTATACACTGGTGCTGATACTGTTATACTTCACTACATGTTATACACTGGTACTGATACTGTTATGCTTCACTACTTGTTATACACTGGTGCTGTTATGCTTCTGACATGTTATGCACTGGTGCTGATGCTGTTATGCTTCACTACATTTTATACACTGGTTGCTGATGCTGTTATGCTTCACTACATGTTATACACTGGTTGCTGATGTTGTTATGCTTCACTACATTTTATGCACTGGTGCTGATGTTGTTATGCTTCACACATTTTATACACTGGTGCTGGTTGCTGTTATGCTTCACTTACATGTTATACACTGGTACTGATGCTGTTATACTTCACTACATGTTATACACTGGTGCTGATGCTGTTATGCTTCACTACATGTTATACACTGGTTGCTGATGCTGTTATGCTTCGTTACATGTTATACACTGGTACTGATGCTGTTATGCTTCACTACATGTTATACACTGGTGCTGATGCTGTTATGCTTCACTACATGTTATACACTGGTACTGATGCTGTTATGCTTCACTACATGTTATACACTGGTGATGCTGTTATGCTTCACTACATGTTATACACTGGTGCTGATGCTGTTATGCTTCTGGTTACATGTTATACACTGGTACTGATGCTGTTATGCTTCACTACATGTTATACACTGGTTGCTGATGCTGTTATACTTCACTACATGTTATACACTACACTGATGCTGTTATGCTTCTGACATTTTATGCACTGGTTGCTGATGTTGTTATACTTCACAACATTTTATACACTGGTTGCTGGTGCTGTTATGCTTCACTACATGTTATACACTGGTGCTGATGCTGTTATGCTTCACAACATTTTATGCACACTGGTACTGTTATGCTTCACTACGTGTTACTGTTGCTGTTATACTTCACTACATGTTATACACTGGTACTGATACTGTTATACTTCACAACATTTTATACACTGGTACTGATACTGTTATACTTCACTACATGTTATACACTGGTACTGATACTGTTATACTTCACTACATGTTATACACTGGTACTGATGTTGTTATGCTTCTGACATTTTATGCATTGCTGGTGCTGTTATGCTTCACTACATGTTATGCACTGGTGCTGATGCTGTTATGCTTCACTACATTTTATACACTGGTGCTGATGTTGTTATGCTTCCTGACATTTATATACACTGGTGCTGGTTATGCTTCACTACATGTTATACACTGGTGCTGATATTGTTATGCTTCACAACATTTTATACACTGGTACTGTTATACTTCACTACATGTTATACACTGGTACTGATACTGTTATACTTCACAACATTTTATACGCTGGTACTGATATTGTTATACTTCACAACATTTTATACACTGGTACTGGTATACTTCACTACATGTTATACACTGGTACTGATATTGTTATACTTTACAACATTTTATACACTGGTACTGGTATACTTCACTACATGTTATACACTGGTACTGATACTGTTATACTTCACTACATTTTATACACTGGTGCTGATGTTGTTATGCTTCACAACATTTTATACACTGGTTGCTGACTGTTATGCTTCACTACATTTTATACACTGGTACTGATACTGTTATGCTTCCTGAACATTTTATACACTGGTGCTGATATTGTTATACTTCACAACATTTTATACACTGGTACTGATACTGTTATGCTTCACAACATTTTATACACTGGTTGCTGATGTTGTTATGCTTCACAATTTTTATACACTGGTGCTGGTTATACTTCACTACATGTTATACACTGGTACTGATACTGTTATACTTCACAACATTTTATACACTGGTACTGATACTGGTATACTTCATTACATGTTATACACTGGTACTGATACTGTTATACTTCACTACATGTTATACACTGGTACTGATATTGTTATACTTCACAACATTTTATACACTGGTACTGATACTGTTATACTTCACAACATTTTATACACTGGTACTGATACTGTTATACTTCACAACATTTTATACACTGGTACTGATATTGTTATACTTCACAACATTTTATACACTGGTACTGATACTGTTATACTTCACAACATTTTATACACTGGTACTGATACTGTTATACTTCACTACATGTTATACACTGGTACTGATACTGTTATACTTCACAACATTTTATACACTGGTACTGATACTGTTATACTTCACAACATTTTATACACTGGTACTGATACTGTTATACTTCACTACATTTTATACACTGGTACTGATACTGTTATACTTCACTACTTTTTATACACTGGTACTGATACTGTTATAATTCACTACTTGTTATACACTGGTACTGTTATACTTGGAACTTTTCTACAACTGAGTTTGTTTTACCATAGATTTTTTTTATTTTCTCCAATTAGTTAGTAAAAAGCGAATAACAGTTTATAAAAAAATACACGGGTCTCATCTCTTGACTCAACCGAAGTATAGGTTTTCCCGATAAATGTTATCTAAAGGGATAACGCTATTATAGTATATCCAGCGATGTTTACGTCCAAAACTCGGAAATAAACTACCAATCATCACCAATGGGTAATATATGTATAACAAGGCAATATATTTATGGCTGAGCAACAAATAAAACAATTACACTTTCCACTCCCCACGGCTGGGAGGGCGAGCATGTTTGATGCGACGGGGATTCGAACCCGGGACACTCAGATTACGAGTCGCACACCTTAACACGCTTGAAAGTCTTCAGGAAATAATTTTTTAACAGAATTTTCAATAAGTTTCTCATAAAATGAAATACTTTCTGATATGTGCAACGGAACGTTTCAGCCCCTTTAAATTAAAAAATAATAATAATAGAAGAACCACTTGATCGTGTGAAAGGAGACACATCAATATATTTTAAAACAGAAATTTTCGATAAAGCTTAGAGTAATACATATATTTATCTGTTATGTTTGTTTGTTTGTTTGGAATTTCGCGCAAAGATACTCGAGGGCTATCTGCGCTAGCCATCCCTAATTTAGTAGTATAAGACTAGAGGGAAGGCAGCTACTCATCACCACCCACCGCCAACTCTTGGGCTACTCTTTTACCAACGAATAGTGGGATTGACCGTCACATTATAATGCCCCCTCGGCTGAAAAGGCGAGAATGTTTGTTGCGACGGGGATTCGAACCCGGGACTCTCAGATTACGAGTCGAACTCTTTAACACGCTTGGCCATGCCGGGCCCTATCTGTTAAGACAAACGTGGTGAAACAAAGCAATTTTATCAATTTCATTTGAATTCGAACTAAAATTATAACCAAAACCTTGTCTTTAATTTCATTCCGTGTTTCGCTCACACGTTTTGTTCAAGTTACTTTTAAAGAAAATGGGCGAAAATGGACATCCACGGGTTCAGCTATGGGGAATATGTGTTGGGTTAAATAAATGACAAAATTATAAACATTTCACTAAGTCTCCAACAGCTCACTTTTCAGCTTAGTTTCCCTTGAAACTATCAATTAAACGATGTTTCACACTTTTATCAAAGTTCGATGTTTATATAGCTGTAATATTATCTCAATTAATAATTATCACATTTGTGATTCTATATACACATAACACTATCAAATATTTCCTTCCACTGTTTAAGTTTTCAGATTTGTACGCCCCCCCCCCTACTAGGACAGCGGTAAGTCTACGGACTGAGGACAAAAAAAGTACCGCTTCGCATTTTGCTGCCGTAGGTGTTTAGTAAAAGTAGCAGTCAAATCTCAACATTCTGTCTCAGAAGGCTAACCCTATTGTTTTATATTATCTCAATTAACTGCGGTCTCTACACACAATTTCTTCAAAATTATGGACATCTAATTTATACAGCCCTCTTGTAGCTTTGATCATGGGGGACTGATAATGCAACCCAATTGTAGCTTTGATCGTGGGCGACTAACTGATACAGCTCTCTTATAGCTTCGTTAACATTAAAACAACGATGTAAGTTCACCGTTTCAAGTATGTTAGCACCAACCTTTGACTTCAATGGGAATGCTTTAAAGTTATTTTGAATAGTTTATTTGGCATTAATCTGTAATATATATGAAATTATTGGTTGAAATAATATACCATTTCAGATTAGCGCGTGCAATCAGATTTTTCTAGAATTGTCTGACAATTCTATAACACTGTTTTCTTACTTGACATTAAATAATGTTCACCATCCACGAGTCATATGATTTTATTGAAACTTTAGTTTTTGAAATGAGCTATCATCACAGTATTACACCATAGAGTAGATTTTATTGAAGTATTTCTTCGTAGCCTGGCATGGCCTAGCGCGTTAAGGCGTGCGCTTCGTAATCTGAGGGTCGCGGGTTCGCGCCCGAGTCGCGCCAAACATGCTCGCCCTCCCAGCCGTGGGGGCGTTATAATGTTACGGTTAGTCCCACTTTTCCTGGTAAAAAAGTAGCCCAAGAGTTGGCGGTGGGTGGTGATGACTAGCTGCTTTCCCTCTAGTCTTACACTACTAAATTAGGGACGGCTAGCACAGATAACCCTCGAGTTGCTTTGTGCGAAGTTCTACAAACAAACAAACAATTTCTTTGTAGACACAGTTATTAATGAAAATGTCTTGTTTTTCTGTCACAACACTCGATAGAGTTTCTCTAAAGAAAAACAATTTTTAAGTTTGTTTTTTTTAATTATTTTATATTTGAAATGTACTGCTTTTTCTATAAATTTTATTGGTTAAATCTGAAACATATAATTATTTGTGGAATGTGTAATTGTTTTATTTGTTGCTCAGCCATAAATATATTGCCTTGTTATGCATATATTACCCATTGGTGATGATTGGTAGTTTATTTCCGAGTTTTGGACGTAAACATCGCTGAATACACTATAAAGCGTTATCCCTTTAGATAACATTTATCGGGAAAACCTATACTTCGGTTGAGTCAAGAGATGAGACCCGTGTATTTTTTTTTAGAAACTGTTATTTGCTTTTTACTGACTTATTGGAGAAAATAAAAAAAATCTATGGTAAAACAAACTCAGTTGTAGAAAACTTCCAAATAAGAACAGACAAACCACATCAAAATAATCACCACTCAATTTGATATTAAATTAATTTACGATTGTTAAATAAGTGAAACAATTTCGTCAGGAGTTAAGCCACATTTTAACAGTGGGTTAATAGTTATTATCTCTAGCAAGTCAACGAACTTTAAGAATATTCCTAATTATTAACATGTTAATGTATTCCATGTATAAGACGAAAAGGTGTAACAATGGTTGTGTACTCATACGTAGAAAATATATTGATGGTTCTGATGTGACGCCTTGATGAGATAAAGTAACTTACTCATAAGTACAACAGCGTGAACCCCCCGCTTCTAGAAATTAAGTTGTCATAAACCAAACATTTATCAACCTGGGATCTTCTTTAAACCATTAATGATTGAATAAAAATATGCAATTTCGTCAACATATTTTTATCACCACTTTAATTGTAACATAAAACACATATGTCCTGTCATGATTACTTCAATATCAAAGTAGTTTGTTGTGATTACTAATATACATACGTGGACGTTCTGTTACACTTTTATGGTTAAAAATTTTTTCTCAGATGTCATTATATCATCTAATTCATGAACCGAAATAACAATTAATTTCACGTACTTCGACGTAAAACAATCTCTATATTATCTCCAAATTATTTTTGAAACATATTACGTGATTTAAGTTTTAGAAGAGCATAGAAAATTCAAGCAATATGTAGATTTGTGTAGAGAACAGTGTACATAAGTGCTCATGAAATACCTTCAAAATATGAAACTGACAGCAATTTTGAGCCTTCCTCGAAAATAAATAAATAAACAATGAGAGTGCTGGGACATCACAAGCACCGTAAGAAGGAAACAAGGTACAAAGTTCATGTAGAGTTCAGAGGTGAACACGGTAGCGTGTATTAATGTGTTTACATTTCAATGCAAATGCGAATGTACTGATGCATTGGGAGAATCCCATTAGTTTAGTTCAATATGTTTTGTTTCCAACTATTAACATGTGTAGCTAGCGTAACAAGTTTAGCAGAGTCAAAACTTCTTTTGCTATTCTAAAACGGCCCGGCATGGCCTAGCGCGTAAGGCGTGCGACTCGTAATCCGAGGGTCGCGGGTTCGCGCCCGCGTCGCGCTAAACATGCTCGCCCTCCCAGCCGTGGGGGTGTATAATGTGACGGTCAATCCCACTATTCGTTGGTAAAGAGTAGCCCAAGAGTTGGCGGTGGGTGGTGATGACTAGCTGCCTTCCCTCTAGTCTTACACTGCTAAATTAGGGACGGCTAGCACAGATAGCCCTCGAGTAGCTTTGTGCGAAATTACAAAACAAACAAAGCTATTCTAAAACGTCGGCGTGAGTTTTGAGACATGCTATTTAACTCTTATATTCTTTAGTAGTAGAGCTCGCATTAGGTGACTTGCGATAGGAATGGTGTCGTAAAATGTCTTGCTTGGCATGTGACAGATTGTGGAGTTTGTGATTTCAAAGTATCTGAGATCCGAAATTTCGGTATGTTACAAGTTAGAAAGTCAGAAGACATATGGAAACTGTGGGAAAAAAATTCAACTGAGAAATCAGGGTGTGGCTCTTGTGTATACTAGCAGTACATAAACCCCTGAAAATTGTCTGGACTTGGTCCGGTTTCTACTGGCAAAATTGGATTCATCAAACTGATGAAACTGTGAGATTTAGTTGTCATGTCGTACATAAAAGTACATGAAACGTTTTGGTGAGTTAAAATTACATATTATTGATGAGCCACTGAAATACTGACTTGACTAATGAACACATTTGGAATAGCAGCTGAGAGAAATACGGTGAAAACACAACTAAGTTTTATCTTCAATCTATGGACAAAAAGGAAAAGAAAGACGTTAGGCCTTCCACTCGTGTTTGTGAGAAACCAAAGGCAGAGAAGTATTCATTTCCCTCTTACACATTTCATATTTAAGAGCTGATGTTTTTGTTTTGTTTTTCATATAAAATTATCTGGGGTTTATTTTATATTTTGTTTTTCTATATTTTGAGAGAGGAGTTTTAGGGAATATTACATATGGACTGTTTAAACAGTTCTTTGAATTATATTTGAAAATGTATACCGTGTATTAAATTTAGAGTACACGTAATCCGTTAATGTGTCATCCTGTTGCGTGTCGTGAGCACTCCTAATCACACTGAAGGTTGTCATGTTCAAATGATTTTACTGGCTCGTATTTTAACTTCAACATCAGTATTAAATTTAAGTCACCTTTAGAACAAGCCCAAGTCAAAGGTGAATAAGTTGTTTTATGATTTGCCACACATTTTACTCTTCTGTAGTATATTAGCTCGTTTATAACAATGGATAGAAAGTTGCACTTCATTAACATTGAACGTGCAATAAAAACACATAAAGACACCAACATTGAAAGTGCAATAAAAACACATAAAGATACCAACATTAAAAGTGCAATAAAAACAAGTAAAGATACCAACATTAAAAGTGCAATAAAAACACATAAAGATACCAACATTAAAAGTGCAATAAAAACGCATAAATATAACAATAGTGAAAAGAAAAGCATACATTGTTTTCAATAATCTGATGAATATAATATTAGATGGGGGTCCACTCCCTCATGTATCGAGTTTGGTTCTTAATGTGGAAATGTTTACAAAACAAATACACACATACACATTGACGTTTATTTATATACAAGCTGGGGTCCAATACCCCCATGACCTTCCTCATATCGTTTTGTATATCTGTGACAAATTTGGTGGTAAATAAATAAGAAATGTTGAAACGTACAAGGAACATATATGAAATAATATATATTTGTTTGTTTTTGAATTTCGCGCAAAGCTACACGAGGGCAGTCTGCCCTAGCCGTCCCTAATTTAAAAGTGTAATATTAGAGGGAAAACAGCTAGTCATCACCACCCATCACCAAATCTTGGCTATTCTTTTACCAACAAATAGTAGAATTGACCATCACTTTATAACGCCTCCACGGCTGAAATAGCGAGCATGTTGGTGTGACTGGGATTCGAACCCCAGACCCTGTGATCACCATCTGGCCATGCCGGGCCTAATAATAGATATACGATCGTGTGTTTTTTATGGGACACACACATTGTAGATGTTCTGTTCACAAAACTTCTTCATTTTTCAGGAGTATGATTCAGTACGTTGGAAGTTGGCCAAGACTATGCTCAAATTCAATCATAATTTTAATTTATATCTGTCTTTCACTGGATGTTATATTCAATTTAATTCAGTTTGTCACGTGAAGCCCAGGTGTCTCTGCTTTATTATAATTCAATTTTATAATTAATTAAATCAAGAAAAAATGCTGTTTATGGTCGTATGTTTTTCTCTGTTTCTCTTTGTTTTTCTTAAATGATTGGACAGAAACGAGAATCTTACCAGGGAAGTACTCCGAAACACGTATCTGACTTTATCCTTGCATCAGTAAGTACAGAGACTTTAAAATAAAGATATATTAGAAAAAGGGAAGAAAAACATGGTATGTCTGCATACCACAATAGCAGTTTTGATATTCTAAGTAGGATTCCTTTCCGATACTGTAATAGGCAAGAATTAGGGTATAAATTTCATTTGTATATCACCTAATGACTGTTTCTGATGCTGAGCGTACATGCTTCATTTTCCTTATACACTGTTTCAACCACCTACAATAATAGTCCTCCGCTGGTACAGCGGTGAGTTTATGAATTTACAACGCTAAAATCAGGGATTCGATTCCCTTCGGTGGACTCAGCAGATAGCCCCACGTGGGGCTATATGAAAACACACACACACTACAATAATAGTAATTCCTCTGGACAATTAGCTGCTATCTCAATCGTCTTTTTTCATTTTAAATAAAGTATATATTTTCTTTAAATTCATATGGTATCTTATCCCATCTTCAACAGTCACTACATATGTTAACACCAAGCACTAAATCTGCCAGACTGTCGTTGTTTCAGTGATGATTGGCTTATTCTGAATTTTGAAATACCATAATTGTAAGCTGAAATATTAGTAAATTGGGTAAATATACATTTTTTCCCCACAGTTTGAATAATTTTTTTTACTTTCAGAATGGTCCCCAGTGAACAGCAGTACGTGTGTGGTCCTATATTATAAGAATTCCGAATTCGATTCCACAGCAAAGACAGCATTGTAGGCCCGACATGGCCAGGTAGTTAGGGAACTCGACTCGTAATAGGAGGGTCGCGGGTTCGAATCTCCATCACATCAAATATGCTCGCCCTTTCAGCTGTGGAGACATTATAACTTTACGATCTATGCCACTATTCGTTAGTGAAAGAGTAGTCCAACAATTTGCGATAGATGGGAATGACTAGCTGCCTTACTTCTAGTCTAACACTACAAAATTAGGGACGGCTAGCAGAAATTAAAAACACAACAACAAAGAGCATTGTACAGCTTGCTAAAGAAAACAAAAATTACAATTTTTTATGTTCCTTAAAATAAGATAATTACCAGTCGAAAAATGTCTAAACTTTCTTGACAATAGGAAATTATTTTATTAATTAATAAAAATCACTTTATTCAAGATAAATTGGCTCTATATTGTTTCAACGCCGACATTTATTATGTTGTTTTTGATATAACATCGGTAATAGAAATGCAATGTGCTTTTGAAGGAAGTAATAATATTTAAACTTTGTATAAAGTCAACATTTTCTTATCATTTAATTTGATTGCACAAAGCTTTATGATGTAATATGACGTACAATGAATTAAATGTTACTCAGTGCTTTGTTACCACAAATTTCACGATTTCTAAACAAGTAACTTTCCATAAATCGTACCCACAGATTTCAGACTACTTCCATGTAATGGAAATATGATATATTTCGTAAGTTACAACAAGATAATCTTCCTTGGCGATTAGTTTTACATTGAAAACAGTTTGTGAATATTACAAAAATAATTATTTTAAACCATCGTCAAACTACATTTATTTATAAAAATTTTGAAATGCTGCTATCTGGATGGCAACCATAGATGAACAAGTTTGTCTTACTTTGTTATTTATGATTAACAAATGATAATTCTGCAATACAATGACCAATGAAATAAGACCTCGAAGTGTTCCAGGTAAAAGTATGCACCACAATAAAAACAAATCTCCATATGATATAACAGCACAAATCAGAAATTACTTCCGTTTGACAGTCCTCCAAGTGCTCCAGGTAAAAGTATGCACCAGAATAAGAAATAAATCTCCGTCTGATATAACAACACAAGTCAGAAATTACTTCCGTTCGACAGTCCTCCAAGTGCTCTAGGTAAAAGTATGCATCTTAATCAAGAAGAATCTCCGTCCGGTAAAGCGACACAAGTCGCTCCCCGCTAGTACAGCGGTATGTCTCCGGATTTACAACTCTAAAATCAGGGGTTCGACTCCCCTCGGTGGGCTCAGCAGATAGCCCGACGTGGCTTTGCTATAAGAAAACACATACGCGACACAAGTCACAAATTACTTCCGTTTAACAGTCACATACTTCAGATAGCTGAAGAATGAAACAGGCATTTAAGATATTCCGTACAAAGACACACCTGACAAGAAGCCATTTGCAGTGCCTAGAACTGTAGTGTGATTGGACTGTTGAAATGAGCACTGGGAAAATGTAATATTCGAGCACTATTTGAATTATGGAAAATTGAATGGAGGAGCACCGTATTTTTAATCTCACAGAATTTCAACGGAGATATAATGTCGCCATAAAACAGCATGTAACATCAGAGAGAAAAGACGTGCTCTGGACATAACAGCCTGTCCCCAGTGGCACAGAAGTGTGTCTATTGACTCACAGCGTTACAAACCGAGGTCGATACCCGTGCACAGATAGCTTATTGTGTAGCTTTGACGTGGTGGGCAGAACACAGATAGCTTATTGTGTAGCTTTGACGTGGTGGGCAGAACACAGATAGCTTATTGAGTAGTTTTGACGTGGTGGGCAGAACACAGATAGCTTATTGTGTAGCTTTGTGGTTAATTCTAATGCAAACAAACGACTACAACTGCAGTACATTTTGGAATGGAAATTATATTGAAGAGCTATTTCTAGGATGCACGATCGTTAGACAGAGCATGACTAAACGTGGCAACATGGATCGTAACTTGTTTGACATTGGGTAATATCTCAAGAACTGACGGATTGTTGCCAAGTGCCAATGTCGCATTCGTAAAATATAGTGTTCGAATAAACAGTTAGAGAAAATATATAATGATATTGAAAACACATGAAGAATTTTACGTCAGTTTTTGCTCAGTTTTTAACATCTCATGGAGGTGAAATGTAGTTATCTTTCTTATAGTAAAACCACACGAGACTATCCGCTGAGGCCCGGCATGGCCAGATGGGTTAAGACGTTCAACTCCTGATCCGAGAGTCGCGGGTTCAAATCGCCGTCGCACAAAACATGCTTGCCCTTTCAGCCGTCGGGCGTTATATTGTGACGGTAAATCCCACTATTTGTTAGTAAAAGAGTAGCCCAAGAGTTGGCGGTGGGTGGTGATGACTAGCTACTTTCCCTCTAGTCTTACACTACTAAATTAGGGACGGCTAGCGCAGATAGCTCTCGAGTAACTTTGCGCGAAATTCAAAACACAAAACAAAAACTATCTGTTGAGTCCACAGAGGGTAACCAAACCCCTGATTTTAGCGTTGTAAATCCGTAGACTTATCTCTGTACCAGTAGGGGGACTGGAGGTTAAATAAAGACAATATATATTTGAAAATTCGAATTCAGTTTGTTTTTGTTATACGTCTCCACTCGTTCACGAACACTGTTAAGCTAGTAAGACAATTTTGCACTGTCTCACATTTTGAAAATTTTGTACCGTTTCGGTCTTGTTTATTTATTTATTTTTCACCTTTTAGCAATACATATACGAAATTCACTGTTTTCAAATCCTTTCAACCAGCGATTCTCTAAAAATATTTGAGGTCCACAACACCAGTATCAGTTGGTCGCTTTCGACCCAAAATATAGTCATCCACGAAATAGTCATAGAAGTTCCGTGGGCCCGGCATGACCACGTAGGTTAAGACGTGAGGCTCGTAATCCGAGGGTCTCGGGTTCGAATCCCCGTCTCACCAAACATGCTCGCCTTTTCAGCCGTGGAGCGTTATAATATGACGGTCAATCCCACTATTTGTTGGTAAAATTTGGCGGTGGGTGGTGATATCTAGTTGCCTTTTCTCTTGTCTTACACTGCTAAATTAAGAACGGCTAGCGCAGATCGCCCTAGTGTAGCTTTGTGCGAAATTCAAACAAACCAAACCAAAACAAACAGAAGTTCATTGTTAAGGTGTTACAATTGACATGTAGTGTACTTTCATACTTTATTCATCACAGAACATGAGAATGTTTAAGAAAAATCTCAGCCATAGTCACATTTCTTGATGAAATATATCCCAACTTATCTAACTATAGAGAAAAACTCCCTTTTGTAATTATCTTTTCAATTCCTATGAAAACAAAAACTGTTTTCAAAGTTGGAATGAGAAACCTTCCAATAAGTATCAGAATTTGTTAGTTCACATCTGTTTGTAAAATAGAATAATACGTTATTATTGTTTATGCTACAAAGATTAATGTTAAATTCAATATTTAATATAATGAATTAGTAAGACAATGAAATGTTGCTCGTGAATGTACTTACAACACCAATGGAAATTTTTTCATGAGGGTCCATAACACGACCCAGTTCTACCATAACAAGAAGGAAAAGAACTTCTTCCCCGGGGTTAATCCGGTATCAGGAAGTTTATATACTCTTCTTAAACAACTAGGTATCGTAAGTTTACATATCTGTAAAATTAAACCAAAATTTAAATACCGAAATTAGTGAAAGCTCATACATACAGTAAAGATGCGCGGCTCAGTCCTAATCCTTTTACGTGGAATTACTGTTTATCTGAGTTGGTGACTACTATTTCAAGCCCCCCCCTCAAGTAGCACAGCGGAATGTCTGCAGAGGTAAAACGCCAGGAACCAGGTTTCGATACCCATGGTGAAAAGAGCACAGATAGCCCAATGGGTAGCTTTGTGCTTAATTAAAAACAAACGAAATCAAAACAAGGAAAAACGAAACAAAATATAACTTGAAGATCAGTATAATATAGAATTTCTAACAGAACTGAATGTATTTTATTGTATAATTTCGGTTATACCGGTTTGTTTGTTATTAATTTCGCGAATTCTGCTGAGTTAATGAAATTACGCTTGTCGGCCGTTGTTCTCATATTTACCTTTCACTGCTTGGGTAGGGCTACGATAGCTCTACCTTCGTTTTCACATGTGAAATGAGGAAGAGACCTGGTTCGAGGTTTAAAAACAAGACCGTAATGTATTCAACTCATGGATAGTAGCTATCCCGATGTACTTTGCGAGTCACGTCAGCCATTTTAGTTATGGTTTGGGCGACAACTGTGTGTTCTTGGTTGTTTTATATTGTGTTTTTGTTCTAGTTATGTAGAAAAACGATCTTGTAACAGAATCATGGCTGCACTTTCAAGTGGCCTTCATGATAGGTAAAGAAGTTCTCAAAATAAAATACTAATTAGCATTTAATTATCATGATCTTTCAAGTTTCATTAATAACTAATGTTACGAACGACGGCGTCAGTATAGATTGCAATTACACTACTTGTACTACTATAGTATAGTAGTAATATATGCTACCCAGTGGTGCTATATTTCTCCGAGCGTTATGTTAGATGTAACTTAATAACGTATATGATAACGTAGCTTAAAGTCTTGATATTAGGCCTAACATAATTTCTAGTCACGTTCTCATCAGGTGTACTAATATTTCTAATCTCTTATTTTCAGTGAATTAAAGCTTGTTACTGATTTATGGGAAGCCTTTCAAAGTCGTTCTTCCTTGTTTTGAAGTCGAATATCAAAGTCATAACTAGTGAATTTTTAGGACTATATTTTGGAAATATGATATTAATTATTAATATTGTAAATATGCGTGTCTTCAGATTTGGCGCTTCATATCGCTTTTACTGTATACGTAAAGTAATAAACACTTATAAAGTATAAGTGGTATATACGACTTCATTGTCTCTATCGATTCATCAGAAGTTTTGTTTATATTTGAATTAGTCATATATACTTAAATAACTTGGTGATGTACCATAAGATCCATTCTAAGTTTAATTTGTCAGGAAATTTTGCACTGAAATATCTGTATTATTTTATTAATATGAATGAGTCAGAAGTTTTTATATTTTTAGTCTGTTTTTTCTTTTAGTTTCAGACAATGTCATTATTGTTAAATTTATAATTTGTTGATTTCACATAAAATACATTTGTGCCCCTACAAAAAAAAAAAAAAAAAAAATGAAATCCCTAATACAAAATACATAACATGTATGGTATATTAGCATTGTATATATATGTAAGAAATGGCTGGTTTGGGTTGAGAAAATTTTTATATAGAGGAGCGAACAATGTTTTGACCTTCAGTCATCGTCAGGTTCAGTCGCCTTTCTTTCTTTCTTTGTGAACCTGACAATGACCGAAGGTTTGTTTGCTCCTCTACATAAAAATTTTCTCAACCCAAATCAGCCATTTTTTACATATGCTTCTCTATAAGTGGGTTTTCTTGTCATCACTGATTATATTAGCATTGAATCATTCCGTCAGTGAGTTTAAATTAATGCAAGAAATATATGTAGCAGGCCTGTGAGTTTAATTAAAACTGAAATTGTAGTGCAAGTGGAAATTAAAAAACAAAATTCTCTGAGTATCTACGTACCTTGTATAAAGGTTTAATAGAAAGTTAAAAAAATACAAGGTATATTTAATGCTTACTGTACTTATGATAATAAATTATGTACTGCATAGAATGAGAGATACTATAAATAATGTGGCAGTTTTCTTTATGTGAAAAAATATCCATTGACCGAAGTGCTTGAGATAGTCACTTAATGTTAGTGACAAGTCAGTGTACTGTTTGTGTAATAGCATAGTTGGTAGAAGAGTTTGTTTTTGAGATATAAATATGTTGCTATGAAAGTAGTTTTGTTTATGTAGTTATATGTGCAAGGAATATTTTAAACATGATACATTAGTGGTATAAAAAGAAATTTTGCAAATTTATAATTCAGTGAAATATATATAAGGTTATTTGATGTTAGACTTGATAATACAGAATTCTCAGAGCTTCACATGAACTATAATTCATTAGTGATTTGATTTTTAATCAGTTGTTACTGGTGTATGGTTAATTAGCTTGTTAAAGGAAATATGTTAAAACATTTCAGGCTTGTATATAACAAGTTGTTGCTGATATATTTGAGATTAATACCAGCAATAACATTAGTATTCTGTGAAATTTAACTGTGTGATAACCATTTTGTTTTGTAAATATCATTGAATATGTATATATTTCATATATCAGACATCAAAACTGACACATTTCTCTTTTAAATGTTTTACAAAATTTAAAATGTTTGATTTGGGTAGAAAAATTGGCAAATCTGGGTCATAAGCTTCTGAAGAGAGAAAGCTTGCCAATATCCTAACATCTGACGGCCATTCTGTACTGAAAGAAGTGTTTATTCAAATATATGGTGAATGTTAGAAGTTACTTGGCTGTTTTGTTAATTATGGACAAGGTGAGAGAAACAAAATCAGCATGTGATATTTTTACCCATGACAATAAAATTTCATGGCAGAGAGTGGATGGTACGAGTCCAGCTTGCTGTCCAAAATACTAATTGTATTCGCAACCAATTAAATTAGTTGAAGCTAAAGTTTTCCATTTTCTGACACTTTGCCTGCATGCAATATTGTTGATCACAAGTGTAGTTGACCTTTGTACTCAGAATCTTTCAATATAAGTGACTGAACTGTGTGTATCAAAGGTTATTCATACTTGAAACTAATTATCTATGAACTTTCCAAGGTGTGTACAAACAGTTTTTTAAAGTACCTTAAAAATTCTAATTTTGAAACTACAGTAATGATTAACAGTGCTATTTTGCTAGCGTTTTGAGCTTTGCAGATATGTGTAGAAACTAGGAAACATTTTTGAAATGATTTTCTAAACCTATATGCTGTGCTTGAACACTTGAAATTGTTTAGAAAAATTCAACATGTTAAAAGGAAATCCATAAAATAAACAACTTTGTGATGTATCCCACACTCTCTCTCTGGCTACGATGCCTAGGCAGAACATTAGCAATCGGGACTTTAAACATCCCAATCTGATGCAATTTTTCACACTACTGCTTCACATATGTTTGCCCAGTGATTTCAATAATCAGTTATGGCCTATCCATACTTTCTATTTACTTCATTCTACCACATAGTAGATTTTTTAGCTTATCTTCTCTTATTTAATGATCCAAGAGCTGGAGTAATACTCTTCTAGTTGTGTACCTCATCTTCCTCAGAGTTTCTTATTTTCACCTGATTTATCCACAATATGTGGAAATATTGTTCTGTGAAATCACACCCCAGTTGTTCATAGTCTTCTTTCCAGATTAGGAGATAGTGTCAACACTTGCTGTAATATATATATAACAGTGTTGCACTGTTAGCTTGATTCTTCTGTCTTTAGGTATATTGCTTGTCTTCTGGAACATATCATTTGCTAGTTTGTTTCCTAATTTATGAACCAGATTTGTTGTCCTGCATTATTAAGCTTCTCAGGTGGTTAAACTTTTCCACTTGTCTTATGATGTACTGAAGACTGTAGCTGTTTGCCCTGAAGTGCAAAAAGGTATGCAGCAATGATATTGAGTTTTTAAGTGTTAGATATTGTCTGTTAGATATTGTTTTTGTTTGATGTTATTGAATTTTTTATCTTTTCTGAAGGATTATTGCTGCTCTGTTGTAACACAGTTAAATGACAAATACAATTTAACTTTGCAATTTTGATAGCAACACGTGTACTAAATCATGCATTGAATTCATAATGCACGTGTTTGTATACAAGGAAGTACTGTGACTGTTATGGTTTTTGTGGCTTCTAGCCAACTATAGCCCCTTCCACTTGCCAGATATTCTAGTTGCACAGTCAACAGTTGTGACCTTAATTTTGGGAAAACCAACAGTAACAAATTTAAAAAACATTGGATGCCTTATCTACATCTTGTTAAAACCATTAGTTTAGTACTGTGGAGATAAAAATATATAAAAATGACAAGCATAAAACAAGAAATATGTTAGTTGAGTGGAATATATAAGGTTTATTGAAATAAACAAAAGATTAAAACTTTATCTAAACATGCCTTGGCTCAGAACATCAGATTTTAGTTGACTGGCTTTTATACTTGCCTACAAGCAGAATGAAGGTAATTCTTCAAGAGTTTCTAAAGGAAGCTGTGTTGTGGAGAAAATTGTAAAGAGATTGACTTTGTTTTTACATGGGTTTAAACTGATCCTGATGTAGGTACACATTTCAACTGATCCTGATGTAGGTATACTTAACACATTTCATTTAAAAATAGTAGGGGTATTTTATGATCACTGTTAAACAAAACCAGTTTCCAAAAATATTTATTAAACTTTTTGAGAATATCTGTCGTATTCAAGATTTATTAAAAAATATAGAAGAAGCGAAGTAAGAAAATAATAGTTTTATTATCTTTCATAAGTTTGTTAACTCTAGAAAAAACAACAAATACCTGAGTGACATTGAGGAATAAAATAAGAAGGATTGAGTTCATGGATTGATGTCAGTAGGCAATGTTAGAGAAATATAAAGTTCAGTGATAAGGAATACCATTGTAGTACAGCTATATACAAGCCATTTGTTGTCTAAGAGAAACATAAGGTAATGTTAACCATTAGTTAACTTTAATAGGGCTTATGATCCCTCCATATCATTCTTAACCAGGTAGGATATGTAATTAACTATATCAGATATCAGAATTTTCACTACTGCTGATTCTAACATTACACTTTTATTGAAAGAAACTTGCCAATTAAAGGCAGTTGTGATACTCATTTTTGAGCATTATGAAGCTACATTTGTACAAAATGTGAAAGTTCTCTGCTTAGTTCTAAAATAAAGATGGAACCAATATAGTTTTGAAATATTTCTCCAGTTATATTTACTTTTATTGTCATGTTGTTGCTAATGGCTAAGTTATAATTTCCTCCACAGATCTGTTGTTAAAATCGAGCCTTGTTTTGTTGACTTGGACTTTTAATCCAATCGTTGCACTGAAAGTCATGATAACAGCCAGTCACTGTAAGGTTATCCTAGAAGACTGGTGATGGTATCTTTTAAGATAGAGGTGTGTATGTACAGTACAAAAGTTGTCACAGCTGGTTTTGTCAAAATTCTGAAAAGTTTCAGCCACCAACTATAGTCTGCTTGATTGTTGTTTAATATTTGCCTCACTGAATTATTACAGGCTGTTTTTGAAACTTGACTTCAGTACTTGTTTACCTGAGAGAACATTCATGAAGAAAGTTGTATTTATTATTGAGTAATGGTGCATTTGTTGTTGAAATATCAACCTAGAGTAATAAGTTATTTACAATTGTAAATGCCTTTTTAAAGAAAACAAACCTCTTTAAGAATATTACATTAAGTAAGGAAAACTTAAATTTATTTTGACCTGCGTTTATTGTTTACGAGACTTGAGAAAATATAGGAACACCATTACAATTGTTTCATGTTACTTATGATAAATGTATTAAAAACAGATGTAAGGAAATTGAAAAACAAAAGTAATTGTACTATGAAATAATATTAATATTGTGATAATAAAAACTGTTTTATAGATCTAGTTAAGTTGGTGTGTTAAATAGATTTTCTTATCCTTTCAGACTTGGAAGTATGAGAAATGACATATCAGATCCAATGGAAAACTGTGTGTTTTCAGGTAAGTTTATAAGTTGGAGGCAGTTATTGACAGTTTGAACATTTCATCTAATGATTGAAGGATATTGTAGCAACAGCATATTTGTATAATACTTTCAGAAGATATATATAACAGGCTCTGTTTTGTAAAAGCACAATTTACAGTGCTTTTGTTTTTCTGGAGTTTTATTTTAATACAGGTTGATTACTTTAATCAGAGACACAGCATTATTTTAGGGTAGCAGGGAAACGAACAAGAAATCCTGGTAATTGTTTATTGAAGGTGTTACATGCACTGTTAAAAACTTTGGAATCTTCTGTATCCAGATGTGCATCGGAATGAGATGGTATTGAAGTAACTGTACCACATTACCAGTAATGGTAGAAAACACAAGTTTTTACAATGTTTTGAATATTTTGATCAGCAATCTTCAGTCCATTCTGAACCTGTATCTCATTTTTTTAATCTTATATTCCTTGTCAGACAAACCTTTAGGGACAGTATCTCCATTTTTTTATTCAGAAGGGATAAGAGGGGCTTGCTGACTCTCTAAAGTCAGTCAAGAAGATACATTCTGGGGATGTCTTGGTGAAAACGTCTACACCAAAACACAGCATACTTCTCCTGAATTCCAAGGACATTGCAGGTGTACCTATTGAAGTTAATCCCATTCTAGTTTGAAATCCTCACAAGGAGTTATTGTATAGAGGGATTTGAAGAACATCCCAAAATCAGAGTTTCTGTAGTGCAGTATATCTCCACTTGTAAAGAAGGAATTAGGCTGCCTACTGGTGTTTTTATTTTGACATTTTTGTTGACACCTGCTGCTGTCAAGGCAGGTTATTTGAACTGTAAGGTATGTCCATATATTTCCATCCATCTCTAATGTTTTCATTGTAATCACTTTAGTCATTCGGAAGGCATCTTGTCGTGGTTTTGTGATGTGTGCTTGTTGTGGTGGCAAAGACCATTATGCCTACAAGTGCATACTGGAGCCTCTCTGTGTTAACTGTTTTGGTACAGCATTTAAGAACTTAATAGAATTATTTACACTGAGGCTTAGAAGTTAC
The DNA here is from genome assembly GCF_004210375.1 of Tachypleus tridentatus. Lineage (NCBI taxonomy): Eukaryota > Metazoa > Arthropoda > Merostomata > Xiphosura > Limulidae > Tachypleus > Tachypleus tridentatus. Next base: position 11,634,365 of record NC_134835.1, on the reverse strand, counting down.
TGTCCCTTACTCTATCTCAGACGTATGCAGCTGCACTACACTACACTCCTACAGTGAAAGTGCAGACAGACCTTTCCATTCCACCTTTAGTCTCTCTCTGCTACCATTTCAAGATTTACTTTGCCACAGATTTACTCTGTGGATAAAGAAAGTTGATAAGTCAATATCTACTCTGTCTCTGTCCCCCACCATTGCTTCCAGTGACTGTCTGGGTTTGTTTTCTTCACCTCTAAGATACAGAATGATTATTTATTCATGCCTTCAGTTGCTGAAATCTACTATTGACAGAGACATGCCCACACAATGCAGAGCAGGATCCACTGGGATCGACAGAACTTCTTATAGTAAAGAAAAATGGAGTGGTCATAATCAGAACCCAGTTCTACTCCATCTAAATAAAAGTGCCCACTTTGATACAATGGAACTGCATTTGAAATTCTTTCTTAGAGAAACAATACTGACTGCTGAACATAAACCGTTTCTTCTGGTGGTTAATTGCACTTGTGCTAATGTAGTTGCATCTCATTATAGATACTAGTTGTAGTGCCACAGATGACCTGTTTGGTATTCATACATTTGGTTATCAGTAAATTCCTGATTGTATCACAGCTTTGTTGTCACAATAAAGTTGTGGTTCGAGGTATATTTAAAAATGGATTTTAAAAAGAAATATGTGCATAGTAAAATTGTCGGACAGTATGAAACCAGAGGACACATTTTAAATATGTGTTTCTTCATTGCATTTCATTGAAGTATAAAAACTGGCATAGAGGAGTACATAAGACAGCATTAGGCCCAGAAACCACACACACCAACATAATCTAAGAGTGACTCTTGGATGTAAAGAGTATGGTTACAACAGAGGCTTCCAGTCCAAAATGACATTACAAGAGTTGGGCTTGTCTCCTGGTGCCATCAACATTGTGATGGAGAAAGATTTGAAGTTGAAAGATATTTACGAGCCAGAAAGTTAAATCTGTTATTGGCATATTGAAATCAGGATTTATATTCATGAGAATCCCAGTAATCTCATTCATCTAAACACATGTCAGGTTTTTCGGTGCAACTCCATTAATTTGTGTAGTCTGCTTATACATAAGAGGGCTTATGGTAAGTTTATGAAGATGTTTAATGTTAACAGTGGCTGCTGTCATTTGCAAAAGTTTGCTACAGTGTAATTCATAGCAGTTAGTTTTGTGTGTAATTTTATCAGATGTAGTTGGTCTTTGGGAAGCATGTGGTCTTGTAAAGTATGACTAGTTTTAGTAAGCAGTAGCTAATTTGTATTCACTTATTTATCTCTGTCAGTGTCAGAAGATTGAAGTTTACATGTCGTCCAAAGTTAAACCACTTTATTATCAATATTCAGGAATAAACGTGGCATCAAAATGCATTTAATAAACCAAAATTCCCACTCGTCCTGTGAATGTGACATAAGACATTTGTTCAATTTGTCTTCCCTCTTTTGTTATTTTCATCACCCGTCTCTGTTGTCCCGAGCTTAATGAAAAGTACTCATTATAGTATAGATATTACTAAGGTGTAACATAATTTGTATAGTCTTCATTCTTGTTTACTGAGATATAAAGCAGAATATCACTTCATATCTTTAAAAATTGCAAGTAGTTTTCTGTGATGTATAATGCTAATTTGTTCTCAGTAGAGGGTTTTAGTTATTTCACCAGTAGATTGAATGTGGCTATCACCAAATTTTTTTCTGTCACAGTGTTTTACAAAGCAACATTCAAAATGTAATTAACTTATTATCAATGGATACAAGTAAACTTAACACCAAAAAGAGGATTAATTAATCATATTTTAATATTATATAAGTTTAAAGTTCTTAATTTTGTAAGAAAATATTTAAATAAATCTTTAGTCTCCTTTAACATGAGAATCTCAACATTTGATCTCTGAGTCTTTCTTCATCTGTAAGTTATTCCCCCCCCATCAAAGTATTGAATTTAATGTAATTTAATCATTATAATAGACTTATTACTCGGGCGAAACAACATTTTTATAGCCATCAGTCCTATTTACAGAACCATAAACTAAAATATCAGACTCACCTACAGATCTTATCATTTACAAGTTATCATTAGTTGTCTCCAGTATTTAATGCTGTGTTATTTATAACCCATGGAGAGTCAAAGTTTTATACTGGATGTGACATGTTGCATTTTCTGTACAGAGAATTCTGTGTGGCTTCCCTTTCCATGTTTTTTCCTTGTTGGAAATATCGAAAAGTTTAGTTTTAGATCTTATTGCACAGTTAAAATACGGAATATTTCTGATAATTGTAGGATGCTATCCACTTTTTACGTGTTATTATTTTGTGTTCTAGGGTGCATTATTTAATTAAATAAATCCTTTGGTGAAGCAGTGCTATTAGTACAAAAAATGTGTGCTTAACTTCAATCAACAATTCACAAAAACAAAAAAGGATTCCTGTAACACTATATATCTTGTTTTTCAAGTGCATTCTTCATTTATTATTATAAAAGTAACTAAAATGTAAAGTTCTTAGATTAAATAAGATAATGAAAAATAATATTAAAAATTCTTTATCATGTACAGTCATGTGAAAAAATTAGGACACCCTATGAAAGCCTGTGTATTTTTGTAACATTTCTGGATATATAGATATTTAATTTCAATTTCAACAATACTGAGAGATTATAGGAATATAACTAAACAATTAAAACTGAAGAAAAGACTTTTCATTTTCAAAATATTCTGTAAAATGTAATTCGACAAAAATGACCCACACAAAATGACTCAACTCACACACAGGTGTATCACACCAGGTGCCTGTCATTAGAAGATCATAACTCGACATTGTGAATGAGGCTTGCTCTATTTAAACATCAGACATTTAATTTGGTGTGCTCTTGACTATTGAAGTGAGAGTGAGCACCATGGTGAGAGCAAAAGAGCTGTCTGAGGCCTTCAGAAAGAAAATTGTAGCAGCTTATGAGTCTGGTAAGGGATTTGACAAGATCTCAAAAGAATTTGAAATCAGCCATTTCACTGCCCAGAAGATAGTCAACAAGTGGAGGGCTTTCAAAACAACTGCCAACATGCCCAGGTCTGGTCGTCCAAGTATGTTCACCCTGAGAGCAGACTGCAAAAACCCTAAAATATCATCACAGGACCTACAGCAGGCTCTGGCTACTGTTAATGTGAAAGTGCATGCTCTACAATCAGAAAGAGACTGCACAAGTTTAACTTGCATGCGAGGTGTGCAAGGAGGAAACCTTTGCTCTCTAAGAGAAACATCAAGACCAGACTGAAGTTTGCCAGAGAGAATGTAGACAAAGACCAGGACTTCTGGAATAATGTTCTTTGGACAGATGAGTCCAAAACTGAATTATTTGGACACCAGAACAGAGGACATGTTTGACATAAACCAAATACAGCATTCCAGGAAAAGAACCTCATACCAACTGTGAAGCATGGAGGTGGAAGTGTCATGGTTTGGGCCTGCTTTGCTGCAGCAGGACTTAGACAGCTTACAATCATAGAATCCACCATGAATTCTACTGTGTATCAGAGGGTGCTTGAGGATCATGTGAGACCATCTGTAAGAAAATTAAAGCTGAAGTGGAACATGGCAATGACCCAAAACATACCAGTAAATCCACCAAGGACTGGCTGAAAACTAAGAAATGGAGAGTCCTGGAATGGCTGAGTCAAAGCCCAGATCTTAATCCCATTGAGATACTGTGGGTGACTTGAAACAGACTGTACATGTAAGAAACCCTTCAAACATCTCACAGCCGACAGAATTCTGCATTGAGGAGTGGGGCAAACTTTCTTCAGATTGATGTCAGAGACTGGTAGATGGCTACAAGAAGTGTCTCACTGCAGTTATTTCAGCCAGAGGGTAACACGAAATATTTTTCCTTTTTCCTCAGTTCGAATATGCATTTTTGTAGCATGACATTTACAGAAGATCTTGAAAAGTCTTTTCAGTTTTAATTGTTTAGTTTTATTCCTGTAATCTCTCAGTATTGTTAAAATTGATATTAAATATCTATATATCCAGAAATGTTACAAAAATACACAGGCTTTCATAAGGTGTCCTAATATTTTCACATGACTGTATGTTCATAAGCAGCTTGTGCATTTTACAAGTCAATACAGTGATGTGAGTATCATGTTCTCAGAGTAATGTACGTTTGTGGTTGGATCATTAGCTGTCCATTCAAATGTGAACATAACACTGAAATATAAACATTTATACTATTACAAGCTATGAGCTATTAAGAATAAAAGTTGCAGTTTCTTATCACAATTTGAAGTCCTTTTTGGAAAAAAAAAAAAGGAATTTTTGATATATTTCCATATTTTAATACTGGTTTCAAGGTGATTCAAATTGTCTGATCCTGTATAGGGTTAGGATAGATAAAATAATGGATAAAATATAAAATTTTTCTGAAGAAAAACTACTGATCTTTGTTTAGGATATTTTAGAAGTTACATAAATGAAAATTTTCAATTTGTAGATGAAGAGAGTATTTTTAATTGTTACACCACAATCTCTTCCCTTGGAGTGAGTTTAACTCCATACGTTTATGGAAACATTTCAGTAAAACTATTCACCTAAGAGATCTGATATTCAGTGTACAAAAGACTTCTAACGTTTACTAATAGTTTGTAAATTATAACATTATCTAAAGTTATTATTAATCTCATGGTTACTTTGGTGGCTGTGCATTACAGATAAAATATAGTTTTACTCAAAAAAGTCATTTTATATTAGGTTTTTAGAGGTCATATGACAAGAAAAGTATTTAATTTTAACATGAAAATCCCCTTGCACTAAGATAAGTCAGTACTCTCAATTTCACATATTTACAGACATATCTTTAGTAAAAGGAGGTAAGTAAAAATGTTAATATTGTGTTAAAAAAAGGCTTGCAGTATTTACTAAAATATTTACAGATTTTGTAAAGAGAAACTTAGATACATTAAAGTTACAGTACAGATCTTTTGCTATTATCTGGTGGTTGCAAGTTTGGTCAGAATAGTGGAGCACATGTTACAAGAGTTATTCCATTGTAAATGGCTTACATTATACAGACACAATGGTGTGTATAAAAAAAAATTTACTCAATTTAACCAAAAACTTGTGATGATAGATAAAAAAAAATATTTTGATGTATACTGTGCAAACTATTTTTAAGCTCTGTTGATTGATATCTTTATACATATCTGAGGTTTAAAAACAATGCAATATTAATTTGCCACACTGTAAACTTGTGTCTTATCCCTCTGTAAAATTTGCATTTAACTCTTTCAGTATCATAGACATTAACCTTATCTCTTATCCTGAAATTTCAGATTCCTAACAAAAAGTCAATACTTTTAATTTCAACTAAAACAATGAATGTGTACAGATATATTTAAAAATTCTAGCTGTTTTCAATATTATTTGAACTTGGGACACAGAGTGAAGTCTGTGGACTTACAAATTAAGAAATTGGGTTTTGATACCTGTAGTTGGCATAGCACTGATAGTTCATATATAGTTTTTGTACTTAACTACAAACATACAATTGTTCTAAGTAATATGTATCTAATTCTTGCTAACCTTTAATCAGTCTTTGCAGATCAACACTAAAATTTATGTTTCGAACTTTTAGGTTAACCTGAAGATAACTTAAGAAGGTCAAAATTTTGTTTTCCACTTTATCTTAACAAATGTTTTAATACCAGTACCAGCTGTCTTGAGATACATTTTTACTTCAGGTGGGTTTATTGTCATCATGAAAGACGAAAATGTGGTCCAGTAGTTAATATAGCTAATTTAATTTATCAGTAAGTAGGTAAGGTTGTATGGTACGATAAAACCAAATGCATTGATTCATTAGTTAGATACCCTTATTGTTAATAATGCTTTGGCCACAGGATATGACATTAGTTTGAAAACATCCACATGCTAATTTAGCAGTACAAGATAAACTTTAAAATATGTGTAGTTAAAAATGAAAAAAAAACTGTTGTGTGTGTTTGTATGTCTGTGTGTGTATATATATATATATATATATAATGTTACAAACTAGAATTTAATTAATATGGAAAGATAAAAAGGGATAACATTGGAGACGATTATGATAGATACAATTATGGCTGGTATTTTAGTGGTACAGTGTTCAATTATGTTAAACATGACTGACAGTTACCAAACAGTATTAAATATATATTGTCATAGACACTTTGTTAGAGTTTTTTCCTTTTATTTGTGGAAGATTTTAGTCATTTGTTAGCTTTTCTTTTGTCAAGTTATTGGTCTATGGTCTCTCCTCAGCATCTTGGTTGGTTTGTTGTTTGAATCTTTTGGAGACAGATGCCTGGATGGAGGAGGGAGGTTTCCTTCCTGCTTTGGCCTTTAGAGATCTAAGAGAAGCTCCTTTTCACAGAAATTCTGTTTTTGTTGGTACTCACTTTCCATGCTAGTTTCTCAACTTCCCTAGAGATATTCTACAGGATATTTTCTGAATCTTCACTTTGAGTTTCCAGACATCTGACTTTGCTAGGTTCCATTGGAACACAAAGGCAGTTATAAGTGGGTATCCTTCTCCAGAATGAAGCACATATTATCATGCCAGTGACTACTGTATAGTGTCAAGGTCCTGTGGGGTCTCATATCAGAGGGATTTTATCAGTACAGAAGATCTTCACCACAGATAAGTAGGTCACTCAGTTCAAATCTTTGCCTTCATTGTTTCTCATAGTGGTTGAATTTTCACTCTCTAAGAACCCTTTATATCCATCTGTAAAGCTCAAAACATTAAGGATTTTCCTCCTTGGTGTGGATTCCTGTATGTGGTGAGGGGTCCAACCCGAACACACCACTTTGGCCTTGAATTATTGTAGACGGGTGGTCCCCTAGGGTCATTCGGCTTGTCCATTTGGGCTACGGTCAAGCAAGTACCAGTGTTGGATGTTCTTAACATGTGTTGTGGACATTGTATCTGATGCTGGTGTTTGGGTATAGTGCTCATAAAATCCTGGCATTGCTGCGGTGTCCTTGTTTGGCATTGTAGTATCCCCTCGTAGGGTTCCATGGTGGGTGGGGTCATTGGACACCGAAAAATTATTTTTTTAACAATGGATCTTCATAATAAAAACCAAAATGAAATAGTGATAAAACAGTCCATCAGTAAACGACCACATCTTGAAGATTATGAGTCGTAATCTTCAGCATCTGTAACACCTGAACCTCATTTTTTCATACTACATTCTTTTTCAGACAAACTCTTATGGCAGATGTCTCCCTTTTTCATTCAGAAAGTACTAGAGGGACTTGCTGGCTTTCCAAAGTCAGTCAAAAAGCTTTGCTTTGGTGACATATTGGTGGAAATATCCACATCTTAACACAGTAAACTCCTCACATTCAAAGTGATTGAGGATATACCTATTGAAGTTACGCCTCATGCTACTTTGAATTCGTCACAAGGAGTTATTGTTGAGAGGGATTTGAAGAACATCCCCGAGTCAGAGATTCTTGCTGGTTTCTTCATCCAAGGAGTTTCTGCAGTGAGGTGTGTCTCCACTTGCAAAGATGGAATTATGTTGCCGACCAATGTCCTCAGTTTAACATTTACATCACTGTGTCCAACATCAAGGCAGTTTATCGTAATTGCAAAGTTCAGTCACTCGAAAACATTATGTCGTGGTTCCTTGTTGTGTGTTCATTGTGGTGGCAAAGACCACAATGTTTGTGAGTATGAAAAGAACCCTGATTGCATCAATTGCAATGGCTCTCTTACATCCTACTTTTGTTCTTGCCTTAAATGGTTGGAAGAAAAAGAGATGGTTCAAAACATAACTTATCCTGAGGCTGGAAAGTTGTTGTCCATCACTTCATCTTGGATGTATGCTGCTGCACTTTGTTCCACTACTACAGTGGGAATGCAGACAGATCTCTCTGTGCCTCCAAAAGAATCATTCTCAAACCAACTGAAAAGTCTTTTGATTTCCATGATTAAAAAGGTTGATGAATCAACGTCAACACCCATCTGTGTCTCTGACATTCATTCCAGCTAACCCCATTATTCACTTCCTTTGATTCTGGGTATGGGCATTTCCTCTGGCACATTTTTTTCTCCCACCCCAAGATGCAAAACAATCATTCATTCTTGTCCTCAGTTGCTGGAATCCTCTTCCAACAACAAAGGCCTGCTCAGTCAATCCAGGGCAGGTTCTGTGGAGGTTGACAGACCTCCCTCGAATAAAGACAATAAAGAAAAAAAAATATGTGGTTGTAAATGGAAGGGCTCTCAAATTAATTTACCTACACATAAATAAAAACAGCCACCTTGATACAATGGAACTATCAAGGTTTATTTTCTAATCTGGATGACATCAAAACACTGATTGCTTCCTACCATCCTGTATGCCTTCCCTTATTGGAAACATTTGTGAAACTTGCCAGTACAGACCCCTTTCAACAGTTTTCTTTGTACAGAAATGACAGATTGTGTGATGGATGAGTGCTTTGAGGGGTGGCACAGTTGGTTGATCAGCATGTGTCCACCCTGTCTTTGCCACTCAACACACCCTTGGAGGCAGTGGCCATCCGTGTTTCCTTTGGTCGTACCATCACTGTTTGTTCTCTTTACCTGTTGCATGGAGAGACCTATGATCAGTCAGCTCGTAATGCTCTCATTGAACATTTGCCATCTCCCTTTTAATTCTGGGGACTTTAATAGACATCATCCCCTCTGGAGAAGTGCTGGTATTGATGTAAGGGTTGCTCCTTGAGCATATGCTCTCTAATCACAACCTTTCTTTTTTCACTACTGATTTTTCTACTTATTTTCATGCACCTAGTCATTCTTTTGCTGCTATAGATCTCTGTTTACTCTCATTCATTATTCTACCATTTTTCATGGAGGGTAGACAATAACCCATAAGGTAGTGATAATTTTCATATAATTTTGAAAGAGACTGACTGTGGTCAATGCCACCCAACCCACGTGCCCCAGTGGAAGCTTAATCAGGCAAACTAGCCCTCTTTCACTGCTCTCATAGAACTTGATCCTGCATCATCTGTAATCCGTGAGTAGACAACTGTGTGTTAGCAATAACTGACTGTATTATACAGGCTGCAGCTCAATGTATTCCTAAAACCTCTACATGTTTTCTATGATATCTTTGTCTGTGGTGGAGCCGTGTCTGCTACATGGCATTGAAGGCTCAAAAATAGGCTTGGGATACTTTTCCTAGGTATCCTACACTCTCACGCAGCATCAGTTTCCAACATGCCCGTGCATGTGCTTGGTGGGTAAGACATCAAAGCCAGAAGGACTCTTGGATTAAGTTCACGATCAGCATATCTTCTATCACCAGTTCCAAAGTCATATGGGGCAAGATTTGAAAGGTGAGTGGGCAACATAATTCTGTCCATTTTTTAATCTTGCTTTCTGATGGCTAGGAAGTAGCTGATACCCAGAGGATTGCCAATACTCTAGGTGAAAGTTTCTGCCAGGTATCTAGCACTTCTGCTTCATCCTCCATCTTCTTAGTCATCAAGACCTGGGCAGAGAAATCACCTCTTTCCTTTTGAGCTGATTGTCTCTATGACTGTAATTGTCCCTTCACACTGGTGGAACTCAAACTGGTCCTTCATCACTCTAGTAGCTTCTATTGCTATTCTTCTGATTGTATTTAACTGGATCTGGCAGGAAAATGTTTTACTTGATGCCTAGGACCTTGCCATTTTCTTACCTTTCTCTAATCCTGGAAAGGATCCCAAGATTCCTTAAACCTACTGTCCAGTTGCTTTGATGAGCTGTCTCTGTCATCTTTAGAGAGGATGGTTAATGCTCGTCTTATTTGGTTCCTCGAATCAAACAACTTTCTCTCACCCACCCAGTGTGGGTTCCAATGACCACCTGATTCAACTTGAAATGTCAATTAGAGAAGCCTTTTTCAAACGGCAACATCTTGTATCAGCATTCTTTGCCATTGAGAAGGCTTATGATACAACATGGAGGTATGGCATATTATGAGACAACCATTGATGTGTGTGAAGTGGCCATTTTCCCATTTTTATTCAGGTGTCTAACAGTGATGTTTGAACTATACATTACTCATTCTGGCAAGTTATAATAATTAAAATTTTGCTACAAGTCTTTTAAAACTTGTATTACTTTACTTTCTGAAAATGGCTGTATCATCAAATAACTTGAAACGAGGACTGGAAAGGCCAACTTCATGTGACTAACTGATTTTTGAACTTACCCATTGGTCATCCTGGTGAGTTATGATAATTACACTTATGCTACAGAAAGTTCTTTGCAACTTGTGTTGCTGTAGTTTTTCTTTTACCATTGTAGACGAGATGTAAACATTGGATTTAATGCTATTTATTTTTTTAATTCAAAAACTAAACTTTAATGAATTTTAATAATATTACTTTATTTTTAACTTTTTACTGGATGTTTGGCACTGATAGCCTAGTTGCTTTGTGCCATAAAACACCAAACCAACCGACCAACTATTCAGGATCTTTAACACAAAGAGGTCATAGAGTATATTGACTTCTTTTGAGGTTTTTTATTCCTGCATGTTTGTAGTATAAAAATAAGGGCAATTATGAGCATTTCTTGTCTTAATTAATTTCGAATGGAGTTATTGGAATCATTTCTTGTTAGTGGTGGCTCTTTTCACCCTGAGTAAAGATGAGAAAATGTGATGTCACTGATATTGCAAACATGGGGTTTTCACTCTGTTAACTTTGCTTTTTGTACTCTACCCAGGTTTTTCAGTTTTGTGCTCATCCATTTGGACCTCACATCTGCCTCTTGTGCTTTTCACAGATCCATTTCACACAAACATTGCTCATTGAGCATTCACATTCACCGTTACGTGGCTGACTGGCTTCTTCTTGATCCTTCCTGTCACTTACCAAAACTTCACACTCACCGTTACATGGCTGACTGGCTTCTTCTTGATCCTTCTTATCACTTACCAAAACTTCAAACTTCAGATCTCTGCTTTCTGTTTTGGGCACACAAACATAAAAATGTTCTTGCTTTTCATGTTTCAGGTTTAATGAATTTTTCAGTTATCTTGTCCCAGCAGAGATCCCATGGATAGGATTCTTCATCCTTAAGCTTTTCTCTGGATCTGCCCTTTTCTTGGAATGCCTAATATAAAATTTTTTGCTGCACACTGGAATACTCAGCTTGTGTCATTCTGGCCTCCTGTACCTTACCCTTTGTCTTAGGATATAGATGCTCTCAGCCAGGATTGGACATGTATTCATACTCAGATGTTCTCTTAGGTTTGTCTGTTATCCAAGGCATAATAATTGAAATGTGACTGTACTTCATCAAAGGCATAATTTATATTTATTTCCCAATATTTTATAGTAGTTACAAGATTAATTAACCTGTGTACAGATTCATTAGTGAAAGTAACTGATAAAATATAAAGTTTTATTTTCTTAATAATTGTTTGATAACTATCTGAACATTATAAAAATTTTATGTGTGAAATTTCAACATTTTCCAATACATAAAATTATATTTCATTTAAACTGAAAATTAATTTGCGTGGTGAATAGGCAACATGTGAAAAGAAGAAAGACATGAGAGAAACATTGCTCAACAAATCTTAAGACTTAAAAAACCAGTGGTTGATATTTTGTCTATGAAAGCCTTGTAATGTTTACTAATAACCTGGCAAATTTTGTGAACATACAAATTTATAAGTAATAACATGAAAAATATAACAAGCAGAAAGTGGTTGCAAGATTGGTCTTGGGGACTGTGCCTGTGCTGAAAGGCAAGTATGGCTTAAAGTGACCAGAATGTTTATTTCTGATAACTTAAATCCATAGAGTTTACGAAGTTTTGATTTAAGTTTGTTACACATAATAAGTTATTTTTAAAAGGTAGTTTATGAGAATGTACTTACATATGAAGAGTTTCATCCTGACACTTGAGTTTCTACTCCTCTTGAATGAATAATAATTTCTACATTACTGTATGTTAAATGTATTAAAAACAATGAAAAGTGAAGGTAAGAAGTAAGCTATATGTTTTATTTTGGTCACTCAAGCCCTCTTTAAACAATCATTTAAAGAATGTATTCCTTTAAATGAAAATACCAAAGTATCAAATCTTAAAGTTGATGTATCCTAATATATCTCATGTACTTTATATCTGTAGAAACATCTAGATTTAACAAGCAATTCCAAAATAATTATTTAATGTTTAATTTAACTCTGCATGAATATCCCATATCTTAGCGCATCTCTCACTGAGAAATGTGTGATCTTGCACTATACTATTTAAGTAATCATAAAGTAATACATAACATTCCAAGCTGGTATAATAATTTTAAATGGTAAGACTACATGGAATTGAAAAAATGTTTTAATGAACATTTCGTTATATAATTTGCTTATGACATTATTTTTCAGCTATATATTAGTTTGTGACTATTCCATGCCCTTCTCGTTTATGTATATATCTTCTAGTAGAGACAAACTCAAGTTAGAGTCTTTTATTCCTTCTAAGTACAAATATTTCCTGGTTCTGCAGATGTTCTGTAAAATGTACAGTGTTCTGATAAGTTCTAGGTGGATCTCCATCTGCCAAAAACAAACTATAACTTATTAACATTTTGTGTTTGGAAACTATTGAAATAGGAAAGATCACATATGTTTAGAAAATTGCTTAGTGTCGTGCTAATTTACTGAAGTTCACAGGTTTATGTGCAGTTATATTGTACACTTGAATAATCATTAATTATACATTCATCAAGGAATAGATATTAAAATCTATTCAGAAATTAATTAATAGCAATCATTATTCAACATTAAATTAGAAATTATATTATTTCCTTGGTTTTTGTGCAACAGTTTGACAGAAATGTAATCACAAGATAGGTATTAAAAGAGTGTAATTATAAATGCCTAAGGTAAAGAAAACATAACTGACTTTTTTATGTCATTTGAAAAAACTAGTTTATTAGATTGTGTTTCTGTATGTCACTGTAAGTTAAATACTGAATTTTTATTTAAGTTGAAAAATTAATTTTTTTTTTATATAATTAATATACATCTTTATTTTCAGGAGATCATCTTGTTCAGCGGACTGTTATTGTACAGAAAGATGAAAAAGGTTATGGTTTAACAGTGTCAGGTCATAACCCAGTGTTTGTACAGTCAATAAAAGAAGGTAAACAATTTGTTTAATGCATTCATGTAAGGTGTTTTATTAAACTTGGTTAGTAGGTCAATGGAGCAGTATTGTATCATAGTCAGAATTGTTTTATAGTGAGAAGGGTACATCTTGGTGAATTAAGTTAAGATTTATCTACTTAAAAACGTCTTTGGTATTACAAAAAAAGGTGCAGCCAAAAAAAGATTGAATGCTCAACTTAAAGAAATGAAATCAAATTTGGCAGCCAAACTGATAGCCACTCTTACAGCATAAATTAGAACTTTACAGTAAATATTTGTTCATTAGTTAGCCAGGTTACACTTTTTGTTGAACTTAGGCCATTATGTTGGGTGAAACAAAAAATGTGTCCTTGCTAACTACTGAATGAATATTAGCTGTAAAGTTGTTATCAGTGTAGTAGTCAGTTTGGCTGCCAATTTTGATTTTATTTTTAAGTCACACACATGATTCCTTTTATTTTGGCCATATATATTTTTTCACATTTACAGTGTTTTGACTACATAACACGACTTTTTGTCAATACACTCCAAAACCACATCAAATAAAGTAAAAATAAGTAGTAACTGACAAAGCTTTAGGATTGCAAACTTATTATTTAGAACATGCCTAATATTTTTATAACCATCCAATATATGGTGGCAGTTTTTCTTTTTAAACGAGAGTTAATAACTTTCTTTATAGTAATGCCATGGAATCTAGATTAACAGTGTCATGTCATCATCTGTGTGAATTCAGTTGTTGGTGTATCATACTTTGTTATTTGTGCTAATTCCTTAAGCTGATATCATGTGATGCTATTTAGCTCTTCAGTTTTGAGAATTTCATACAGTTTATCAAATTTGTGCATGAAAGTTAGCAAGAAATCATTAATAAATGTCCACAGGTATGATTCTTTTGAAAGCTTGAGCTAGAAGCTGACAAGCTAGTTTGTTTGATCTAACCAATACATATTGTTGCTCCAAATCAGCTGCCTTTAATCTAAATGTAAAAAAAAAAAAAAAAAAAGTCAAAGTGGTTCACTTTTACTCTCACATAAAGCTGAAGTAAAAACTGAGATCAAATTTGAGTAATTTTTGTTGAATAACTTTGCACATGTGGCTTATATTTAGATCAAATAAAGAGCTGTTGGTGTACCAAAGTTGAATCAGAGTTTAGTATGATTTTCTATCAAATAAAGTTTTCATACTTTTCATGTGGAGGAAAAAAAATTCAATGAAAATTGACGTTTTTTATGTATCATGTATTTCTTAATGAATTGTCTTGAAATTAGTTTAGATATGTGAGGTAAGATTCCAGTAAATTACATCATCTGAAAATATGTGATAGCTTGGGTTACAACAGCTCAAGCTAGGGAAGATATTACTGAAGTATTTATATTTTTAGTATTACACAGCATATCCTGCATGGGACCTTAGGTCTTGACACAACAGTGAAGTAGTAGCAGTATATTACAATAATAGTTGTTGGTTTACTCTCAGAAGGTTACATTGTAGTGTTTTTGAAGGCAGTGAAGTATAAGTGTTGAGCAGAAATTTGTTTTTATATTAATTTAACTACAACCTTTATTTAATTTGGGTCACAAACTTTTACATGGTTACATTAAAAATTATTAATTATACAACTGTATAATCATTATACTTTAATAAACTTGGCACAGAAACAGAGCTTATAATTTATTTTTATATTATCTAAGTGTTAACATCCTAAGTTCAATGAGAAACATTTGAAAAATTCTCAATTTTCATTTCTTTGTGTCAAGATGTGTCATAGTTCTGATTTTTATATTTAAGAATTATCTAATTCAGTGATTCCCTCTATATGCAAACATGTTTTTCACATGTCACAAGCCTTGAACTCAAATGCACCCTACAGTCATTGTGGTTCAACTGCATCTAGTACATGAATCATCATGTGACAGCTCTCAGCCAGTAGAAGTAGGATGCATGTGACTCCCTTCTTTCAATTCTACCAAATTATCACTTTTCGTAACTCGGTGATTGAACGTAGATTTTTTTCTTGTGCTCTTTTCATATTATTATTTACTTTCTTTTGTGAGGTAGTCATTTGCTTTGTCTATTTTTAACAGTTTATTTTGTCTCAAGTAGTTGGCCAAAATAACTACCCTTTTCTTATTGAATTTTTTCTCCACGTTTATTACTTTTTCCTGGTATAAGATGAATCCTATAGTTTTATCTGATATTATTACCACTACTTCAAATGCTTTAGGTCTAGAAGTCTCAACTGAATGTTTTTCAGCTGTTATTTGTTGGGATATTATTTGTTATATGAGGTGGCCTTTTTTCTCCTGAGAATGTTCAGGTTCCTTCTGCGTTTTCTATACTTATACATGACAAGGAGGATTATGACAGTTCTATTTACCTTTCTTATATATTTTTCTCTACAAGTGAATTTTCTCGTCATCACAGATTATTTACCTTTCTTGCTATCTCTGCTGTACCTTCCCATGTATTTACTATGAAATTAATTAGCCCTAACTCTGCCTTTTTACATATATTTTCTTAAGTGCATTCCATTCTCTTGTTTTCACAGTTTTGATGTGATACTGTTTCATTTCTAACAGATTATTCATGATTAGGGTCCCTTGTTTCCCCTGACATTTGGGTTCATGCTGAGCATTCAGGCTTCATCCTCTGTGGATTAGTGATCTTTATTCTTTGGCTTATCAGAAGCTGCACAACTTTTTCTTGACTTCCAGCAGTTATTAATTTCTAAGCATGTCATAGGCTTTCCCTGATAATTTCTATTTCTCCCATTTTCATTTTACACTTACAGCTCTCTTACAATACTTGTCCAACATTCATTCAATTTCTGCAGCACTCCATTGATTCTCTGAGGAGTTTTTCAGGGGTACACTTTTCCTTCCTTACTCATCATTGGTACTGTTGTCCTTTGCAGGCCTATTTCTTCACATGCTATTTTTTGCTGTTAGGATCTCATAACAATCACAGGCTAATCTTCCTTCCCATTATCTTTATGGCATCTGGATGCCCCATTTTCTCCACCTATTTTTGTAGATTTTCCAGTCTTTGAATTCATATGTGGTTTGTATAATGGGCACCTCTATTTCCTGGAGTTTTGCCTTCATTGTCCACTCAAGGAAACTATTTAGTCAGGCATGTGGGCTTCACCTCATAAGTTCATCTTCCACTATATTCACTGAGAATCTGTTTCTTTCTGACTGTTGCCATCCTTTAAATTTCAATGCAGCTGTGACTTGGTAAAATCTTTTCTGTGTATATTTTTCCCTCTAGAGGCATGTCCCATTTAGGATTTGAATCCTGCTCAATGGCAAACATTGTCCTGTCCAGGTATGCTTATTGTATAAAATTTGTATGATATGCCCAAGGTGTTCACCTTGGTTTATAATGCACACTGTTGAGATGGGGTGTTCTACAAGATTGCTTGTAGTTTTTTCTCTCACTATATTTGCTGCATTAATATAATTGTTCCAGACCATACTGATCCATGGATTTAACATGGGTAAAGTAGAAGGGGATAGCTGCTCACCCCTGTTGTCCTTTTGATTGAACAAATTCAGAGGTGGTCTGCTTTTCAAAATGGAGTTTTCATTGTCACTCCTCATACTGTCTCTGGCATTTTGTTTCTCCAAACTTTCCATAGACTTTTTATTCGTCTTGTTCTTTTAGTGGAACACAGGTGCTACTTTCCAGTTTCAAGCTACTGTAGTGGTGGACTATGGAGGAGTCCTCCTGAATGTGTTTTCTTCCATTAAGTAGAGAGTAGGGTTGTGGTGTAGATGGCATATGATCCTCCAGTTATGTGCTCCGTATCTATGAGGTAGGTCATGGAAGTTGATGTTGCATGCAGCTTCTGTGCTGTTTTATGAGGAAGGTGAGCTTGCATTATATAGGTGCAGTCCACTATTGTGAAGTAGGAGCCTTCATCTCCAGCTTTTGTGTGATTCTATTGATGATGATGTTTTGGAGTAGATCTGTCATTGTAGCTCATCCCTTTCATTGGGATTCCTCATTTTAAAATCACTGATTTCCATTAAGTGGTTTTGGTTTAGAGCTGGACCAGTCCATATAAATCCTCACTCACATGTGTTGATTGTTTTCTCCATGATTAGACAATTATTCTACCTTTAAAGCTCCAGTTCAACATGTTTTCACTATTTGAGGTTGATGTTGTACAGTAGGGTGCCAGTATGTTTAAGTTTGATGTCACCTATTACATTAGCACATCTTATGTTTCCATCGTTTAGATGTCAGGTTACCAGATGCGGTTGTTGGTTGTGGATTTGCATGTAGGTGTCCATTTCATATATCAGTTTGTTCAGTATGTGTCTATTTTCTGTTGTATTTAACTTGAGTTGAAAAGGGTGTGGCCCCTCCTTATTTATGGACATAAAGTTGTTTTAGTCATAGTCAACATCATAAAGCTATCAGTATAAAAAAAATCATATAAAAAGTCTGAAAACATTTCACACTCAAAAAATCTAAAAGCTGCAAAGACATTTATAATTGACAGAAAGTGTAAAGCACATGGTTTGCATTATCCATTGTTATGGTTTGAAAATGTCTTTATAAGTAATCTTTTACACAAGTCATAGGTATTGATGTGAGGAAAACAACGAATATCAAGGTGTTAGGACCATAATTTTTTACCAACATAAACTATTTTGTTTGTGTTTTAACTGGTAGGCTCTCAGGCTAGTCATTGGAATTTTGACTTTACTGCCAATTATACGTAATTTATTTAAGTGAAGAATTCAGTGGTGAGAGGAGCACACAGATCACTAGCTTGAGGAAAGTTACAGTTAGAACAAGGAATGATTCTGAGGCAGATATTTAGAAACATACGTCAGTTTTATTTAAGTTCTTACAATGACAGATTTTTTAATAATGCTCAGTTAAATCTTTAACATTCCATCTTTGAATGATATGTTTATTAATGATAATGTTTTTCACATTCAAGATGTTTAACCAGAGTATGGTTTTTAATTTCTTTTATACACTTGTTTCACTGGGCTTGTCTAAAATACACTGGTTGAACTAGATAAATAGTAATCCCACTTTCATCAGGGCTGAGGAAATGTATCATTGGAGGTCAAATACTTTCATCATTTTGATTGTAAATATTCTGGAGAAAAAGTGCTGTGGAGAACTTTAGAATTCTTGAGTCATACTGGAGAACTAGAGGTTAATCTGGAGCTTCAAGTTGTACTAGAACCGAACTTTCAGCTCCAGACATGAGTTTTTGAATATTTTCTTTGTATTCTTACAGTTTACCAAGTAGTATCCATAATTACTCACAATTAGCTCTCACACTTCATTGGTTAATTTCTGTAGTTCATCGGGCTTTCCCAAAACAAGAACAAAACCTCTCAATTAATTGGTTACTGTGATGGTGAGTGATGCCATTTCACTTGTACTATTAGGAGTGGATTTTGAAGAGCTGATTTTAGGCATTGACATAAACTTTTTTAGTAGAGTTTACTCTACTACCAAATTCGCATCAGTAATTTATCACTGCAAACTTGTGACTAACGTCCTTTTCTCTAAATGTCTCCTCTGAGATGTAAGATGTTGGTTTCATTTTTTATATCTCCTAGCAATCTAACTGCACTTCACCTAAATAATTTCATAATACAGAGATCCCCTTATGCCATTTTTCTACGTGTGCATATTACTTCTAAAAACATAGATTTCTTTTATCTACTTTTCATTTCTGAAGCAATTTTTTAAAATTATCTAAAAATACCAATTGCTTAATTTTCTTTGAGATAACAAGCTGCTTTTTGTTACAGTAATCTAAAGAGCAGGAATTTATAATGCAATCAATAAATGTATGATATTGACTTAATGGGGTCTGTGCAAGTAAGTAACAAGTTTTTTCTTTTAATTGCTGGTACTATCCAACACCAACATTGTTTTTTTAACTACTGATTAGAGGGAAGGCAACAGGTTATTATCATATGCCACCTTCATGTCTCCCCACACCACCTTTATTCTTACCATGGTTTGAGGAACAGTACCAATTAATTGGATACAGTCTATTAGTGAGGTCTTTGAAAGGTTAATTTGCAAATGCCACTTATCACTCAGTGGTAGTATGCAGCAGGTTTAGATAAATTGATTGCATGAGATGAATTGGTCTTGAAATGGACTGTAATTGGTCACTCCATGACAGTGATATGTTCCCCATAATTTTTTTAACTTCATAGTCTTTTCAATATCACTACACAACAACTTTTTTTTAAAAAGTTTTGCTTCCTGAAAAGTTTTTGCTGATTGTGACAGGTACCTGCTGGGTATGCACAAATATAGTTTTGGTTTTGCTTCATCACATAGGAACTCTGAGAAATAGACAGTTAAATGTTTACTGGCAATAATGTATTTAATTGCATTTATGTTTCTAATATGCTATTAAGTTCAACATAATTAAAAGTGTTTTGCTCCTGATTTTCGTTTGTATTCAATGTCCGGTGCATCATGTTGCAGTGTCCAATCGTAGTCAGCAAGCACTGACGGATTCCAGTTGCCCTGATATTATTTTCCATTGTAGCAATGTCCTGGTGAAATCTTTCACCGTGTTCGTCACTGACAGCACCGAGATTTGCGGGAAAGAAGTCCAAGTGTGAGTGGAGGAAATGAATCTTGAGTGACATATTGCACTTCATTGTTTTGTATACTTTGAGAAGTTTGTCTACCAGCTGAATGTAATGTGGAGCTCTGTAATTGCCAAGAAAATTGTCAACAACGTCTTTGAAGGCTTTCCAGGTAATCTTTTCCAGCCCAACTAACAGATCTTTGAACCGCTAGTCACTCATAACATGTCTGATCTGAGGGCCAACAAAAATGCCCTCTCTGAACTTGGCCTCAGTTATTCTTGGGAACGTCTGTCTTAAATAAGGAAAACCTTCACCTTCTTTGTTCATTGCTTTCATGAAATTCTTCATAAGTCCCAATTTTATGTGAAGAGGAGGCAAAAAAATCTTTGCCGGGTCGACAAGTGATTCATGCGCCACATTTTTGTGTCCTGAACTAAATTTTTATGGAGTGGCCAGCTCTGTCTAGAATAATGTGATTCTTTGGCACGACTGTCCCATTCACAGATGAAACAACAGTAGTTTGTATAGCCATGCTGCAGTTCCAGTAACAGAGCAACGACTTTCAGATCTCCACATATATTCCAGTTGTACTTGCTGTACTGGATGTGCTTCAGCAACATTTCCATGTTCTCGTAGGTTTCTTTCATGTGTGCTGCATAGCTAACAGGTATTGAAGGGTGAATGTTGTCATTGTGTAACAGAACAGCTTTGAGGCTTAACATTGATGAATCAATAAAGAGACGCCACTCTTGTGAGACATGGTCACAATCCAAAGTAGAGAACAATCCTTTGATGTCAACACAGAAACAGAGACTGTCAACTTGTGCAAAGAATTTGGTTATATCATCTTGGCGGCTTCAAAAAACAGAAATTTTTGTACCTGGTGACAGCAAACACCATTCCTGCAGTCTCAAACCCAGTAATTCGGCTTTTGCTTTTGACAGACCCAAATCTCTGACCAGATCGTTTAATTCTGACTTTGTTATGAGATGTGGATTGCCTGAGGAGCACGGTTCAAAATCCAGATCAATATCATGCCAGTTCCCTGCATTGCAGTTTCTTCATCTGGTTTGTCTAAGGTCCATTTTTCTGGTGGTTTCGGAATTGGAAGACTGTCGTCACGTGGCACGGGTTTCATTGCTGAAGGCAGATTAGGGTATTCAATTGACTTCTTGTTTTTTGGCAGAGAAACCAGACACGTTAGTCAAATAGAAGTAACAGTCCATCAAATGGTCTTCTGTTCTTGCCATATCATCAGGACAGCAAAGGGCATTGTCTTTTGAGTGCCTCTGAGCCAAGCTCTCAGACAGACAGTACATGTTGCACAACAAATGTGAGGTGCCCATTCCTGGTCTTGATCACCAATTTTACAGCCAAAGTACAGATGATATGCTTTCTTCACAAGAGCAGTCATTGAGCGTCTCTGATGAACAAGTGTATACTCGCCACAAATATAGCATAATGTATGGCAGCTGTTATGACATTGACTTGACATATTTACCAACACCAATCATCCTGTAAAACGTCTATAACATCTAACTTACTTGTTACAGTGCTTCTGAGGCAATGCTATATTCTGAATCAATACGTACACAATATAAGGTCTATATTAATCCAATGAGCAGCATCTGTGTATGCAAGCCAATTTTATAGCCTGCTGAGACAGTGTCAAGCTGCCTCTGGCCTGCCCAGGCATGCTCAGGCTGCATACTTCCATAGAACAGCTTCCAACCTGGCCTGATTTCATGCCTGGACATGCCCAGACTGCACAATACTGTGTTCATAGGTCTCTTACAGAAACGAAAATTCTTGTACACAAATATAAGAAAAAACATGACAAGAGTGAAGATTTTGATGAAATGGTACGTGATGGGCAAATCTGGATGTGATTTTTGTGATCAGCAGCCAAAAATCTATAAGGAACACCCAACAGTGTTCAAGAAGCAAAACCTTTGTTGTGCAGTGTATATAGTTCCATTTCACGGACAGATTTTGATCGTGTGTGTGTGTGTCGTGTGAGGTAGGGGGCTTTTGATTGAGTAGATGGTATATGATGATTGATGAATTTGCTGCACTAATTTATTTGTGTGGTTTATTCTTTGATTTATTCAGCAAAGCACTTGATTTTCTGCTTAGTTTGTTTATAAATAAGACACTAAAGTTAATGTATTGAATGATACCAAATGAATAAAAAGTCTTAACATGTGAACGTTTCTTACCACAAATAACATTCTTGTGTTTCAGATGGAGCAGCTGCAAGAGTGGGTGTCCAGGAAGGAGACAGAATAATAAAGGTTAGTTTAACTTGTAAAATGTATTTTGTGTGATAGAATCTGCAAGTTAGCAAAATAACTAGTTTCATTTAAATCAGGGGTTCCCAACCTTTTGGCACTCGCGACTTGAAAATGTAATTGATGAAATAAAATTAATGTTATCCCAAGCTACTTCTAACAAGGCTACGCGACCCCCTGTGGGGGCACGACCCACCGGTTGGGAACCCCTGATTTAAATAATATAAAAGGTACTTTGCTGCGTTTTGTTTTTGAATTTCGCACAAAGCTGCTCGAGGGCTATCTGTGCTAGCCGTCCCTAATTTAGCAGTGTAAGACTAGAGGGAAGGCAGCTAGTCATCACCACCCACTGCCAACTCTTGGGCTACTCTTTTACCAACGAATAGTGAGATTGACCGTCACTTTATAACACCCCCATGGCTGAAAGGGCGAGCATGTTTGACGCAACTGGGATGCAAACCCGTGACCCTCAGATTACGAGTCGCATGCCTTAACACGCTTGGCCATGTCGGGCCTACTTTGCTGTGTCTAAAAGGCTGATTCCTTTCTTTGATGACACAAGAACATTGGAGTATTGTATTATTGATTAGAAGCTGTTAACTGTCAAAACTGTTTAGGTAAGAAACCTGAGTTTGAAGAAGTGTTCGTTTTAAAATGCACTGATCTTGAACACACAAAATACTTTTCTGAACTTAGAGTTTAATATAGACGTAAGGACAGACTTGTGTGCACTCAGTACAAATGTGTGTTTGTTATTAATTTTAAAATGTATGCTTTGTTATACTGTGTTACGATATCTTAGAGTTTATATGTGTGGGACAGATAGTGTGAATTACTTTGTGCTCCTACAAATGTAGGTGTTCTAATCTTAGGTTTAACTTATAGTGAATAATTAAAAACCATATTACTTCTGCCTTGATTTTTCAAAAAGGAAGGTGTGTTGGTATGTATCATCTCTGTTTTGTAGGCTTGAAAGATAACCACAGAAACATAAAACAACAGTGTGACTTACTTGTGTATACGAGGGTTGTTCAAAAAATACGCGGACTGACGTCATATAACAAAATGTACTTTATTTAGAAGTTACAGGTCTGGGACCCCTTCAGAGTACTCTCCTCCCCAACGCACTCACTTATCCCAACGGTGTTTCCACTTGTTGAAACAGTCCTGGCACGCTTCTTTTGTAATGTCCTCCAGCTCCATCGTCAAAGATTTGCCTTAATTTCGGGAATCGTCTCAAATCTTCTTCCTTTCAATGGTCTTTTGAGTTTGGGGAACAAGAAAAAATCGCAAGGAGCAAGGTCAGGTGAGTAAGGGGGGTTGGGAAGAACAGTGATCGAGTGTTTGGCCAAAAACTCACGAGTTCTGAAGCACAAATTTCGCAGCAAAGAGGTGCATCTTTAATTTTTCGGTCAAAATCTCGTAACAAGATACAACTGATATCCCACACTCTTCAGCAAGCTCCCCGACAGTCAGACGTCAATTTGCCCGCACCAAGGTGTTGATTTTGTCGACGTGTGGGTCGTCACTTGACATGGAAGGACGTCCAGGACGCTGATCATCTTCAATGGACTGTTGACCATCCTTAAATCGTTCATGCCACTTGAAACATGCCGTACGCTTCATAGCAAATCACCGTAAGCCGTGTTAAGCATAGCAAAAGTTTCAGTTGCAGATTTTCCAAGTTTAACACAAAATTTCACAGCAAGTCGTTGTTCTTCAGGTCATTCATTCTGAAATCCCAAACGAAAAAAATCGTACTTCACTTAAAACCGCGTAGCTAATACACAAATGAAGTTATCTGCAATCGGGAAATGGCGTCATAATCAGCTGATCTGTGCAAACCTAGCGACACCAAGCGGATTCCCCTGGAACCAACTGGAGCTGCGCAATTCAAACAGTCCGCGTATTTTTTTAACAGACCTCGTAATATCTGCATAAAGATACCCATTCATCATTTGTAAGGTAATTCTCCTACAAGTTCACTCTGTGACTGATGTAGTAATTTCTTTCCTTATTTTTGTTAACTACAGGTGAATGGAACTTTAGTTACCCAAGCTAATCACAGTGAAGTGGTGGAACTTATCAAATGTAAGTACATTTTATCACAGTTCGTAAGACTAACAAGTGTATTAATCACCATGCTATGTTTAAGTTGTGACAGTTGTAAATATTTTTAAAACTTATGAAGTTTACTTAATGATCAAATGTGAACTTGGTGATTTTTTTGTACTTGTACAGTGTTTACAATGCAGTATTTTGCTGTTTGTAGCTTTAGTTGCTGTACATAAAGAACATGAAATTCAGTGAATTTTCTAAACTTTGAACCTGAAGTAATATTTTTGTGATCCACCAGAATTTTGGTGGTTTATCAGCAGGTCTTCATTTTTCTTTTTAATACATGTAATTTAATAAACAAATCCATAGCTATGTGTGATGGTAAGGTTTGGTGTATTGTTATTAAATCATTTGTATGGTATTTGTTTACTTCATCGTTATTAAACTCTTTTACTGCCAAATTATTTTTAGCTAATGCTGATTGCAAAGTACGTTAGTACCCTAAAGTGCTGCTATCTATTGAGTAAAGAAGACACTAAAATGTGATAATAGTTGCAAATGGCACAAAGTTGTAGGACTGACTGCAGTTGATTTTGGTGGTGAAAGAGTTGAGACTGGTTAATAATCAATATTTTTCCATAATTTTATTTTATATTAATTGACACGTAAAGTTTGTCCAGAGTTTTAGTTGCTAATGTGCTGTCAATGAAATTCTGAGATCAAATATCTACATAAGCTGAGATGCAGAATTACATTAACAGGGTACATAAATGTATATTGAGTGATAGAAACACTTTAACCCAAGTGCTTTTGATATGTGGACACTTTTTCTCTATATGCTCATAATGTTTCCAAATGAGGCCACTGATAGGTGTTACACAATTTGTTGTAGCACAGTCTATGGAGGATGCACATAAACTGTAAATACACAACAGAAAACAACATTTCACACAGTCAGTATGATACATTACTAATTAAATAAATTATCATATTTTTTTGTAAAATGTACAGTATGAATTTGATGTTTTGGCTAATTATCAGCTGTGTAATACAGAGTAAAATACATGTTAACTGTGATGTTCTTTGACTTCAAGTGTTTTGAAGAGAAATGGTAATCCTAGTAAGAAATGATAGTAGATTATAGGGAGATATAGTAGTAAATTAAAAATAATTTTATATAAAAAGCCTAAAGTAAATGTGACCCGTACGTTTTGTACTAGTTTTCTCTAAAGCCTAATTATTATTAATATAATAGTTTGCAAGCATCATTAATCAACATTAAAGTTTGATGTTTTGAATAAAACACTTTTACATTTAAAAC
Organism: Tachypleus tridentatus; assembly: GCF_004210375.1. Lineage (NCBI taxonomy): Eukaryota > Metazoa > Arthropoda > Merostomata > Xiphosura > Limulidae > Tachypleus > Tachypleus tridentatus. The sequence goes on along the minus strand of NC_134835.1, from coordinate 11,608,892 downwards.
CCCAAACTTTCAGCTTATGATTACATATACTCCAGATAAGTAATATTTATTACAGTGTATATTAGATGCAATAGAAATTGTTAAGCATTATAAAATTTTATGAATAGAACTCATAAACTTGTGCAAATTGTTTTTCACAAAAGCCTTCTGCTATTGGTATTTTTATTACAATATTTTCTTTCTCAGCATATTTAGTAACTTCTTTCTGCCATTTATAAACAGTAATTTCAGAAAAGTAATTACAGGATGTGTAAGTCATTTTGTTTTCACAGAACATAGATTTAAATAGTAGTACCCTCCTTACCAGAACACAACTTTATTTTGTTTTCACAGAACATAGATTTAAATAGTAGTACCCTCCTTACCAGGACATAACTTTATTTTGTTTTTACAGAACATAGATTTAAATAGTAGTACCCTCCTTACCAGAACACAACTTTATTTTGTTTTCACAGAACATAGATTTAAATAGTAGTACCCTCCTTACCAGAACACAACTTTATTTTGTTTTTACAGAACATAGATTTAAATAGTAGTGCCCTCCTTACCAGAACACAACTTTATTTTGTTTTCACAGAACATAGATTTAAATAGTAGTACCCTCCATACCAGAACACAACTTTATTTTGTTTTCACAGAACATAGATTTAAATAGTAGTACCCTCCTTACCAGAACACAACTTTATTTTGTTTTCACAGAACATAGATTTAAATAGTAGTACCCTCCTTACCAGAACACAACTTTATTTTGTTTTTACAGAACATAGATTTAAATAGTAGTGCCCTCCTTACCAGAACACAACTTTATTTTGTTTTTACAGAACATAGATTTAAATAGTAGTGCCCTCCTTACCTGAACACAACTTTATTTTGTTTTTACAGAACATAGATTTAAATAGTAGTACCCTCCTTACCAGAACACAACTTTATTTTGTTTTTACAGAACATAGATTTAAATAGTAGTGCCCTCCTTACCTGAACACAACTTTATTTTGTTTTTACAGAACATAGATTTAAATAGTAGTACCCTCCTTACCAGAACACAACTTTATTTTGTTTTTACAGAACATAGATTTAAATAGTAGTACCCTCCTTACCAGAACACAACTTTATTTTGTTTTTACAGAACATAGATTTAAATAGTAGTACCCTCCTTACCAGAACACAACTTTATTTTGTTTTACAGAACATAGATTTAAATAGTAGTGCCCTCCTTACCAGAACACAACTTTATTTTGTTTTTACAGAACATAGATTTAAATAGTAGTACCCTCCTTACCAGAACACAACTTTATTTTGTTTTCACAGAACATAGATTTAAATAGTAGTACCCTCCTTACCAGAACACAACTTTATTTTGTTTTCACAGAACATAGATTTAAATAGTAGTACCCTCCTTACCAGAACACAACTTTATTTTGTTTTTACAGAACATAGATTTAAATAGTAGTAACCTCCTTACCAGAACACAACTTTATTTTGTTTTCACAGAACATAGATTTAAATAGTAGTACCCTCCTTACCAGAACACAACTTTATTTTGTTTTTACAGAACATAGATTTAAATAGTAGTACCCTCCTTACCAGAACAGAACTTTATTTTGTTTTTACAGAACATAGATTTAAATAGTAGTACCCTCCTTACCAGAACACAACTTTATTTTGTTTTCACAGAACATAGATTTAAATAGTAGTACCCTCCTTACCAGAACACAACTTTATTTTGTTTTCACAGAACATAGATTTAAATAGTAGTACCCTCCTTACCAGAACACAACTTTATTTTGTTTTACAGAACATAGATTTAAATAGTAGTACCCTCCTTACCAGAACACAACTTTATTTTGTTTTTACAGAACATAGATTTAAATAGTAGTACCCTCCTCACCAGAACACAACTTTATTTTGTTTTCACAGAACATAGATTTAAATAGTAGTACCCTCCTCACCAGAACACAACTTTATTTTGTTTTCACAGAACGTAGATTTAAATAGTAGTACCCTCCTTACCAGAACACAACTTTATTTTGTTTTCACAGAACATAGATTTAAATAGTAGTACCCTCCTTACCAGAACACAACTTTATTTTGTTTTCACAGAACATAGATTTAAATAGTAGTACCCTCTTTACCAGAACACAACTTTCACTGGGACTATATGTGAGGATTTGATTATATCTTTATTGAGGTAATTTGTGAATATAGCAATAAATATTAGTTTTTTAACACAGTCTAGCACTTGTAGTATATACAAACATTATAATCTATATTAGCACAGTTTAATCACTTTTCCCGTGGAGTACAACCTGGAAAAATCCTTAGAGACATACACGTTTCTAAATTTTTTCTAATCGGTTTTAATACTGCAGTTAGTAATTACTAACACAAACAGCTGTCTGTAGGGCATCTTTCTTGCTACTGCTATTAAAATACAGATTATTAGCTGTGTTTTTGTGCTATAGTTATTGGTATACCAGAAAAAGTAATATACTAAAACCTCATGACATGCACTAAACAAGATGCTTGTGGAGAAAGGTTAAACCAAGGCTTACCCTTATTATGTGATAAAGAATATACTTTCTGATAATAATTTTGTCTGTATTTATTATATGAGTATCGTATATTCTTCAAACTTCCAGAATCTTTGTATATTTTCAGTCTTTTCAGCTAATATATGCATCTTTGTGTAGCAGACAGTATGAAACAAGAAGTGTCAGCTTTTGTAGAGGTTCAGAAACACTCAGTTCTATTAATACAACATTCATTAGATTTCTTAGTGTCTTAAAATCTAGGAAATGAACCCTAAGTTATTACCTCACTTAGAACACATGTTTATGAAGAATTACAGTAAATCTGATGGCCATATTGTTTTCTACCATTTTGAGGACTTAAAATTGAAAGCTGAGTTAGATATACAGCAGATTGTGGCTCAGCAAGTCTAAGTCAAACATAAACATGTATATACCAAATTTTAACAAGAAGTGCTTTAACAAGTCATAATGAAGCTTATTCGCAGATTATGAGCCAGACTCTAGATTTCTGCCACTTTAGGACATGTCTAATAAAACATTAAAACTTCAAGTAAATATTCTTAGTTGTTCTATATACCATGGATTTAAATTAAAATATAATGAAGTATAGAAATCTTTAGATGCATTATACAGAGCAGCATGTGAGAGATAAACACATAATCATCATATATTAATGTTAAAATAAATCATCTTACTGTATTTTACTGAAAGTTGTATACCTTCACGGACTGTTAAACAGTTATTGTAATATAAGGATATAAAATGGTAGCTACGTAAACATTTAACCCTTTTGGCGACCACAGTCGACTTGAAGGATCAGCACGACAGGCGATCTTCGTCAACAAGATGTAAACAACATACCCTTGTGGCTAATTATCATAATCACACAGGCCTGTAGACCTACTTGAGGCTAGAACCACGTGTATTTATTGTTTACTTGGGATTTCCAAGTAATATGCTTTAGGTAAGCATATGGTGTAGTTAGGGCCACATAACTTATTGCACAAACTGACTGACCAAGGCTAGTTCTTGTTAACGGATATATAATATATTGTGCAGACACCAAGAGCAATGGTGAAAACCCGGTATCTCCAAGACTATTCAGAGAGCAGATTATTCAAAATTTGCTGGAGGGACATGTCAGCAAAGTCAAACGAAAAGGAAGACCAAGTACTGATAAAGGTCAGCGTGCTTGGTGGAAAGACAAAATATTGGACAGTATGAAAACAAAAAACACAAACCTGATTGTACAGTTTACAGTGATAGATACACAGCTGGATGGAAAAGAAAGCAGACTAATTATTTCTGCAAACAGTGCAATCTCCCCATGTGCTTTTTACCATGCCATGAGATATAACCACACAGACTATCGAAGGGCTGCTGAGCAAATTGTATACAATTTATAATAAATTTATAAATTATCTGTACATGTGGTGGTTGTTGAAACGGATAACTCGTATACCAGAAAACATGTATAGACATTAAGGTGAAAATCAGATGACTTCAACAGGTGTCATAAGACTGACTCGTCTTGAGAAAAAATACGAACTGTAATACAGAAGATATGAAGTAGTAAAAAACAACATATCACTGTTTTCCACCTTCAGAATGAATATTCCAAACAGTTGACGAAGAAACTGAAGATAAATGTGAAAAGTAAATCATGACCACATTCTCAATGTCACAGATGTTTGATACCATACAGAACGTGTGCAAGCATCCCAAATTAGAACAGTGTGTAGAATATGCAATATAATAGCAGCTGACAACCATCAAACCACAAGAAAACCCAATGGACAGCAAAACAAAATTCCAACAACCTCAAAATTGAATATGAACACCTGTATGCTGTAGAAATAAAAGCAGAAAGTCAGTTGAGAAACACAATAGGTGTCTTAGACTGTTTATGTGCAGTAACTAATATTGTGAGGAATGTATATTGTGAACTGAAATATGCATTAAATTACACAAAAGTAAAAAGTTAAAAGACATTTTTCACTTATCTAGTTGATAACAAATTCATCCAATGTAACACAGAAGCCAGCAAAACCTGGATGTCTTCTTGAAGCCACTCATATCACTGGTTCAAATTCCAGTTGGTACGAGCATGTACAAGTAGATATCAAACTTACATTTCTAATTAAACCACCTGTGATTCAAGCTTCATTCTCTTCACAACATATTGTAGTTTTATGAGAATTCCCTTGAAGACAGCAGTTGAAATATAATAGAGTATAATTTAATTGGTGATTAGTATCTAATCATTAGTAACTGATCAGTAGGAACCACAATAATATAATACATACTTGTTTGCATCATACCCCAAGTTATCTGAAATTTGATCATCTTACAGGTTGTCATTACTTACTGTTTTGAAGTTAAGAGTAATTGTGAAACTTAATGTTTTTGTCAAGCTGGATCGTACGTATCGCTAACATTACTTGGGAAACCTTGTGGCCCCAACAGCAGGCTTCCTGGTGGTAGTCAATCCAGTAGTGGGTCAGGAAACAGTGTGGCAGCAAATCATAGCTACGGAGCACCAAATAAAGGGTCGCCACCATTTGAGAGGATTACCGGACCACAGCCAGTTGATGTAAACAGATTTTACTGTTTTATCTTGTGGAATGCTTGCAAAACAATCTAGCTAGTCTAACAGTAACATAGGTTAGAGTAAGCAGGCCATGATGCATAACTTGATAATCTTAAAGATAGGACACATCAAGTCTTTAGTAAAAAATGTGTGAGAGATTAAGTAATTGTTTTCAATGACTTCAGTCATTATCTCATTGATGTTTCTCATTTGAAATGTGTGCTGAAATTGTTTGAATTTTTATAAATTGAGTTTTAACATATTGATGTTATTTAAAAATAATTAAATTTCTTAAAATTTCTTGTGAAACAGTATCTTTGAAATTTCTGTATCTACAAGAGCCTTGTACTTTGAAATTTATTATTTATTAGTAATTGAGAAATGTAATTACAAGTGCTTATATTATGGTTTAAGTGAAGAAAACTACAATTTTCAGCACTTGCATAATTTATAATTTTTTACATTTTGATCTCTTGTTTGTTATGTGCTTATTTATTGTTAATTTTAATTCTTTTCTTCCTATTGGTATAAAATTAAACTGATCTCTTATGTATTCTCACTGTATTATAGCAAAAGTTTATTAAAAAATGTGTTTTAGGCTGAAAAGCAACATCAGTTGAACAAGGAAAAGATTCATACAATTAAAAAAATGTTAGACAAGGAAGGACGATACTTGGAGGTATGATTTATTTTCTGTCTTGCTTGATAAAGCATACAAAATAATACTTGATATGCAGTGATAAGTGCAGTATTTATATATCAGAAATATAGCTGAAGTTTTCAGAGGAATCTTTCAAACTTTGAAAACATTAGTTTTGATCCAAGTCATTAAGCTGACTAAAGCATAATTAATTAGTTTTGATCCAAGTCATTAAGCAGACTAAATCATAATTCATTAGTTTTGATCCAAGTCATTAAGCAGGCTAAAGCGTAATTAATTAGTTTTGATCCAAGTCATTGAGCAGGCTAAATCATAATTCATTAGTTTTGATCCAAGTCATTGAGCAGGCAAAAGCATAATTAATTAGTTTTGATCCAAGTCATTAAGCAGACTAAATCATAATTAATTAGTTTTGATCCAAGTCATTAAGCAGGCTAAAGCATAATTAGTTTTGATCCAAGTCATTAAGCAGGCTAAAGCGTAATTAATTAGTTTTGATCCAAGTCATTGAGCAGGCTAAATCATAATTCATTAGTTTTGATCCAAGTCATTGAGCAGGCTAAAGCATAATTAATTAGTTTTGATCCAAGTCATTAAGCAGACTAAATCATAATTAATTAGTTTTGATCCAAGTCATTAAGCAGGCTAAAGCATAATTAGTTTTGATCCAAGTCATTAAGCAGGGTAAAGCATAATTAATTAGTTTTGATCCAAGTCATTAAGCAGGCTAAAGCATAATTCATTAGTTTGGATCCAATTCATTAAGCAGGCTAAAGCATAATTAATTAGTTTTGATCCAAGTCATTAAGCAGACTAAAGCATAATTCATTAGTTTTGATCCAATTCATTAAGCAATCTAAAGCATAATTCATTAGTTTTGATCCAAGTCATTAAACAAGCTAAAGCATAATTCATTAGTTTTGATCCAAGTCATTAAGCAGGCTAAAGCATAATTCATTAGTTTTGATCTGAGTCATTAAGCAGGCTAAAGCATAATTCATTTGTTTTGATCTAAGTCATTAAGCAGGCTAAAGCATAATTAATTAGTTTTGATCCAAGTCATTAAGCAGACTAAAGCATAATTCATTAGTTTGGATCCAATTCATTAAGCAATCTAAAGCATAATTCATTAGTTTTGATCCAAGTCATTAAACAAGCTAAAGCATAATTCATTAGTTTTGATCCAAGTCATTAAGCAGGGTAAAGCATAATTAATTAGTTTTGATCCAAGTCATTAAGCAGGCTAAAGCATAATTCATTAGTTTGGATCCAATTCATTAAGCAGGCTAAAGCATAATTAATTAGTTTTGATCCAAGTCATTAAGCAGACTAAAGCATAATTCATTAGTTTTGATCCAATTCATTAAGCAATCTAAAGCATAATTCATTAGTTTTGATCCAAGTCATTAAACAAGCTAAAGCATAATTCATTAGTTTTGATCCAAGTCATTAAGCAGGCTAAAGCATAATTCATTAGTTTTGATCTGAGTCATTAAGCAGGCTAAAGCATAATTCATTTGTTTTGATCTAAGTCATTAAGCAGGCTAAAGCATAATTAATTAGTTTTGATCCAAGTCATTAAGCAGACTAAAGCATAATTCATTAGTTTGGATCCAATTCATTAAGCAGGCTAAAGCATAATTCATTAGTTTTGATCCAAGTCATTAAGCAGACTAAAGCATAATTCATTAGTTTTGATCCAATTCATTAAGCAATCTAAAGCATAATTAATTAGTTTTGATCCAAGTCATTAAGCAGACTAAAGCATAATTCATTAGTTTGGATCCAATTCATTAAGCAGGCTAAAGCATAATTAATTAGTTTTGATCCAAGTCATTAAGCAGGCTAAAGCATAATTCATTAGTTTGGATCCAAGTCATTAAGCAGGCTAAAGCATAATTCATTAGTTTGGATCCAATTCATTAAGCAGGCTAAAGCATAATTAATTAGTTTGGATCCAATTCATTAAGCAGGCTAAAGCATAATTTAATGTTACTTTATCTTTTTATTGTGATTGATATTAAATATGAAATTTCCTGTTATAAAACCATATTAGCAGTGCTCTGTGAAAGATGTTGATTTGATCATTTTTCAGCTAATGAACACCATGCAAATCCAGTTACGTGCATTTGATATATTTAAGTGTTTAACAGTGATGTACATTGTGTCTATTTCCATTTTCTTTGATTAAAAAGGTGTTTCTGTATTTTAAAGCATGAGAGATGGAAATAAGCATTCAGAATTATGTAAAAATAAACTTAAAAAACTAATGTTTAATTGCAAAGTTTTCTTGATAGTTTGAGTGGTAAGAGTGAACTTGAAATTTGATAATTGTCTTTCAGCATTAAAAAATTGAATCTGACACATTATTGAAATAGACATTATTTACAATTGAAATTGATCTCTTTTGCCTACTTCAAATTGGATTATTTAACCAAAATTGCCAGAATGTGAGGAAAAAATGACTGAATGATTATGTACAGACACACATGTATACACAAAAAGTTATTTCAAGTTGTTAGTTTATTAAGCCGAACTTGTGACGTTTGATTTTTTTTTCAGGACTTAAAAAGTGAGTTTTCAAAACATCCATCAGACAAACTCAGAGAAGAAATGAGTAAAGCTGAAAAGAGAATGAAAATTTTGGAAGAGCAACTACTTAGTTTTACTTCTGGCACTTATCCAGATTCTGTAAGTTATATTACATTGGTATGATTCTGTTTAAACATATCTGTAACAATTTGTGCTATTTCCATTAGAATGTTCAACCTGTCATTAGTTTATTTCAAATCTATAGTCTGGTAGCACAAATTTTGTTGTATCAACACTTTCTGATCAATCTAGATGAAGTTTTATGAGAGACATTGAAAAACTTGGGATCGTACAAGTTATCTGCATGTCGTAGTGTTTTTAATTCCAAAATCAAATCTTGGGTTACATTCAGATATTTTAATTAGATAGGTCTTTATAATAATGAAAGAACAAGTGAACTGCATTCAGTCTGTTTTATGTGAAACTGAAGTTTAGAAAAGTATGATTATTTCACGTAAGTTTTTGCAAAATTCTTTAATATTTTACACAACTTAAGACATTTTTGTTATTGAACTAAGTTAAGCCTGGAGCTTTTTTTTTTACTTTAAAATATTATAACATTAGTTGCATTATGACTTCAGCTTAAGTTTCAGTAGCTAAAAAAATACAAAATAGGTGACTTAAAATTAGACCATCAAGAAGTCATCCTTGTACTTTTTATGATTTTCCAAAGCTTCATAAAAAGAAGGATGACCTTTGTAACCAGTCTGTTTCTGTGCAGTATTTTAAATGTGTAGCATATCACAGTAAAATGTTTACAGGTTTGTATTTCAACTTTGCAAGTTGGAAGGAATATTTAGTCAAAATATTGTTTTATTTTGCCCATAAACAGTCTAGCACATGTCAGATAATGTATAAATTATTTAATAATATCCAGTAATGCTTCTGCATGAATGATTTTTCCAACTTTTGTAAATGATAGAATACTCCATAATTATCTAAATAAATGCAGTGTTATTTTGTTATATACCATTGGATTGCTAATTATCTAAATAAATGAAGTGTTGGTATGTTATATACCATTGGATTGCTAATTATCTAAATAAATGAAGTGTTGGTATGTTATATACCATTGAATTACTGATTAACTAAATAAATGAAGTGTTGGTATTCTATATACCATTGAATTACTGATTAACTAAATAAATGAAGTGTTGGTATTCTATATACCATTGAATTACTGATTAACTAAATAAATGAAGTGTTGATATGCTGTATACTATTGAATTACTGATTAACTAAATAAATGAAGTGTTGATATGCTGTATACCATTGAATTACTGATTAACTAAATAAAGGAAGTGTTGGTATGTTATATACCATTGAATTACTGATTATCTAAATAAATGAAGTGTTGGTAATGGTATATATACCATTGAATTACTAATTATCTAAATAAATGAAGTGTTGGTATGTTGTATACCATTGAATTGCTAATCATCTAAATAAATGAAGTGTTGGTATGTTATATACCATTGAATTACTGATTAACTGAATAAATGAAGTGTTGATATGCTATATACCATTGAATTACTGATTATCTAAATAAATGAAGTGTTGGTATGTTATATACCATTGAATTACTGATTATCTAAATAAATGAAGTGTTGGTATGTTATATACCATTGAATTACTGATTAACTAAATAAAGGAAGTGTTGGTATGTTATATACCATTGAATTACTGATTAACTAAATAAAGGAAGTGTTGGTATGTTATATACCATTGAATTACTGATTATCTAAATAAATGAAGTGTTGGTATACTATATACCATTGAATTACTGATTAACTAAATAAAGGAAGTGTTGGTATGTTATATACCATTGAATTACTAATCATCTAAATAAATGAAGTGTTGGTAATGGTATATATACCATTGAATTACTAATTATCTAAATAAATGAAGTGTTGGTATGTTATATACCATTGAATTGCTAATCATCTAAATAAATGAAGTGTTGGTATGTTATATACCATTGAATTACTGATTATCTAAATAAATGAAGTGTTGATATGCTATATACCATTGAATTACTGATTAACTAAATAAATGAAGTGTTGGTATGTTATATACCATTGAATTACTGATTAACTAAATAAAGGAAGTGTTGGTATGTTATATACCATTGAATTACTGATTAACTAAATAAAGGAAGTGTTGGTAATGGTATATATACCATTGAATTACTAATTATCTAAATAAATGAAGTGTTGGTATGTTATATACCATTGAATTGCTAATCATCTAAATAAATGAAGTGTTGGTATGTTATATACCATTGAATTACTGATTAACTAAATAAATGAAGTGTTGATATGCTATATACCATTGAATTACTAATTAACTAAATAAATGAAGTGTTGGTATGTTGTATACCATTGAATTACTGATTATCTAAATAAATGAAGTGTTGGTAATGGTATATATACCATTGAATTACTGATTATCTAAATAAATGAAGTGTTGGTATGTTGTATACCATTGAATTACTGATTATCTAAATAAATGAAGTGTTGGTATGTTATATACCATTGAATTACTGATTATCTAAATAAATGAAGTGTTGATATGTTATATACCATTGAATTACTGATTATCTAAATAAATGAAGTGTTGGTATGTTATATACCATTGAATTACTAATGATCTAAATAAATGAAGTGTTGGTATGTTATATACCATTGAATTACTAATTATCTAAATAAATGAAGTGTTGGTATGTTATATACCATTGAATTACTAAAATGTCCTCTTGCTATTCTGTGAGTAAATATTCTTTTTATCATTAAGAATCACTTGAGAAATGTCATTTGGAGCCTGTTTCCACAGTTACAGTTAAAATGTACATTTAAACCTGATTGTTGCATATGGTGTTATTTAAAGTTAAAGGTCAAATTCTCATTGACAGTTAACCAGCATGGCCAGGTAGTTAAGGTGCTTGACTGATAATCTAAAACATGCTCGCCCTTTCAGCCATGGAGGCATTATAATGTGATGGTCAATTCCACTATTCACTGGTAAAAGCATAGCCCAAGAGTTGTTGGTGGGTGGTGGTGACTAACTACCTTTCTTCTTGTGTTACATTGTTTAATTAGGGATGGCTAGCATGGGTAGCTCTCATGTGGCTTTGCATGAAATTCAGGAAACACCTGTCAGTGTGGCTGTGTTGGCACACAGTGGTTTAATGTTACAAAATTTATACCCTAGTTATCTGTTCTTGACAGTTACATTGGAGGCTCTAGAAGTTATATAAATCAAATATGAAAACTGTAAGGTAAATTAAGTTTTTATTTTTAGCAAGAAAATTACCTTTCACTCACACTAAGTGAAGGCTTGAGAAATTCACAGACAGATCTTTAATAGAAATAATTTGTTTGAATATTATATTTTTGTGCTCAACAACTTGTAATGTTAACTAAAAGCTTGTCAAATATTAGGAAGATATGTATAATTCAGTGTTGTAGTATATACAGTTTCACAGTTCCAAGATGTATCTTGTTAACTAAAATTATACTTATGCAGTTAAGGTAATGTTCCTTTTAAATTCTGATTATACTCCAAAATTGTGAAGAGACATTTAGACTGTAAGCTGGACTAATATTTAGCAAATGCCTTTTAACCCCACCCCACCCCCAAAAAAAGAGCAATGGATATTGGCTATCACAACACTTTCAGGATCATTCCAACTTTCTTTGGGTTATCATATGCTCAACAGTTGAAACATGTTATTAAGATTTTTATGATTGTTAGAGGTTTGTAATTCGTAATTACAGATGACATTTTCTAAGTATCTACAGCCAATGAAACTAGAGGACACAAGTTTAAGATATGGAAAACTGTTTCAGTTAAATCTTGTGAGTCAAAGGCTGTCTCATCTAATGTGTTGATTTGCATTCAAAATTTCATTCAGCTACTATTTTATGAATTTGTGTCATTAAGTTTGTCAAATTGTAGATTACGATTCAAATTTTCATATTGTACATTTTTAATTTCTTAATTTAAAAGTGAATATTAAAAAACACACCTAAATATAAACTTTTTTGTGTGTAACTTGGTATGCTGAATGTAGCATTAGTTCAAATTAGATGTTTGTGATGTCAAAATAAATAGTCTGTAATTTTGTACTTAGTTAGAACCCAAATTACTAATATTGAAAAAAAGAGAATACAAAGTAAGAACTTCCTATATTTTCTGTTTGCTGAAACATTGCTCATGTATACTGAATGAAATGCAGTGGACCTGCCCACCTCTTCACCAACGGTTCCTTATGTGGACCTGCCCACCTCTTCACCAACGGTTCCTTATGTGGACCTGCCCACCTCTTCACCAACGGTTCCTTATGTGGACCTGCCCACCTCTTCACCAACGGTTCCTTATGTGGATCTGCCTACCTGTTCACCAACAGTTCCTTATGTGGATCTGCCCACCTGTTCACCAACGGTTCTTTATGTGGACCTGCCCACCTCTTCACCAACGGTTCCTTATGTGGACCTGCCCACCTGTTCACCAACGGTTCCTTATGTGGACCTGCCCACCTGTTCACCAACGGTTCCTTATATACACTTCTATGTAGGATGTGAATAACCAATCAGAAGTTTAGAATGTCCCCATGTGGTTCTTTTTCAACCATTTTCAATTTAACAGCATTGTCTTTTCCTTTCAAAACAAACCTTCATGAAAATTTCATATTTATTTAGACCCAAATACAGCTTGGTTACTAAACATAATAAATTGTAATGAAATTCTATGGTATTGATATAGTAATTTATGATTTTTTTGGTATTTCAAATGTGTATATATATATATATATATATGTGTGTGTGTGTATGTATGTGTGTGTGTGTGTGTAAAACCTAAAAAATAAATTGTGTCCTTGTGTGAAATTTCTTAACACTTAGCAACATATGACAAACAGCAACTGGGTACAAAGGTTGTAACTAGAAGAGATAATTGTTTGCATAACTTCTCTATTTAATAATATAAATGTTTAAAAATTTATTTGTAAATAGTAATCATGTTATGATTAAAAATCTCTTCTTTTTTCCAAAAATCTCAAATATTATTTGTGTAATCTCTAAAACCTCCTAAATACATTTCAAAGTTTGTTTTCAGTAAGACTATGTTTAATGTTAGTTTCTATACCTTGTATGAGGTCTATCAATAGACTGACCTCATAATCATCATAAAAAAAAATTAGAAGATATAAATATATATATAAAAACTCTGACGGTACATTTTGAGTTTGAATCGACTGAGCCATGGCCAAAAGAGTTATGGTATTGTGTTGTAAAATTAATTTGGTCAGTTTTTGCAAATAGAAATATTTTTAGGCTTAACTTTGTAGATTTGATACTTTTTAGTTCATTTATCATACTTGTTTATCCAGGTGCCTCGCTCTCCTAAGTCCCCTCCTCCTGTTAGACATCCTGAAAGAGAAACTAGATCAGCAAGTCTTGTTGCTCAACCGTCCTGTTACCTTCAGGGAAGAACTCTTGTTCATCAGATATCAGCCCCTGTGCTGCCTAAATCAGAACAGAGAGGAGTCACTTCTCCGAGTTATACAAATAATGCTACTAGAGTAGAATATTTAACATCACCAACTGGTCCTCCATGTTCTCAGGTTAAATGTTATCGTGGAGAGAATGATCTTAGTAATACCATTCAAAAGTCATTACCACTGTCAACATCTTTAGAAAACATTACAAAACCTGCCAGTCCAAAAGAATTGCTGGTGAGTTGAACTTTAAAATCTGACACACACTTTCATGTTTTTATTATGATTACACTAGAAACACCATCATGTGATCGAGCAATGCCATCAGATGACAGTCTGGAGATGGCTTGATTGGGTAATGAAGAAGATTGTGCTTGAGAATGACACAATTTTGTTGAAATGTTGTACATTTATAATAATTTTCTTCATTATACATTCAAGTTGTCTCCAAACGTTTCTTTTATATACATAAAATGGGTCCCTCATTATCCAACTTCAATGCAATCAGATAAGCAAACTTAAAAATATTTTTATGAATTTTGCTAGTTATTGTAGCTCGTGTACTTGATTAAAATTACTAGAATTATGAGAAACATATCAACAACATAAAGCTGTGACAAATTGAAGTTTTTATTTAGATTTAGATTTGTGATATTTGTTCTATTTTTAATGCATAGAATATCATCAAATGTTAGGCCTTGATTGTCTCAAAGTAAAAGAGTTGCACAGCATGTTACTTATTTCTCAGCATTTTGTTTTTCTTCTTGTATTCATGTTTAGACTCAGAAGGGACCAAAGGTAGTTAAGGCAATGCTATCAAATGGTTGTTGATTGTTATTGTTAACCTAAATCCCATTACTGTGAAATTAAATATACATTTATGAGTATGACCAATAGTGAAGTTAGGTTAGGCACAGTTGGCTTCTAGGTGTTTGTGCTGGCTTCAAGATTTGAAAATATTTGTGAAAGCTTAGGGGTAAGCCTATAATGAAGTCGGTACAGTTGTGTGCATGTCATGACCTTTTACAACTTGATTATCATCGGTACAGCTGTGTGCATGTCATGACCTTTTACAACTTGATTATCATCGGTACAGCTGTGTGCATGTCATGACCTTTTACAACTTGATTATCATCGGTACAGCTGTGTGCATGTCATGACCTTTTACAACTTCATTATCATCGGTACAACTGTGTGCATGTCATGACCTTTTACAACTTGATTATCATTTCATATGAATGAACTTGGGATCACACAATAGTTAATAAGAAAATATTGATTATATGTGTTTTAATTTCTTAGTTTTATAAAGAAATATTTAAATAAATCCTCAATATTTCGTTGTATGAAAATCATGACATTGTTTCTCTACATCTTGCCCACTCACTAATTCATTTACCATCACTTTCTGAAGTACAGTTTAGCATAAATTACTCGTTATAATACAAAAAGCAAAGTCTGATCTTATAACTTCAAATCTTTTTTTTGTTCACTGAAACATGAACTAGAAAGTCATTCTCTCGCCCATCTTTCACTTTTACCACAAATTGACAGTAATTTTCTGTGACATTTTATATCTGTTAAATTGTTCTGTTAAATTACATATAACATTATTTTTACTGCAGTGTATTGCTCATTTCTTATTCAGATTGGAAGTTTTTCTTGTGCTCAGATTGGGTGTCAGATTCTTATATTCTATGTATGTATATTGTTGGTTTTAAATTTCCACAAGAAATAGCACATAATACACTTGCTTTAAAATAATACATCAAAATGAGTCATATATACATACAAATATTTATTACTCATTTATTCACCACAACTGTATTCAGAACTTTAAATAGTTATTTTTTTCATCAAATTTACACACAGTTATTTTATAACACAACTGATAAGACAAATTGTTCATCTGTACTCTATTGTTACAGTACATGCTGCAATAATTGTGTATTAAAAACAAACTATAGTTTCTTTACGGCTAAATTCACAAATGCACAATATAGCTGTGACTATCTGTCTAACTATTTGTTTATGGAATGAGTGATTTATGGTATAATAGGAAAGGTCTCTTGGGCAGTGACTTGTGGGAATAATAGATAGACCTGAGATGCTATTTTTCATACTTCTGATTTTTAATTCAAAGTGGGCAAGTTAAGATACTTGTGGGTAAAATGTATGCAGCTTACACGTTTTTTTATTACAAGTTTTGTCGTTTATTAAGCTTCTATTCTCACTTGTAATGTATATAAATGTAATATTACTCGCTGTAAAGAGATTACAATTTTCAAACTTTCACTTGTATTGTACAAGTACCATTCCTTCAAAAACTTGTATCACATCCATACATTTTTATCATGTCTTAGTTTAGAACAATATGATTCATAATCTTGCATTCTTTTATCTTTAATAGTGTAATAGCACACATCTTCAAAAGTAATATAAATAATTGTAAGTTAAATTGTAACCTACACACAAAATATAATGAAAATTCCACAGAGAGTAATGGTTGTAATAAATATGCATTAGCTTCTCTCTTAGTTGAATTTCATGAGTTATTTGACTACATTTAATTTTTCACTAAACTGAAGTGATTGTTAGACAACGTTGGGTGTTTGTAGTTTGATAGCAGAGTTATTCACACAATGAAGTAACAGTATGGAGACATTAATATGTAAGATATGAATATTTTAAATATTCATTTGTCAGAACAAATGTTTATGACATTCTCTGTGTTATATGTTTTAACAGTACTTATGAGTTTTTACCATTAATTTTCCCATGCTAATATATCACTATCAGAATGTCTCAATGTTTTATATGTAACTGGAAACTTAAAAACTTAAAACAATAATTATAATCTTTTGAGCTTTTTCTTGCTCTTTTCTATATATATTTCAAGTAAAAATTAAATTTTTATACTTTTAAATCTGGCTGCTTTACACATTTCATATTTGAAGTGTTATTTTTGTTCTGTTTAGCATCCTGTTAAGCTCTTACCAAAACATTCTCGTCAGAGTTCCAGTCCAGATTCTTTGCTTCAGTTCCATCAACAGAAAGGGGATCAATATAAACCAGCTTATAGCCTTTCAAGGACACAAAGTGAACTAAGTCATCACCCATTTAGTAGGAAGTCGGGCAATTTAGATCGCTTACCAGATACAGTGAAGAAGAGGAAAAGACAGACAAACATCATTCTTCGGGTTAGTAGGTTTTTCCGTGAAACAGCAAATATGCTCAAAACAGAAAATTCATATCACACAATATTTTTCATTCTATAAATTTTATTCTTTGAGAATTCTTGAAGTGAAAACTGAAATTTATGGCACTCGAGGTATGTTCTCTTAGTTAACTAAATTGTTATGAACAATTTCATTATTTACTCACATTATTTCATTATTCAAACCATAATTACTCACACAACTTTCCAATAATTTGTTAAAGGCATTGAAATGTTTTATTCTTTCCTTTGGGGGGTAGTGGATTTATAAATGACTGTTATATGTATGTTTTAATTTTTCATTATTTTATATTAATAAGTAAATGCACAAGTACATCTGTAATTTGAGTGTATCAGCAAAAATATCCAACGTCAAACTTGAACAAAAGTTTCTATACTGTATTAAAATTTTCATCAAAAACCTGTTGTTAAATGAATTCATTTTTTTGTATCAGACAAATACTTTACATATAACTATTTTGACAAATTTTATGGGTAAAGTGTCTTATGTATAAAATTCTGTCTTTTTGTGTAGGTATTTGAATTTTTAATTTCTAGACAGATCACAGATAGTAATTTAATATTCTGAAGCAGATAAGTTAAAAAATATTTATATAAATATTAAGATATCTTAATATTTGAATACACTTATGATACTTCTTTTTTAATACAGACTTAGAAATGGGCTATAACTTGATATAGTGATTCTGCAGACTTGTATAATACCTAGTAGTAGTGAATGAAAAATACGAAGATATCCATATAGCCAGAACCAGTGTCACTCGTTTTGAATTTCCGTGTAACCATATTCATGGTATCTGTATCTCAAGGTGGCTGGAATGAAAATTAAAACTTTTATTAAAATAAAGAACAACATCTCGACTTTCTTAGGTCATCTTTAGGTTTCTTTGTTAACCTGGGGTTGACCTGAGAAGGTCAAAATGTTTTTCTCTATTTTAATAAAAATTTTAATACCCATGCCAGCTATCCTGAGATGCATTTTTACATCAAGTATTTTTCTCATCATTGCAAATTTATAGCATTTAACACTATAAGTATGTTTGAGTTATAACAAACTTTATTTATAACAGACATTCTGCATGAAGAGAAGTCTGTGGTTCACATGAGAGATTGCTTTATACTTGATATTAATGAAAAATAGAGGATTTGCTAAGACTTATTTTTTTTGCATCTTCAGGATTGGATAGAGTTGGTGAGCTCATCACAGCTCGTGATGGTCAGTGTGCTTGACTTGCAACATAGGGTTGTGGGTTCTAATCCCCATCCCATCAAACGTACTTGCACTATCAGCCATGGGGGTGTTATAATGTGCAGTCAGTCTCACTATTTGTTGGTAAAAGAGTATCCCAATATTTGCCAGTTGATAGTAATGTTTAGATGCCTTCACTCTAGTCTTCCACTGCTGAATTGGGGACAGGTAGTGAAGATAGCCCTCATCTAGCTTTGCTTGAAATTCAAAGAACAAATAAACAAAAGTCTGTGGTATAACTCTATACTTAACAACAAACAAACAAATCATATTTAGCATACACAGTGAAGTTTTATATTTACCATTATCTATTTGTTACTTGTATTGATTACTGTACACAAAATATGCCACTGTCAACAATCTAAGGTATATATATGCTGCAAATAAAACTTAATAACTTCAGTTTTACTTTTCATGTTCTAATTATTTTTTATCATACTTTCTGTAGTATTTGTTATTATTTATTTTTTTAATGAAACATTATTGGTGAGAAAAGCCTATTTGGTAAATTATATGTTAAATTTTGTCACTTGTCATAAAACAGGGTCAATCCTTCAGTCATAATGAAAGTTCAACAGATAGTCCTCAAGTAACTCCTCCAGGTACACCCCCACTTTCAGATCTAATATGTGATGGTATGGAAGTTGTGGAAGGTGAAGATATGTGTCACGAAGAGGTCAGTATTTATTTTGTTTCACATTTCAACATTTTTTTGTAAAGTGTTTGTTTTTACAATTATGTTTCTTGTCTATCTTAGTGTGAGTGTGGATCTTTTTTATACCAGACACTCCTGTACAATATTTCATTAGCAGTAGGTAGTACAAAAAGGGTTAGTTAATATCAAGATAGAAAACAACTTTATTATATATTAAAAAACATTCATTTTAATAATTGCCAGTCAGTCCTCAAAAGTAAGATACAGAAATTTAAAACCAAAATGTATTCTGCTGTATGTTACCTGCTGGTTATTAACAGTTGAAAATGACTTTTTTAAATTGTACTTAAATATAGATTTGTTGGTATTGTTAAAGGACATAAATGTATTACAATTATAGTTTTGTGCTTAACTGCTTAAAATGATTAAGCATCAGTGTTAAAATAGGATTAGTAATAATAAATGCAGTATGTGAAGCTAAGATATAACGTGTAGGTTACATTATTTAGTAATAAATAAACAGCTGGTGGTTTGTCTTATTTTACAAATCTGAATACTGTGAAAAACATTGTCATGTCAAAATGAAAACTTAATTTCCTAGCACTAAAAGCACACAAATAAATCATAGCTGATAAAATATGTGAACAAGACTAAATTTCATTTTTTGTAATGTAATTTATCATATTTAGTCATCTACAGTTTGTTTTGAATTAATATAAACTAATTGAGAGAGATTGTTTTGAGAATATTTATGAAGAGAAGAAACCTGATGGTTCCTGATTTTAATAGTCATCTGATGTACCACTTCTGTACAGTATCTTTACTTGTTTTAGTGAGCAAAGCTAGAACACATTCCTATTTCTGTAATTTTTCATTGCCGTCAACAACTTCTTGGTGCAACCTGCTTCATAGTGTTGTCATTTGTGCAAATTGTGCTCTGTGGCTTTTAGGGATGTCATACTAGAGATCTGCCGTGTGTTACAACTGGAAACTGTGCCACAACTCCAGCTGTTATACCCGAAGTAAAGTCTAACACGTTTAACCCTATGGATGGCAGGCCACTGCCAGCTTTACCTTTGGAATTAAAGCTTGTGAACAGCTTAATCTCGCCTAGTCAACAGGTATTTTACAATGCTACTAACAGCACTTTTGTTAATTAATAACTTCAAGGTCCTGTATAGTAGATGATAGTGCTTATAGTTGTTGTCCATTATTTGGCTTGTGTATTTGATATATCAAATAATTTTATCTGTTTGCTCTTCTTTGGAGTGCGTTGCTTATAGTTGTGCATTATTTGACATAAGTATTTGATGTATCAAATAATAATGTTTTCTCTTCCTTGAAGTACGTTGCTTTTAGTTGTGCATTATTTGATATGTATTTGATATATCAAATAATTATATGTTTGCTCTTCCTTGAAATGTGTTGCTACAATTATCAGTTGCAGAAAAATTGTTGTTATATTTTCCTTCTAATTGCCTTATTAATTTATACTGATATAAATATGTAAAACAGATAATTAAAATATTTAACAAGAATAACATGAAAATATTGATTTAACTGCAGGTTTTTGCTAAATTTCTTTTAGGATTAATAGATCAGTTACATAAGTGTATGGAGAAATGAAATAGCATCAAATGATGCAAACATGCTGATCCCACAAAGTAAAACATTTGGTTTTTAGAAGGAAACTGTTAATCTTTTTTTAAACTAGGCATGTCTAGATCACATCTCTTCTCTGAAGTATTGAGACTTGTTTATGCAGTTATTTCTAGATGACACAAATACATGAGACTGTTTCTAGTTAACCCTAATGAATTAATAACAGTTTGCAACTAACTAACAAAAATTAATTGCTAAAATGCTTGCTCTGCAACAAAGGAAAATCAGTTGTTGCCATTTGTACTGTTTCAGGCTTCCCAGTAAAACCTCTAAAAACATATGTAATCCTTCATTTTTGCTGTCATCTCTATTTACTCTAATTTTTTGCTCAAAATTTGCCAAAAAAAAACAACTGAAAAACTTATAAAAGTGAAGAAATTTGAACAAGTATTTTTAATTAAAAGCATTGCCAAATTTTTTTTAACAATGTAGTTGTGATAATATTATAATTATAAAGTAGTGATAAATTCAAGGATTTCGTAACAAGTTTTATACAGGGGTATAATTTGGATTTTTTTTTTTTTTATTAGAACTTACATGTTGATATATCTTGTCATACACAAAGAAGTGGATTTCTTTATGGAAATTTAACAACATATAAATTCACATTTATATGTGGTTAAATATGTTATTTTTATGTATCTAACTTTAGCTAGTTTGCAAAACCACAGTTGGATCTTTAAAAACATTTTTGTTGCAACCATTCTTTGAATAATTTGATCAATTCAAATTATAAAAGAATATCAGTATTACGAACATTGACAAACTACAAATATGTAACATTATATGTATTAGTTATTGTTACATATTATGAACATTGACAATCAACCTACAGATATGTAACATTATATGTATTAGTTATTGTTACATATTACGAACATTGACAATCAAACTACAAATATGTAACATTATATGTATTAGTTATTGTTACATTTAGTGTATGCTTTATATAATTTCATAATTGTAAGATGTAGAGCTTTGTGTAAGAATGTCCAGTGATGTAATCCTTCGAGGAAAGGTTTTTCTGAGAGGCCATCTATATGTGAAAAATCATCACATTGTAACTGAATTTTAATAAGAGAGATAGGATTTCTAACCTGAGTAAGTTTAGTGATTGGGCATGGTATCTGTTACCACATATTTTGAATAACTGTGTGTGTGTGTATTTTTAAATAATTCAGTTTGGAACTAATTTCCATTCCTTAAACTTGAAATATCACAGTTTATTTACTTATAATAAAATGTTAGTAAAAATGCTATAGAAGTCATTGTACACCAGGTTCACTATATTTGCTACAGTTTTTTAACAAACCTTATAGTGTAACTAAAAGGAAACTGACATAAATAATAGCATGGAGTGATTAGTTGGGATCCATGTTGTCCTGCTTTAAGTATATCTAGTAACATGCTTAAAGGCTGCTGACATTCAGTAACATTTTGATCCATTAAATGTGTTGTTCTTTAATCATTGTTACTATTAGTTTAACTGTGACAGCTTGAGTGTGTATATATAAAATAGATAACGACTTAGAAGAAAATGATTGAGGTGTTGAGAGCTTTAATAATGAATCAAAATAGTAGTGGATTAGTTTTTATGTGTTCGAATAATCTTTAGTCTCGTAAAGATGTACTTCTTTTAGGCTACAAATTTACTCTCAAGATTCCAGAAATGTACACCTTAAAGAACTAACTTTAACTGAGACAGTACGTTGAGATGTGATAAATTTGAAGTTCATAATGAAATTTTATTTCTATAAGTGACTCTTGTTGAACTTGTTTATTAACCTGTGAAACTAAGTGAACTATTTGAACTTTTGCCTTTGTAACAAAAGTGTAGTTGATCTGTCAGTCCCAAAATAACCCATTTGAAACCCGATTTGGAAACTATAATCAGTAATGTTGAGAAAACCCACTTGCAGAGAAAAATGTATATGTAAAAACGGCTTGTTTGGGTTGAGAATATATATCTATATTTATTTTTTTTTTAACGTAGAGGAGCGAACAACGTTTTGAACTTCTTCAGTGTGAACCTGATGATGACCGAAGAAGGTCGAAACGTTGTTCGTTCTTCTACGTAAAAAAAAAAAAAATATCTCAACCCAAATGAGTCGTTTTTATATATATATGATTTGACAACTGTTTGTAAATTGTAATATTGTCCTATAATTTGAATAATTCACTGGAGAGTAGAAAAGGAAAACATTTTTCTTTTCTCCCTGAAGAAGTATGACACACCTCCTGAAATGTCTCCATCTCCTGGACAAGGAAGTTTACAGCCGTCTCAATATCTTATTATGTCAATGGAAGATGATGAGTGGCCTTCTGACTCGGAAGTGGTAAGGATTTCTGTTGAAAACTTAGGTGTGTGAGGTTTGGTTGGAATACTTATATATGAATGGAAAAAAGGCATTGCTGAAAGAAACAAAAATTTGCATTTGGAAGTATTAGATTGAATTTATGTTTCTATATATATTATTGAATTCATCCTTATATGAATATAACATTTTCCTTGTTTTCAGTGAAGACAAGTTATTTTTCAGCACAATGAAACACTGTTAATGGTTCTGATCTTGCTGATGTTTGCATATGTATATTTTATTACCTTGACATGTTATTGACATTTTTCATTTTACTTCTCATATTTTCCAATATTTCTTCACACCTTGTTATATTGGAAACAACATTTTACAACTGAGAAGCTAACTATTGTGAAAATGAGTGAAATTGAGTTGATGTGCATAATACATAATCACCGACTTGAATGTTTTGTGTTGACTAATTACTCTATCTTCTGATTGTAATTCTTGTTTCTGACATAGATTGTTAACTCTTTAAAGCCCATTGTTTGGTATTATGTCACCTTTTATTAATATGTATTACTAACTCAATAACATTACCAAATATGGAACACAAACATTTCATACACATTCCATTATATGTATAATAACTTTTGAAGTATAAATTTGATTGTTTTTTCAACTTAAGATTTAGAAGATAATCAAAACTACATCTAACATAGTTATTAACTGTGGTATTTAACTGTGGTAACCTGTGGCTTTATTATATTAATTTTGTAACAAAAAAATACATCTCTTGCTTTTGACCAAGGGCAAAAGTAAGATTCTAGTATTGATTGATGGCCTTGAGTTGCATAACTCCAATTGTTGTGAACAGAATTAACTCACAAAGCAATTAATGTATTATAATACATAATAACAGGAAGCTCATAAGGTTAATTTATTACCTTTCTTTAGCTTAGAAATAACAGGCCTGACCATGTGGTTAGGGTGCTTGACTTGTAATCTGAGGGTCACAGGTTCAAATCCCCATCACACCAAAACATGCTTGCAATTTCAGCCATTGGGGTCTTATAATATGACAGTCAATCCCACTGTACGTTGGTAAAAGAGTAGCCCAAGAGTTGGTGGTGGATGGTGATGACTAGCTGCTTTCCTTCTAGTCATACACTACTAACTTAAGGATGAATGGTGCAGATGTCTCTCTTGTAGCTTTGCACAAAATTCAAAACAAACAAAGAAATAAGAAGTATCATAACTAAATGACAACAGAGAGGAACACTCATCCTCAAAATTTATTGAGTCAACTTGAAACATCATAAGAAATTTTATATCTGTGTAGCTACATAACAAAATTACAATATTAGTGGGAAATTGTGGAAAAAATAATAATCCCTGTTATGATATAATGTATATATTATTCTGTCATCTTTAGAAACAGTTACGAATAAAAACGTACAGAAAATTTCATTTTACAGTTCGTGACATAAAAAACGTCTATAATTCATTATTCTCAGAGCTGATGGTTGTTTTCATTCAAAGACAACCTGTAAATGCACAGATAGGAAATTTAATGATTTCCACCATGTAAATAATAATTACAACAGGAGGTTAAAAATTGTCAGTTAGGGCTAGCAGTTTTCATTATTTGAAATCTTAGGATGTTAGTCTGATATAGGGCAGAAAGTGTTAAAGAATAAACTGTACTATTGATCTAATAATCTTCATTTTGATCAAGAATTACTGTATTTTGAAGATTTTATTTATTTGTTCTGTCTTTTGGGTTTACAGGGTCTTTTGGAAAACCATGGTCCATTTAATGCTATGTGGAAGCTTTTGAGGTACCAAGCTCACTTAGCTGTTTTCATGTACTTTCTTATTACCAATAGTGAACCTGCAAGTCTGGTGAGTTCTAAAATCATGATATATTACCTAATCTTTGCCAGTTAGTTTTATGCAAAATGCATTTATCTTAATATTGGCATTTAAAATTATTACAAAGAGAGCCATAATTTATATTGTAACTTGAAATATATTACCTTGTAAAATAATGTTTAGTCACATGTAGTTATATAGTCACTGTGTTCAAGTAATTTACCCAGGTTTTTCTGGATTGTTAGTGACAGGAAGGGTTATTGTTAACTAAGTTTTGAAAATTACCACAGTTTTCCAATTGACTCTTATGTTTTCAGAATGACTCACCTATTTCTGATTGTTAGTTTTTCAATTTTAAAAAACAAATGAAACAATACAATAAAAAATTGTGAATTGCTATGCATGTTTTAGGCTACAATGAAGATATTTTGTCCATGGTTTTGTATGAGTGCAGTGGCCATCCATGCCCAGACACTTATTGAAACTTGTTCAGTTTTTACATTTCTCTGAAAAAACAAACATTTTTAAATTTGAAGATTTTTCTAAAGAATTTGGGAAAAGTATTATACATGTTCAGGCAATGTTAAAAAAAATTCACTTACTTAACCAAATAAAAATTCTATGTAATGTATTGCTTTTGGACTGGTGAGTGCTACTGTTACCTTACAATAAAAATGTTTTACCAGATTGTTTGAAACATGCAACTAATGTATTTAAATGTATATAATTTGAGCTTAAAAAAATGTGTACTTGTGTAATTTTTCTATCATTTTTTACATCATGCAGTTTTCAATATTTTATTGTTTAACAGAAGATAGCATTTTGTATCATCCAGTCTCTTTCAACTTGGGTGATTTCTATTAACATGTTTCTTTTGATTCTTTATCTTATCAGTTGCAGTAATCACTATTTCCAGTTGTAAATAACTTCACATAACCATACAAAGATGTATTGATCATCTAGAATCAAACCTTTCAACTGATATTAGGATAGTTTGGATAACATAATAACATTCTTCTTTAAGATCAACTTATTTCTAACAACCAGTGTCTTTTCAATAAATATATAGTTATTATATTTATGGGCATTGTTTCTATGTGAATAAAATCAATAATCAGTAAATAAGGTTTTCAGTCATCAAATTATTTTACCCCTGCCTGCTGTGCTTGCTAAATGAACAAAACTTATCTGAAGTGTTATCTCAGAAAAATGTTTCTTTAGTTAACAAACTAATATACATTTAAAACAACTTTCTGGAATGAAACAGTTGTGTAAAGGACTAAAAACAAGTTTACAGACATGTGGCTTGTTTGTAAATCTTATAAGCTTCCCATTAGATTTAATTATTTTTCTTGCTAGAACTGTGTTATCTCCCTCTCCAGCAAAACCTTATATTATTCCTGTTTCCTTTATGGTAACACATACCATTTTTGATGTGACTTTACATGTAGGTACTGTTGAAGCTAAGCTTTATCAGTAATTTTTAATTTAGATCACAGTGTGGAAACAACACATTGTTCCAATAAAATCAGATATGACAAGGAAAATTACATGAGAAACAAAAAATATCAATAATTGTATTCTTAAGCAAAGATAGTTTTATCATCTATAAACATGAGATTTAAGACTGGCAGAAAATTAAAAAGAATTGTTTGTTTTATTATTATAATTGAAAACCTTTGAAGCTGCACAGAAAGTTAAGCTTAAATGTGCAGTCAATGTCTGAGAGGTATTCTCCGCTCATAATTGGCTTAAAAGTCACAGATGGCCATAGATTGATATAGTTGTATAAAGAAGCCATAATGACTGTGCTGGACTCATGTACAGAGAAAAAATATAATACATTTAACAGTAAGGGTTTTACATAAGCTTATTAGGTGTATATCCACAGTTTCATAAATTTTTGAAACCTGGAAGAATCTTATTTATCTTAGTGATGAGAAACCCACTTGAAATAAAAATGTATTTCAGAATGGCTGGTGTGGGTATTAATACTTTTACTAATAAAGTAAGAGAACAATATTTTGACCTTTCTAGGTTATCTTCAGGTAAACAAAGAGTTTGCAACTGACCATTGCCAGGCACATGTCTTAGGGACAAGAGTATAGATGGGTACAGGATTGTAGGTGGTGCTGCAGTTGAATGTTAGGTTATTAATTAGTATAGGTATAAAGGTGTTCCTTTATATTGGTTTAATTTTGGTTTTAGTTATAAGTAGGGCTTCTTTGATTTTATATTTGTTTCCATACTTGGTATCTGGGTGTTTTTTTATGGTTATGTTGTGTTTATTTCATTTGCAGTGAATTGTATTTTTACTTCCTAAAAACAGATCTTAATAATTACACCAGTTACAGGATTGGATTTTAATTTATAACTGTATTAAATAATTTTGCACTTTATTCATACAATACATGCACACATACTCAATATTATAAAAATTTTAATTGACGTGAATGGGGTACCAAGTAAATACTGATAGTAGTGATACATGTATTCAGAGTTATTCACTGTCTTTCAAATTGTAATATTATTTTTCCTAATGTTATAGAAGTAGGCTGTTTTGCAAATGTGACGTGATGTTACTTTGAGTGTACATCAACTACATCTTTATCACACTCTGATGCTCTTATGAGTTCTTCAGTTCATCTTAAATTTTAACTTAACTAAAATTGATTAGTTAACTTTTCAAGGTCTTTAAAACAGTGAAATTGGTAATCAAGTGGTTCCATTCTACATTTATAAATAAACCCTACCCTTCATATGATTAAAAATTAGATAGTATTAACTATTGATTTACAGTGTTTCTTGATATTTAGTTTCTTACACTTAGGTAGTTTGTTTATTCAAGAGTAACATGTTGGTAGCTCAGTATTCTTAGGATTTCTATACAATTTTTTTTCCAGTTTTTCTACTTGATTACTAATAGTTTTCAAGAAGGAACAGTAAAAGAAATGAAAAAATGGGCTTATGAAATTCATTCAAGCTTCCTAGTGCCCGGTGCTGTAAGTAACTTGAAAATATTCTTTAATTTATAGGTTTTATGTAAATAGAAATGTAGTTTAAAGCTATTTATTCTAAGCACTTCAATGTTACAAGTGAATGTTTTTCAACATCTTTGTGTGTATTACTGCATAGTGAAAGCATTCTGAATTCAGGGACATAAGAAATGTAAAAGAAATAACAAGCTTCACAATTATAAAAATTGAATTAATATTAAACAACTTCCAAAAGAAAACTAGAACATCAGTGTTTTAAGAGGAAAATGTGACATAGTTGCAAAGAACCTTACCATGGATAATGTTGAATTAAAATATTTTCAATAATATGTTTTCACACTTTTTGTAACTTTATGCTAAAAACAAATTGCACCATCTAACAGAATTAGCAGATTTGTTTAATAAACACTTATGATGTTTCTTGTTGCACGTAAGACTTAACTGTACATTACAAGCCATTACAGTTTCATTCAAAATTTAATTGAACTACATTGTTGCCAATGTATAAAAATAAACCTGGTATTGAAACATAGCTAATAAATAGAGTTATAATATCATACAAGTTTTAATTTCTTAGTTTCAAAAGGAAATACTTAAATGAATTTTCAAACTCTCCTTGTCATGACATTTGTTTACTCAAACGTCTTCCAATTTTTGTTTTTTTCATCACTCTGATATATAAATTTTAAAAGCATTTTTTAGATGCATAATTTACTATTCTGTAAATCTGATATAATGCAGGATTACTCCTTAATGAGGTTAAGAGCAAGTAATAAAAGGTATTTTTAAATATAAAACAATGTAGGGATGCAGTGCCAAAACAATTTTAAACAAGAATCTCTACCTGACTTTCAATATCAAAATTTAATGTTACATTGTAAAATGTATGAATAAGAAATGGTTACAAAGTCAGTCAATTTGACCAACCTCATAAGCAGTCTGTAATAGCCTATAATAATCAATATGCATTTTGACACAACATGATTTTACTTGTACGTAAGGTATATGCTCTTATTTACAGTACGTTGATGATATGATAATGAAACTGCAATAATATCAAAGTCAAGTGCATATTTTACAATCTAACATTAAATTATATTGAAAGTCATGTAGAGATGGTCTATTTGTAGCTGTATCATTCCTATGTGCTTTTTTTGCTTAACTAAAGATGCCGATTCATTTGTTCATTCACCACTTGATTCCATCAAGGAACATAGGGCCGCAATCACTTGCAGTTTCATGAAGAGGTATTTAAGTGAGTAGGTTGTTAGCCCACTGCACCGAGCCGTCCCTAATTTAGTAGTGTAAGACTAGAGGGAAGGCAGCTAGTCATCACCACCCAGTGCCAACTCTTGGGCTACTCTTTTACCAACGAAAAGTGGGATTAACCATAACATTATAACGCCCCCACGGCTGTGAGGGCGAGCATGTTTGGCTCGACTTGGGCGCGAACCCGCAACCCTCGGATTACGAAGCACACGCCTTAACGAGCTAGGCCAGGCCAGGCCCTAAAGATGCCGATTGCATAGCATAAAAAACATTAAGTATTCTATATAGTGTGCTGTAGTTATCTAATGTTGATTTATTATTGGTTGATAATCCTGTACTTAAGTTTTCAAAGGAACATCTTATGTATGTAAGAAAAGCTAACTACAAGGGGTAATAATAACATTGTTTGCACAAAAATTATTTCTTTATAATTACTACTAGTTATTACAACAAAGCAGTGATATTGCACACTGCCCAAAAACACACAATAGTGTATTTAGGTTTAAACTGGCATTAGTTATAAGTAGTTGTAGAGTTATCTCAACTGAAACAAGGAGGAGAAAGATGGATAATATGACAGGTTGGTCACTTTCTTGTTTGATATCTGAGTGATGGTTTCTTGCTTTGTTTTTGGACTTGTGTAAAAAAACAAATGAAAATGAGTGGCAATCATCTTTTCAAGTAAAACTGTCATTGTTGATTTCTTAGCATGCATATTTGTATTGTGTTTTTTTAAATACCTAGGTCGTCCGTATATACACATATGGTATGCTAACTCTGTGATAACAGATTTTGTAACATTTTGGTAATGTACTGAACTGGTTAAAGTTTCAGAATATCTGAAATGTTTTCTATCCATAAACCATTAAAAGTATAAATGTAATCCAGAGTCATAGTTTCCAAATTCCAAATGTTTAAAAAAGGTCATTGTATCACATTCTGAATATTACATCTGCAAATAGTGGATTAATAGTCTTGAATGTTCCAAGGAAATGAGTTATCTCTGTGTTGAACATCAAATTTAAAAGGAAATGGCATTATCCTAATGATATTGAAATGTCATATTAAACTGGAACAGTTTATCTTTGTTCATTTGTAGAGATGGCTGTGTAAAATGTTGCTGAGTGAGCAAAATTTAAAAACGTTTTTCCACAATCCTGATTATGAATTATCGATAAAATGTGAATAGAAACTTCATAGAAAAATAACACAAAAACAGCTTATGCAGTAGTGCTGTTAAATCCATAAATGTGTTTAAAGTTTGTAAAACCTGCATGTTTCACTTGGCAACAGTCATGTGTTCTTAGGAAAAAAGTGTTAACAGTTATATTGAAACTGATTTTTAAGTGTTCCATTCGTTGCACATTCACAACAACCCGTTGTAAATCTTAGCAACGAATACACATACATGCGTGCCATTTTTCCGCTGAAACGCGGATTTCCGCGGTTTTCAAACGGCCAACGATCACCCACGAGATTCGTGTAAATTCGAGGAGAAAATATGAGCAATTTGGGGGCCGGGTAGGTGGTTTTTGAGGAGAAATCGTATTTTTTCAATGTTTATTGCAGAAAAAAAAATCTGACCGCCATCTTGGAGGCAGTCTCGTTTCCGTCTCGTTGCAGGTCTCGTGGTCTGGTATCGTGTGCATACCATACGATAAAATATTCTCTACGCTCCAAAGAAACAACAGCGATTGAAATGTTTAAAAGGAAAGATGTTCATTTTGATCATGTAGACAAGAGAATGTGTAAGGACATTAGATCAGCAGCTTCAAAGTATACCTCAAAGCTGAGGGAGAATCAGAAGAAAAGGGTAGAAAGGCTTGAGGCCTATGGTTCTGTGAAATCTGGCCCAGCCACCTTGGCTAAAGAAAAAGTCCAGAATGCCGCAGAGGCACAGAGAGCTGCCCATTCAGAGAAGGAGAGAAAAAAGCTCGGAAGAGAGCACTGGAAACCCTTGTCTCGAAAAAGAGGAAAGTAGCCAAGATTAATTAAAGGAAATTAAGTGATTTGAAATTTGACTGTAATTTATGCAGCAGAGCAGAAGTTGATATCGGTGACTGAAAAACATTTTATTATTATCTGCAGCATACAGTGCCAGTGGTTTATTTTAAAGCATATCATTAATTTTATTTTGAAGCAATGTCAAAGCTTTCCTTGATATGCTGTTTCAGTTTGTATTGTGAAAGAATGAAAAATATACTGATATTGAGGTACCAGTAATTTACTGACAAGATTGTATAGATGAACAAGTTTTACTGTAGGTAGTCATGTAGAGTAATTTTAAGTAATTTGAAATTTCAATGGAATACATGCAGCAGAGCAGTAGTTGTTGATGTCAGTGAATGTACAAAATTTAATTTCTGAGGCATATCACTGATATCAGTAGTTTAATATTGAACCATATCAGTAGTTGAATTTTTAAGCAATGTCATAGCTTTCCTTCATATGCTGTTTTAGTTTGTATTGTCAATTTGTGAAAGAATGGAAAATTCACTGACATTAAGGTACCAGTAGTATAATGACAAGATTGCATAGATGAACAATTTGAACTGTAGGTAGTCATGATTAGTCAAAAGAGTAGTTTTATGTTATTTGAAAATTGTATGGAATATATGCAGCAGAGATGTAGTTATTGGCAATGACTGTAAAACATTTAATTGGCAGCATACCAGTAGTTGATGATGATGATATTGATGACAAAAAGGATAATAATGAAATTATTTGTATTTGAAATATTTACTGAGTTATTTTGGCTTTATTAACTCATATTACTAATATATTTTGATTTAGAAAAAAATTAAACTGAATAAATAGCAAATAAACAATCCTAAATTTCATTTATTTACTTTTTATTTTATTTGTTAATTTTAGATATTTTGATATATCTTCTAAAAAATGAATGCAAATTAAAAGAATAAATCAATCTGCTAAAAACTGTAAATGAAAGTTATAGTTTTTATTAGTTTGATTTAGTCTTTTAATTTCCTTTTGTTATTTTATATGATATATATTGTGTACTTTTCCAACATTGCAATGTCAAAAAACATAAAGAAATTATGTCCCAGATTGTACCAAATCACACCAAATAGCATCCATTTTTTTTTTTAATTTCTCGGGGGGATGCCCTGGACCCCCCAAGTCAGGCGCGGCTGCGCCACGCTGTGGCGCCTCTGGCACCAGGCTATATACCTTTTCCTCTTTTTTTCATAAATGTCATTGACATGCCTGCATATAGAACAAATAGTTTAAAGAGAAAGCAAAGGGGAAGGAAAACAAATGACCCCAAAGCCTCACTTGAACTTCGTAATTAAGCATATAATAGGGTTATTGATCTATTTAAATATTCACTTGTTGTTATACTGATTTAAATGTACTGAAATTATTTTTGAAAGAAGTAAAATCAAGCTTTTATCTCCAGGACATTATTGTACAAATACCCTTGGATTTTGTTTTACATTTTGTATCATTTTGTAATGAAAAAATATATATACATATCCCATACTTGAAGGTGTGAATTAATATGTTGAATATCAAAGTGAATATTGTTTTCTCTCTGAGTTGTAATGTCATTTTTATTTCTTTGGATTTGTCGTTATGTTTTGTGACATTAGAATTTCAGGTTTTTCCATGCACTTTTACATACTGTTTTGTTTTTAAAAGTATACAGTTTAGGAATTTGATTCTATTTCAGATAATAGTAAATGGTTAGTTATATGAATTGTGGCTTTATTAAATTAATCATTGAATAATAAAATGTAAACAATTTGTGGATTGCTTTATAACTTTTAAATATGTAAATAATGTTACCTAAAGTCATTTTTATATTTCTAGGGTGATTATTCAGTGAAATTTTTCAAACCAAATGTAAATAAATTATAGTACACTTAGAATTTTTATTTCTTAACTTATCAGTACTGTTTATTTTAGTTGCAGTATTATATTTCTGTTATCTACATATGTTAGAAAATACCAGCATTTGTAATATGGTCTTTGTTTTTCATTTAGCCTTTAAAAGTCAAGAACATTGATGAAACTATTTTAAATGAAATTGGTAAGTGTAGTGTATAAAATATAACTACAGTCACAGTTTATTGCTTTATACTGAAGTTGTGATGTGCATTTCATTATGTATTGCAAAAACCAATTTTGCATTTGATTAATTTGTAAAACATAATACTTTTAGAAGTTAGTTTATAGTACTGATAAAGGAAAATAGTGTAAGTAGATCAGCAAATGTAAAAAAAATGTGGATCTTGATAATATAATGATGTTGAAGTTCAAAACAAAGCCCCTATTTCTGTACTCTAGTCATTGTGTTATGATACATATCTAGATCTGAATACATTATATTAAAATGAATTTGAATGTGCACATCAGCAAGTCGTGACTGCCACAGTTGTAGTGAAACAGCATGCATTAGAACTACATTTTGACAGTGATATTTTGTGGGTAGTGATAATTCTTGGGAGATGTATATAACAACCCTATCCAGAGACTGAGGTAACTCTTAAAGTTAATGGAATTGGAAGACAAAGGAATATGTATCATGTTAGGACACCAAGATTATCCAGAAAGAAACCTGTAACAATGTTATTCCATTTGTAGTAAGTGAAGTGTGTCGTCTTGTAACGTGTAAGAATCAAGAAGGTAGGGGATTGCAGATCATATGGATTTATGTGTAACTGGACAGTTGAAATTGATGTTAGGAAACAGTCACTTTTCTAATGATGTGCTCTGGCCTTATGATGAAGCATTTTTTTGATAGAAATTGTGATGTAAGGTTATTGGTATGCCAAGTCATTAGATCAATCATGACTGAACCTGGCAACCTGGACTGTCATGGCCTAGTGAAGAACCAAAATCATTTTAATATACTCTACTCAGACCTATGTTCAGGCTTATCATACAGAAAACCTGTGTTTAAACTTGTTATATCCTAAAACCCTATTCCAGAGAAATTTAAGTTTCATTAAATATTCATCGACATTCATAACTTTTCATAGTAGTTTGAATATTACACAAGGTGTTCATTATTCCTACAAGTTTTCTAATTTGGTCTGTAAAACCTGCTGCAAAGTAAAGCTGTTTCAAGCACTCTCATTAAAAGGAGAGAAATAAAATAATGTCAGTTGTGATAAAGTTACCTTATTTTATATAATTGATTATAGTGCATCAGTTGTGATAAACTTACCTTATTTTATATAATTTATTATAGTGCATCAGTTGTGATAAAGTTACCTTATTTTATATAATTGATTATAGTGCATCAGTTGTGATAAAGTTACCTTATTTTGTATAATTGATTATAGTGCATCAGTTGTGATAAAGTTACCTTATTTTGTATAATTGATTATAGTGCATCAGTTGTGATAAAGTTACCTTATTTTGTATAATTGATTATAGTGCATCAGTTGTGATAAACTTACCTTATTTTGTATAATTGATTATAGTGCACTGTATAATTGATTATACAATGTACAATGTTCTTCAGTAAAACATTTCTCATTGTATTTCAGGTGAATTTTTTTCCCAGTAAGGCTCATAAGATATATAATTATGGGGTTTTCTTTTTTATCACAGTACATTTAATCAAATATAATTTTTATTTGACAATGGTAAGAAACAGTTATAAAAGAGTTTATCTTTCTTTGTATAGTTATGCAAATGTTTGCTTATCTTGCTATTAAAACAAAGTTATTCTGCTGGCTTTAACTTATGAATGTACGAAATGGACTGAAGAAGACATAATTTGAATTATGAACATAATTTTGATAAGAATAACTAAAGCAGTGTGATGGGAAAAAACGAATCTTTGTGTTGTAGTGGATCTATCTTGTAAGCCACCCAAGCTGTGCATTGTTGCTAATGATTCAGCAAGTAGGAGTTTGGGTCATCTCAACACAAATGTTGAACACAAGTCTAAAGAGATAGCTTCGATGTATATGCCATTGGTCACACTTGGTGCATTGTATTTAAGTCTTGGGCTGTTTACCATGTGAGGACATTGAATTGTTGGAAAGAGCTACTATCATGATAACTTGTATAGAAAGGTTATTGTATAAAGACAGGATAAGATCTCTTAAGTGTATACACGTAATTTTTCCTATTTTATAATAGGACTAGTGGACACAAATTTTGGTTGGGTAGGGATCACCTTCAGCTAAGACAGCTTTATTTTTCTAGCAGGTTGGTTGGACTTTGGAACGGGTTGGGATGCAGATACAATTGAGGAAAGGTTTGATGTATATTTGAAATCTAAAGACTGATTTTGAGAATTTCAATTCCATTTCAAAGCTTAGTTTAGAAAAAGGGATGGTCTGAATGGACCAACAGGTCTCCTATTGTTCTTACATTATATGTGATATACAAAATAGTATGTCATTTTATTTCACTTTGTTTTTTATAGTGTTTTGAATATACATATTTTTCATGTATTTTAAAAGATGATGTCCTCCAAAACCACTTAGAAAAGGAAGATAATCTCAGAAGTGTTTTTATAAAGGCTAGAAGAAAAGCAAAGGAAGAACTGAATGAATTGCTGGCTGACTTTAGATCAAAAAGAAACCTTTGTAAGTTATTAATGAGCTATTTTGATGTTCTTTCATATTTT
Source organism: Tachypleus tridentatus (assembly GCF_004210375.1). Taxonomy (NCBI): domain Eukaryota; kingdom Metazoa; phylum Arthropoda; class Merostomata; order Xiphosura; family Limulidae; genus Tachypleus; species Tachypleus tridentatus. The sequence goes on along the minus strand of NC_134835.1, from coordinate 11,573,167 downwards.
TGTTTTCCAGGTAGCTGTAATGTCTATCACCTAAACAGGCTTCTTTGTAGATGTGCTTACATGTTATATTTGTGAAAAGTATTAGTGACTTGAACTGTAAAATATTTTCTGTTACCAGAATCGCGTAGTTCTATTTAAAGTAGTGCAAATTCGATATATATTGTTAAAGGACTTGGCCACCACCAAGGGTCAAGTTTGTTAATTTAATAAACCTGTCTTTGAACTACAGAACTAAGTCACAGAATTTGACAAAACAATTATAAGAATATGTAGTTTGTATGTAGTGTAAAGCAATTTAAATATATTTAATATTTGTTTTATTTCATGCCTTCTGGATTTTATGAAACTTCATTGTTATTAAAAAAAGAATATATCTACATTTGTCTTATATTTCTCTTTTCATTGTTTTTGTTATCGCCCTAAAAAGTTTGGAAAAGTTTTTTTTTCCAACATGTGTACAGTTTTTGTGATGAACTTACTTTGGGACAACAAAGTTTGAAGATAGCTTTAATGGGTGATAAAGAAAACCTTTTACAAGCTTAACATAGTGAGAAGTATATTATAACATTCAGACCTGATGATGTCAAAACATTGTGATACATTTGTAAATATATTAAACTCATAATAAAATGTTCATTACCTATTCAAGCCATCCTCAAATTTATCTGTATCATTTGATAATATTACTGTAAAACTGTATCATATTTATAGAAATTCCTGTGTTGATTATTTACCTACCAAGCGTAAAAAAACATTTTAAACAAAATATGAAAGAAATATGCAAAATTAGCATTTGTTAAGTTATTTATTGACCAGATAATTAAATGTTATATATCTAACCAATTATCATGTTTTATTTTAGCAAATTTGTTTTGCTCACTCAAGCAGTTTTCTAGCCTAATAAAAACAACATAAATTCTGCTCAGCCCTAAGTATCATTATTTGAATTCTTGAAAATAAATAATTTTTTCAGCTTTCAGAAGAAATTAACATGACTGAATTCAGTATCAGTAACGAGAAAACCTCCAAAGGAACTGCAAAAAATGTTTTTAGTTATTTCTAAAAGATGTTGGTGTTCATATTCAAGTATGACTTTTCTATATATCTTCTACTAGGCATATAAGCAGTAAAAAGATTCTGTTTGTGAGCAGCTTTGGTTGGACTTGTGAGGATAATTTTGATGGAAGAAAAGAGATTTTTGGAATGGATAATTTACATTCAAATATTATAAAAGCTGTCTTGTTTGCTAGGGTTATTAACTTACTTGTAAATGAAGTTTCAAACTAACATTAGACAGTAGTGAGGGCCTGGAAAAACTAAAAGCAAAATTAATAAGATGTAGAGAAACATAGGAAATGGGTATAGTAGTTATAAGGATAGGCTTAGTTGTTACTGCTGTAATGCTAGAAGTATAAAAAATAAAATCTGACTTTAGGGCACTGGTCGGTAAAGAATATTTTGATAAAATGGGAATAACTGAAACATGGTTAACATAGATGATAGAAGTTTCTATGAAGTACAAATTATTAGTAGAGTATTATAGAGGGAAGGAATGTGAGTTACGTCCTGTTGAAGATGAGGATATCAAAGGTAATAGTTAGGAGACTGAATTAATTTGAATTTTTTTAGTGGGTATGAGAGGAAAAGGCTTTTAGTGGAAATTGTTACAGACAACCAAATTATGCTAATTAAATTAGTGAGAAACTCTACAATGAAATTAAAATTTCAGTTATTAACAAAGTCAAAAGTGTGGGTGATTTTAATTTCAGAATAAAGATTGTAAAATGGTGGTCGAACCATCAGGAAGAAAGGTTTTGGAAACTGTTCAAAATGGCTTTCTTCACCTAGTCAAGGAATCTACTAGAAACAATGCTGTTTTAGATTTATTGTTAGCAAAGGTGGAACATGGAGAACATTTGGGTACAAGTGATCATTTATCTGTTACATTCAATGTTTTGCTGCATATGGAGATCAGGGCTAATGATATTTGTTACAAATTTTATAGAAGGAAATTTTGAAGGGATGTGACAAAAATTATCTTTTGTGAATTGGACAGCCAAGTTATTTGGAGACACTAAATCAGATGTAGAACATTTTTAAAGTAGTTAAATATTTGGGGTAAATATATTTTTTTATGGAAAAGGAAAAGGTAGCTACAAGTAGAAAACAGTTTAAGAGATAAAGAAAGGTTTACTGGGTGGTCTAGAAATATTTGGATGACCTCGGAAAAGTAGGCTATTATTTCTTTTTGCCACCTGTAATCATAGTCTAAATATATTTGGAAGAAAGTTGGCTGTGGTGGGAGATTTAGAAGCTCAAGGAAGTTGGTGAAATGAGAAATTAGGACATCGGAAAGGATATATGAGAAGTGGTTGGGTGAAAAATTAACAGCACAAAGTTTTAGATTCATTGAGGGTAAATGAAATGTTAGGATGAGATAAAGCCCTTAAAGGATCACAAAGAAATGCTTGTATCTGATGATTACAAAAGGGCTGAGTTATTACATTTTGCTGCTGTATTCAGTTTTTAGTAACAAAATAAAAAAATGTGTCTATGCTCAGTGTATTTGAATGCCCTTAATATAGACCAAACTGTTGAACCAGAATAATCTGTTGCAGGTCTGGGAAACCTCTTTGGACCATCAGACAGTCAACTTGAAGAAGCAATGCTAGATAAAGCTAAAGAACTAAAGATTATTGAACAGCTGTTAGTTCCAAAGCTAGAAATTCTTTCGTAAGTATATCTAATTTTTTTATTTAATTCTGTATATATGTTTTTCTGCATATACTTAGAAAGTGGTTTTATGAAGAATATTCTAGAAGTGTAAATATATAAATTTTTCTATTTTTATTGTAAGTTACATAAAATTGAGCTGCAATTTCTGAATTCTTCCAGTGACCAAAAGGACTTTAAGGCAAAGTTTATTCTTGGATTTGCCTTTTCAATGTTGAACCAGGCTGTTAAATAAAACAGTAAAAGGTGTTTAGTTCTAAGATTTACTTTCTGAATGTTTTGTAAATTGTTGAACAAATTACATTTTCAATTTGAAGCTTATAGATGTGTTAAAAACACAAACAGAAACCTAAGTGTACATGTAATCTGCTTGTTTATTATTGTGATAAGGCTCTAAATTTTATGTTTGTAATATTTTAAAGTTGTGATTGTAATAAACTTAATACCACAAATGAAGTGATTTGAAATTTATGTCCAGAGCTTTATGGAACTTTATTTATTTCAATGTGATATGTTATTTGGTATGCCAGGTAACTGATTTTTATCTTTTTTTTTTTTTTTTGTCTATTAATAATAAATTGAAAGTGTAAACTTTACAGAGAATATATATGTTCCATATGTTTACTATTTTTGAAGACGATCCAGGTTGTAAAAGAAATTTCTGATTCAATTTATTATTGGATTTGCTTTTTCATAGAGTGGAATGAATTTATTAACTAATTCTTCATGTAAGATTAACTTGTCACAAAAAATGTATTTGATACCAAGACTTGCTGTCTGAATGCATACTAGCCATCGAATTAAGTTTTAAAGTTCTGTTGTTAATAAGTTTAATAAAAACTTAAATTCATCTTGAAATTTACTTGGAAAGTTTTTGTACTGTATCAACAAATTTGTTAGATTATTATTAGTAACTGACTGCTGCCCTTAAAAGAAATTTCTCCGTTAGTAAATGCAAAACTTTCTGATTTAATCATGCATCTATTGGGTTGAGGAATAATTCGTGAGCATTTTTTCAAGTTAAAAAAATATATTCATAAATGAAACGCTTTCGCAAAATATTTCATGTCATTTGGTAGATAATTTTTTTGCTCTAATAGATGGTGTGTTTGATTTTCATATGTCTTTAATTTTTGCTTTCATTTTCAGCTCATTAAATGGAATGTCAAGTGGACAAATTCGAGCATTTTCGACACCATCTGCTTTTCGCATTTAATTTCTGGCAATATTGTTTAAAACAATGCATACTATATACCTAGGTATTACATGAAATAAAGTATCATAATAAATGTTTTGGGTGTAATGTGTTCATGCATTGAAGTATTGTATAGTCTTGCATGTAATGCTTGAATGAAATTATTTAAAAACGCTCACAAATTATTCCTCAACCTAATAGATACTGAGTTTGGTCTTTTGTTTGTCAACACTTCACAGTGTTTTGGTTTATTGAAAAATTGAGGTAATGAGATAGTGTAAACTTTACCAGATGTTTAATTGTTTATTACAGGGAGGATATTGAGAATGCTGATGATATAAACTTTACCAGATGTGTTTAATTGTTTATTACAGGGAGGATATTGAGAATGCTGATAATATAAACTTTACCAGATGTTTAATTGTTTATTACAGAGAGGATATTGAGAATGCTGATGACAAAACATGGGGTATGGTTGCTGCTCTTGCCACTGTTCTTAAACAGTTTGGAATGAAGAGCCAACAAGCTGTTAGCTTGATTGAACGATGTCCGTGTTTTGTGGCTAAAGAAAAGACAAAGTTGAAATTCTTACAAAGGAACAAAAAGGTAGTTAAAAATTGTTGTGAATTGTACCTGTTACTGAATTTTAAAAACTGTGAGGTCTTTTATTATGAATGTAACCTGATGGATGCTTAATCTCCATAGCTGTAACATTTTCACAATAATAAATTCACCTGTTGCTACTTAGGAAGTTATTTACATTTAATCTTTTTTATTATTATTATTTAGCAAGTTCATAAAGTAGGTAATTATAATTAAACATGCTAAGTCAAACTTGGCTATTAATTTTAACATGACTGTGTTTGAACTTCTCACTGAGTTTAAGAATGTACAATGCATATAAAGTGTCATGATCATTTTACAAATTTAATTAATATTAATATTATTAATGTGTGTAAATAAGTTTGGAATCAAAATGTAGGTTATAATTCACAGTTTTATTTTGCCTGAGTTTTAATTTCTTAATTTATCATGGAATAAATAAATAATAAGTCGTGAGCTCTATGTAACATGACTCATATTGCCTGTGTTTTCAGCTTTTTCTTGATTCTCTTATTTGACTTTAAGAGTTTCCAACCAACTAGAAATGCATACTATAAATATTTGCAGGTCATAGTATAAAATGTGAACCTCTTACATTTTGTATTTGTTAACCCTTTCACAATGGGCTCAGCATAATGTACACACGTTTGTTTACACATTTGCACACATTAAGTATTTGTACTATAATTTTTGACACAGAATTTGTATTTTCAAAACTTGTATTAGACTTTTAGTAAATATTACAAGTATTTTGTACACCAAAAATCAGAATTGTTAATGAAATATTTTTACTAAAGATTTGTTTGTGAAACTGAAGTGTTTCAATACTAGTCCCAGCACAAAGTGATTTAATGTTTGTGTCAAACACTGTATTTCTAGGTATACATATTACTTTTTGTTATATTTACCTTCCAGTCATGCCTGTTTTCATTGATGTGGTGCACATGCACTCGTGTATCTAGTAATATAAAACTGACCTTTATAGTTTTCTCTGTCTTGGCTGTTTTAGTGGACTAGTATTTTGTAATATACAGTCACATTTCAATTATTATACATTATATGTATGTAGAGTATTACTACAGAAGTAAAGTATAATACTTACTTTTCTTAGAGTGTAGAACAATAAATAAAGAACTAAAGAAAACGGTTCTCTCAGTTGTACTTGATTGTTGCTGGACGTAGGTTTCTAAGCCTTTTAAAGTTTTGTTGTACTTGGAGGATCTCAAACAATGGTTTTAGGTTTTTTTATGTATAGAGTTGGATAACCAAAAAATTGTAAATAACTACACTGATACTATAGAATTCCACTATAATTTATTGAGCTTAGTTACTAAGATGTATTTAGATTTCAAAAAATATGAAACTTTAAGCAGACTAAAGATAAAACCTTCCTCCCTGATATCTTGGTTCAAAAGAATGTGTCAGTCTTTTCATAGATTAAAGTGGCTGAGGAAACCACTCTGGGAACATTCTAAGCTGTTTGTTGGTTATTCATGTCATATATTACAGTAAATGTGTGTGTGTGTGTAAGAGACTTTTCCAAAAATAGAAAGAGATGAATGGAACCACTGTTTGATTCAGTACATAAGCCTTATCTCAACAGAGTAAAAAGATACGAGGTTCTTATTGTATATTCTATTTTGAAATATTTAATTTTAAACAGTACTGCATTTTAAATACTGCATGATTCACTAAAATTCTATATTTGATGTGTTATTTTAGTATTTACTTTTAAACTAAGAAATTGACTTGTATAATATCAAAGTTTGAATTATGATCTAGAGTTTGATTTCAAACTTATTGACATAAATTCGTAAAATAGTATTTCAATAAAATTTTGAATGCAAATCAACAAGTGTAACGACATGGCCTTTGACCAGTGACCTGTAGCAAAATGGTATGGTGAAATTCTTCCTATTTGTTATAGGTTTGTATGAATTTATCTTAACCATGTTGAACATGTTTGTAACCAATATCTAGCTCTTTATGTTTCTTTATTAAGTTTTGTTGATCACAATTGGCAGTTTGCAAAAAGGTGTTATATGCAGAGTAAAGTAATTGCTTTAAGCAGTAATGCCATTTGTTTTAACCTCTTTGTTGACTAGTTAAAAAGCCAGGTAAATTATAGTAATTTTGGTATATCTTGTTTTGCTGCCTGAACAACTGTGTTTTAAATAAAACACATTTCAAAGCGATATAAATTAATATTTGGACAACCGCTTATGTTCGTGTTGTTATATAAATTTCAACAAAAGTAACTAAAATGTAAAAGTTGTAATCTTATATTTCCCATAGTGCTTGTGGAGAGCTTGCTATTTAAGGTCAGGTCATGTGTCCTGACTATTTGTTTACCCTTAACTAGGTTTATTGCTTTTCATATTCTGAGTGTTTAAAAGTACAATAAAACCAGCAAATTGAATGATAGCAAATGTGAAAAGGTTAAAAGCTGAAACTCTTACCATAAGTTATAAAAATTGTTTGTTACAATCTGTGGTCATAATGGATAGAAAAAAAAAATATATTTCATTTCATGATGTGAACGTTTTGTTATACTTTAGTTTTACAACAGTTAGTGTTATAGTAGAGAAAGTAAGATAGAATATGAAAGAAACGAATAATGGAAGAAATTAACTGAATATTTACACTCAACGTGAGTTAATAATGAATGGTTGTTCCATGTGTTCACTTACAGAAGTAAATATTGTATTTGATTTTAACATTTTCAGCCTATTTTTGTCCGAAACCACCATTTCCTGCCAGAACATTACTATTATGTAACTTTCTGTAACCACTGCCAGTTAATTATATGGGGTGTTGGGAACCAAGGATACCAGTGTCAAAGTGAGTTGATTTTTATAGAAGTAAATATTTTCATTTCGGGTTACGTACTTTTAACATTCCTATTAAGAATATTTATTATCCTATGTGCTGTATATGTTCTGTGTTCGCCTAATTTCTTTGATAATGTGTTTGCAGTGGTTTTATTTCTTGAAATTTTTACATGCTCTTCAGTAATTCCTGTACACTGAATCTGAAAATTATATCCATGTTCCTCTGTCAAGTACAGGTTTTTCACAAAATATCATGTAGTTTTACATGAATGAATAATTTTAATTGAAATTGGGACATGTTTTGTTATGTTTAAAATTTTGAAAACCACTGCCTATAGATTTCTCTGGACCAGTTGTGATGTGAGAGAGTTAGTGATCATTCTAGGACCCACAAGAAACACCATTAGTGTATAAAGGGTTAACAGGCTGCAGAACATATCTTTTCTGGATAGTATTTGTTTGTATTTGCACTTTAACATTATTTTTTCCTTTTGTGTTGAAGAGTTGAGACAATGGACAAAAGTTAAATTCTTTGCTTTTGAGATTCTAGTGGTCTGGTATAAGTCTAGAAACCATGAAGATGATTGCTGTTTTTGCTCATGTAATGTGGGGAAGGCTACAACACTCGAAATTTAGAAATTTCTTATTCAGACCTTCAGTCTACTGTAAGGCCTGTTGCTCATGGACCTGATGTACTTGTGCCTACTTCACTGGAGACTTTTGATACAATATAATTCAATGCCAGTAGAAATGATCGCAGGGATTTTTTTTTTTTTTTAATCTGAAACATGAAGTGAACCACAGCATTTCATACAAGGTGAACTGAGGAGAAATTTGGGCCTTACAAAGGATTCTTCAGAAATTTTGGGGTCCAGACTATTGTGCTAAGATTTTACTTTCTCCAGGGACATCATTTTAATAGTACAGAAAAAGAGCTTATACCATATTTTTTATAAGAAGGTTCCCCGGTTTATCGCAACAATAGCGCTGAATTAATACCAACGTTAGGAATTGTAGTTCATGAAACAAATGAGTGGGGATTCTTTACTGATTTCTCCAAAAGAAGTCTAAAAGGTATTTTACTTTACAATGGTAACATATGTGCATCTGGTCCTCTTGAAGGAAACATACGGAAATCTCAAATCTCTTAATAAGGTAAAATACAAAGAACATGGTTGGCAATTCTGTGGATACTTAAAAGCCCTCTGTACATTTTTGGGTAAACAATCCAGTTATATGATTTCCATGTTTTTTTTGTGTTAATTGGACACAGAACATGAAATCAGCATCAGATGAAAACACAGTAGCCATATAAATTCAGTATGATACCAGGATTAAAAACCATCAATTCTGAAAATTGTTTGTCCTGTTACCTCCACTTGACATAACACTGGGCTTGGTTGAAGCATTGTGTAAAGGCCAGAAGATGACAACTGTTTCAAGTACCTATGTGGACAATTCTCAACTCTTTCAGAAGTGAAGCTTCAAGAAGGGATTTTGGTTGGGATTCAGATTAGGAAATCAACTTCACATGAACGGTTAGAAGGTTGAAAGAGAAGTGTGTACTTCCTTTAAATATGCTATTGACAATTTTTTAGGAAACAACAAGGACGAGGAAATGTGAAAATATTATCAATAACATACTTGATAAATTCAAAGAATTTGTATGTTATATGAACTGGAAAGTCAATTTCTAATACTTGCATATTGACTATTTCCCTGAAAGTCTTGGCACCATCAGCAAAGCACAAGGGGAAAGGTTTAGTCAAGACAAGGAAATGGAGAGAAGGAAAGGTGGGACATCAGCACGATGGCTGATTACCGTTGAAACAAGATGCTGGCCTGGCATGGCCAAGCGTGTTAAGGCGTGCGACTCGTAATCTGAGGGTTGCGGGTTCGCATCCCCGTCGCGCCAAACATGCTCACCTGTTCAGCCGTGAGGGCGTTATAATGTGATGGTCAATCCCACTATTCGTTGGTAAAAGAGTAGCCCAAGAGTTGCCGGTGGGTGGTGATGACTAGCTGCCTTCCCTCTTGACTTACACTACTAAATTATGGACGGCTAGCACAGATAGCCCTCGAGTAGCTTTGTGCAAAATTTAAAAAAAAAAACAACCAAACAAACAAGATATTCCAGAGACCAATGATCATTTGTCATCAGTGTTCTTCCTTATTCTTTAGTTTGTGCATATTTTGTCAAATAAACAAATAATATTTTCATTGGAATAAATAAAATAACAATTTGATTAAGTAAAAAGGTTTTTTTACTTAATTTGTAAAAAAAATCTTTACATGGTAAAAAAATTTCTAAACCTTCACAGCTGAATTATGGAGAATCTGTTATTAAAACTAAAACAACTTTTATGAAGTTTAAATTTGCATGACTCATGACTGTTTAATAAATAGTATGATATTGTGTTATTTAGTGAGAATCATGTTAGTGAGTAAAGGGTTAATATGGGTTTTGGATTTGATATTTTTACTTAATGATTACTCTTTAAAATGTTAAATCATGTTAGTGAGTAAAGGGTTAATATGGGTTTTGGATTTGACATTTTTACTTAATGATTACTCTTTAAAATGTTAAATCATGTCAGTGAGTAAAGGGTTAATGTGGGTTTTGGATTTGACATTTTTACTTAATGATTACTCTTTAAAATGTTAAATCATGTTAGTGAGTAAAGGGTTAATGTGGGTTTTGGATTTGACATTTTTACTTAATGATTACTCTTTAAAATGTTAAATCATGTTTGTGAGTAAAGGGTTAATATGGGTTTTGGATTTGACATTTTTACTTAATGATTACTCTTTAAAATGTTAAATCATGTTAGTGAGTAAAGGGTTAATATGGGTTTTGGATTTGACATTTTTACTTAATGATTACTCTTTAAAATGTTAAATCATGTTTGTGAGTAAAGGGTTAATATGGGTTTTGGATTTGACATTTTTACTCAATGATTACTCTTTAAAATGTTAAATCATGTTTGTGAGTAAAGGGCTAATATGGGTTTTGGATTTGACATTTTTACTTAATGATTACTCTTTAAAATGTTAAATCATGTTAGTGAGTAAAGGGTTAATATGGGTTTTGACATTTTACTTAATGATTTGACATATGGGTTTTTTTACTTACTCAGTGATTACTCTTTAAAATGTCAAATCATGTTTGTGAGTAAAGGGTTAATATGGGTTTTGGATTTGACATTTTTACTTAATGATTACTCTTTAAAATGTTAAATCATGTTAGTGAGTAAAGGGTTAATATGGGTTTTGGATTTGACATTTTTACTTAATGATTACTCTTTAAAATGTTAAATCATGTTAGTGAGTAAAGAGTTAATATGGGTTTTGGATTTGACATTTTTACTTAATGATTACTCTTTAAAATGTTAAATCATGTTTGTGAGTAAAGGGTTAATATGGGTTTTGGATTTGACATTTTTACTTAATGATTACTCTTTAAAATGTTAAATCATGTTTGTGAGTAAAGGGATTACTCTTTAAAATGTTAATATGGGTTTTGGGTTTTGATTTGACACTCTTTTTTACTTAATGATTACTCTTTAAAATGTTAAATCATGTTAGTGAGTAAAGGGTTAATATGGGTTTTGGATTTGACATTTTTACTTAATGATTACTCTTTGAAATGTTAAATCATGTTTGTGAGTAGAGGGTTAATATGGGTTTTGGATTTGACATTTTTACTCAGTGATTACTCTTTAAAATGTCAAATCATGTTTGTGAGTAAAGGGTTAATATGGGTTTTGGATTTGACATTTTTACTTAATGATTACTCTTTAAAATGTTAAATCATGTTAGTGAGTAAAGGGTTAATGTGGGTTTTGGATTTGACATTTTTACTTAATGATTACTCTTTAAAATGTTAAATCATGTTTGTGAGTAGAGGGTTAATATGGGTTTTGGATTTGACATTTTTACTCAGTGATTACTCTTTAAAATGTCAAATCATGTTTGTGAGTAAAGGGTTAATGTGGGTTTTGGATTTGACATTTTTACTTAATGATTACTCTTTAAAATGTTAAATCATGTTTGTGAGTAAAGTGTTAATATGGGTTTTGGATTTGACATTTTTACTTAATGATTACTCTTTAAAATGTTAAATCATGTTAGTGAGTAAAGGGTAAATGTGGGTTTTGGATTTGACATTTTTACTTAATGATTACTCTTTAAAATGTTAAATCATGTTTGTGAGTAGAGGGTTAATATGGGTTTTGGATTTGACATTTTTACTCAGTGATTACTCTTTAAAATGTCAAATCATGTTTGTGAGTAAAGGGTTAATATGGGTTTTGGATTTGACATTTTTACTCAATGATTAGTCTTTAAAATGTTAAATAATGTTTGTGAGTAAAGGGTTAATATGGGTTTTGGATTTGACATTTTTACTCAATGATTACTCTTTAAAATGTTAAAATTGAGGAAAAAATTTTCATTTTGGTTTCATTTAATGTAAATTTATTATTTGTTGTACGAAGATACGGAAAATTTAAGAATAAATTTTAGGAGTAGTATGTATTTTTTTGACGTTTGAAGATGTTTTTGTGATTATCATCAAACATATTTGTACAGTGTTATTAACTAAATTATTAATACTAAATGTAAGGTACTAAATTTCTGGATACCTAGCTCTACTGGTTAGTTGTTCAAATTGGTGTCATCTTTTTAATTTATCAAAACTAAGTTATGATAATTATAATTTTTGTTGTTAATCTGGAGTTTATTTCTTTTTCTGTTGTAGACTGTGAAATGAACATTCACAAATCATGTGTTAAAATTGTGGAAGAGACATGCATAGGTACCATTCGTAATAAAAAAGATAAAAGGAGAGATCGTATGTCTGGTATTATGGAAAACATTATAGGGAAAAATCGAAAACCAAGTCAGTCCACACTAGGTTCAAGTAAGTTCAGTTTCTGTTAATTGTCAATGGTGTCAGCCTTGAGGTTAAAGTTCATTGTTGGTACAGTGTTTATTAGTAAAATATATATGTTTGTATGTGTAAACTGTACCTTCAGAAACTGTTGGACTGACCTACATCTGTTTTTATACATGCATAGTGAGGTTTAAAGCCATCAAGGTAACTGTGGGATATTTGTGTAGTTATCTATCATGTGTGGAAGGGTTGGTAACTAAACTATATACTTCGTAAATTTCACATTAACTATGAAACTTTACTATTAATTAATTAGAATTTTCTTGTATATGAAAAATTTCTCAACTGAAGATAAATAAAACTGACTTTAATGTCAATAGTTTCTTTTCTTCTTGGTTTTTAGCTTATATGATCCTTTAATGCAAATAAATCATATAATTATCATTCATTGTGAACTAAAGAATGAAGTTATTTGAAACACTAAATGAAATTTAATTAGAACGATTCTTTGTTAAATATTCAGTGTATTGTTGAAGAGTAGTTGTAATTATGGTAATAATTAAGTTAAAATAACAAGGTAATGCACTATATATGTAAAAATGGCTGGTCTGGGTGGAGAAAGTAATACACTGTTAAGTATTCTTTTGTTTTAGTTTTAAAAACCACTTAGCATTGGTAAGTGGAGGCTACTGAAAAATGGAAAATAGAATAGTCATATAAATAAAAGTAAGTTGATACATAACCACTGTTAATAATACAATATGTAACAGTTTTGTTCTCTTATTCAGTTACATGCAGCTTACAGTGGTGGGTAAACCTAGTAGAGTGGTGTTTTTAAAGCTAAAATAAAAAAATACATTTTTGAAAATATAATCTTACATGTAAACAAAATTAGAGTTACGATAAAAGCACAATACAATTTCTATCAAAGCAATGTATAAAACACATTAATTTGTATATATTTTTGAAGAATAGGTTTACGTTGCATCACTTTATATTACAAAATAGGCTCTGCATGGTTTCTGTATTATTCTCAGTTGTAGGATGGTAAAGGTAAATTCATGTGACATGCAACTCCAAAGTTATTTCCACAAGTAGTTATTTCAGTCAGTGTTAAGTATAATTTAGTTGTACCAGAAAGTTAGTGTTTATAAATTTTATGTTTTCTGTTTTCTAGAAATAAACTGTTTTTAACTGGTTCTGTTAGTATGTTTGTCACTTACAGCCTTAGGTGTTCAAAGTACGGGCTTGACGTGGCCTAGTGATTAGCTTGCTGTTACATAGGGCTAGAATGTCCAAAGACTGAGATGTGGAGCCTGTGATCATACTCCATGCTTACATTTACAGATGTGTTATACAAGTGACAGGCAAGCCCATTACTCAGTTCAAAGAGCTACCAGACAAAGCCCTTTTTTTGGTGTTCCTTGATGGCTGGATGCCTTCTCTCTGATCAGTAGCTCGGTTAGGTCAGACTACACCTGAATCTCTAACCTAATCACTTAGTTCTCTACATGAAAGGTGACAGTTCATGTTGCAAATTCCAATTACATATGAAAATATCATCATAATAAAGTTCAAGGATTTCAGAATTTGTAGGAAAGATTGTGTAATTAATCCTTAAAAGCTGTACTATCTGGGTAAATACTAATTTTTTATTTGATTCACCACCTGTCACCGAATTAGACTTTCTGTAGCAGTGTAATATTTTTATCATCAAATATGGTAGTACTTAATAGCATAGATTGACAAAAAATAATTTAAATTTCGAAAACCAAATAATTTAATACCCAAGTGGAAAACAAACCATTGAAATTATTGGTTATGATATGTTATTCAAATATATACAAATAGTATTCTAAAATGGTCACTGACATTTGTGGTGTATCAATTGAAAATGAAATTCTTTTTCATTTACTATCAATATTCTTGGTCTGTCACTACAGAATTTCTCCAGTTTAATTGACTGGTCATTGGGTATCTGCTTTTAATATTCTGATAAATTTATAAAAAAAAATATTAGTGGTAAACATATCATGAATATACTTAATATATTTTCAAACTAATTCAGTCCAATAGATGGAACTCTATATCGATGGATAGACAAGTTATAATTTCTGAAGGTAAAGTACATACTTTATTTACAGGTGTAACATAAAAAGCAAACAAACAACAGTATTAAAAAAATGATGAATTTTAAAATGAAGTAAGGATCCTGCTACAAAAAGTAATAGAATCGAATTAACCTGTTCTGTACCACAGACGAGTTAATTCATTCTCAGTAATACCTAACTTCAACGCTAGATATCAGCACCATATATGCATTTGACCTACTTACAAATTGTTTCACTTTCGATCCAAAATGGCATCACGAAAAAGTTACAAAATGAAGAAGCATTAGAGTTATATTGTAGCAGCTGAAATACTTGGCAGTCAACAGGTTAAAACCACAATAACATCTATAAAATTTAATAATAATTTGATAGCATAATTCGGTTTACATCTTGTAAACTTGTGGTTTTAAGTCTTGTAAAACTCATAACTGTCAGGGATATGGATGTACTGGACGTTTATGCGTACTGTGTTCATTTCGTGGATATATAAAAAACTGAACAAATGTGTGATTAATTCTTAACAGTTTTCCTGTGAGGTGGATTTCTGCACATTACAACCCATTACAGGTTCCAAAAGACGCTTAAAAACGGACAATTTATACCAAATGTATTCCCTGCACAACATTTACTCTGAACTTGTGAGGCGTAACATTACGTAGTAAAATGGTAATGTTGATATTCTGTGGTGTGAAGTACCCGTGATAACCTACATACATCAAAGTGTATTATTTTATATTGTTGTGTCAGCTTGTTACAGAATGAACTAGGAAATTACTGTCATTCTGTCATTGTACTGAATGTATAGAATGTATAGCACAAACAGTGGCTGTTAGAACACATGGAAAAGTAATAGTATTTTCATAACTCGTGTCTGATCAGGCGCACATGAAGTACAATAACATACGGAATATATTATTACTTTGGAAAGAAACACGTGCTAGAAACAAAAAGAATCTGACAGCTGTCTTGAGAAAACTGATCTTCAAGTCACCCATCATTTCTTATTAGTGTAATAAAATTTAAGGAATGAACAAAGAAAACAGCTAAATTATTATATATATTAGTGAATACGAGATCTGGAAATGTTTCGATTTTATTGTCTGATTTAATGCGTATTTCACAGACTTAAGGTATAAAGGGTGGGCCACAGCTAGCCCTTTGGCCCGGCATGGTCAAGTGTGTCAAGGAGTTCGACTCGTAATCCGAGGGTCGCGGGTTCGAATCCCAGTCGCACCAAACATTCTCGCCCTTTCAGCCGTGGAGGCGTTATAATGTGACGGTCAATCCCACTATTCGTTGGTAAAAGAGTAGCTCAAGAGTTGGCGGTGGGTGGTGATGACTAGCTGCCTTCCCTGTAGTCTTACACTGCTAAATTAGGGACAGCTAGCGCAGATAGCCCTCAAGTAGCTTTGCGCGAAATTCAAAACAAACAGCTAGCCCTCTAGTGTAGGAAAACAAAAATACAACTGTCAAAACAAATCTTTCGTCACGATAAAGCAGTCTGTCCATGAACCCACGATTAGAATAAATATCACCACCACGACAGTGTCGTTGTAAAACAGCGTGAAATACAGCTAGATTAGTACGTCACGTTACACAATACATTTGTTTGATAAAATGTATCTTTTCGGTAGGTAGTTCACGGAAACAAGGACGTTGGTTTACAAAGATAAGTCATATCGCTAAAGGTGTGTGTTTTTGTCTACAGGATCAAAATATGAAACAGGTAAATGAAAGCCTTTCACAAGAAATTTTGTAACGTTGGTGCAATTGCAAAAGGGTCGTAATAGCAACGTAAGCAACTCTCACAAAGTACAATTCTTCTTCCAGTGAAAGGTGTTGTGAGGAATGTGAAGCCAATGAGCATTTTTTAAAACGTTTGTTGAAGAAAGTGTTAAGCTTATTTTACAGAATCTGTGACAAGATAACCATTATTGGGGCAGTTCGACATGAATGTATTTGGTTTCAGCTTTTCCAAGTTAACTTACTTAGGTTTGTTTTTAATAACTTAGTCATTTGATGAATAGCGCTTCTTGTAAGAGAGAATTCTCTCTCTTGTTTTTCTTTCATATTTGTCGTCTAAATCAAAATAATGTAAAAGGAATGGTTTTGTTAAAATCGTAAAGTAAAGCCTAATTTTTGATGTCAGGTTTGCATGTTTTTCTTTTCCCATTGTGAATATTATATCGCCACACTTGTAATTTTGCGTGTCCAGTTTTCTGTATAACTTAATTTAAAACATTCCCATACATCTAGATCTCTTTTTAAACAGTATAAAGATTCAGTAAGAACAGTACAATTTTTTTTTTTCATTAACGTTCGTAGATATTTTTCGAAGCTACGATCTTATGTAGTGGTGAATATTCATCAGTGTTTTAAGTCGCTGTATTAACGCTGGGAGGAAAGAAACATTGTGATGTATTACAATAACTTTGAAATAAAATATTCTGTCTGAGACCCGACATGGCCAGGTGGTTAGGGCGCTTTACTCATAATCTGAGGATTCGAATCCCTGTCACACATAAGATGCTCCCCTACCAGCCGTGGAGGCGTTATAATGTAACGATTAATCCCACTGTTCGTTGGTAACAGAGTAGCCCAAGAGTTGGCGGTGGGTGGTGATGACTAGCTGCCTTCCCTCTAGTCTTACACTGCTAAAGTAGGGATGACCAGCGCAGATAGCCCTGTGTTGCTTTGCCCGAATTTCAAACAAACTGTCCGGGGTAACTCTGTAATGTATTTCTATAAACTCAGTCTTTCAAACTTATTATTGTGTGTCGTGACGAGAAAGACATTTTTAATATTTACAAACATTGTAACTTTTATTATATTTTTCAGTGATGCATGTAGTACACAAACCATTTATTGTCCAGGGTCACAAAGATAGTTTTATTATGCAAAACGGTTTACACGCTCGTACGAACCTTTGAAACATAAACTACGTTTGTTGAATTTATTAACTGTGTACACATCTCTCGGCAGTTTTTATTCCGTCAACGTAACCAATATAACATGATATAGTGATTGAATATCAAGTTGGAGGACAGACGTCAGTTTTGTGTGTCGTAGAATATACTTCAGGGATGGTAAAAACTTCCTGTAAACGTATTTGTTCGAATGAAATAATAACGTGCTTAACAGCGTATCGGTCAATTCAGTCGTAAAGAAGTGTACTTGTCACTTTTGTCACACTTCCTAGATTTATAAGAAGCCCTTTCAGTATACCAAAGGACTTCTGCACATAAAAATGAATCGTACCAGAAAACGTGGTCGTTTCGGAGCCTGTATTTCCGTCATGCATTCATATAAAAGACAATATTACAGCATTCGTTGTTTTGTGGATTCTACGTCAGCGATATCTGCCGGGGAAGAAAAATGTTAGCCAGTTTGTTTATTTATCAACATGTGGTCTGCAGTCTCTTAGTTTTAAAATATTAGGGGTATTTTATTTAATAATGTATCAAAAAATTCTCTTTCGTTATTTTTCAATATATGTTGAATGTTTTTTTTTTATTAGTTGAACGAACCAAGAAGTCAAATGACGAGTGGACTATTCAATCAGAAACTGGATTTTCCTACTTGTATGGCGGTGAAAGCCAAGTCGATGGGGGTAAATGTTTTAAAGTCTACATTATTTCTCTTGCTTCTGTTAAAAAATAATTTGTTGGGAAGTTAACAAAACTTTCTCTAATGCGTGTCTTAAAGTTTAGGGGGTATTTAGGGTTAATCAGTTTGTAAGTATTTGGGTTTTCTTCACTTAAACTTTATTTAATATAGTGAACATTTAATTGTAAATTGACGTCGTACAGTTACGTTTTAAAATTAAGTAGCTTTGAAATTAGTGATATTATCTCTTGAACGTTTTGTTTTATATACATTTGTTTGGTGTTATTTAAACGTCATGAACTTATCAGCTATTTTGTGACCGAGAACTTGTTGGGGTTTTCAGGAGAGAAAGCTGCAGTGTCATTCCGGTGTGAGCCCGGTCGAGATAGAATAGAAAGTGGAAGTGAAGATTGTGAGACGTCCCCCAACGACGGCACTTCAAGTACCATGGACGATTCTAATCTGTTAGTGTTCTAGTTTTCATTCAATATAATTAAACTTTGTTTAGGATATATTTTGGTTTCATTGACCACTTACCAAAAAAAAATTCGTATTTGTTAACGTGGGGACCGGTTTTTTCACACTGTAGTTTCTGTACAACTCAGTCAAAAATGGTCGGAGTTTGTTAAAATTTATTGGACATACGTAAGACAGCCTTCTTTGTCCTACCAAAAATGATCCGTGTATTTTGATAATGACGGACATACGGAGATGTTTTCGTATTTTTTGAGAATCGAATATAATGAACGCTTCATGACAGATGTATACCTACCCTCCACTCAACTAGTTTGTACTTTTTCATGAACCACAAATCACCCCATTTCTCTCTATCTTCACCGAAGTCTAAGACATATAAAAGTGGGTGCTTAGCGTTCAATTTGAGAAGTGACTCCATCAAAAATGGTTTTGTTGTGACCTTTAGTTGATCTTTGAAACATGACCTACTTTCGGCAAACCTTATAACATTTTGTTTATATATCTCACTGACGTCTTTTTTTTTCCTCTGTCACTATAATCGTTATCATAATTTTTTTTGTTTTTGTTGCCTCATTAGGAATTCTCGTTCTTTTCACTTTACGTGTTTAAAACATAAGCTACTTTTGGTAAGTTTACTAACACTGAGTTTGTATATCACAGTAGTTTTGTTGTCACTAATGTGTATTAACGAGACTGTTGTTTATAGTAATAAAATAACGATCCTATTGTACAAGTAACAGTTAAGCTGCCTGAAACACGTGTCCGTTTGGAAATCATATGAACTTGACAGATCTTTGAACAGACGTTAAGGGGCACAGCATAACCCTAATATTCCCGTTGGTGATGTTAACTGTTTTTTTTATGAATACTTTTAAACGTTAATATTGTGTGGATAACAGCAGTATTGTTGAGGATTTTAAAGTTCACCAAAGTGTTTAGTTAACGAATTATTAGACCACGTTCCTTAATGTATTGTTTTGATTCCCGGTAATAATAATAATAGGAAAAAAACTTGATGGACCCCCCACAGGTATAAAACAATATAAAAGTACTTGTTAATTATTTGAGTTTTGTTGAAATTAAATGAAGGGTACAAGAAACTTTCTTTTTAAGGAAGTTTGTTAATCTTTTGTTAGGTTATTAATCAGTGAATATTTTTCATTTGTAACTGATACAGAAAAAACACGTGTGGTTATGGATAGCATCTTCAGTAAACTGTAGTTAGTCGTTGATGTCAGTAAATCTAAAACTGTATGGAAGGTTATCCTATGATTAACCTTCATCGTTATATGTGATAACATTTTGGTGTCTATTTTATCAGTGTGTGCTAAAAGTTCTGACTGAATAAGATTGAAAAATTCAGAGATAAAGTTAAATCAAATTGTTGGTTTCAGCGTCAAGAAAGGCAGCTCTGTTGGTCGATCGGAAAGCTTTCGTCAGCAGGTGAGTTTTTGTGATGACTTTGTAATTGGTGGAATATAGTATAAAGAATACTACTATAACACAGTTTCACTGGTATGTGTGAAATAATTTAGCATTTTAACCAGAGTTAGGGGTAGGGAAAAATTGAGATTTTAAACACAGAATTATGTAAAAATTGTTGTATGTCCAGTAACATTTGAGAATGTACTGCTATCCATCTATAATTGTGGTTTATGAAATTGTTAGAAATAAGTAAATAAAAGAGGGTTTTTGCTATTTACTAGTTATAAGGACTTTATTATGTACTTTTAATCAGAGGTGAACAGGAGTCATGTTTTCATCCCTGGTTGAATGGATTTGGATGAAACTGGTATACTACTATGACTGTGGCATAGCTTATTGTTATTGTGAATAGTGTGTGGAGGGTCCAGTTTTTACAGTGTGTTTGCTTTATAAATCAGATAGAAATCATTGGACTTTGATGAACTTGGTGGATATACAAGTTACCATTTCTGTGAAAGATAAATATCATAGATCTGTGGTATTGACAAAAGTTCCCACTTCTCTGAAAGATCCACATCTAGGGTCTGTAGCAGTGATGAAAATTCCCACTACTGTGAAAGATAAATATTCTGTGTCTGTGATGTTGACTACTACCAGTTAGCTTGAGATCAGGTCATCATCTTTGATGTTTTAATAACAATTTATTGTATGAGTACAGGTGTTGAATGTCACGGTTTATTTTGTCTCTGATATGTTCTGGCACCTGTTCTGTTAATAGTCTGCTGTTTTCTCTTAATGTATGATTTTCCACAACACGTGCATACAAAGAATTATTATGTATTTTTATATGCAGGTGTACCGATCTTAAATGTAAAAGATCGATATATGACCCTGTGTACAAGTTCTTGAGTTAGCGTGAGTACATTTTTTTGAACATCATCTATTACTGGGATAGCTATTTGAAGTAATATTTGTGAAGGTGGGGTGCTGTGTATTATTCGTGAGGAAAAACAAGTAGTAGTCTTGATAGAAGTGAAATAGAAACCCTATAAACTGAGAACTTTTGAAAGGTGGACCTTTCTTCTTCAGGGGCAAACTGGTAGTCTTACAAGCTGGGTGTTTTCGATGAGTGGACCTTTCATTGCTGTTTATTATTGGTATCATAACTGATGATAAGAAAGTATGGGGGAGTCTTTGAAAGTCATACAAGTTGTGTTAGATTTTTGTAAAATGTGAAACTTAATTAGAATAATTAAATAAAATCTTACCTGCTTGTTGTTTGGATAGTGTGAGAATACATGAGATGGTTTGGTACTAGAGACCTTACAGTTTCTGTCAAAGTTGAAAAGAAATTGCAGTCTTGACTTACATCAAGGTTGTGAGCTTTGTTTTGTCTCAGGATCTGCATTGGGTGCAGAAGTTGCTTAGTGCTAAGTCTAAAGGCTTATAATGCTAAAATCCAGGTTTTGATACACAGCACAGATGGCACATTGTATAGCTTTGTTTTTAACAACGAAACGTTGGAGGAAGCCACAGTGATGGAAAAAGGATTACAACTCCGTAGCTCAAACAGTGAAATTTTCAGATTATGACACAATTTTTGTAGCCTAATGATTAATTGGAATTTTGGTTATTTTTTCATATGTATTGGATGGCTAGAACTAAGTTATCTATAGGTTTATAATAAAATGCTGGTTATGATTTTATCAGAAATTATAGAAAGAAAAATATTTGGAAGTGTTGTATGTATGAGTCCCTAGAAGGATGGAAGTTATTGACGTATAGAATAAGTGTTTTTAGTTTGGATAGATTGTATGTGAAAATTACAGCAGTATCATCTGTGTTTGTGTGTGTATATATATTAGTTTGTTATAACTTAAAAACAAGCTGAAACAAAAATAAACAGAAAACACTGCACTAATTGAAAAGATCCCATGGTACAAACTATAATGTGGGATCATAAAATGTACCCTAGGTTTTGGAGGTGACTGAAGAAGTAGGACCCACATGGTGGTGGGGATACACCATATATCAGTCTTAACCTCCATTTGCCAATTTCACGTAAGAAGCAAAAGAGTGGCAATAGATATAGAAATAGAAACTGGGAGAGCAAAATTTGAGTGCTCACGCCCGCATCTATATCATCCTTCACTGCCTACAGACAATTGTAGGAAGGTAACTGCTCTCCAAAGTAAAGAAGAAAAAATTAATTGAAATAAAAATAAAATAATGTACCACCACTTGGGGATAAGTAAGTTATAAACTTACCACTTGAAGTTACCATTTCAGCCCCCATTGTGGTAGAAAGGCACTAATTAATAGCCAAGTAAATGATTTATACTGGTATGAAGAGTCCTATCCACTTATCTAAATAAACTAGCATAGCTCCCAATCACCACCCATTTTTTAAGTCTACTATGTCTATTATGCTCTAAACAAGCCTTTATGTGCAGCAAGGTGTACATTCACATTAAGTTGTGCCAAGTTGTTAAATGACATTATTTTTAATTAAAAATAATCAGTAATTGTAAGTAAAATTTCCCTAATTTTTATTTCTTTATATTTACATAATACATTCTTATATTTGTAACAGAATAGTTTAATAATTGTATTTTAGAGTTTCTGTATTAAATCCATTAACTGTTAATTTTTGTATCACTATTTCAACGTGACTGATAAAATGTTGGTTATCCATTATTTCTTACTTGAAACTGGGGAATGGACATTAAAATTGACAGACAGTGTATCCCCACTGCAGTGTATGTCCTATTTTTTCTATTACCTCCAAAATAGCCTGGCATGACCAGGTGGTTAGGGCACTCAACACATAAGCTGAGGATTACAGGTTCGCATCCCCGTCGCACTAAACATGCTCGACTTTTCAGCCTTGGGGGCATTATAATGTGATGGTCAATCCCACTATCCGTTGTTAAAAGAGTAGCCCAAGGGTTGGCAGTGGGTGGTGATGACTAGCTGCCTTCCCTCTAGTCTTACACTGCTAAATTAGGGATGGCTAGTGCAGATAGCCCTCATGTGGCTTTGTGCAAAATTCAAAAAAGCAAACAAACACCTCCAAAACTTAGGGTACATTTTATATCCTACATTACAGTTTGTAACTTGTGATCTTTCCAATTAGGGCAACATTTTAATTTTTTTTAATATATTTTTGTTTTGGCTTATTAAAATAAAATGAATTTAAAAACTAATTATGTCAGAAAAATCAAAGTGTTAGTAGGATTGCAAGTTAAAATTTACTACGTTTATAAAAAAACTGACTTAAAACACTAGGTTTTTTTATTTATTTTAATGTCTGTGTTTCAGTTTAGAATATGTATGTATAAGTACATCTAATGTATATTGTTAAATGTGTATTGTGGAAGTCCAGCCTGTTCTATAAATTTGTCGAAGATTCTAGAGTGTAATAGTCAACAACGTATATATGTGCATAAGTGCCTGTATTATTGGCAGCTGAACTTTTTAGAATCTCACCTAAAGAGTGTAAAAGGTTGCCATCACAACACACAGATCAGCAGTTTAATTTTGTGAGTTACTACAGTCAGTATATTACAAACCTTGGAAGCTATGATCGTGGTAAATGGTTTTTAATTGGAAAACTACAGATATTTGACCAGGAACCTTTATATATATTTCAAATAATACAAACTGTTTAACTTCAGTGAATTAACTACAGACGTTAATATTTTGACGAGGACATAAAATATCTTTGAAGTGTAGCAATAGCAATTGAAAGTTAAGTTGTTTATCAAATGTTGATAAAATATTCAGTTCCAAGTTATATAGAAGATTGAATTTTAATTGTGAATTTGTAAAATTATTGTACATAAACCATCATTTATAATAGTCTTTACTATTATGTTATGTTTGTGTATTAAAATATATTTGTATTAAGAAAGGAAATTCTGTGTTTCATTCTTGTTGGCAAATATAAATTTGATACGTATCAAAATTCAGTTAACTTATAAACTAAAATTTACAGCTATTTGAAACCATAATACGTAAAATAATATATTGGATACTCATCTGAAAAAAATTATAATATATAACACAGTAAATCACTATGGTAAATGATCTGTATGGCAGTAAGTCACTAGAGTAACTTGCCTGTGTGGCAGTGAGTTGCTCCAGTCGCATAACTTTTCCTGGAGGTAAAGATACTTAAAATATGTAACCATTAGCTTTTCCTTTATTTGATGGTTTGATGACAATATCATTTGCAGAGCAGAATGTAATCCTCTGTGTTCCTCACACATAAGGTTGTTGTGAGGGTTTTGTCCTGTGTTAGCAAGTCTTTTTGATTGCGTAACATATTCTGACCAAGGGATAAAAGTGATCCACTTGAAGAGTTCCATCTCCTGAGAGTGTGTTGTAAGTTGCAAAGTGGGCCCTGGTTTGTGTGGCTCAGGTTGGTGCTGCTTTATTGGTCTCATTAAAGTAATTGGTGTGAAAATAAGATTTATATGCTTAACCCTGAAGAAATAATTCTCAATCAAGCTTTAAGGGAAATAAACTCTCACTTGGTTGAAGGGAGGTCAAAATTAAACCACTTATTCAGCACTGATCTCTTGCAGTCTGAGGGTCATGGGTACAAATCTTCCTTATCAAACCTGTAGTGGGTTGAACTACCAAAAATAACAAAGTTACCGATATATATTTTTAATGCATACTTTTGTTCATATGAAGTTTTGGGCAATGCCCTTCAATTATTTGTAACTCAACAGTAAGTGTGAAAATGAAAAAGATATTTTCGAGGTTGCATAACACTATAACAAGTAAATGTGTGTTACAATGTGACACAGAAGTAGAAAGTAGTTTTCCCAAATAGGGGTTGAAAGCTGCTTGGAATGTTTGCTCACACAACTAAACATTAGATTCTTAATCAGAAGAAACCCACTTGAAATAAATATGTATTTCAGAATGGCTGGTATGGGTATTAACACTTTTATTGACGAGGAGAGAACAACGTTTTGACCTTTCTTGGTCATCTTCAGGTTAAGAAAAAAAAACATTAGATTGTGGTCACTTGAGTCAGTCAACATTAAAATGACTTCATATAAGGATACTTATCGTTGTAGTTTGTACTTTCGTGATGTTAGTAAAATATGCAATGCCATGAATCATGAGAATAATTATGCACTTGTGTGTGTATACATACCACAGCACATTTAAAGTGTTGGTGGAAAAGAATGTAAAAGAACTACAGTTCGATATTTTTTTTACTTCTGTAGGAAGTGTGATGCCAATGACAATAGATTAATTTCTTTGCAAAACTATGTAAAAGTTTTTTCTGACACAAAATAGTCATACATTCAGATTGTAAATATGTGTTCAAATTGAGGATTTAGAATTTTTCCAGTAGGATATCCAATGTACTTAATAGTATTGTAAATATATATATCAACTTGGAGCATGACCATTAAGATAAAGTTCTCTAAGGTCAGTGTCAAAAGCTGTCTACTTGCTCCAGGCAACTGTATTCAACATAATTAAGAAATATCTCCATCAAAAAATTAGGCTAACAGGGTATGGGTTTACTAAAATAAGGCCTTGAGTCCTGCTTTGTGTTTTGTCACTGCATTTCTGAAACATGTAGAGAATGAAACAGTTTTTCATAACACTCCATCTGAAAAAAAAAGTCAGTCAAGTCACTTATAGTTTATGTGCAGATGGACTGTTGAAACAAGCGCTATAAAATCATTGGTATCATACTCTGTATGGATTATGAAAAGTGACAGTGAGCATTAGTGTGCTTTGGTGGTGACAACTTAGGACAATGCTTTTTGCAATGGAAACAGTGCTGCATGGCTGTTTTCAAGAATCACAGTCGTCAGATAGATCATATTTGTTAATTTATTACACTTTCTTCATACTAAAGGAAGGATAACATCATTTTATAACAATGCTAGTTTTTAAAGGTTATCAGTATTTAACCTTTGGTAGAATGGTTAGAAGCATTTGGTGATGGTGTTGCTACATTGTATTTTGTCTGCTTTTCTATATAGAATCGTCAGTACCAAAAACACTGATTGTTTCACACTATGAGACGGTTTTTGTTGACTCTGACAACCTATGCCTCTCAAAATCTCCATCGCAAATGTTACTTTACGTAATGTTTTATATATCACAGTGTGTGTGTGTGTGTTTAAACATATCGACATTCGTAAAAGTTTATAGCTCAGAGTATTAGTTGGTCTTTAGTGAAATGCAAGTTTTACCACTGGCCTGCTCAAAGATCGTTGACAAATACGTTGTAACGAACTCAAAATATCTTCGTAATTTATTCTGAAACATTTTAAAAACTGGTAAAACTGTTTTGTGATGTCAGAACATCGATATCTTTGGTTTTATAATTTTAATGTTACTATCTTGGAATTCTATCACTTTGCAACATGCTTTATCATATTTTAACGTAGTGTTGGAGAAAAACATGCAAATGGTGGTAAATTTCTGAATTTAACTAAATAATTTTGTGTTTTAAAGTCACATCGAGCTGTCATTTGTAATTTAATGCGTATGTATGTGGTATTTCAAGAATCTGTTGTTTAGTGTATGACAGATGAAACTTATTTTCCCAGAAGGGGCCGAAGACTTTCTATAACCACTCGAACCAGAATTCAGTAATGTGTTAACTGTCTATCAGTCAATAGACTTTACAATGTCAGTAAAACTTGCATATGCCATGAATCACGAGAATAATTATTCACTCTGTGTAGGCTACAACACAGCATGACATATTAATATGAAAAACAAGAAAGATAAATATTTGTTAACCCTAATTTGGTTTTTATTTACTCTCGAGACGGAAACCTTTCTGCGATGCGGCAAATATACATACAGCTCATTAGTTACTGTATTACACTGACAAAACAACCCTTGATATCTGTGTTCGAGTGTTTGTTTTATAGATTATCAGGGATAAGCGCAACATTTATTGGTTACTCGAGATTATTGTAGGTGTTGTACAGGAGAATTGCCAGCTATTTCCAGTATTGTAGTGGAAACGTAGTTAACATCTGTTACAATACAGTCATTTATTGTAACTACAGTTACGCGAACACTATTTTTACGTGAACGCAGGATGTTTTATCATTTGCAAGTTGTGGTGATATAATTAACATTGTAAGAGTTTAACAAGTGTTTGGCATGTTTCGTTATAGTTTTGTTACAAAACAGAAAGGTTTGGATCACTAATCAGACCTCACTATCCTACGTTCACCTACAGTTTTAACCGTACCATTCAGTGACGTAGTTTGAACACATTGTTTTCAACTTCTGTAGTATAGTAGCGAGTAACTGTTTTTATTCGACGTCAGTTGATTGTGTGAAATATGAAATCATTAGCGATTATTTGTTTCGTTGTAACTAAAGTAGATCGCCTGCGTCTTCAACATTATATGTCCACGTCTTTGCACACGTCGTGTTAGAAGTTTCCGTGCACAAGGCTTAACAAAGTTTTTAATATACTGACATTTGAAGGAAGATATTCTCAGGTTACCGAGAGTACTTGACCATGACATAAGTCTGGGGAAATGTACTTGTATCTGTCGTTGGTTTAAGTAATGCCACGTGGGTCGTAAGAAATGACGGGTAAAGTGCTTCCGTTAGTTTTTGTTTTGTTTTTTTATCTTTAGAAGAATATTTTTAAATTGCTACATTTACTGTTTCAGGGAAATTTTTTTATATCGGTTAAATGGTTTATATTTATAATATTTGTACTCCATGGAGGTTTTTATATTGTTGATTAATCGGTTTATATTTGTATTTGAAGAAAGTTTATATGCTAAAGAAGTTATGTATAATTATTAGATTATTGAGCCATGTAAAAGCCGCATCTCAAGTTAAGGTGGAACATTTCTGTCGGTTGCCTATAAAAGTGTTCTCTTACTTTTCGTAGTGAATGGAAGTTTCATAATTTATGTATCCAAGGTTTGTAGGTAACAAAAATATCACCCATAATCTGTTGTTATTAAAACAATATTTGCGAAAACCATATAAGCTCCCGGTGATTGAGCCCTCCTGAATGTAGTTCAGATAATATTCTGTGTTAACTAATATAATTATTGGTGTTATTTGTATTTGCGTACAGATACATGCCATATGTCTTTGTTAGTTTTTCTTTCAGCGATAGTCAGTTTCAAGAAGTGAGGATAGCACGTTATATTTTCGGACTGAAGCGGCTAGAACAGTGGCTGCAAAGTGTTTTAATACTAAACAGTGAAAACGATAACTGATGAGGATGGGGGAAACACGTTCGATAACGTTTAGCACGTGTGCATGTTTATACGTGTTAAAAACTGAGAACGTCATCAAGTGTGCTCGTGTAGCTGTTCTCTGCTGCAGACCTTGAGACGGTAGAGTGAAATACAGACAGTGGCTTCTCTCAGGCAAGGCCTGTGTACACCAGAAGGATGCTATCCAGGCTATTTCTGCACAAAATTCTTGACTTTTTTGTCGCGGGTTCGTTGTGCTGTGCTCGTACTATGATTTAACATTTTTTTATGATAAATCCAGAGACAAGCAACTCGATAGCGTTCAGTAGACATTTCTGGAACTCCAGACGGTAAGAGTTTGAACAAGTTCACGACCATATTTCACTCCTAAAAGACCGTAATGAGTTACTGAAAACAAGTAAATTATACGGTAAGTAAGTTTATAGAGATCCGGAAACCAGTTCTAATCGTGTTCCTCAGGATGTTAAATTTTCTGGTTTATAATTATATAACTTCTGTATCTGAAAATATTTCCTTTCGGTGCTATAAGTAGTCTGCCATTCTTCACCATTCCTTGTCGAATCAGTGTATAATTCTGAACAAATGTGAGTTTAAACGGAACATATGCAACACCATATAGCTTATTCGGAACGTTGCTAATTGAGTTTCAGTGAAGTAGCCAAATATATTGAGAAAGTTTCTGAAACGTTGTTATGCGATTCGTTTGTTGATACCGCAGTTATTGCTTTGCCTCGATGTCAACCTTTTTTTTATGAACATTGATAAATCGGTTATTTCAAGGCTGTCTCTGAATAATATCAGTTTGTTTTCCTAACGTTTCAGAGGTGGCGTCAACTGTTCACAACCTGCAGTGTTTCTTGACATTATTTAAACAGCTCTCCGCTAGTACAGCGGTAAGTCTTCGGATTTACAACGCTAAAATCAGGGGTTCGATTCCCTTCCGGTCCCGTTGGTACAGCGATAAACCTACGGATTTACAACGCTAAAATTAGAGGTTCGATCCCCTCGATTGACTCTGCAGATGGCCTGATGTGGCTTTGCTATAAGAAGAAACACACTCGATTTCTTCCTCGGTGGCCACACCGTATAGCCTGCTGTGGCTTTAGTATAAGAAAACACCCTTTATATATAATTAAGGGTTAGAATTTTTTAGTGTGTACGGTGTAATGACTTGTTATCTTGCATTGTATGTTGGCCAAGTAAACACAGTTTCATTTATCGATTTTTAAATTGATCAAAGTTACAATTTGGTTATTCTTAGTTCAGGTTTTTCATTTGATTATGGTAAATTATACAGTCTTGACTAGTTTTTGTAACTCTGTCGTAGGATTTTGGAACTACAAAAAATCAGTGTTATTTTGGTTTATACCATGTTTTAAATATTTTGACGCCGTTAGATAGATAGTTTCTGAATATTTGTAACGAAGTATCACGTTCCCAGATCAAGTGACAAGTTGTACTACTTTTTACTGCGCATTCATGCACTGGAAAAACAGCTGAACCGAAACTAGTGCAGTGTCTTATATGAGGAATCAGTGAAACGGAGATTTTACTCATAAACATTTTTGTATGTGAGAAAACTGATAAGTGAAAAGAGACTCCAGGACTGGGGCTCGAACCCTGGACGCATAGCTAACAGTGCTGTACAGATTATTGAAGATATAGCAAAAACCTGAATGTAGTTATTTATATTGACTCCTTATGGAACAGTGGTAAGTCTGTGAATTTAAAACGCTAAAATTAAGGGCTGGATTCCCCTTGGTGCACACAGCTAGTAGCTCGATGTGGCCTCGCCGCGAGAAAAACACACGCACAAACATACTTATTTGTATCATGAATTTTATCCTTCAAGAATAATCTTTGAAATAATAATAACTTTCATTGAACAGGGATTTGCGAGATAATCGGTAGGGAGAACATTAGAACAACTGTTCTAATTTAAATGATATAAATTTTAATTTTTAGAAATGATTTCCAGTCCAGCATATCTGTTACCACGAGTTTATTAGTTATCTTGAGTGTTTATTATTTGTGAGTTGAAGAACTTCCATACAACAGTAAAACCTTAATTATTATAACAACGGGCCAGGTGGGTTAAGGCACTCGACTCGTAAATCTGACGGTCTCGTGTTCGAATCCCCGTCGCGCCTTATATGCTCGCCCTTTCGGCCGTGGGGGCATTTTTATGTTACGGTCAATCCCGCTATTCGTTGGTAAAAGAGTAGCCCAAGAGTTTTCGGTGGATGGTGATGACTAGCTGCCTTCCATCTGGTCTTACACTGCAAAATTAGGGAGGCTAGCGCAGATAGCCCTCGGTTAACTTTGCGCGAAATAAAAAAACAAACAAGCACAACAACGAGTACAAGTTCATATCATTATAAAGTCAAATAATACACGACATTGTGAATTCTGTTGTCTATACTGTAAGCATTGTTATTAATAGACAACCTTCTAAAGACGATAGAAACTGAAAAGTAGATATCTCTGTTCTGGCGGTTATCTAGCTAAAACGCTGTTAAAGCTACTTTGACGTTTTTTATCTAGAAGAAAGACCGACATAAGTAAACTTTGACGCCTGTCTGTGACCGAATTTTTTTTTCCTTAGAAATATCTAAGCATGATGTGAAACAATAAATCAATACATTGCATCAGCTTTCCATAAACATTGTGTATAGGGAAAACCTTAGGAACTGTAGTCTGTCATCACACTGTGGTTACTAACCCTAACATCAATACTTTAAGAGTTTACATTGGGTAGAGTAAGAAAATTTATCTACTAGCAACCGAGTCTGCGCTTGTATTTCATAGTAATAAAGCGTTTATGTTCCTAACAAGATTAATAATCGTACAGATAAGTATTTTTATTAATGTTACAGCTCTTCAAGACCATGTAAATTGGTGTTAAATTAATTTCTGTGGATGTTAAGTCGGCGACTCGTAATCTGAAGGTCGCGGGTTCGCATCCCCGTCGCGCCAATCATGCTCGCCCTTTCAGCCGTGGGGGCGTTATATTGTGACGGTCAATCCCACTATTCGTTGGTAAAAGAGTAGCCCAAGAGTTGGCGGTGGGTGGTGATGACTAGCTGCCTTCTCTCTTGTCTTACACGACTAAATTAGTTGTGCTTCGAGTAGCTTTGTGCGAAATTCAAAAACAAAACAAACAAAATTAACGTTAAATTCCCAATTTCTAATGTAAAAATTAACGTTTTATATCAGTTTATAAAATGTGTTTTATGTCATTGTAGGTTTTATTTTTCTGAGGTATACGTAAAGAGTGGCATGAATACAGCTGTTACTCTCTTGGAAATGTAAGTTATTCAAAGTACACATACTGAACTATGTGGAGTGTACGGCACGTGTCAACCTTGAAAACAAGTTTTAAGTTCAATCCAAAGGTGAAAGGATTGGAACGAATTGTGCGATCTTCATTTTAATTCGAGATATAATGGAAAGTTTTCCTTGAACTTCAACGAACGGGTGACAAGAGCAGATGGAAAGCACACGTCAATGGATATAAACTCAAACTCGTGTTGGTTGCACATGGCGAAAAGCGAGGCGACTAGAAAAATTTGTGAATTATAGAAATAGAAATACTTCATACATACAAGTTTGAAGTGGGGGTAAGTTAACCACAGTATTGCTTTTAAAAATAGATTCGGACAGCGACTAATCGGACGGGGTGGGTCGAAGTAAGAATTACATAACTTCATTAAATATAAATGCACAACGATGTACAACGCAAAAAATACCTAATTTAGCAACTGGTTTTGACATTTTTAGCATAACGATTTGTCTTAATATATGCAAGAAGTGGGACCGATTGTATTCTAAGTAAATATCCCAAGCTTTGCAAAAAGCTACGTGATTTATAAATTGGGAACTAACAAATTAAAAGTGGATGAAAATGCATTATATTTTAATCAACAATATTTTTATGTGTGGAGGACAATTTTCGATCGGCCCGGTATAGTAGTTAGTGCGTTCGAACGGCATCCTTCGGGTTGCAGTATCGAAGCCTGTCACCCATGATGCTAGCCCTTTCAGCCGACCGGCGTTATAGCGCAATGGTCAGTCTATCCTACTATTTGTTAGTAAGAGAGAAGCCCAAGAATTGACAATAGGTGTTGATGACTAGTTGTTTTATCTCTATTTATCTCTTTATCTTTCACGGCTAAATTAGGACGGCTAGCGTAGATAGCTCTCGTGTTGCCTTGCACGAAATTCAAAATAAACCATACCATTACCCCTCGGTGTGGATTCCTGTACGTGGTGAGGGGACCTCCCAGGGAAGATTCTGTTCTTTTAGTTTACCTCCTTTGGGATCA
Organism: Tachypleus tridentatus; assembly: GCF_004210375.1. Classification (NCBI taxonomy): domain Eukaryota; kingdom Metazoa; phylum Arthropoda; class Merostomata; order Xiphosura; family Limulidae; genus Tachypleus; species Tachypleus tridentatus. Next base: position 11,540,718 of record NC_134835.1, on the reverse strand, counting down.
AAACATCCATCTACATGTTTGCCGTGCGTTGTGACCCGTGAAGGGGAGGAGAGAACCCTGGAGGTTGAAGGGTCCAACCCAAACACACCACTTTGGCCTTTAATTCCTGTAGACGGGCGGCCTTTGGGTGGCTCCCTTGTGTCAATCGGCTTAATAAGGACAGTAAGGAAAAAAGACGTGGTCGTAAACAGAAGGGTTTTCCACCCAGTTAGCCTACACGTGATTAAAAATGGCAACCGTAATACAATTGAACTGTCGAGATTTACGTTCTAATCTGGATGACATCAAAACACTGATTGTTTCCTACCATCCTGTATGTCTTTCCTTTCAGGAAACATTTCTGAAACCTCCCGATACAGTCACCTTTTGGCGGTTTTCTTTGAACAGAAATGACAGGTTGTGTGATGGACGAGTGCATGGAGGGGTGGCACTGTTGGTTGATCAGCGTGTGCCCACCCAGTCTTTGCCACTCGACACACCCTTGTAGGCTGTAGCCATCCGTGTTTCCCTGGGTCATACCATCACTGTTTGTTCTCTCTACCTGTCCCCTGGAGAGACATATGACAATCAGACCTTGATGCTCTCGTTGACCAGTTGCCCTCTCCCTTTCTACTCCTTGTGGACCTTAATGGACATCGTCCCCTCTGGGGAAGTGCTGTTATTGATGGGAGGGATCGCTCTGTAGAGCTTATGCTATCTGATCACAACCTTTCTCTTTTCAATACTGGTTTTTCCATTTATTTTCATGCACCTTGTCAGTCCTTTACTGCTACTGATCCCTCAATTTGCTCCTCTTCACTATTCTCCTACATTTCATGGAATGTTGACAATAATTTACGAGGCAGTGATCATTTTCCTATAATTTTGAGAGAGACTGGCTGTGGTTGATGCCACCCGACCCACGTGCCTTAGTGGAAACTGGATCAGGCAAATTGGCCCTCTTTCACTGCTCTCGCAGAACTTGATCCTGCCCTCGTCTGTAAGTCATCAATAGACGACTGTGTGGCAGCAGTAACTGACTGTATTATACAGACTGCTGTTCAGTGTATTCCTAAAACCTCTACACGTTTTCCACGATATCTTTGTCCATGGTGGAACCATGCCTACTGCATAGCATGGAATGCTCAAAAATGGGTCTGGAACACTTTTCCTAGGTACCTATGCTCTTACACAGCATCAATTTCTAACATGCCCGTGCACGTACTTTGTGGGTAAGATGTCAAAGACAGAATGACTCTTGGATTGAGTTCACGACCAGTATATCTTCTATCACCAGTTCCAAAGTCATATGGGGTAAGATTCGATATGTCAGAGGGCAACATAATTCTGTTCCCCTCTTGATCTTGCTCTCTGATGGTGAGAAAGTAACTGATACCAAGAGCATCGCTGATACTCTAGATGAAAGCTTCTGCCAGGTATCTAACACTTCTGCCTCTTCTTCCATCTTCGTGGCTGTCATGATTCGGGCAGAGCAATCACCTCTTTCCTTTCGAGCTGATTGTCTCTTTGACTATAATCGTCCCATTACATTGGTGGAACTCAAACTGGCTCTTCATTAGTTTGGCAGTACATGGATGGACCTGACGATGTACACCATGAAATGCTGTGTCCATCTATCTCCTGCTTCTCTTGCTATTTTTCTGATTGTTTTTAACCAGATCTAGCAGGTTGGTTGGTTTGGTGTTTTATGGCACAAAGCAGTGAGACTATCTGCAACAAGGTCTGGCAAGAGAATGTTTTTCCTGATGCTTGCTGCCAGACTATTATCCTACCTTTCTCTAAGCCTGGGAAGGATCCCAAAATTCTTTCAAACTACCGTCCAATTGCTTTGACGAGCTGTCTCTGTAAGACCTTAGAGAGGATGAGTAATACTTGTCTCATTTGGTTCCTGAAATCAAACAACCTCCTCTCACCCACCCAGTGTGGGTTTCGACGACAGCTCTCCACCGTGGACCACCGGATTCAACTTGAAACGTCAATCAGAGAAGCCTTTCTCAAATGACAAGATCTTGTATCTATATTCTTTGACATTGAGAAGGCTTATGATACAACATTGTATGGTATGGTATTTTGCAAGACCTTTATATATGGGTTACATGGCCATTTTCCCATTTTTATTTATTTTTAAATGGACAGGAAATTCCAAGTTCCTGTGGGTTTGACACTTTCCCGTTCTTTTCCACAGGAACTTGGAGCCCCTCAGGACTGTGTTTTGAGTTTCACACTTTTCAGTACAAAGATTAATGCCAACACTGACAACTCTCTCACTGTTGCAAACGGCCTCTATGTCGACGACTTTCGCATCTCATGTCAGTCGTTGAACATGAGATATATTGAGCAGCAGCTACAAACTGCCTTTAATCGTTTACTGAAGTGGACCACAGCAAACGGTTTTAATTTCTCTCTCTCTAAAACCGTTTGCATGCACTTTTGCCACCAATGCGGTATTCACCTTGATCCTGAAATCTGTATTGGTGAAGTTGTGCTGCCTCTGGTCCCTCAAACAAAGTTATTGGGCTTATCTTTGACTGTAAGCTGACCTTTATACCACACATCAATCATCTACAGGTCAAAAGTACAAGAACACTGAACATCCTCCTTGTCCTTTCTTCCACCACTTTGTGAGCAAATCGATGTTCTGGGCTAAAGATATATCGTGCTCTTATTCGATGAAAACTCGACTATGGATCCACTGTTCTATGACTCTGCCAGATAATCGGCCTTAAAGATGCTGGACCCCATTCATCATCAAGGACTGCGGCTTTGCACTGGGGCTTTCTGCACTTCCCCAGTTCAGAGCTTATACATAGTCTCATGAACCTTCTTTGCACCTCCACCATTTGCAACTGTTCTTACTACATGCTTTGAAACTTAGTTCTTTACCAGAGCATCCCACCTGGTGTTGTGTTTTCCTTACTCGATGGGCCACACATTTTCAGAACAGACGATCAGCCATTGCTCCAGGTGCAGTTAGATGAATTGGGCTTGTCCTTGAATAACATTGCTGTATCCACTGGTCAGCCCATCCCACCATGGCTTCTTACAGGCCCCAGATGTGACCTATCTTTATGTCATCTGAGAAAAGCAGACACTCCCGATATGAAGTACTGTCTGTTATTTGCGGAACATCTTTTGAACCATCCTCCCATTCCTGTTTATACAGACGGTTTGAAATCACGTGATTGTGTGGGCTCTGCCTTTGTTTGTTGTGGTTTGGTTTGCACGAAGAATCCTCTCTTCAGCTTATGTGTTCACTGCTGAACTGTATGCCATTTCTTTTGCCTTGGATCATATAGAAGCTAAGAGGAACTTAAACTGCACTATTTATTCTGACTCGCTTAGTTCTCTACTTGCCCAGGAATTGCTTCACGTTGGTTCACATCCTGTTCTTGCCGATATTCAAAACCGATTGGCCCATTTCTCATTAACATCTACTTCTATCCAGTTTTTCTGGATACCAGGCCACGTTGGTATTCGATGGAACGAGCTTGCCGACATCGCAACTAAATCTTTCTGTTCTGGCATTATCATCGTTGCGCTTGTTCCATACATGGACTATGGTCCTGTATTGAAGGCTCGGCTTCGTGCCAATTGGCAGTCGACTTGGAATGAGCAACGTGAAAACAAGCTTTTCCAAATAAAACGCGGAATTGGACTCTGGCTGCCCTGCTTCCGTAAGGATTGGAATGGAGTTCCAATGGAGTAAGAATCAAAGTCCAGCTAGTTCAATTTGAAATTAGAAAATAGCCGTGATGTCAAATAACTCGAAACCAGGACTGGTAAGGACAGCTTCGGGTGACTAACACTGTTGTTTGAACTGTCCGTTTGTCATTCTGGCGAGTTGTTATTAAAAGTTTGCTCCACGTCTTTTAAAACGTTTATTACTTTACTTTCTGAAAATGGCCATAACGTCAAATAACTCAGAACGAGGATTGAATGTGGTTTATGTACTTACCTGTTAGTCTTCCTGGCGAGTTATGATAATTACAATTATGGTACAGAAAGTCCTTTATAACTTGTATTACTGCAGTTTTTCTCTTACCGCTGTAGACTAGATGTAAACATTAGTTTCAATGCTTTTTTTAACTTTGTTTTTTACCTTAATTTCCTTTTATGAATTTTACCAAATTTACTTTTAACTTTTTACTCGATGTTCGGCGCAGATAGTCTATCTGATTTGTGCCATAAAACACCAACCAAACTATTAGAATCAGAACTTGAACACTTTAACAGTAACTGTTGTTATGTTTGCGAAAAGTATCTTTAAAAACAGAAAATAAACAAAAAAAAAACATTTTCATAGTGCAGATCTAAGTCTCCTAAGTTTACGTTTTGATTTCTAAGCCTATATGTATTTTCCTTCTGGGCCCGGCATGGCCAAGCGTGTTAAGGCGTGCGACTCGTAATCTGAGGGTCCCGAGTTCGCATCCCCGTCGCGCGAAACGTGCTCGCCCTTTCCGCGGTATGGGCGTTATAATGTATCGGTCAATCTCACTATTCGTTGGTAAAAGAGTAGCCCAAGAGTTGGCGGTGGGTGGTGATGACTAGCTGCCTTCTCTCTGGTCTTACACTACTAAATTAGGGACGGCTAGCACAGATAACCCTAGAGTAGCTTTGTGCGAAATTCAAAAAAAAAAAAATCCTTCTAATAATTTTGTACTAACAGCCTGAATGCACACAATTTAAGTTGATCTAGATAACTGTATACGTAATCTTATCACCAGGAAGCAAAATACCCGTCCCCAATGACGGGCAAAGTTAACTTATAAATGTAAATTATTTCATGTATTTAAGACTGAAATGCTAAAATCAGCTCAAGAATAACACGGCAAATCTACATTTTATTATGTAAGTTATGTCACGTCTTGAAGTGTAAATAACAATGTGATTAATTACTAATAATACTGTAAAATAATTTGCTTGCGTAAAAAAAAAAAAAAAAAAAAGGCACTGCCATTATTCATATCTGTTTTTCCGTCATTTGAAAAGTGAATGTTGAACCTTATCTGCGTGCGCAGGTTTTCAAACTCACCACGGGAAGCGACCACCGTAAAGGAGAGGCAGACAAATACAAACGGACACACATATTGTTTGCAGTATAAACTGACAGGAAATGAGGTAACAAATCGACAGCCAACATTTACAATGTCATCCGTCGAATTGTCAACTTTCCGGGTGCTCCAAGATCGATTCTATTCTTTTGTCCCTCACGAGCTTCGTGTTATGTACTCGGAACTTGAGAAGATTTACTCTGTTGGAGGACAAATTCCTGTCGTAATGAGTGTTAGGTTTTAAAACACGTGTTAAAACGTGAAGGAAGCAGAGTTTCCGGCAAAGTTGATTGGGTGTTGAGGCGAGAATCGGTAGATTGAAATCGATAAAGGGGTCTGGCAGAGATTAACGAGTGCTGTGTTACGTCATCCTTACGTAGGGGTCATGTTAATCTCTCTCTCACTCTCTCGGGATGTGGGTAATCGTATGTGCTCTGGAGACGTCAGGTGCCCTTTGACTTCTCCCTCCTTCATTTACTTATATGATCATACAGTGTTGGTTGGTATGGCTACTGCTTCAGGATCAGAGTGGGCAGAATTTCTCCGACCATTTTCAGGGCAATGTCCATGTACTGGTTTCATACATTCATAGATATTACTTTGTCCTATTAGTAGAAAGTCTACTTTGACAATGACCATGTACTGGTTTCATACATTCATAGATATTACTTTGTCCTATTAGTAGAAAGTCTACTTTGACAATGACCATGTACTGGTTTCATACAGTCATAAATATTACTTTGTCCTATTAGTAGAAAGTCCACTTTGACAATGACCATGTACTGGTTTCATACATTCATATATATTACTTTGTCCTATCAGTAGAAAGTCCACTTTGACAATGTCCATGTACTGGTTTCATACTTTGTCCTAGCAGTAGAAAGTCTACTTTGACAATGTCCATGTACTGGTTTCATACTTTGTCCTATCAGTAGAAAGTCTACTTTGACAATGTCCATGTACTGGTTTCATACTTTGTCCTATCAGTAGAAAGTCTACTTTGACAATGTCCGTGTACTGGTTTCATACTTTGTCCTATCAGTAGAAAGTCTACTTTGACAATGTCCATGTACTGGTTTCATACATTCATATATATTACTTTGTCCTATCAGTAGAAAGTCTACTTTGACAATGTCCATGTACTGGTTTCATACTTTGTCCTATCAGTAGAAAGTCTACTTTGACAATGTCCATGTACTGGTTTCATACTTTGTCCTATCAGTAGAAAGTCTACTTTGACAATGTCCATGTACTGGTTTCATACTTTGTCCTATCAGTAGAAAGTCCACTTTGACAATGTTCGTGTACTGGTTTCATACTTTGTCCTATCAGTAGAAAGTCCACTTTGACAATGTCCATGTACTGGTTTCATACTTTGTCCTATCAGTAGAAAGTCTACTTTGACAATGTCCATGTACTGGTTTCATACTTTGTCCTATCAGTAGAAAGTCCACTTTGACAATGTCCATGTACTGGTTTCATACTTTGTCCTATCAGTAGAAAGTCTACTTTGACAATGTCCATGTACTGGTTTCATACTTTGTCCTATCAGTAGAAAGTCTACTTTGACAATGTCCATGTACTGGTTTCATACTTTGTCCTATCAGTAGAAAGTCCACTTTGACAATGTCCATGTACTGGTTTCATACTTTGTCCTATCAGTAGAATGTCTACTTTGACAATGTCCATGTACTGGTTTCATACTTTGTCCTATCAGTAGAAAGTCTACTTTGACAATGTCCATGTACTGGTTTCATACTTTGTCCTATCAGTAGAAAGTCTACTTTGACAATGTCCATGTACTGGTTTCATACTTTGTCCTATCAGTAGAAAGTCTACTTTGACAATGTCCATGTACTGGTTTCATACTTTGTCCTATCAGTAGAAAGTCTACTTTGACAATGTCCATGTACTGGTTTCATACTTTGTCCTATCAGTAGAAAGTCTACTTTCACAATGTCCATGTACTGGTTTCATACATTCATATATATTACTTTGTCCTATCAGTCGAAAGTCTACTTTGAGAATGTCCAGGTAATGGTTTCATACATTCATATATATTACTTTGTCCTATCAGTAGAAAGTCTACTTTGATAGTGGCCTTTCTTTACCATCTCTTTTACATGTATATATATATATATATATATATATAAAATTATTTTCATTTATTTTGTGTTTAAAATATATGTTGATCGGGGAGAGATGTTTAGGACTGTCTTCATTATGTATGAGGTACCTATCTACTTCGTATAATAATTCATTTTTCATCCAATTTTTATCAAAATACGTTATTCTACTATGCAGGAGTCTATCTGCTATAGTTGGTATGTTTGAATATTTATGTATGAATTTAGATGATGTGGTTCTGGGAACTCTGTATGTTGTTGTGAGGAGTGTGTTTTGTATTGTTTATAGCTTGGTTTTGATTTTTTTGTCACTTACAGTTATCCAAGCTGGAGCTGCATAGTCAATTACTGGTCTAATGTATGTTTTGTAAAATTTTAGTACATTGTCTATTGATGCGCCACTGTTCTTGCCAGTTAGACTGCTAACATAGTTGGTTCTTCGCCAGACTCCCAATTTCACTTAAATGGTTAATCCATGTTAATTTCGAGTCATAGGTTAGACAGAGAAATTTTGTTGATGTGCCAGTCTGAAGTAATGAAGTAATTGAGGCCGAGTCCCTTGGATATCTTCAAATGTTTTATAATAGTTGATTGGTATGTTGCAAAAATATCTTCTTATTGGTGACGACTAATCCTAGCAATAATGGTAGTGGAAGCCCTGCAAATTGTGGGCTGCTATTTATGATGCGTTAGACAGACCTGTTTGAAATTGAAATGCCCTGAGCTTTTCGTTCTTTGATATTTCGCTATACCATTATCTTGTTTCGGAAGAGGTTATAATATAAATGCTATACATTGTTTAAATTATTACTTTGACCATTTAAGCGACCACCATGTTTTGTCACTTAGAGAAAAATATAATCATATCCAAGTAGAAACGTAATTTTTATAGTGATTGTCTTTAGCAAAATAAAACCTGATTTATAATGATGAGAACATTATATTTTGAATCTACATCACACCGAAACAAGGCTGAGAAAAAATTATTTTAAACAATGTGCGTAAGAAATATTTCGACATTCGGCGGCATAGTTGAAACGTTCTACGTGGGTGAGCTGGTTAACATTAATTCTGAAACCATTATTATAATAAGCGATGGTCTTTAAACGTTGTGCTTCTGACGAAGTTTCGGTAGTTTTACATAAATAAATATAACACAATAGGTGTTATATTTGTAGTTCGTTTCTACTTACAAACACATATATCCCTCCTCTTATTTTTTTCAGGTCACTTTTAGCACTCATTAAAGATAGTTCATCCTACGTCACAAAGTGTATTTCAATAACGCCCGTACAGGATAGAATTTACGTTGAGTCTAGCGTGTGACGTCTTACTGACGTTACTGAAGTTCGGTTAGAATTCATTTTGCTTCACAGGAGTTTCAGTATCGGGAACTGTAGTAGCGATGAGAAAACTGAGACAAATTAAGAGCATTGCATATGGAATATTGTAATCTTTAGAAAACCGGATCACTGATATTTGGGAGTGGAATATTATTTTCTTTAACAGGTTTGCAGTATTCTTTGACTGTAGTCTTAAATTAAGTATTGATTTTGATGGCCAACTTCCAGCACGTGATTTATTTATAACAGTACAGAAGATAATACTAAATGCCACAGTTTTCTTCATACTTTTCAGTTTTTTTTAAATTGTAAATACATTTTATTGTAGATCAGTTTTGTTATGAGCCTACTTTAATAAACAGTAAAGGATTGAATAGTTAAACTTGATGTATCTGTTTTATATATATCTGTAAAGTTTATAATGTTTTGTGGATTTTAGAGCTGGTTCAATATTTTTAATGTTTAATGACATTTTTTTGTGTTGTGAAAAACATTTCCGTTAAGAAAATTATTTATGTATTTAAAGATACTGTTTTCTTAAATAGCCTTCAGCTGAGTGATGTATTAAAGTATGACTTTTATAAGGTGTTGAGTATTGTGTAGTGAGGTTATAGCATAGTCATCAGAAAAATAGGTACTTGCAGTAGAAGTTTCATAATTCTTGAAAGGAGAAGGGGTGGGAAAGAGTTGATATTTAAGGTGATAATTTACAAATGTTAAACCAGATATAAGCAGAGCATATTCTTGGTGGTTTGTGGATATATTCAAGTTAAAGTGCTTCGTAACAGTGTACTCTCTTCACGCACAAACATCCATTGTGTAATATAACAGAAGATTAATCGTCTGAGAACAATTCTTTTCGCGCAGTTTTTCTTCGTAGTACTTAGACAATCTGTCTTCATTTCAGTCTGGAAGAATGGCCAAGTGTAGTTTTAATTTATTAGAAATATGCAAATTATATCATATTATTTGATGTTTTTTGTTCAAAGTATAAATATAATAATAATTAAAAATGTGCTAGTTTTACCTTGTAATTAACTTTGTGTAAGCCTTGGGGTCCACATTTTTAAGGAAAATAATTTCTGTCCATTTGAAACATGTTTGTGATTTGATTGAAGTAAGTTTTGAAATGTTTGTCATTTTGCAATTATTATTATTAAGTTTCAGACATATAAAAGAGGTCTTCATTAACTTCCTGGTGATATATAAATGAAGTAAAAATGACTTGCTGTTCCATTCAGATTGGTATTTTTCTGTATAAACATTATTCATTCTCTCTGTTTTCTCATGAGATTTTTGCATTGTTTATTGTCATTCAAGTACTCCTATAAAATAGTCGATTATCAAATGAATTAATCAGTGTAATTTTGACACAAATGGCATTTTGTTTCTTTGTACAGTGTAAAACAGCAGATCCTTGGAATATATTAAATTACTTTTTCTAAATATCTTTACGTAGAATATAACTGGACAATATGTTTTATGTTTGTGATAAAAAAAATTGCTGTAACATTGTGCATTTTTACCATGAAATTGTTATTGGTTTTTAATTTTAAATAATTCAGTAGGTTTCTTTGTATTCAAATGTTCGAAACTTTGTATTGCCATATAAAATACAGTTGGTCTTAGAAATGTCTGTTGTGTTCATAAATATATTCCATAATGTTTATTTAGATTTTTATATTGTAGTCAGCTCTTTTTAACCAAGATAATACAGTTTATATGTGCAATTATGATTTCTAGAAAAGGATAGATGTTCCTAATTTTGTTTTGAACTTTCTAATTTTTTTTGTATTGCAAATAATTCTTAGACTAGTTTTGAAACTAGTATTATAAACTTGAAACTGTGTGCTAACAATTTTTCAATTTCAATCAAAACATAATCTGCCTTGATATGTAAATTTAACTAGTTTGGTGGTAGTTTTTATCACAGTTGTAATTAGTTCTTTTTATAATTAATTCATAACATCATGAAAAAGAAAGTCCCATTTTATCATTTTAAATACTAATTATTTCTATTATAATAGTTGTTATAAAGGAAGTATCAAAATAAGTATGTTCTAAAAATAAAAAGTTGACAAAGATAAATTGAGTTGAACAAAATTAACCACTAATTCCAGATAGACAAACTGTTTTTATTGAATGCACCAATTAGTTACTTCTAGAGAAATCTTATACCAATTTTTCTTTTACATTTATATTTCACAGAGAGAAAACAGAGTACCTCTAAGAAAAAGAAGTGACCCAAATATTCCAAGATCAAAAAGGTAAATATTTTTGATTCAATAACAAATAATATTCCAAAAAACCCATTCACATCAAATGTATGTTTGATCTTATAAATGTTTAAAAGTTAGATTACAATGTGAAATGCATTTAATAACAGTTCCTTTTACCGTTTATGGACTTCAACAGCATTTGAATTTGTTGTTTTCCTTCATGTTCCTAGTGATGCAGAAGTGGATGATAAAGATGGATCTGACCTCAACAACTCAGGTAGTTCATCTAATTCAAACTTGTCCACAAGGTTAGTGTTGAAAGTATCACATCTAAATGTGTCTAATTTTTGTTTATTATAAGCTATAATGTGAGGAGAATGAAATGTAAATAAAAGAAAATGTGAAGAAAAACTGTTTTTAAGCTTTCCTTGTTCAAACACATTCTGTGGTTTTATTCTAAAATAGTTTTATACACCATTGATATATAATCTACAACTACCATATAAGATTATAGTAGTAGCTTACATATTAAAATAAAATTAATCCATAAACTTTCATTTCTGATGTCAGTATATTTTATTTATCGTCAGATAATCTGGTGAATGTTTTATGATAATTGTGTGGATTTGGGAAAATAAAGGAATAACACTGTAATGGGATAAATTATACAGCATTTATAGTGCAGGTATGGTTATCCATGTCAGAATAGCTTTTTAATTGAGTTATCCTTAATATTAAATTTCTATATTATTTATTAAGCTGAATGTTTTTTCTCATTAGAAGTCTTGATAGTCCAAGCGTCTCTGTAGAAATGGTGCACAGAACTCCTAGTGGCACACCTACGGATTCAACTTCAAGTTCCATTCTTTCCACTGGTCCATCACTGTCCACTGCCTCTCCATCATCCTCTTCCAACTTCCATCAGTTGGATGATTCAGACCTGGATGCAGAAAATGATCCTCCCAAATGGCAAGAAAATGTTAATATTAATGTGATACGTGTTATGAAGCCCAAAGAAAAGAAACGTCAGGATGTGATAAATGGTAATAAACACGTGCCTTTTATATTAAATTATTACAATTACAATGTGTGAATGGTTTCATCTGTAGAGTAAAGATATATAATTTACTATCTTGTATTGACTGAGATGTGTGTGTTACAGAACAAGTTCCTAGTTATTTTCCTTATGTTTTGGTTTACTTTATAGCATGCTGAATACGTTAAAATATTTGTTCTCCTTATGGTTCTGAATGTGTAACATGATTGTTTGTTTAAATAAAAATAGAACATATGCATATAAGGTTTAGTGTGAAAGGTACTTTATTGGATTTATAAAGAATTAGAACTAAATTACGTAAAATATTTTCAAGAAAAAATAATTTATGAAAAATGAAACTGTTCCTGCTTTATAATATTAAGTTATAATTGGAAAGAATTAAACTAGATTTATAAATAAATTTACATGCATAGAAGTTTTAGTTTTACTCCATATAAAATCTATATTGTCAAAGAGCATTTCATACCAGTTGTTTAAATTGCTTTTATCCATACTTTTTGTAATATGTATAAAGATAAATAATTTTTTGTTATAAAACATTAATTACATTAGTAAGTGAATTCCATGTTTATTTCAGAACTTTTTCACACTGAACGCACACATGTGCGAAACCTTAAAGTGTTAGACAGGCTATTTTTCAAGCCCATTCAACAGGAACAACTTTTAACCCAAGATCATTTGTATCTTCTGTTCCCTAACTTGGAAGAGATGTTAAAGATTCACAGTAATTTTAACAGCATAATGAAAGCTTGCAGGCGGGAACAGCCAGTCGTAGGAGATGTGGGAAACATCATGCTTGAAATGGTAAGGCTAGTCAGTGTTAGTTATAACCATATTATAACTTGTACTTTGAAATGGTAAGCTTAGCTGATGTTGGATATAACCACACTTAGCTTGTACTTTCTCGTGTACGTGGTTCATCCATGTCAAATTCCTTGTCAGATTTATATTTGGTTCCAGAAGGATGTAAGGAAAGATATTCCACAGAAAGAGCTTTTAGCAATCTTAATCAACCATCTGTTATTTTGTAGAAACCACATTTCTAGTATTTATGAAGATAAAATATTTTGACAATGATTACATTGCAAGATTGTTATTTTTTAAAAATTTTATATTTTCGTGATCAGACCTCTCTTGAGAAATATAGATGGCAGCAGCATCAAAACTTTAGTTGCTATAATTGGATTTATCTGATTTGACAATTCTAGCTGTTTGGTGTGACAAAAGGACTTACCTTACAGTGTCACAAAAACTTTTCCTTATAGCATAACAAATAGAATATTTAGACATTTTTGAATTTTTTGCCTTAGTACAACATGTATGCACACTGCTGGCCAAAATCATAAGGTCAATGAACATAAGAAAAAATATGCATTTTGTGTTGTTAGATTCAACCACTTATTTGAGTAGAGCTTTGAAAGATGAAAATAAGAAAAGGAAAAAAAAACGTTTTTAGCATTTAATAGGGAAAATGTGAACACTATGAAATTAGCCTAAATACTAGCTGGTCAAAAGTTCAACGCCATACCAAAAAGAAGTCCTAAACAGGGTAGGAAATGCCCAACAAGAGGTCTCAGTAGTGAGTTGTACGGTCGTCATTGCAAATAACTTTAAACGTTCGCTTTGGCATGGTTGATATAAGCGTATGCAGAAGGCTGACTAGAATGTTTTTCCAAGTGGTGAAGATGGGTTCACGAAGATCATGCACTGTTTGGAATTGACATTCATTTCTATAGACTTCCTTGCCATCCACTCTGAAACATTTTCAATGGGGTTCAGTTCTGGTGAACATGTTGGATGGTCCAAAAGAATCACGTTATTTGCCACAAAAAAGTTTTTTTGTCCTGCGGGCATTGTGGATTGCAGCATTATTCTGCTGAAAGATCCAGTCATTTCCACACAAGCAATGTAGCCAGCAGCTGTTTGATGACCCTGTATAACCTGAAGCTCCATTGTTCCATGGAAGGAGAAAGCACCACAGATCATGATGGAATCTCCTTCACTGTATCATGAAGAAAATGTTTCTGGTGGGATATCCTTATCATGCCAGTAATGTTGGAAGCCATCTGAACCATCCAGGTTAAATGTTTTCTCATTAGAGAACAAAACCTTCTTCCACTTTTCTACGTTTCATGTTTGGTGCTTCACAACAAAGTTTAACTGAGGCGTTTCGTGGTGTGAAAGGAGGCGTAGCCTTTAAAGACGTTTACAGTTTTTAAAGTCTTTTTAGATGCTGTCTTATTATTCTTGAACTGCATTCAGTGTCCGTAAGGGCCTTAATCTGGTTCGATGATCAGCTGGTGTCTTGCCGGACAACCTGTCGGATCCTCCTGCTCAACACCAGCGAAATTTTCTTGAGCCAACCACTTGAAATTCTTGTTCCATATTCCTCAGGGTCTTTTAAGAAATTTGCAACAGCAGTTCTACTATGCCCAGTGTCACCAGCGATGTCACATTGAGAGAGACCTTGCTTTTGCAGCTTGACAATTCTGCCACGTTCAAATTCTGTCAACTTTTTACCCTTTGCCATGTTTTACTTAATGTAACACAGGAGATGTCAGTGGGAGATGTTGACAATACTAATGCTTGAACACAAATGACTAAATTTTGTTACGTGTTTACTAATTTATGCTTCATTTCATTATGGTCTTAAACTTTTTACCAGCTAGTATTTAGGCTAATTTCATAGTGTTCGCATTTTTCCTGTTAAATGCTAAAGAAAGTTTTTTATTTTTATTTTCCCTTTTTTTTATTTTCATCTTTCGAGGCTCTACTCAAATAAGTGGTGGAGTTTAACAACGCAAAATGCATATTTTTTTCTTTATGTTCATTGGCCTTAAGATTTTGTCCAGCAGTGTATGTCACGAAGCAAAAGTGAAACTAGTGTATTATGATGTTTAAGAAGGTGAAATTCCAAATTTCATTTTCTTAGTAGATAATTGAAAGTTTTCAAGAAGCCATTCCAAAATTTCATTATGCATTCAAAGGGTTAAGTTGCATAATTGCTAATGTGTTTCAACAATGGGCTATCTATGTGTATGTAAAACATATTTTAGAGAATATTACAAATTTAGATTTTTTTAGCTTGTCTGTTTTATGTTCTATAATTATATGGTATGAAGCAGGTAATCCATTAATTTTTTTCTGTTACCACTGAACTGCAAAGTTACTTAAGGTATATCACACTTTGTCTTTCATAATCATTTCAGTTACATATTAGACAAAGCTTTGTATGACATGACTAATATATTGCAAGTTTTTTAGGAGATTTTGTCCTGGAGTTCTTTGGCATTTTTGTAATGCCAGTTGTATTCAATGAACTGTCTTTAAACCTTGAAACTCTGGATGGAACAACACTTCATCAGATGTGGTTTTGGGTTGTCTTTGTCACCTTGGTGCAGGCCATCCTCATCAACTGGTTTTCTCGATGTCTTTATTTGAACAGCTCACTTTTCTTATACTCCATGGATCCTACTTGAGAGTTTGTCTTATGATGTTATCCAGTAGTTTCTTGAGGGTATTTACATTCAGGTTCCATTTTCTCATAGCAGTTCATCTTATGATCTCTGTTGATTTTCTACCATAAGTCATTGTTATTTATGTTCACCTGTTTTGCAAGATGCTGTGTAAGCATGTGTTGATAGAAGTTTTGGGTTTGTGATGGTGTTTTCATTCTGTTTCAAAACCATATAACAGGACTGACCGAACATTGTTATTGTAGTTCCTTATTTTGTTTCTTATGGAGAAAACCTTTGAGTTTTAAATTGGCTTCAGGGTATTGAAAGCATAGTCTGTCTTCTCTGTAACTGTGTCAGTCAGCAGATGGACAGATGAAGATAGAAATGACAGATACAATAACATCTAGTTAAGTGAATTTTTCCTCCACTTCTGTGTTATTCCCTTTCATTTTGATTACCTCTCCCTCTTTATTGTGGTTCTTCATTACTTCTGTTTTTCCCTTTGTTGTGCTCGACTCAGTTATGGTTCACAATTGTTTCTAATCACAACTACAAAATTTTCTGAAAAAACTATTTTGATTTAGTTTTATTGCCAGTCTCGTATAATTTGCCTGTACAGGATTAATAACATATAAAAAGTATGGGTTGAGTTTGATGTATAAATGTTTTGGACTGTTGGTATTTGCTCTATGACAATTAATTATATAATGTTTTTCCAAGTGTTCTGTGTCTGGGTGTGATGTATAAATTTTTTGGACTGTTGGTATTTTTTCTGTTGCAGTTAATTATATAATGTTCTGCATCTTATGGTGTGATGTTTTCTCCCGAGTGTTTTGCGTCTGACGGTGTGATGTTTTCTCCAGAGTGTTCTTGATTGATGGTGTGATGTTTTCTCCCTAGTTTGACGGCCTTTCTGGTGATAGACTCAAGAGTGAAGCAGCAACGTTTTGTTGCAACCAGTCTACAGCTTTAGAGCTGCTAAAGAATAAACAGAAGAAGGATCAGAAACTAGCACAATTTTTATCTGTAAGTCTTCTTTACTTAAACATATGTAATATTCAACATAGTATATGTGTTCATTAGCTCTTTCAACTTAATTTACCAAACAGTTATTGCATGTGGTTTAAAATGAATTTAATAAAATTTAGAATTATTTGTCTTTGAAGTTAAATAGTCATCATAACTGTATGTTGCTGTAAAATACGTGAATTTATCAGTTTCTGTATAGTAACTAAATATGTGCAGTTTCTGTTCTGATATACAAATATTTATTTTCACGATGAAAATAGACTTAAAGATTATGAGTGAAACTTTGGATTTAACTATTTTATAAAAAAGAAATTGCATTTTAAAATACTCACAGTTCTATAAAATTGTATTTATACACTAACATAGGTATACTTGTAATAAAAATTCATAATACTTGGAAGTGTCAACAGCTTCCTATTATAGATGGCTCTGTCTGGTGAACTATGCATATACTAGTTTTTGTCAAATGAATTATTCAAGTTTTAGTTGTTTCTGTATATACTTTCAGCTGTTAAAACTCCTCAAAGTATCGTAATTTCAGATAAAGACATTCTTGAAATACTAAATGGTACTGGTGTTGTTTCTGACATCAATCTGAACAATATGCATATTGGTATCAATATTTTGTTCACAGATGACTATGGAAGAATAAAAAAAATAGACAATTGATCTAACTTGAGCACATTTTTAAAGTGAACCCTTTTCCTGTGGCTGCAGCACTTCCACCCCTTCACACTTCAACTCAGACATATTTCCCACTGTCATTCGAAACTGCCATGTGTGACATAGGAGTAAAATGCTATGGAAAGTATTTATTGGCATCCCACCTAACTGTCGATACATGGTTTCCACTCGGCCCTTCAGTAACTAGCAAGACACCTAAGCAGAATGTACAACAACTGTGTGCCAACTGTGCCCACATTGCAAGAACAGCAAATATTAACATATTAACCCCACTTGCACTTGCTGTTTACGTATTCTTGATATGCTTGACTTGGATAGCTAAAATGATAGTGAAAGTAAGTCTAGTGGTGCTTACATGATGATGAAAAAACAGTGAGACAGCTCTTCATCTAGTGATGACAGTCAAGATGGTGACTCTGGACCCAGCAGAGGTAAGTGTGAACAGCATCAGCAATGGGAAACATTTATTCCACTTGCCATATGAGAGTGTCAGAGAAATGGGAAACATAAGTTCTAGCTGCAGTGATCGTATTAATGAAGAAAGGTTTACCTTATGAAAGTCTTTTGGTTATCAAGTTACTTTCTTATATTTGTTTATTTATCCATGCTTTATGAATTATGCTAATTTCTCTTGAGTTCTTTCCACATTCTTAGCTTTATAAAAATCGTTTTTATTGTTAATGTTGATGAAACCCTGATGATGTTTAAAACTTACATATGTATGGCTTCTTTGTTGTTAGGATGCTGAAGCAAATCCTCTCTGTAGAAGGTTACAGCTTAAAGACATTATAGCCACTGGCTTTCAGCGACTTACAAAATATCCACTTCTTTTGGAAAATATTGCAAAATATACACCACGTAAGTGTAATTACACCACGTTGTTGTTCAATAGTTACACTATGTCCTTAACTTTTTCTCTTCTGATTAATTGATAGTAATTTGCATTCAAGTTGACACCACATGCAAATGTTTTTATGTTTACAAGATGGTATGACTATTTTTGTGCCTTCAAATATTTACAAATAGTTTTTACACTGAAGATAATTTCCTGATTAGACATTTATCTCAAGTTAGAATTGTAAACTGAGAGGTAATTGAGATAGTCAAATCTTATTAATCAATAGAGGTTGTGATGATATACTTTAACTTTTAAAATTCTTTAATAGTAAGATTTTTTTCACATCACAAACAATGTATCATTTATTTTCTTTGTAGATATTTTAAGTTTTTGTCTCTAAAGTCATTATTTTGTATCTGATATTGTCCTCAGAATACTTACCTATACATTTACAAGTACTTGTGTAGTTAATTACCTTTCAGAAAAGTTTTGTCGTTAGTTAAACCTTCTTACATTTTTTTACTGTGTTTTTTTGCAGGCCAATAATTGTGTAAAATGTACAGATAAATTTTGTTTTATATCATAACATTGTAGGAAACATATCTGATATACTGCCTCAATGACTTTGATCTTGTATACAAGGGAATTTGTCTGTTTAACTCTCTTGCTTCAGGTATTCTTTACTGAGCATGAGACAAGGGTTTAGTGTCTTACGTTCAGAACTTTATCAAACCACTTTTTATTTGTTATACCAATTAGTATAGTATAAAATCTTAGCTTATAATCCATATTTTAATACTATACAAGTTTTAAACTCCTAATTCAACGTAGCAGTACTTTAAAAAATCCTGAATTTCCCCTAGTATAATGTAATGAATAATTTTCTCTATCTTATCAACCAACCTCTAAAAAAGGTATGAAATTAAATGTAAATTAGTCAACATAAAATTATTATTTAGACAAACCATAATTGTGATAGCCTTCATGTTTGTATAGTTACATTGCAATTGAATAGAAAACCAGACCCACGATTTGTTACTAGTTCTCTTACATTTCATTTTATATTACTTATAATCAATAGAAAGTCAAGGTTTTCATTTATCTGTCAAATGGTGCATTGTATAATGTTGTGTAATGACAAGTTAAGTATCTGTCAAGCTTTGTTCCAGTGATAAAATTAACAAATGGCTTGAATGAATTTGTGGCAGCTATTGTCACATAATTAGAAAGCCAGAAAAATATTCAGAGATACAAGATATTGTCTGCTTTTTGCATGTTAGTAGTCTATGTTCTTTGATGCATTATTTAATTAAATGAAAATTATTTAGTGCTTTACTACTATTAGTATGAAAAAGTTGGGTTAATTTTCATTAACAATAAACAGCAAGAAAAGAGAAGATTTGGTAAGTATTTTATTTCATGTTTTTCATTTTCATTATTTATTTATTATTATTATTATGAGGGTGACTAACATGTAAAGATAGGTATCTTGAAGGTTAGTGAAAATTATATTAGGTAAAATAAATCAAAATAAATAATATAAAATTGTTTCCCAAGACATGTAGGCTGTTTCTAATAACTCATGGATAATGTAATTCTATAGTATTATATAAGGTGCACATCACCTGAGTGATTTACAACTTAATTATGGCACAGATAGCAATTGTATGTGGTGTAAAGGGCAATGAAACAATAAAATTTAATTGTGATTAGATATATACTGTTAAGAAATTAAAGCTACTCAGAGTAAATGAATCTAGTTTTGTGTTACAGTTTCAGGTCATTCTAGAATGAAATTAAGGGCATTTTAGATTTAATTTCATTTTTGTTCTTTGGTGGTAACGACGTCGGTCATATTGGCCAATCCCATATAGAGGTAGAATAGAAAAAATGATTTACTGAGGGAAAGAAATGTTTCAACTGTATTAAGGAGGTTATAGTCATTACACCAAGGAAATTTGAGATGAAGAAAATTATTTTAATCTTAATATAAAATTTGCTTTGTACATGCATAAATTTATATATTAATTTGTTAAAAATACTTTACTGAATATATTTTCTGTATGTGAAAGACTTGCAATATTAACTGAAAGAGTGCCAAATTTTGTGAAGATATACACTAGATAGCAAGTTAGTGGTATTAAATCTATAAAACCTTTAACTGAGTACAAAGAGATCACATGCTCGGTAAAGTTGATTAACCCTCAGTTGAAATAGTTAATGTCTAGTTTAAGTAATTAATAATCAACTAACCTTTATTCCCTCCAAATAACAAGCATCTTTGTCTTTGGTTATAATAGATAAATGTTAGGGTACACTCTACTAAGTGGGTAATATTTTACGTGCTACTTGACTGGTGTATATTGAAATTATAAATGGAAAGTAAAACATTAATATGTTTCTAAGAAATTTTCCACATGAGGAAATACTTATTGTAAGTGTAATTTATAATTAGTTTTCATAGTAGTCGGAACAGATTGTTTTATATAAATGAGTAATTATAAATTAACATTTTTGACAGTTATATCTAAATCATCTTGGAAAAAGTGTATTCAGAATAAAGCTTTTCCAAGATGATTACCTCTCACCCTTTGTGTTAGAACAAGAAATAAAAATTATTTTGAACATAATGTTAATATATACTTAACTGCACTGTTTTGCAACATATTCTATGGTTGATTTCTTTAATTCATTGATTTTGAACTGGAATGTGTTTCTGCCACATAGTGTTATTTAAATCAATTTTCATGTGAAAGGCTTAGGGAAGTATTTCATAAAATTGCATATTTCATCCATTATTCAAATGATCTAAGAATGGTTAATCACAACAAGCTATAAATAACTACTTACACATAGACTAATCATTATTTACTTTGGAAAAAAAAAAAATTGTTACATGAACTGAACAATATAATATGTATGGTTACAACATTGTATTATATTTTCAGGTATAACAATTACAAAAGATTCATTATTCATTTTATATAAATGCTATATGATACTACACATTACTTGTTCTTGAACAGAAGACTCAGAAGAACACAGCAAACTATTGCGTGCAATACACTGTAGCAAAGAAATCCTGGCATATGTAAATCAAGCTATTAAAGAAGCAGAAAATGAACATAGACTTATTGAGCTTCAGAAAAAGATTGACAGAAGTGCATTCGAGAAGGTTGAAGCACCTATTGTTCAGGCTTATCGTGTAAGTTTCTTTAACACAGATGGTTGTTTTGTTTTTTTATATGCTTGCATTTCATGTGTGTCATTGTTTTTTTCATGACAGAAAATATCTTAAAATTTACATTTCAAGCAACTACTGGAATATTGGGCGTTAAAATAACTAACAAAACCTTTTAAGATAAAACCTTTTTGTTCAGTGTATGCATGTAATATATTCTAAAAATAAGTATATTTGTGTGGAATTATTTGTTATTTAATACCCATAATTCAGTTTTTGGGTTCTTTATGTGTGTAGTGAAAAATTAATTTAAATGTTTATTTTGTTGCATAAAATGTTTCAGTTAAACAGATTGAGAACAGGTCTGTGTTGCTTTCTGACATGTACTGTGCAGAAAATGGTTTTGTAACATTTGTAACTAGTTTAATATGTTGTAGTAAAGTCTAGAATAAAAAATATTTACAGAATTTCTATCGACTTTGTCCTCTTAAAAACATTAAAACATTCTCTCTTTGTTACCAATTAATGTGCTTTATAACTCATTGAGTTTTCTGTTAAAACAAAAATTGTCCATTTATTATTAAAATTCTTTAGATGTGAAAAGTAATTTATTCATGTTAACACTCCTATGAAAAGACGTTTCTAGTCCTGATTTCTCCAAGCCCGTTCCCTGGCTGTGGTTTCGCTAGATAATAGATAGGGACAGTGGGAATCTCGTTAATCCATTCATTAATGGATTTAAATGGCAATTTCATTTAAATACAAAATTATTAGCCTAATATTAATAACCTTTCAAGTTGCTCTGGGGCCTATTAGGCCCCACTTTTCGTAGGAGTGTTAATCAGAAGTAGCTGGTATTGTATAGTTTCAGTTATATTCACAGAACTGTGTTTTGTATAGCTTACTCAGCCCATCAGAGTGTATAATTTTATAGAAGTTACAAAAATTAAAGTATTTAGTAATGGTATGTATGACATAATGTTGGAATAAAGCTTGATAGGGCAGTGAAACACGCAAGCGCAAGTTTGATACATTTTAACTGAAAATGAATGGAGACTTCTGCTGATAAATTATTACTCTGTGTGAGAATAATGGAGTGATTTTAATAATGGAACCTGTGACATAAAACCTTAATTTGTGAGTATAGTCAGTTGTAGATTTGAAAAAACACAGAAACAAAGATATTTCCTAGTTGTTCACCATTGTTCTTAAGGAGATGAAAATGGGTAAACGTTGAATGTGAGGTAAATACACATCAGCTGGAAGTGTTTCTTGAGGTGAACTTGAAAGCTGATCAGTTCTGCATTATCTACCCAACACAGGTCAAAGACCGTGTCATTGCATTTGTAAAGTCGCATTCAAAATGTTATTGAACTACTATTCTATGGATGTATGTCAGTAAGTTTGACATCAAATTGTAGGTTGTAATGTATATGTCAGTAAGTTTGACATTAAATTGTAGGTTGTAATGTATATGTCAGTAAGTTTGACATTAAATTGTAGGTTGTAATGTATATGTCAGTAAGTTTGACATTAAATTGTAGGTTGTAATGTATATGTCAGTAAGTTTGACATTGAATTGTAGGTTGTAATCTATATGTCAGTAATATACAGTAACTAATTTCTTAATTTAAATGTTAAAAAATGCATCTGAGTATAGATTCATATTGTTATGTGGTATGTTGAATGCAGCATTGATTCATATGTAATGTTCAAATACAAAGTGTATGGATACTCATATTATTGATATTGACAAGTTAGAATATTAAAACCCTTCTTTCTTTTATATTTTTTGAGATATCAATGTATTTATTGAATCAACTAAGGTGGTCCAGCACATTTCTCTCATGTTTGAAAAGACTTGCTTTCCATGGTGAATTGTAGATAATCACTTAGTGACCTCTAGTGGTATTCTTACCTCTGCAAAGTATTTGCACTTGAAGCTTTTTTTATGATAGATTTCAAATGATAATGTAGGACATTAGTAAGCTCAAAATGATATCTTCTTGGACCCAAATACAACTCGGTTAAAACGCTTGATAACTTGTAGCAGAATTCTGTGTTATTGATACAGTTATTTATAGGTTTTTGGTTATTTCAAAATGCACATGTTAAGCCTAAAAACTTATTTTACCTTATGCAAAACTTGATAAGGCTTAGCAACTTTACAGCAGGTGGCAAGTGAGTACACAGATCGTTACAAGAAGAGATAATTATGTGGTTTCTTCTTTAATTAATGTTCTAATGTTTTAAGAAAAATAAGTTTAAAAATGAATTTATAAATAGTAATAATGTATTATAAATGGAGTGTGACTATTTTACAAAATACTGATCCACTAGGATCCAGCCACTACAGGACACTGTTAAGAGGTCAATGTAATAAAAATAAAATTTTATGAATGTAAAATGTTATGAGATTTTAGTTGTTGAGACCAGACATTAGTGTTTCTGTATTATAATCTGTTTTTGTCAGGGCAACACGTTCATTGTAGAAGAGATTCTATACTTTGGAATCGCAGTTTAGGATCCAAATTATTATATTCTCAGTTGTATCAATAAAGACTTCTAAGGTTTCTGTTGACTGGTGGCAGCCTGGCAGATTTATTATCGTATTCTGAATGTTAATGTTACTGGATTTGTTGTAGAGACATTTATAATGCACTGGTTTGAAAGTAAGTTATTGTTAGTTGTAAATAATTTCAAAACTGTGTATCATGCTAAGGGTAGGAATAAGTTTGTACCTTTACTCAGAAAACTAATTTCAGCTGCAGATGTTTCAGGGTGATGTTTTATGATGTTGGAAGTATATACTTTCAGCTTGGGGTTGTCTGAACAAAGAAATAACTAAATTGGCTGTATTGAGAAAATAATTATTAGCAGTTTGCACTGTTCCTATTGATTTTGAGAGTATATATTGACAAGATGGTCTCTGAGCATCAATACTTTGTGAAAATTATCAAAATTCTGAATGGAAATCTGGGGTTTTCTTTTATTTTAGTGTTTATAAAGGAAAGTCTTAGTTCTGTTGACAAAAAATTAAATATTTGTTCAGAAGGATAAATTATGCATTTCAGAAATAGTTGTTTTACAGAAGCTATGATTTTAGGTTTAGCAAGTTAGATATGTTTTGTTTCTGAATATTAAACTTAAATAATTGTTCACTGATGGGTTCTTTAGTACTGCATTTAAAACATTTGTGAAGCAGCAGAGAATAAAAGAGGTTGGTTGACATATGCAGAAATACCAACAAGAATGCCATGGGAATAAGATGGAAGTAGCATCTAGAATTTTACAAGTGTAGGTTATTTGAGCCATAAGGTACTGGAAGATGTACATTTGTGAATTTGGAGTTTGGTTTCAGTAAAAGTATAGGAGAGTCTAATTCTTTGTGTGAACTGTTTCATTGTGATAGTTACTATCAGACTGATTGACTCAGTGATAACTTGATTATGTTTGTCTTTACAGCATCTTGACCTAACAAAGCACAGGTTAGTCCATGAAGGCCCTTTAATTTGGAGATTACATAAACAGAAAACGGTTGAAATGCATGTTGTGTTGTGTGAAGATATTCTGGTGTTGCTACAGAAACAGGATGATAAGTTGTTGCTGAAATTTCACAGTAACAATCTGATGTCGGGCCGAGAAGACACCAAAATTACCCATAGTCCAATACTTAGTGTACAGAACCTGTTCACAAGGAGCGTGGCTACAGGTACATTATGTGTCTAGCATGTAATAAGATAAGAGTAGTGCAAAAAAAGGTTAATTAGAAAACTGAGTGAGTTTCATACAGGTTACAGTTAGACAAAATTGTTTTCTTATATCCAGGACCGTGGCACTGATATCCAGCTGGAAGTGATTTTATGATGAAAGTAAACTTAAAATTATTTCAGAATTTGGTACTAAATATAATAAGTGGAAAATGAAAGTATTTGAATAAAGACTCACTTTTGAGACTAAAAGAGTAGCTAACTTTACTTTATGGCCTACAAGAATATAATAATATTTAGAATTATATAAATACGGAAGTTGAAGTTCATAAGAATATCTTTTTTTATTAATAGAATTATGTGAATTGAAATATATAAAGTTGAACCTCTTGTAGTTTAAATATTACACAACTGCTGTTTTATTGGACTTCTTCAGTTGTGTAATGTGAGTATATATCAATATAATGTTTTAACTAAACAAAAGTTAATTTTAAATAATATTTCATAACTTGTAATAACTTAAGTGTCAGCATATTTAAACATGGGTATGTCATGACAGTTAATAACTTAAAAGTGTCAGCATATTTAAACACGTACTTTGTAACAGTTGAGAACTTTCAACTCGTCACTTAATGTTCTGTATCTTTGTAGAGTTACTGTTTGTTTCTTGTATATCTAATTCCAGCCAATATGCACCTTTTGTAAAGTAGCCAATACAATTAGAGGCTTAATGACGTTATGTTAGACAGTATTTATCTTGCTGTATGTTCTTTTATTAAAGTTACTTCTGTAATCCGTTTAGAAAACAAGTACAGCTGTTTCAGAAATAGCTTCTGATAAGGTACAAGCTCATACTGTGGTGAAGTCTACTGTATTATAGATACCATTATTTTCCAGTTACCATTTAAATTTTTTGTCAAACAGAGTAATTACTTGTATAAAACAAACAAATAGATCCAGTGAACTCACAACCATGATACAGTTTGATTATTGTAAGACATGGGAAGTTGTTTCTTGTAACAACTAATTTTTTTAAAATGTTGCAACCATATGAGAAAGAGAATTGTACAACTGTTAGATCATTCAATTTTAAAATGTTGAAACCATATGAGAAAGAGAATTGTACAACTGTTAGATCCTTCAATTTTAAAATGTTGCAACCATATGAGAAAGAGAATTGTACAACTGTTAGATCCTTCAAAGTAACACCTGATGTTACCCAATGTGTATCATTTTTTTAAATCATGAAATTTGGACATTACAAAATAAAAAGTGCCATAATTTGCATTTTATATTTTTTTGACACCTAAAACTTCAAAAATTTATATTTTGAGATAGAAATAAGCAAGACTCATAAAGACCACAGATTTTGAGATAGAAATAAGCAAGACTAATAAAGACCACAGATTTTGAGATAGAAATAAGCAAGACTCATAAAGACCACAGATTTTGAGATAGAAATAAGCAAGACTCATAAAGACCACAGATTTTGAGATAGAAATAAGCAAGACTAATAAAGACCACAGATTTTGAGATAGAAATAAGCAAGACTCATAAAGACCACAGATTTTGAGATAGAAATAAGCAAGACTCATAAAGACCACAGATTTTGAGATAGAAATAAGCAAGACTCATAAAGACCACAGATTTTCAGATAGAAATAAGCAAGACTCATAAAGACCACAGATTTTCAGATAGAAATAAGCAAGACTCATAAAGACCACAGATTTTCAGATAGAAATAAGCAAGACTCATAAAGACCACAGATTTTCAGATAGAAATAAGCAAGACTCATAAAGACCACAGATTTTCAGATAGAAATAAGCAAGACTCATAAAGACCACAGATTTTCAGATAGAAATAAGCAAGACTCATAAAGACCACAGATTTTCAGATAGAAATAAGCAAGACTCATAAAGACCACAGATTTTCAGATAGAAATAAGCAAGACTCATAAAGACCACAGATTTTCAGATAGAAATAAGCAAGACTCATAAAGACCACAGATTTTCAGATAGAAATAAGCAAGACTCATAAAGACCACAGATTTTCAGATGTTTCATGTTGTTGACAGAACTCTTCTGAGCAGATGTAAACCATGTTTGTAGGAAAAAGGAAAATGAAGGAAAATTAAAAATTGGGGCAAAGATTGTTTTGTATCCTATTTTTCAAAAGTTAAATGTAGCCTGGCATGGCCAGGAGGTTAAGGCATTCAACTCGTAATCTGAGGGTTTCAGGCTCGAATTCCTATCGCGTCAAACGTGCTCACCCTTTCAGCGGTGGGGCGTTATAATGTGTGACGGTCAATCCCAATATTTGTTGGTAAAAGAGTAGCTCAAGAGTTGGCAGTGGGTGGTGATGACTAGCTGCCTTCCCTTTAGTCTTACACTGCTAAATTAGGGACGGCTAGCGCAAATAGGTCTTGTGTAGCTTTGAGCGCAAAATTAAAAAAAACAAAGAAACAAAAGTTAAAGTCTGAACATTTTGGTTACAGTTTTAGTTTAAAGAGAGATCATAAAGACATTTTTAGAACTAAACATTACTATACACTATCATAAAACAGATATAGAGTTGGAGAGGCTTAATAATTGTGATACTTCATCATTTCCCATGATGGACGTTTAGACTATACAAAGCTTTCAGAAAAGAAAAGGTGATATGAACAGTACAAAAATTAATTGGAACTTTGTTAAATTATAGAATGATGTTAAGCATGTCTTGCTGTGGTGGGATAATGAACTGTAATTGTTATATTTTTATACAACCATGACAAACGAAAACATGCTGAACATTATGATTTTTAAACCAATATGTGTAAACTGTGAGTTTTAATCCAATTGTATTATATGTTATTTAAATGTATTTGCTTATGCTGGTTACTATTTGAAGATAATACTCTTTTTTTTCAAGTGTTTCATCATCTGAAATTTGCTGTAATCTTTGCTGCTTATTATTAAATATTCGACACGCTTTGTGTATTTAATAATATTTATATGTATTCCTAGAAATGATGAATTGTAATATACCTTATACTTTAGATAGCAAAGGCTTCTTTCTTGTTTCAACATCTGAACAACATGCTATCTATGAATTTGTGGCCTCCTCAGCTTCTGAACGAAAAGTGTAAGTTTTGTTCTCCATGTTGTTGTTGTTGTTACGTGCTTTGTTTTGTTGAAGTATTAGTTTTGTCTTCCATGTCATTGTTATTTGCTACATATAGTTGAAGTGATTAATTTTGTTTCATTCATTATGTGCTACATTTAGTTAAAGTAGTTAGTTTTGTTCTCTGTGTTGTTATATGCTATGTTTAGATGAGGCATGATTAGGTTTGTTCTCTGTGTTGTTATTATGTGCTATGTTTAGTTGAAGTAATTAGTTTTGTTTCTTTCATTGTTGTTACGTGCTACATTTAGTTGAAATAATTAGTTTTGTTCTCTTCACTGTTGTTGTTACATGTTACATTTAGTTGAAGTAATTAGTTTTGTTCTCTTCACTGTTGTTGTTACGTGCTACATTTAGTTGAAGTAATTAGTTTTGTTCTCTTCGCTGTTGTTGTTATGTACCTACATTTAGTTGAAGTAATTAGTTTTGTTCGCTTCGCTGTTGTTGTTACGTACCTACATTTAGTTAACACTCCTACGGAAAAAATATTTACATCCACTAAAGAGATTTTGGGGCCTATCAGGCCCCATATAGTTTTCCAATAGAAACACAGTGATTTAGCAACATTCATTACAAACAACTTTAGAATGGCTCTGACAAACATTTTTTTTACAATTTGAGCAAACAATTTTCGACTGTATCTTTTGATCTGCCGCACAAATGGCATCGTCCTTTTTTTTGCTCTCTTTGCAGGAGGTTCACATGAGGTTGTTTTGTCATTATCTTTGCAGTAAATTTCTTTGATTTTAAGCATCAATTGCCATATAAATTCTCTTCTGGCTCTTGATTTATGTTGATGAAGAAATTCTGGATGTTTTGTTGAGTATAGAATGAAACCATTGTACGCAGCAAGATCTAGAATGTTATAGAATATGCAGACTGACCAGCACTTTGATCGCCTCTTTGTTGTATAATATCTCACCAGTTGATCGAGAGTGTCGACACCTGTCTTCGTTGCATTGTAAAGATTGACGATTTCAGGCTTTCCATTCTCTTCTACTTCACCAGACTGATGCTGAGAACTCAGTAGTAGCACATATTTTCCTGGTTTGTCTGAGTGCCTGAGAAGAGTGATGTCGTCATGGTAGAAAAACTTTGGTGATAACTCTTTAGATTTTGCATTTATTTCAGGAGGCAGGAAGGTTCTTGATTTCCGTATGGTTCCAACAAGTCCTGTTCTTTTTGTTCGTAGGTATTTGGCAAGTGTCATTGTTGTGAAGAAATTATCTGTCGTTATTGTCCTTCCTTTTCCAAGAAATGGCTGACTCAGTTCTCTGACTATTCTTTCTCCTTAATTTGTTTCTGTCGTATTTCCAACCTTTCCAGTATAAATTTGAGCATTGAGGAGGTAACTTGTCTTTGCATCTGTTAGGCACTAAATCTTTATTCCGTATTTGCCTGGTTTTGTCAGAATGTATGTTCTGAAGCCAACTCTTCCTTTGAAGTTACATAGTTGTTCATCCACTGTCAGGTATTTGCTTGGGTTGTAACTGTTTTTGCAATTTTCAATGAAAAAATTCCAGACTCCAGAGATGGCGGCATCTTTGATTTCTCTATTTCTTTGAGAGTGGATGTCAAATCTGA
This sequence comes from Tachypleus tridentatus, assembly GCF_004210375.1. NCBI lineage: Eukaryota > Metazoa > Arthropoda > Merostomata > Xiphosura > Limulidae > Tachypleus > Tachypleus tridentatus. The sequence goes on along the minus strand of NC_134835.1, from coordinate 11,511,276 downwards.
TTTTTGAGCACATTTTTTGAATTTGTCTTGTGTAATCAGTTTTGCAAAATGGCAAACCGAATTGGTTGAAAACATTTCGATCTATCGATGCATTTTTGGATTTGCTTATTCCAAGGAAAAGATTAGCTGCGATCCATTTCCAGAGGTCTTCTTCAAAAATTGGTTCTTTCATGTTGGTGTTTGTTGAGTGAATGATCTGTTCCATCATATTATCAGAAATGAAAATTTTGAATGTTTCGAATGGTGTAGAGACTCTTGGAGCAGCTTGCCTTGTAATGCCTGGGTTCCCATTGAATATATTGAGAGCTGCGGTTCTCCTGTTGATCCTTGAAGGTGTTGTTGAATAACTAAAATTCTTATCTTTGGACAATAGTTTGTTCACTGGTATCGTAGTAAGATCTTCTTGATTACTTTCTTCACTTTCAGAAGGGTACGGCACGATTTGTTCATCATTTTCGCTTCAGAAGGATCATCATCACAACTTTCAGAGTAGTCTTCAACATTATCATGTTCACTTTCATCGTCGGATGGTTTTGTCAGTAAATATACAGCTTCATCAAGAGATATCATTTTTGACACGGTTTGAAGATTTCAGCTCCTATATATAGGATTTGTGGATTCTTCTACAATATTCTAGAAGCTTCAAGAATATTCTAGATTATTCTAAATACTTCTGTAAAGTTTCTAGAATGTTCTAGAACAGGCGTGGGCAAACTAGGCAATAATCAGGACCGTCTAAAATTATTGTTGGAGTAGAGTTATTATCCTAAATATCCATCTTTTGAAAAGAGGTTGTAAAATTAATATATTTTTACTATAATTTGCTTTTTTTGGTTGCCCAGGCCTGTTCTAGAATTATTCAGGAAATAAATAGTCATTTTTATGTTTTTTGATCTGGGGCCTAATAGACCTCAAAATACCCTTAGTGGATCTTTTAAAAAAAATTTTTGAAATATTATTTCGCAAATGTCTGAAAAGTCAAAATATTATTGCTCCTTAAAATATAAAGGGATAGGGTCAGTTAATGGCAATTTCATTTAAATACAAAATTATTAGCTTAATATTAATAACTTTTCAAGTTGCTCTGGGCCCTATTAGGCCCCAATTTTCGTAGGAGTGTTAAAGTAATTAGTTTTGTTCTCTTCACTATTGTTGTTACGTGCTACATTTAGTTAAAGTAATTAGTTTTGTTCTTTTCACTCTTGTTGTTATGAGCTACATTTAATTGGGGTAATTGATTTTTGTTTAACCTCTTAACTGATGATATACCAAATGTTTAAACTTTCTATCAATGTGGAATTATTCTAACTGAATGTTGAAGTGTTTTTTTTTCTTGAGAAGACAAATTAACTCATCCCGATGTTTGATCGTTTCTGAAACAGGGAAGCCATTTTATCTTGTATTTCTTTTTATATAGCTATTCTATGTTGTTCACTGGATGTTTTGGTTATGTGACTATGCACTGATGATGTAATTTAGAAGTTTCTTTACCACTTACGTCGTAAATCACAGCTGTGTCAATTTTAACATCCGTAGTTTATAAGGTGAAAATAATCAAACTCATACTCAGCATCAATTTCAGAATCTAATGATAACGAATCATCACGAACAAAAGTTTTAGTCAGAATTGATGTAGCTGTGTGCTCACAAAGTCTGTTTGATGCCACTGTTTCCAAAGTGAAAGAACTGCTAAACTACATAACTAGGTAACCAAAACTTCTGATAAACAACACAGAATAGCTATGAAAGAATAAATAATTGCTCATATCAAATAAAATGACCTTCCCATTTCAGAAACGGTCAAATAACATGAGGTTGAGTTAACTCATCTCCTCCAGTTAAGGGGTTAATGTATATGGTAGGCTGATTTCCAAATGGGAAAAAATTATAAACTGGTTTTTATGGGTATTTTTGTGTGGCTTTATAAGATCATTAAACCAGTTTATCCACATCTCCAACATAATTACTTAAAACTCTAGCCATTCCAGATCTCCAACATAATTACTTAAAACTCTAGCTATTCCAGATCTCCAACATAATTATGTAAAGCTCAAGTCATTCCAGATCTCCAACATAATTACTTAAAACTCTAGCTATTCCAGATCTCCAACATAATTACGTAAAGCTCAAGTCATTCCAGATCTCCAACATAATTACGTAAAGCTCAAGTCATTCCAGATCTCCAACATAATTATGTAAAGCTCTAGTCATTCCAGATCTCCAACATAATTACTTAAAGCTCTAGTCAGTCCAGATCTCCAACATAATTACTTAAAGCTCTAGTCAGTCCAGATCTCCAACATAATTACTTAAAGCTCTAGTCAGTCCAGATCTCCAACATAATTACTTAAAGCTCTAGCTATTCCAGATCTCCAACATAATTACTTAAAACTCTAGCTATTCCAAATCTCCAGCATAATTATGTAAAGCTCAAGTCATTCCAGATCTCCAACATAATTATTTCACGTTACAAACATAACTACATAAAGCTTGTAAGTCTAGCATGGAAGTGCTTTAACCTGTTGGTCCACATTGGTACAGAAATTTGAAAATTGTTTTTTTGTTACTGATTGTAAACAGTTCTATAAAAATATTTCCACTCAAGAGACATTATTACACTTCTGTGAATTGTTTTTTTTTTTTACCCCTAACTTCTGTGGTTAACCTGTAGGTGGCTAAAGTATATCACAGAAGCTGCAGAAGCCGACAAACCCAGGCACAGCCAGTCAGCCAAATGTCAGGATTCTTCACCAGTGTTATCAAAAAGACCTGATAATACTGAAGAAAATAATTTGGCAAAAAGCAAAATGTATGTTAGTAATTGGTTCTTGCTTTGTTTAGTTTTGAGACTGTACTTAATGAAATTAAGGTCAGTATTTGAGGTGTTGACCATAATATAAAATTTTGAATGTTGAAAGAAGCATGCTTGTTTATAAACTGAAATATAAAATTTTGAATGTTGAAAGAAGCATGCTTGTTTATAAACTGAAATAATATAAAGGTTTAAATGTTGAAAGAAGCATGCTTGTTTATAAACTGAAATAATATAAAGGTTTAAATGTTGAAAGAAGCATGCTTGTTTATAAACTGAAATATAAAATTTTGAATGTTGAAAGAAGCATACTTGTTTATAAACTGAAATATAAAATTTTGAATGTTGAAAGAAGCATGCTTGTTATAAACTGAAATAATATAAAGGTTTAAATGTTGAAAGAAGTTATCATTTTTGGGACCTTAGTAGGGATGTAATGATGTATAATACTAGGGCTGTCTGTCCTGTGAGTTTTAGTTCAAGTATATTATTATTATTATTAGCAAAATATAGTGTGTATTTGTTGATGTGTTCTTTTTGTTTGGTTTTCATTCATTATTTTATAAATAAAACATTATAAAAATGGATACTTTATAAGTGGAGTATATCTGATGTTTACACACATTCCTTACATTTATAAATCCTGTTTTTTAATAGGATGCCTAATGTTATCACCAATGATTCCCTAAAGATCAGAGAATACTCTTTGGATGAAAACCATCCTGAAGCAATAATTGATGTGGAATCAACAGAGGCAGAAGAATCAACTGACACCATCATGTCTTTTACTGCTGACACTGAAGTATCTAGTCCAATCCCTTCTAGTACTTATCTTCCTGAAGAGGATTCTCCATCATTGACATCACAGAAAGAAGTCTCTTCACCATGTACCTTAGTTGAGGACTCCCAACAGAGTCTTCAGAGAGTAGAGCTTATCCATGTACCTTCTGAGCCACAATTGATAGAACCATCAGAAGTCAAAGTCAGTGAAGGTACTGTTCTTCAAACTGCTGTACCTGTACTGACTCCAATAGGTAAGGGCACATCTGCACCTCAGTGTCCACTGAATAATATGTAAATATAGTTTTGTTATGTAAGTTTGACTGTGTTCTCATGTGGGAAGATGACACATTTTGACTACTAGATGCTTTTTTATGTTTTAAGGTTATTTTTTATGTAGTTATCAAAGAATGGTGTCTCAAAACTTAGTTTTTTTCTAACAACTGCATATTTCTTTAAAGAATTTGTGATTCTTCAATAGTTTTAGAAAGCTAGGCTTTAACAGCTTGTTCACTGACATCCTTCACATAATTTTAGAAAATCTCATAAATTAGTTATGAAAATGTATTTTGCAAAAACTATCATGTTTATTGCATGAAGTCATTTTGGTTACCATTTGCACTCGTATTTACTTTGCAAGTGGATTGGTAGTTTTGATCCTATTGGTTGGGATTGCTATACAAAGTTATATCTATTATATGTAAGTAAAAATAGCAAAAATACCTGAAAATAAGGTTGTTGAAAGGTATCTGAAGTTATAAATGGTAGGGAAAAGAAAAATTTTATATTCTGTGCTAATAATTTTGACTGAATCCTAACCAATTTAGATAAAACAGTAATACAAAACTAAGTGTAATTTCAAATTTTTATGAAATTTCTATCACACCATTTTTTCTATGAATTACTTTGTTTCATGTTTTTAGTTAAAATTACTTCTTTATATTTTGACTAATGCAGAATTTGAATTTTGTGTGTGCTTCAATTGCTGAAGTAGTGTCAAACTTGTAACACCTGATTTATGATTGACTTTTGCATTTAGTTTTTCAACTAACTGTTATAAGAAAAAAAAATTACACAAATTTCAGTGAAAAGCTTTAGTAGCTTAGTTCATATCAGATTAATTAGATTTTATAATTATTGCTCTACCTGGCGATATTTGTCATGTTTTGACCAATCATAATTTTATAAAACTGTCTTAAGTGCAAGGCTAGGCATGACCCTGTACTTACTCTGTGGCCTTGCAGGTTCAGTGAGCAGTCCAAGATTTACCAGTAGGTTCTGTTGATTAGCTGTTTTTTTCTTTTATCAGTCAGTTCAGTACTGATAATAGATAGCTCGTATAAAACAGAGTAGTTTTGCATAAACGTGTGTAGAAAATTAAACAGGAAACAAATTCTGAATAAAATTAATGTAATATGTAAACTAAGAAAAAAAATTAATTGATTTTAAAACAATATAATAAACCTTGCTTTATCCAGAGATGGTACGATGTAAGGATAAACAGATTGCAGAAGCTTTGACAGAGAAACTGGACCTTGTGTCAAAGGTTTTACAGATTTCTGGAGATGAACGTGTTGCTGAGGTTAGTGTGAAAATTTATACCTTTATAACACCTTTTGTAACACCTTTAGTGTTAATGAGAAAAAAAAAATATATTGATTGCAAGCACCAAAAATAATTATAATAGATGGTTTAATTAATTAACTTGCAAATAGTTGCACTATGTTTGTGTAATAATACATTGTAATCTGAACACGTTTTATAACTGCATATAAACTATGTAAATGGACACTATATTTTGTTAAGAAATGGAATGTGTGTATGTGTTACAACAAAACCACATTGGGCTATCTGCTGCATTTATTGAGGGGGGGTATTGAACCCCTGATTTTAATGTTATAAATCCACAGACTTACTGCTATACCAGCAAGTAACCTGTGGTACAAATGAAATTTTTTTATTATTAGAATACAAAATTTAATATGTTTTGAAGTTGCTTGATTTCTTTTTTCAATTCAGATATTTAAAGAATATTATTTTGATTATAATTTTGGATTTAAATTTGAAAACTTTGCAAAAATGGTAGCAGTTGATTATACATTATGATTTACTTGATTGCAGCAAAATTGTCAATGATATACAATAATGATTCTTTTTCTGTTCTTTTCACAGGTACCAAATGAGTATGAGGTTGTAACTGATGTAAAACAATTAGTTCTGGCATCTATCCACCAGGGTAATACATCTCATATCTTTCAATATTTAAATATTTTGTTACTGAACTTTAGCCGGGGTATAAGTAGTAAAATATTGGACTTTTTACTGATTATTTTGTAAAAATGGAAAGATGGATTCCTTTTGTGATGTGTCTGATCTCAAATGGCATTTGTTAAGTGGTGCCTACAATATGTCTTGGCATTGAGCCATCGTAATATTCCTGGTTTGCACAGTGTGTTTATAAAGAAAAAAAATTTATTAGAAATTGTATACTTTAAAAACTATTTATTTTGAGGGTATAATTTCCCATAGAGAATTATAATTTTTAATATTTTTAGTTAAGTTTGGATGTAATTCTGTGTAGTTCAGAATGATATTGTACTCTGTGCATAAGTTACATTCTCACAACCAACAATAAGAAATTGCTGATTTGAATAAATTGTGCTTGAGTGTTCAAAGTACGATAGATAATGCTTAAAAGTTAACTTAGTTTAGATATGTTGAAACAGAAATAATTGAGAGTGTATGGAACACGTGTGAAAGTTTTTAGAAACGCACTTTGTCGTGGCCAAACATTTTGAATGAAATGTGTGATTATTCAGGTGTCTAACGTGATTTTTTTTGTTCCCGTAAAAACAGTAATCTTTGAAACACATTCCTGTTTAGTTTTATGTAATCACCTTGTATAAATTTAAAAAACATACTTTTTATTTTATTAATAACATAATTTTGATAAGATGAGTTGTGGTTTATTTCAGCTACTCAACTTGCAGGAGTTGTAAATGAAGGCTTACGAGTGTGTGAAGATGACAATATTAGTGATTCTAATGCTGAAGGTAATATGTCAACTACAGTAATCTGTTTGCTACTGGAACTATTTGTAGAGTTTTTCATCATGTGATAAAACAATTAAAATGCTATCTATGGTATAAGGTCTTCAGTTAGTGCTATAAAGTTTTTTGGTAATGGTAATAAATAAAAAAACCTTGTAATGAAATTTAACTTTAAGAAAACAAAAATTCAGGCTCATCATTGTACATCCAACAGAGTGTTTCCTTGTTCTCATATTGGTGAAAACCTAAAGGTCATTGTTAGTAATTTTTTGAAAGAAGTATATAACACAGTTTATCATAATGTGAGTTTTATTTGTTTTAATAGATATAGACTATGAAATAATGTAAACTTCTTCAAACTTTTCCATAAGGGTAAAGTGATAAAATGTATGCAAATATGTGTGCTACTGTTCTTTAGATGAAATCATAAACAGTTTTTCAAAAGAGATACTGCAGAAATACAATATAATTTTCTACTTAGACTAAATTTTATGTATTATTCAAATATATTTTCAGTATTGCTGTTTGTCAATCAGTGATGCTTTTCAAAGTGAGAATAATGAAGCAACATCAAGACAAATGTATTTAAAATAAACTATAACTGTTAGTTATAAGTTGATCTATACCATAATTATTGTTGTAACAGTATCTGTTAAGAGATAGTGACATTGCAGTATTGAAAGTTCAGATCATAATACACTCGTGAATCTTTGTCCATCGTACCCTGTTCGTGTTCAAATGTTTCAAAGTGAAGTAAACTGCCTTGGTCGATGTATTAAAATATGAAACAAGTAAAATATTGGACATTTATGTATTATGAAATGTAACTTTGTGATAAATAACTAAAAGAAATAGTCTAAACTTAAAGGAGATATTGTGTTTTTTAAACCGTTTCACAAGAAATTCAAGACATATAAAAATATTCAAAATACGAAATGTAGCATAATAAAAAAAATACTTATTTTATGAATTTTTCCACACACATAGCTCTCAGAAACATTATTTGTATTTTTTTAAATTTTCAGTATAACTGAATAATGGAAACCATTATATAAAAAATGACAAACAACTTCAGAAACAAGTGTTTAATTACTTGTACTCAACATTTTAGCTTATGATTTAATCAAGAATCTGTGGACATGACAGGTTACCAAACTGACTTTAAATGTCAGTAACTGAAAACAAAATACAGCTACAATAATAGAAAAGTGTGACAACTTGATCAGCAGAAAATATAAGAAATCACATTTGATTAATTCCAAATGGCTTTATAGGTATAATATCAGGTCCCATTAAGATTTTATTATTATTTTAAAATTTTAATTTTGTCTATTTTTATGTTATTATTTTCTCTATTTTTACGATCAACAACTCAAAACTGTTTCACAATACTTGTACCATGGACACTTTTTCATTGTATTGTTGTATGTTTATTTTATTTTTGGTTACTCTTATTTAAAATCTGTTTGGTAATCTATGACTTTCATGAACTCTAGATAAGGTATAAGCTGAAACACTGAGTACAAGTAATTAAACATTTTTTTTTCTGAAGATGTTTGTTATCTTTACATAATTATTTCTCAGATACTTTATTTGTATGAACATTTTGTGCAGTGTGATCAGATATTTTCACTTTGAGAATTATTGTGGTTGTGATAACCTTGAAGCTTTTGACAATAAGCCTTTTGTTACTAACTTGTTTGCTCTGAGATTAGTTGCTTTAAGATTATCATAGCTCATACAGTTTTCTAGACGGAGAGTGGTATATGGTTCATGTGCTTCACCATTTAAAACACTTTGTAAACAATATATCCATTGGCAATTATGCGACTTGGATGACTTTTGAAATGTGGAAAATATTTATCAACCTCATTTTCATTGAATGGTCATAGTTTAATATGTAAATTAAGTTTAGACTTGTCATTTTGCTGTCATCAATCAGGTTTGCATATAATTTCCATTTCTTTTATCTTCAGTTTGAGCTTTTTCAACCTCAAGAATTTTATCTTCTCTTTCAGCTTTGATAAAAGCTTGTTCAAGTTCAATTTGTTTGAGTTCTAACTGGATCTCTAACTCATCTTTATCACTCAACCCTGATTGACTAGTGGGGACACTATAGCGTTACCCATAATGGTTCTTCAGACAACAAATCGTTGTTGACTAGTATTTGAATAATATGCTTTCTAAGTTCATTTTTTTTCATTCATTTCTTAAGCCTCTGATTCTAAAATGTTGACAATGTAGAGCATTTTACATTTGTTATCTTTCTAGTTGTTCGAGGGAAAGTGATTCAAGAAAATCTTTATAATCAGACATGATCAGATCTTGTTGGCTCTGATAAATATAAATTGAATTATGATCTTAATTTTGTCTCTGATTAAGATCCCAGACTTACTAAGTGTGATACATTATGAAGAGTGCAACATAAGTCACTAACTTAAGCATTAACAGGGAGACTTAAATTTTCATCTCCTACTGTTTGGACAACATTAGTGTACTTCTGTCATTGTTCAGTGAAAATATTGTTTGTTTTTTGTCAAAGATACTAAAATCATTTTATTTCTTTAAGAAAAGGTTTGTCTTCATGGTAACTGCATAATAATGCATTTTTTTTTTCACAGGTGTAATAAGATTTTTTTGGTATTTAATATCAAAAGTGGTCTCACAGAAGACGTGTAGTAAATTAATATTGGAACACTTCCTTTCAATCCTAACATGAACTATTACAATATTAAAACACTCTAAAGTGAAAAAAGGCATACAAAGAAATAACAAACAAAAATTACATGAAATATACTTATTGGTTCCATTATTACAAATTTCACAATTCCATTTTTAATATTATCGTGTCGAAAAAGTGGACAACATGTAGGATTTATTTTTATTTTCGTGGCTGTAAACTGTAGTTAAGTGAAGTCTGTTGTTCACTTTCTTTTTAGTTTGTGTAGTGCAGTGACACAAAGTCTGAAATGTTTAATCTGTACAGTTATGTTGGACTTTTGTACTTTAAGGCTTGCTGAGTGTATTTTTATATGAAGTATTTAGTGTGGTTTGAATTAACACTGTTAGGTACAAACCAGCATGTATACAACAGAATAAGTAAACCTTCTCTGTTTTTATATCTGTTGCGACATAAAGACTCAAAGTTTGTATTTTGTTACATAAACACAAAAGGCTTATAACTCCTTACATAAACACTCAAAATTTATAATTTGTTATGTAAACACTTGCAGTTTAATTCTTTTGTTTTTAGTTGTTGGTGACGAATACAATAGTGTGCACTCTGAAAAACCATTACTCATAGATCCAAGAAAGACAGGCAAACTTCCAGGTCTTCCTCCTTTAGAGAAATTGTTAGACATATCCAGTAAATTGAACAGACAGCTCACCCAAATCTTGGTAAGTTGAATGTAAATTTTTAGGTTTTTAATGTTGTTGGAAAAAAGTGGCGAGTGAACAAGTTAACTTACAATAAATGTGTTGTTTTTATTCATTCAGTGTATTGTGTGTCATAAGGAAGAGTGGTAAACTGTATTAACATAATTGTTTCTTAAACAAAATTTTGATAAGTGGAATAGAAGAAACAGTTGTATGTAAAAGAATGAGTTACTTAGCACTTAATTAGTTTTGGTCAAACTGTGTATATTTTTGAGTTACTTAGCACTTAATTAGTTTTGGTCAAGCTGCGTATATTTTTGAGTTACTTAGCACTTAATTAGTTTTGGTTAAACTGCGTATATTTTTGAGTTACTTAGCACTTAATTAGTTTTGGTCAAGCTTATATATATTTTGAGTTACTTAGCACTTTATTAGTTTTGGTCAAACTGTGTATATTTTTGAGTTACTTAGCACTTTATTAGTTTTGGTCAAACTGTGTATATTTTTGAGTTACTTAGCACTTAATTAGTTTTGGTCAAACTCTGTATATTTTTCAGTTACTTAGCACTTAATTAGTTTTGGTCAAGCTGCGTATATTTTTGAGTTACTTAGCACTTAATTAGTTTTGGTCAAGCTGTGTATATTTTTGAGTTACTTAGCACTTAATTAGTTTTGGTCAAACTCTGTATATTTTTCAGTTACTTAGCACTTAATTAGTTTTGGTCAAGCTGCGTATATTTTCGAGTTACTTAGCACTTAATTAGTTTTGGTCAAACTGTGTATATTTTTGAGTTACTTAGCACTTTATTAGTTTTGGTCAAACTGTGTATATTTTTGAGTTACTTAGCACTTAATTAGTTTTGGTCAAACTTTGTATATTTTTGAGTAACTTAGCACTTAATTAGTTTTGGTCAAACTCTGTATATTTTTCAGTTACTTAGCACTTAATTAGTTTTGGTCAAACTGTGTATATTTTTGAGTTACTTAGCACTTAATTAGTTTTGGTCAAGCTGCGTATATTTTTGAGTTACTTAGCACTTAATTAGTTTTGGTTAAACTGCGTATATTTTTGAGTTACTTAGCACTTGATTAGTTTTGGTCAAGCTGCGTATATTTTTGAGTTACTTAGCACTTTATTAGTTTTGGTCAAACTGTGTATATTTTTGAGTTACTTAGCACTTTATTAGTTTTGGTCAAACTGTGTATATTTTTGAGTTACTTAGCACTTAATTAGTTTTGGTCAAACTCTGTATATTTTGAGTTACTTAGCACTTAATTAGTTTTGGTCAAACTCTGTATATTTTTCAGTTACTTAGCACTTAATTAGTTTTGGTCAAGCTGCGTATATTTTTGAGTTACTTAGCACTTAATTAGTTTTGGTCAAGCTGTGTATATTTTTGAGTTACTTAGCACTTAATTAGTTTTGGTCAAACTCTGTATATTTTTCAGTTACTTAGCACTTAATTAGTTTTGGTCAAGCTGCGTATATTTTCGAGTTACTTAGCACTTAATTAGTTTTGGTCAAACTGTGTATATTTTTGAGTTACTTAGCACTTTATTAGTTTTGGTCAAACTGTGTATATTTTTGAGTTACTTAGCACTTAATTAGTTTTGGTCAAACTTTGTATATTTTTGAGTAACTTAGCACTTAATTAGTTTTGGTCAAACTCTGTATATTTTTCAGTTACTTAGCACTTAATTAGTTTTGGTCAAGCTGCGTATATTTTTGAGTTACTTAGCACTTAATTAGTTTTGGTCAAGCTGCGTATATTTTTGAGTTACTTAGCACTTAATTAGTTTTGGTCAAACTGGGTATATTTTTGAGTTACTTAGCACTTAATTAGTTTTGGTCAAACTGTGTATATTTTTGAGTTACTTAGCACTTAATTAGTTTTGGTCAAGCTGCGTATATTTTTGAGTTACTTAGCACTTTATTAGTTTTGGTCAAACTGTGTATATTTTTGAGTTACTTAGCACTTTGTTAGTTTTGGTCAAACTGTGTATATTTTTGAGTTACTTAGCACTTAATTAGTTTTGGTCAAACTCTGTATATTTTGAGTTACTTAGCACTTAATTAGTTTTGGTCAAACTCTGTATATTTTGAGTTACTTAGCACTTAATTAGTTTTGGTCAAGCTGCGTATATTTTTCAGTTACTTAGCACTTAATTAGTTTTGGTCAAGCTGTGTATATTTTTGAGTTACTTAGCACTTAACTAGTTTTGGTCAAGCTGCGTATATTTTTGAGTTACTTAGCACTTAATTAGTTTTGGTCAAACTCTGTATATTTTTCAGTTACTTAGCACTTAATTAGTTTTGGTCAAGCTGCGTATATTTTTGAGTTACTTAGCACTTAATTAGTTTTGGTCAAGCTGCGTATATTTTTGAGTTACTTAGCACTTAATTAGTTTTGGTCAAACTGGGTATATTTTTGAGTTACTTAGCACTTAATTAGTTTTGGTCAAACTTTGTATATTTTTGAGTTACTTAGCACTTAATTAGTTTTGGTCAAGCTGCGTATATTTTTGAGTTACTTAGCACTTAATTAGTTTTGGTCAAACTGGGTATATTTTTGAGTTACTTAGCACTTAATTAGTTTTGGTCAAACTGGGTATATTTTTGAGTTACTTAGCACTTAATTAGTTTTGGTTAAACTGCGTATATTTTTGAGTTACTTAGCACTTAATTAGTTTTGGTCAAGCTGCGTATATTTTTGAGTTACTTAGCACTTTATTAGTTTTGGTCAAACTGTGTATATTTTTGAGTTACTTAGCACTTTATTAGTTTTGGTCAAACTGTGTATATTTTTGAGTTACTTAGCACTTAATTAGTTTTGGTCAAACTCTGTATATTTTTGAGTTACTTAGCACTTAATTAGTTTTGGTCAAACTCTGTATATTTTTCAGTTACTTAGCACTTAATTAGTTTTGGTCAAGCTGCGTATATTTTCGAGTTACTTAGCACTTAATTAGTTTTGGTCAAACTGTGTATATTTGTGAGTTACTTAGCACTTTATTAGTTTTGGTCAAACTGTGTATATTTTTGAGTTACTTAGCACTTAATTAGTTTTGGTCAAACTCTGTATATTTTTGAGTTACTTAGCACTTAATTAGTTTTGGTCAAACTCTGTATATTTTTGAGTTACTTAGCACTTAATTAGTTTTGGTCAAGCTGCGTATATTTTTCAGTTACTTAGCACTTAATTAGTTTTGGTCAAGCTGCGTATATTTTTGAGTTACTTAGCACTTAATTAGTTTTGGTCAAACTGGGTATATTTTTGAGTTACTTAGCACTTAATTAGTTTTGGTCAAACTGGGTATATTTTTGAGTTACTTAGCACTTAATTAGTTTTGGTCAAGCTGCGATATATTTTGAGTTACTTAGCACTTTATTAGTTTTGGTCAAACTGTGTATATTTTGAGTTACTTAGCACTTTGTTAGTTTTGGTCAAACTGTGTATATTTTGAGTTACTTAGCACTTAATTAGTTTTGGTCAAACTCTGTATATTTTTCAGTTACTTAGCACTTAATTAGTTTTGGTCAAGCTATGATATTTTTCAGTTACTTAGCACTTAATTAGTTTTGGTCAAGCTGTGTATATTTTGAGTTACTTAGCACTTACCTAGTTTTGGTCAAGCTATGATATATTTTTGAGTTACTTAGCACTTAATTAGTTTTGGTCAAACTGTATATTTTTCAGTTACTTAGCACTTAATTAGTTTTGGTCAAGCTCGCGATATTTTGAGTTACTTAGCACTTAATTAGTTTTGGTCAAGCTGCATGATATTTTTGAGTTACTTAGCACTTAATTAGTTTTGGTCAAACTGGGTATATTTTTGAGTTACTTAGCACTTAATTAGTTTTGGTCAAACTTTGTATATTTTTGAGTTACTTAGCACTTAATTAGTTTTGGTCAAGCTGCGATATTTTGAGTTACTTAGCACTTAATTAGTTTTGGTCAAACTGGGTATATTTTTGAGTTACTTAGCACTTAATTAGTTTTGGTCAAACTGGGTATATTTTTGAGTTACTTAGCACTTAATTAGTTTTGGTCAAGCTATGATATTTTGAGTTACTTAGCACTTTATTAGTTTTGGTCAAACTGTGTATATTTTGAGTTACTTAGCACTTTGTTAGTTTTGGTCAAACTGTGTATATTTTGAGTTACTTAGCACTTAATTAGTTTTGGTCAAACTCTGTATATTTTGAGTTACTTAGCACTTAATTATTTTTGGTCAAACTCTGTATATTTTTTCAGTTACTTAGCACTTAATTAGTTTTGGTCAAGCTGTGTATATTTTCAGTTACTTAGCACTTAATTAGTTTTGGTCAAGCTGTGTATATTTTTGAGTTACTTAGCACTTAATTAGTTTTGGTCAAGCTGCGTATATTTTTCAGTTACTTAGCACTTAATTAGTTTTGGTCAAGCTGTGTATATTTTTGAGTTACTTAGCACTTAACTAGTTTTGGTCAAGCTGCGTATATTTTGAGTTACTTAGCACTTAATTAGTTTTGGTCAAACTCTGTATATTTTCAGTTACTTAGCACTTAATTAGTTTTGGTCAAGCTGCGATATTTTGAGTTACTTAGCACTTAATTAGTTTTGGTCAAGCTATGATATATTTTGAGTTACTTAGCACTTAATTAGTTTTGGTCAAACTGGGTATATTTTGAGTTACTTAGCACTTAATTAGTTTTGGTCAAACTTTGTATATTTTGAGTTACTTAGCACTTAATTAGTTTTGGTCAAGCTGCATGATATTTTTGAGTTACTTAGCACTTAATTAGTTTTGGTCAAACTGGGTATATTTTGAGTTACTTAGCACTTAATTAGTTTTGGTCAAACTGGGTATATTTTTGAGTTACTTAGCACTTAATTAGTTTTGGTCAAGCTGTATATATTTTGAGTTACTTAGCACTTTATTAGTTTTGGTCAAACTGTGTATATTTTTGAGTTACTTAGCACTTTGTTAGTTTTGGTCAAACTGTGTATATTTTTGAGTTACTTAGCACTTAATTAGTTTTGGTCAAACTCTGTATATTTTTGAGTTACTTAGCACTTAATTAGTTTTGGTCAAACTCTGTATATTTTTCAGTTACTTAGCACTTAATTAGTTTTGGTCAAGCTGCGTATATTTTTCAGTTACTTAGCACTTAATTAGTTTTGGTCAAGCTGTGTATATTTTTCAGTTACTTAGCACTTAACTAGTTTTGGTCAAGCTGCGTATATTTTTGAGTTACTTAGCACTTCACTAGTTTTGGTCAAGCTGCGTATATTTTTGAGTTACTTAGCACTTCACTAGTTTTGGTCAAACTGTGTATATTTTTGAGTTACTTAGCACTTAACTAGTTTTGGTCAAACTGTGTATATTTTTGAGTTACCTAGCACTTAACTAGTTTTGGTCAAGCTACGTATATTTTTGAGTTACTTAGCACTTAACTAGTTTTGGTCAAGCTGCATATATTTTTCAGTTACTTAGCACTTAATTAGTTTTGGTCAAGCTGCGTATATTTTTCAGTTACTTAGCACTTAATTAGTTTTGGTCAAGCTGTGTATATTTTTCAGTTACTTAGCACTTAACTAGTTTTGGTCAAGCTGTGATATTTTGAGTTACTTAGCACTTCACTAGTTTTGGTCAAGCATGCGATATTTTTGAGTTACTTAGCACTTCAATTAGTTTTGGTCAAACTGTGTATATTTTTGAGTTACTTAGCACTTAACTAGTTTTGGTCAAACTGTGTATATTTTTGAGTTACTTAGCACTTAACTAGTTTTGGTCAAGCTACGTATATTTTTGAGTTACTTAGCACTTAACTAGTTTTGGTCAAGCTGCATATATTTTTCAGTTACTTAGCACTTAATTAGTTTTAGTCAAACTGCATACATTTATGAGTTACTCAGCACTTAATTTGTTTTGGTCAAACTATATATTTTCTCATTTCTGTAGAAATTAAACATATTACAAAGTGCTTTCAGTGAGAGTGTTTAAAGTAGAGACCTGAATAAAACTGTTTCAATAGTTAACCGTTTGAGTTAGTATAAAGAGATGTAAATGAAAGCTAAGTGGTTATGTGGAGTTTGTTTACATCTGTTAACAATATAAAATGTTATGAGTGATGACTACTTCTGTTGGTTCCAAGCACATATTGATGGATTCATTCCTTTTTCTCTAAGAAATAAATGTATATTAATTTATGTACATTTATGTTATTGACAGGAGAATGATAATTGGTTCATGAAGTGTTTTTTGATAGTCATATGTGACAGACAAGGAAGAAGAAATGATGCAGTTACAGCGAGAGCTTCATGCATCAAAAGAACAACTCCAGTTTCTTCGTGAAACTCATCGTATTTGTTGTGGCATGATATCACTTTCCCCAGTAGCTTGAGTGTGAATCAGTCTCACCAAACAGCTTCCTGTCTGTAACCTCCTCTGCATCTGACCCAGTGGATGAAAATGAAGATAGAACAGGTTTGTTTTTTTTTTCTTGTTATTTAGGATAATATAGATCCCATCTAGTTTGCTTGTAAGAGAATGTCCAGTAATGATATTTTTATACCTTTACCCTAGAATTGCACAAGCTCATGAAACCGCTTAATAATTGGGTTAGTGAATGAAACTTAAAATGTGGAATAAGGTTTACTTGTACTTGATATTAGCCATTGCTGGTGTCTTTCTCTGCAATACCCAAGACTGTTGAAACTTCTATATGCAGACTTATTTAATGAACAAAATTACCAGAAATAAACATTTTTTTTGTTTGTGGCAGGATTAGAGTGTCCTGAAATGTGTTTATAAATCCTGACAAAAACAAAAACATTGGAATATTTTTAAAGGTGAAACTTAAACCACATCCAGGTTTTGACATCTTAGTGTTTAATTAAAATTAATTAAAAAAAGAGCTTGAAGTTAACAGATATCTTTATAATAGCTTCTCAGTTTATTGCTATCAGTTAGATCTTCATATTGCAGCACAATATGATAATCCTACAGTGATGTTGTACATATTAAATTGTGTACAGTTAGAAGTGAAGGAGAGGCATGAATCTATTTTCAACTGAAAAAATGGAATTCTCATTATCAAACCAAAATAACTGTCATTGAAGTCCGTTTTTAATGACCATTTTTATTTTCACTGTTGTTGTTAGTTGTGGGCATTGTTGTGGTTTTAGTCGTAACCAAAAGTGGGGAGAAAGTTTTTTCTTGATTGTCTTATTGAAACTACTTAATGTATGGGAGTATAGTTTGAAACTTCAGAGAATGGATGTAGCAAAACTAATTTGAAAAGTTAGATTTTTTAATTAAGTTTGATGGATTTGTATTAGGTGAAAGAGAGATTTTAAAAATTAGGCATCTCAGAAAAAAATGGAAAGTACTTTTTTATTGATATATTGATTTGATATTTTTTTTGTAAATATAATTTAAGTTGGGTACTTGGCTTAGTTTTAGTTAAATATTTTTACATAAAATTAGTTTATCATAGCAACATCTGCATGTTACTACAACTGTTTCTTCCACGCTGCTCTGTTAGGAGATCAGTTGTGGTTAAACTCCGTGACTCAGTATCAGGTAAGAATCTGAAATATGGATCTTGTGCTAAATGAAAGGAAATACTTGAATAAGTTGACTTTTGATTAAAGAAAGATTAGTTTTCACTATAATTACTGCAATTTTTTTTCTTTTTTCTTTAGGTATGTTATTGATTCATTACAGTGGTGTCAATAAAATTGCACATGTCTCAGTGACATTTGGTATATTGTTACAGGCTACATTTTCTAAAATTGTATTTAAGATTTGTATTGGTTTTTAAAAATCTCAAAGTTAAAGAAATTTAAATTTTGGTGTTCAGACTTTTACAAAGTCATTTTACAAAATGCTGAAATAAAGAATTGCTGTTTATTAGGAATTATATATGTTTATTATGTATCCTTGTAATCTCTTGGAAAACCAATTTTTTTTCAACCAAAATCGGTACAGTTTTCTTTTATGTTTTTGAAAACTTAGTTGAGTAGGAACATATTTCTTTACATTTGGCACTGATTGAGTAGATTAGATAACGTTTCTCAGTAATTTTGATACGTAATTAATCAAACTAGGTTTTTGTGTTCATACTTTAGCTATGATTGGTTTCTGATATGGTAGACTCGTTGGTGTTAAATTAACACCATTTTCTAAGAACTGTTGAAATGTTCCATTATGGGATCAGCATCTATCGTTACATAACTAGGGCAGCTTTGGGAGTTTGTTTGAAGCTTTAAATCACTATATGTGAATATGTCTATTTTCATTAGTTCTAAATTTACATGAAGGAAAGAAACAGATAAAAAAAATAACAATGAATTTATGCTGAAAACTTTGTAATTTTATTGAACTACAGGTAGAAAACGACTTGGTAAGTGTTATGTAGTTGTTCATAAAAGCTTTTTCATTTATAAAATTTAGGTTTTTCTTGTATTTAATAGTTGTAAAACTTTGTACTCCAGCAGAATGTGGTGATGTAGTCTAAAATTTGCATGTTAGTTATATCACCAGTTGTTTCAGCAAATTACTTGTAATAGTTATTTGCTAACATTACAGTCAGCTTGTCAGTGAGAACAGTTCTAGTTATCTAAGCTAATTGTAATTATTGTCAGACACACTGACAGATGGGAATCTCAAAGAAGTTGAAAATGAAGAAGAGAAGAAAATCAGGTTTGTTAGTGATGAAGAAATAAATGAAGAACAGGAAGATGAAAACACACATCTCGTTGATGTGAGTGAAGAAAAACAAGAAGACAATATTAAAAACCAGAACCTTCAGCAGACGATAGGCCATAAAGAAAGTAGTTCAGACATGGAAGAAGACAGTGAACAAGATATAATGGATGAAACCCAAGAGTTAAATGCAGAGTGTATTGGAGAATATGTAGAAGAACTGAAGGACAACTGTGAGGAACAACAACCTGATAAGAAACTGGATGATAGAGATCAAACAGCACCAGACAACTTGGTAGAGGAAGAGAATCAATGTAAAGAAGGTCGAGACACGGAAATGAATAAAGAATTTGAAAAATGCGTGAAAATTCTTAACGAGGAAGACGAATGTGGGGAACATCTAAAACAGGACATGGAATCTAATGGTCTTAATTCTCCAACGAACACTTTGTCGATGCTATATCTGGAGAGGAAAACATTGAAGATACCGCTTCTGAGTATCCAGTTACAGATATAAATTATGTAATAAATGAAGACAACCAGCACACGGAAGTTGATAAGAATAATCAACGAAACTTAGAAGCTGAAACAAACTTATTGTCTCGTTCAACAGAAAATGTTGAACTTCAAATGTAAATTATAACCCAGATGAAGAGTCACAGGTTAATGAATAAATAAAATCCAAATGACAAACTGTAAATATCAAATGACTAATGTACAGTAAAACAGGTGCCATACCACCTGATATTTTTAGCCTAAGAGTCCTAAAAAGTATGGAGGAAACGTGCTGTTTCTCTACAGGTCGTAGAAATGCTTGTGTATTATCATTTTTAGAATATATCATTGAACTCCAAGAGGTTAGTGAGTTAAAGACAAGCTTGTATTTAAGTCTCCATGAACTTCTAAAGATTGCTTCCAAGCTGTTTGGTGCTTCAAAGTTAATGGTTTATTTGATGTACTTCTTTTCACGTAGTTTGGCAACTACAGCAGAATGTGATTGGTTTGTTGATGTTGTTTTTTACATTAAACATGGTAAAGCTTTTACATGTAGAGAACAGAGTACAGCTGAAAATTTCTTTTCCTTGAGATTTTTAAGGTATGTATAGTATTTTTTCATTAAAATCATGTAGCACCATGGCCAGTCTTAAAATATAAATGGTGCATTTTATATGTTAACAGTAATTGTAATTTTAAAACAGCAGTTTTCTTTGTTTATTTTGTGTAAAAAAAACAAAAAAGAATTTTTGTGTGTGTAAGTTATTATGATTCATAAGCTGTGATGTAAAACTCCCGAGTTTTATTTTGATTGTAAGGTTGCTTAACTTTATTACTAAGATGAACTTTATATTTTCAAACTGTGTTATACTGGTAGCTGTAAATGATTCTTATCAGACTGGCCCTATTAGAGTTAAACACTTTGAGTAAATCATGAAGACTGTTTACAAGCTATAGAGTGGCAGCTGTAATGAACTGTGAGAAAAACGTTTTATTTGGGTTGTAATGGATATATTTATTTTTTGCTAACCTTCATTTTGACAAACTTTGAATGTGGAGTCCAGACAATGTGAGATAGTGATCACCTAGAACTTATACACGTGTGTGTGTGATAATTCATATTATACAGAAACTCTTGACTTGTTTTTCTGTAACACTCAGACCAAATAGTAGTATATAATGTACTTGTGTTTTTGTACATGCATGTACGTTTCAAAAAATTATTGTACTGTACATATTAATTTCTAAAGGTGTTGGTCAGTCAAAGTGCCTGAGTGACCACTTTCCCCTATGGTGATCAACACATTTTCTGGGGTCAGACATGCACAGTAATGTGTGGAAAAGAATTTGTTGAACCATAGGTAACTTTCAGGCTGTTCGTAGAAGGATAGCAAGACTCGTGTTTGTATGTATATATACTTATATATAGTTTGGAAGATTTTATAAAACTAAATAAATCATTTTCCTCATTATTTAAATTGTATGTAATAAATGTACATTTTTTTTATTGAAAATTGTGAAATTTTATTTACGAAAACTAATTTTTAACTGAATTTGTTTTTGAAAATAATTTTATACAATATGAAAATATTATATTTTATATACAAATAATAATAATAAAGTTTCACGTAGTCACAATCACATTAAAAGGTATACACCTGAACATGCATTTGTTTTCCGTGGAAAAGAGAAAGTGTTAAATTAAGGAAAGGAGTACCAGACAGATTAATAACTGAGTAATACAACCTGTTATATTGTGCACAGTAATTCTTTCTGTAAATGCTAAGAACAACTAAAATTAGTTTTTGTTTGTAATGTCTGATCCATTAGAAAAGATCCTTTTATAAATTACCAATGACGATGTTCGTGAAGAAAGCAGTTTTATTTTCTAAGTTTATCAATCTAAAAGGGAAGTTTAATTTTTATGGAAGGTATGAAAAATGAAGTTATTCTAAATGATGTTCCAATATCATTCATATAATATGTAAGGTATAGCAATGCAGTAATAACAACCTATAAATCCATATTTGTTAGTCAAATTCTGTCTGTTTCTACAAATTGAAGTTCTAGGAATGAGAGTCATTCTGTTATTTTATTCATTAAAACAAACCAGATATGGCAGTATAAATTGAACAATCTGTTCATTTCCAATTCGTGTAATAGGTCTGGAATTTTAAGGTGAAGTGACTTCCCGACAAATATGAGGTGTGCAGACCACAAATAATGACAGATTTTGTAATGAGATAAGTTGAGTATTCTGTAATAGATAACAAAGTGAGTCTGGACAGATCTAGGTAAAAGATCAAAATCTTGATTACAGCAAATAAACACAAAATGGCATTTCTTTCTACAAAACTTTAATTCTAAAAGTTTTGCTCTTGCTATAAACTCTTGATAGATCTAAGATACATTCTTTAAAGAATTCTTCACTTTTATAATAACTTAATAGAAGGTAAATAAAATGCGCTTGAATTCAATAGCTTAGGTAAACTCACATTATTTGTCCAATTAATAGCCTCACCTTGTGACCTTTGTTCCCTCACAGCATTGGTCATCAAATTAACGCTATCATTACCTTGTAAAGAGTGATCTAATGATATTGAAAGGATAGCTAACAATTCTTGATTAAAACTTACTAGCTCTAAAAGTTAATTTGTTGTCTGGGATGGCACCCCAAATAACGCGATTCACTCATGGCCAGTGAAACTGCTATTAATCATCAGTGACAAGTACAGGTTACACCTACAACCTTTGTGTTGTGCACAATCTGGAGTATTTCTTACATTATTGTTCAAAAGACCATTAACTCTAACACTGTCAGAACTACACGCCCCGCTCACTGATAACTTGAACTTGTAACTGCACGTACAGGCTGCCATCTTCTAGTATTGGTCACTCTTGACTTTGCTGGATGACAAGGACTGCTTGTTGTGATAAGCCACAGTCTTTTAACTTCAGCATCCATCTTTCAGTAGAGATGCAAACTTCATAGTTAGATTTTTATGGCCAAAATGGGTGTGATTTCAACTGTCACGTGACTTTTAAATCAGCACATTCCACCACGAACCAAGTTATTACATTCTCGTTTTTTGTGTTGCAGGCTGGGACAATTAATCACGATAAAGTCATATTCTTGCATAATTATTATTCAACGTGTTACCATTTCTTCCAATTCTTAAACAATATCTAACCATTTTGCTGCAAACTTCTCAAAGGGTGCATGTCATGACGTTTTATTGAGCCATTTTCAAAATGGGGTTAACTTTACTTTAGGTTCTTTTGTAAACAAACCTTCTCCCATTGTATTCTCGGAGTTATGGTTGCAATAAACTGGGAACGTTCTGGTAATCGCAAGATGTTATTTGTCGTCAATGTTTTCACGTAAGCAGCATAATGAGAGGAGTGACGGTTCAGTATTTTATATTCTGCAGTTTTGTACTGAATCCCCTAACAGTAAGGTAAACATAAGACACAAATGAGGAAGGTTAGAAGTAGGTGTTCTGAGAAGTAGTTTGGAACTTCTTAGTCATTATTAAAAATGACAGACAAGTACGACTTACTTTATATTTTGAATTTTTCAACCTTTAATGTTTTATGTTGTTTATAAATCAAGTTATATTAACTGACCAAGTGTAGAGTTAAAACAGAGAACATAACTGATAAAATATATTTTTTGGAAAAAGTTTTAAATTTATATAGAGGGTTTTATCGATTATGCAAATAAAATTTGAAATTTTCAGGTGAGGAAAAGGGTTTATCTTAAAATGAAAATGTATTTGCACTCGGAGCAGTCAACACACTGACCCCATATATTTGTGGACAAAGCTTTAGGAAGAATACTTAAAAATTCTGTTTTTTTTATACAAATGTAACATTTAGATACACAAAACAGTAAAATAGTTTATAATTAGAGTGTGGAAACTCAAAAAGTCACTTTGGGGTCACATGATCACCGAAGCAGAAGCGAAAGTTAATACACTAAATAATTTTACTGGTGCTTGGTCCACATAAGAGGTGAACATTCCATCATACAGTTAGTGGTGATAGTGTTTTAGAAACAACAGGAGCAAGCAGTTCTTTCTTCACGACACAGTATTTGTATTTTGGAACCATGAGCAAAAGAACTGGTGTATATAAATGCATGTTCCACATCACTCAGCAACTGTGATAACACCTCTCCAGCTCTCTTGTCACTGATGTAATTAGTCAGGAAAGAGCTAACGTTTTGGGTTGGCAGGTGTCTGCTGAGCCATTATCTGTTGGTAAAACTCTCTAGCTCCCTTGTCACTGATGTAAGTAGTCAGGATAGAGCTGACGTTTTGAGTTGGCGGATGTCTGCTGAGCCATTAACTCTTCTATCTCTTCTGTGCTTTAAAGTATAGGTAGATACATTTTATTGCTCATAAGATTATAAACAAAACAGAGGCTTCGCTCTTCCCATCCTGTGAGATGTCTGTGTCATAAGCCATGATTGCAATATGTATCCCTTTGGCAGACCTTTCAGTAGCACATACACATATTCCATGGCTAGATCTTACTTTGGCTTATGTTATTTGGCCAGAACTTTGTACAACCCTGTCAACTCAAAGTATTTTTATGCCGCATCATGTTTTGTGGAAGTGACTGGTTTTTAAGCAAGTGCTTTGGCTTAGTCGGCCACAGTGGAAGCACATGAAACACACCATCAATGATTGGAATACATATTTCAGCTTTTGTTGTAGGCTTCTACTTTGATGGCTAGTTTGAAGTAACCACTTTAAGGCATGTGATGTACACGGTTTTAATGAAAGTGACAACGTCCCTCACTTCCGTGTGCTGTCACATAATCTTGTTCGGAAACCCATCAACCAAGATATCGTTCAAATCTGCGAAGGCCATTTACGAGGTCTTTATGTAGGCGGACAGTTCTGTGCCAATCATTTTTAGAGCTTTGAGTACGCTCAGTCGGTCTCTCTATTCTCCACTGGGTTAAAACAGTGATACAGTAATAAATTTCCAGTTATCTTGCTCTTCATTCACCATCTAATCTCAGGACAAACAGATACACAACCTTTCTTAAGGACATTCATTCCAGGGAGTGGCCTGCTGAAACATTTCAGGAACCTGTTCACATCTTTTCTTGATCTCTCTTTGAACATGAAGGATGTAATATTCTTCATCTTGTTCGTAGGGCTTTGTTTGTCTGGACAAAGCCTCCGGTAACCCTTATAGAAGCCAGAAGATGCTGGTGATGTATTTGGTTACAAATGAAAGTATCACAGCAGAACTCTTGACACATCTCTTAAACTCCAGGTGTTTATGACGAGTTTTTCTTATCATTCTTTACATTTTGAATTTTTCCTGGATTTTTTAAAAGTTCACTCAAAAGGTTTTACGTTTGTTAAATAAGTATCTTGCTTTTGCACTGAGTATCGTGATTTTTTAATTTTTTGGCTAAACATATTCAACGAAGTTTGCGTCTTTTTACTACATGTTAATATCATACTTTCAAACTAAATTTTTAAGTTAAAATACTTTGCATTTCATATTATTTGAGTTTGACATGAGTAACAGTTGTAAGCTGTTGTCTGCGTTACGGAAGCTTACAATTCTTATAGATACCTAGTCCCATGGATCACAGTTTTCACCTGTGAGTGGTCTTTACCATACCTGCTCGGGAAATAATTCTGGTTGAAAACATCTACTAGTGACTGTGTCAACTGTCCTTGGGCGGTGATTTAATAGAGACCACCTCTGTGGTCTGAAACTGGCAAGGTGCCAAATCATTCCTGCAAATATCAGTTGCCCATGCTTCCCATCTACCAAAATTAATTCTCAAAGACAAAAAATTACCTGGATGAATCAGATACATACAAAATCTTTGTTAGTTGTAGTTTGATCAATATTATGGGTTTGCGCAGCATTTGCAAAAGTTTTATGTCCAGGAGACTTTTTTTTTTAGCTTCAATATATCTCTTACACAACCATCTTGGTGTTGATGATTAGCACTTCTGCGTCCTGAAGATTGTGTTATTTTTGGTACATGTGTTCTCTAAAAGTAAGCTCTAGAGATCGAAGAAGGACTAGTATATTAGGTTATCATTTCCGAAATTTCATTATAACGCTTTTAAATCCGAGTCACTACATCAAACGTTCTTTTTTTAAACTTCCAGTGATGTTTTGAGGTAAAACAAATTTCTTAACAAATATTAAATAGGCATTGTCTGCTTGGCCAGCAAAAAAATTGAAACTATGTGTTGTAACCCAGGTACTGTATCTCACTGTGATATTCTTCTAGGCAGAAGTGACATCACTCACTGTAGAAAACAAAGAAACGAAACATCTAGAAGAAACTATACAATATTAAATGAATTTGTGAAACAAACAGAAATTTTTCCGAGTGATAAATTATTGAGGCAAAAGCCTGAACTACCAACAGAGGTTTGTCTCAAATCAGTTAAGCATGGTATGCTGTTTAGTTTTATGCGTTTTTATATATGTTACTACAGATGTTGCTATACTCAATCAATACAGACTGCAACAGTATTAAGGATATTGCACTGTTACAAAACGTCATGTGTTTCTTATCGCTAACAGACAGAATTCAAATATGTTAGCGTTTATTTTTTCTCCAATTACTATAATTAGATACGTTAAAATCTAATTCTGTCATAGTAGTTCAGAAATAGAGCGTGTTTCCATGCATGGCCAGATGGATAAGGCGCTTGACTCATGATCTGAGGGTTACAGGTTCAAATTCCCATCATACCAAACATGATCGCCCTTTCAGCTGTGGGGCATTATAATGTGACGGCCAATCCCACTGTTTCTTGGTAAAAGAGTTTGTGGTTGGTGGTGATGACCAGCTGTCTTCCCTCTAGTTTTACACTGAAAAATTAGGGACGGCTAGCGCAAATAGCCTTGGTGTAGCTTTGCGCGAAATTATAAACAAAAATTATTGCCGTGTTTGTTGTTACTCTACTGGCCTGTTCAGCTCTGTGTTGGGTAAACCACGTTGTCGACAATATAAAAAAGTCACAGTTCATTTTGCACACTTTTCTTGAAACTCTCACCCACACCAAGGACTAAATAAAGAATATAGAGTTGAGATATAATAGGTCTAATGTTTGTTTTAAATTTTGAGCCAAGCTACACGAAGGTTATCTGCGCTTGTCGTACCTAATTGATGAGTGTATTACAAGAGGGAAGGCAGTTAGTCGTCACCACTCAACATCAACTCTTGGGTAACTTTTTTTACCAACCAATAGTGGAATTGACCGTCACATTGCAATGCCCCACGGCTGAAAGGGCAAGCGTGCTGAGTGACAGGTTTCAAACCCGTGACCTTCAGATTACGAGTCGAGTGCCTAAGCATCTGGTCATAGACAGCCAAGCTGAATTTTAATTTAGATCCAATTTTCTCTTTGATTCAGATCTTGGACGATCCCCCAATTTATTATGTATTACCATGGGAAATAACCTAAAACTGAGGTAAACTGTAATTTATATTTAGAAATTAAACTCATGTCGATATATACCCAACATAGGATACATGCAAAGAAGATTGATATAAATATTTTTTTTTAAATTCAAATATATTGTAATCCATACATACATTAACAACATTATTACAAATAATGATCTGTGCACAAACTATATCGAGTCTTTTTTCAGGTCTCGAACTTCCTGGATATCGTATCGGAGGTTCATGATGACAATGTTAATTTCGAGTTGACGCAGGTACAATTCACTTAAGTAGGAGGAGCTAGCCAGCTCAGCATTCATTACTTATAACAGATAGGCTTGTTCGCTACAGAAGTTCTATAATATTAATGTTAGATGATTGATATTAATGTTATAAAATGTTAATGCAGGTTTGAGTCTAATGATGCTAAATGGTTTGTAAAGTTTAAATTTTGTAAAAGTTCCTGGTCAAATATCTGAAGTTCCAGATTGATAAGCATTCATATTTATCGCTTCTGAGATTTATTGTACACCAACTGCAAGAAACCAATAATATGTACTATTTCTTCGCACATGGTGTCACTTACATTTATGGGCGTGACAGAAATTTATAGTAATTTCAGCATGTTCACCAATACAGACGGTATACTTCAGTGAAGAGGTGAGATTTTCATAATACATTTTTAACAACGTAAGATTACACATTTCTAAATTTAACTTAAAACAATAATCGATAGTAAAATAGATTGATAATAGTAAATCCATAAGAATCTAAAGAAGAAATCCCACATAGTACAATGTATGGTAATTTAATCTCTTGTGTAACAAGTCAACTCTCCGTAGCAATGGGTGTAAAATTTACTGCCCAGAGCGTGCCTCATTACTCTCTTTGGCTGCTTCAAACACTTTGACGACTTGTGTGCAGCAAATATTAATTATGCTTTATTATTATACTGACCCATGTAATTTTGTTACAAACACTCGATTGTTATCAAAAATTAATCATTTGCTCTTTAGACGAACTAGTAGTATCATGAAATATATTGTAGACATGGAAATGATAGTTTGAACTCCTCTTTGTTCACTCAAGCCTCTGATCAAGAATACGTTTTGGAAGCGTGTTTAATTACCTGACTTGTTTATTTTCGTTCGTTACTTGCAGGGATTTTTCCTCTATAGCCGATGGGAAAAGTAGATTAGTTCCTATAACAAAAATGTTTTCCCAAGAGTTTACCAATATAGACAACTACTATTAAGGCACTTCACTCGAGCCCACCACTTTCTTTCGGGAAGGAAATTTTGTTTTTATCTTTTAAATCAGAAATTGTGAAAAAAAAATGAAAGGTATCGATCAGCTCTTTGCGAGACGTACCAATTTCAAAGTGAAAAAAAAAAAAAAAAATATCATCATCACCCGGTATTCCCAGGTGGTCACCCTCCCAAGTACTAACCGGGCCCGCAGTTGGTTAGCTTCTGTGATCGGAGGAGAACCGGCTTTTTTTTTTTTCTCTTTATTTATCCCACCTCAACGAGGGGATATACACAGAAATACAACAAATAAAACACAAGTTAATGAATTAGCATGTAACAATAACTCTATAGATTACCATGCTGAAAATTACCACAAAGTTAATAAAATTAAGGAAAAAGAAATAAAAGAGGTAATTGGAACAGCAGGTGATCCAACAAACATTATAGTGAACATTAACAAAACAAGAAACCAACGGATCTTTCATTGGTAACAAAAATATAATGAAATAACTTATCTTAACAACGTACACAAGAATAACCTTGGGCACCTTGGGTTACCAAGCTACCAACATAAGAATACACAGAATAAAATACATTTAATGAGTTATGTAACAATGATCGCTGATGATGGAGATGAATATGTCTCCGTACACGCACTTTAAACATGGAAATTAAATGAATAACGCGATTTCGTGCCAAAGAAACTGAACGAGCAGAACATATAACCTGACGTGCCAAACTAGTAATCAAACGGAATATGTTCCAGCATCTCCTGGTAACGAAGGATGAGATCCCACTAAGAGACATCTCCTCCATACCCAGTTAGATATGGGACATCCAAAATAAAATGCCAATAATTTATACACATATGACCAGAAGGGCTGTACAAAGGACATTGGAAAAACAGATGGTCTATGGTTTCCCGCGCCTGGGAACAGAAAGTGCACAACCCTGTTGGATGTCTGTCCATATGTATCAGCTTGACGTTAGTGGTAATCGCCCGCAACCACAGTAAATAATCCACATCACAAACATAAAACCCACAAAAGAAGAATAAGCGTTTTTCAAATGCGTTTCCAGTCTCTAGGAGGAACGATATCTCCCCAGTAGAATGGAGCAGGGAAATTAGTAGCGAGTGAAAACTGTAAATGTCCCATCAGTTGCCTCACAGATAAACCCTGAAAATGAACTCGATTATCGGAGTGGTCCAGAAAATATAACTCCACATCACGTGTGGACGACGGAAGAGGAGCCGGCTGGGTGGACAAAACCGGCAACCAGTCCACAGGCAACGCCTCCTTGAGCATATGAAAATGTGAAAAAATCGTGCGGACATTGGCAAACGGGTCAGCATCCTTACACATTTCAATCACTGCCCCCACCGGCAGAAAAGCAGGGAGCACCTCGTACAATAAATGGCGGACCTGAACCAAACCTGCGTTAATAAATTCAGGAAAATGAAATGTTCGGTTCCGAACATCAACAATAGCCGGATTGAAAAACAAAGGTTCATCAAAATTTGTGGGAAAGAGGAGCTGGGACAATCCCTTTATCCCCAAGAAGAACCTTCCAGGCATGAAACATTTCCTGAATATAGAAAGGTAACGATTTCACAAACCGTGGCAAAATACGGCATTGAAGAATCTGAAAGCTCAAAGAGAGATTATCATAACAAGAAAAAAATCCAGAAAGAAGTGGTCAAAGGTGGAAGGACAAGAAGCATCCAAACAACGCTGCAACAACTTCAAACGGAATGCGAGTTTACGAGTATTAACATCAACCAAGTTGATACCTCCACAATCATAACTCCGGATCAGAATACCGTATGCCAATTTATGTATACCTCCCCGCCAAATAAAATCCAGTATACATTTGCGAAATCGAGCCTCAAACTGTCTTGGCAACGGGAATATATTCAAAGGGTACCATAACACCGATGCCACCAAGGAGTTCACCACAAGAGATTTACCCTTTAGCGACAAAAAACGAAATCGCCACGACACCAAGACACGAGATACCCTGCGCAATACACCCTGCCACGTATCTTGCAGCATGACATCGAAATTAGAGTGGAAAACTATTCCCAAAATCCGAATAGGATCCTGGGAAATTCTCAACTCACCAAGGACGAAGTCTGCAGAAGAGGCCAAACACCCAACCCACAAACCCTGACTCTTAGTCCAGTTGATCTTCCCACCAGTAGCTTTGCCAAAAGTTTGGCAGACATCCAACACATGCGGCAAAGATTCGGCGTCTCTTAAGGTTAAGATGCATGCTGATAAGTAAGTGAAGGCGTGGTGAGTAACACATCACCACCAATACTAGTAATATGTACATTATGAACTAACATATTTCGTAACGGTTCGACATTGAGAACGTAAAGTATAGCAGACATTGGACATCATTGACGAATACCCGAGTTACAGCAAAATCATTAGTGAGAAATCCATTAAACTTTACACAACAAGAAATAGAAGTATAGCAAAGACGAACCCAATGAACAAAAGTACAACCAAAACCCATACGCAGAAGAAGTTGAAATAGATAGTCATAGGCCACCCGATCAAAGGGTTGCATCTGATCGAGCTTCAAAAAGATTCCACCCTGGCCGGTACGTGCGAAAGATTGCAATAGCGAAACGAGTGTTAACGGAGTATCAGCAACGTCCCGTCCAGGTATACACCCGATTGGTCATCTGAAACTAAACTGGAGATCACAGACGAAAGGCGACGAGCCAGCACTTTGGCCAAAAGCTTATAGTCAGAACAAAGCAATGTCAAAGGCCGCTGTTAGCCGCCAACCGTCGATCCCCGCCTTTCGGGATAGGAACAATTACCCCAGAACACATTGTACGGAGCAACTGTGGAGAGTGGAACAGTTCAGACAAGACAGATAAAAAGTCGTCAACAAAAAAAGGGAGAAAATATTTGTAAAATTCGGAGGTAAAACCATCCAAACCAGGAGATTTGCCCAGCGGTAAACTGTCTAGAGCAGCGAGAACTTCCGGAACCGTGAATGGAGCATCACAAATATGAGCTTGTTCATGGAAAGAGTTCGATCAACAAATGAGATAACGAAATCTATGTCTGCCTGCAGAACGATATCCTTAGAGTACAGTGCGGAATAATACTGATGTAAAACAGCAGCGATATCTTCCACACCGACACCTCCACACCCCTATCAGTGAGCATGGATCTAAACTCAATTCTGCTTTGACGGACCTTTTCCATACGAAGAAAGTAAGACGTAGGTCTCTCACCCTCCTCAAACCAACGAATATGAGATCGAATCCTCGCCCCTCTATGGTATCGTGATCCAAAGTCTCCAATGCATCTTCAAGTTCATACAATTTGACCTTAGACCTACCAGGGAAACGGGCCAGTTTTCGAAGCTCACGATTGATGGACGACTCAAGCTGACATTTGCGAGAACGGGATGCCCGCACACGAAGAATCGAATAACGCTCGGTAAGTAAACGGAACGCGCATTTCAATTGTTCATACCACTTAATTTTATCAGTCCCATAGACTGACCAACTACGACTTCTGGCGATCAACAGCTTAATGGCTTTCACATATTCGGCATCCCTCAATAACTGGTTATTGAAGTGCCAGAAATTAGGACCTCTGACAACGGGCCGCAGAGTAAGGTCGAAGCCCAATAAAGCGTGATCTGTAGCAGGAAACCACAACGTACGGAAACGTTGGACAGTCCCCTGCAAGGTAGAAGAAAGCAAAACCCTGTCAATACGAGACGACATCATCTCACCATTAACAAAACGCTTCCATGTGAAACCAGGTGTAGTCGACGATATGAGTGAATGCGTATCAAGTAAATCAAACCTATTAAGAAACTGGACAAAAGCCGAACGGTTGGCGTCACGGAAGAAACGGACCGGAAATCGATCGCGTGCCACATCCACCACACAATTAAAATCTCCCACAACAAGCAATCCCGTGCAACCATCCAAACAATACTCCAAGTTTTGGAAAAATTCCCGTCGCTCGGAGATATCGCGAGGAGCATACACAGATGATAACAGATAAGACAAAGACTCGAAACTGAATTTTACAGTCAGAACCCGACCCACCCCATCAGAAGAAACGAATGTAACATTATCACACAAAAACTGCTGTAACAAGATGGCAACCCCTTGTCGGCCAGAAAGAGAATTGTTAACAAAAGCTACACCTGGCCAAAATTTCAGAACGACATCATGAAAATCATCAGTAAAAAACGTTTCCTGTAAACAAACAACATCAAAATTAGTAACAAAGTAATCCAGATAATAAGCCAGCTTACTAACATTACGCAACCCATTACAATTCAAAACTCCCACCCTTAGTAAATGTACCATGCCAAAGATAAAGTAAAGGTACAAGAAGTGAAAGGAAACTGTCACAAACACAAAAATAACAAGAATAAATGTAAAGATCTAAGCAAATATGCACAAAGTACAATTAACAATAAATGACAGTCTTACACTAACTGAAACAAACAAACTGTCACAAAAAACACATTTAAGGCTGCGACACCGCCTTCGCCCGAGATATCCGTAGCATTGGCACGTCCGACACCCGTTTTCGTCCACTGCCTTTCTTAGAATTGTCACCAGGAGTCATCGCCACCACACTAGCATACCTCCAACGACGAGGAAGAGGCACCTCCACAACGCCGGCGGGACACTCACCACTAACCGGAAGTGGGGGGAAGTGACGATCAAAATTGCGTCCTGCAGCAGGGGGGTGACTACTCGCCCGTTCCCTGGCCCCACCAGAAACCGTCGATCGCCGGGAAGAAACATCGTCCACCACCCGATGAGTAGATGCAGCCTCCCCTGAAAGGGGAACCTCCGAATCAACGCGTGGACAAACAGAATTGGTGTCAACATCATGAGGCACTGCACGAGAGGGAGAAGCCGTGACTACTTCATCGGCGTCACGAGAAGTAGTAGGCGTGGCCACTTCAGCTTCGTCACTAGAGGAAGATCGAGGAACAACAAGCTTGGGACAACGTTGACGGACGTGTCCTTGCACATGACAATGTCGGCAAATAAACTGGGGCAAGCGCGATATAAATGATCCGCCCCCAAACATAAATTACACACTTTTGACTGGCGCTCATGCTTCACCTTTAACATAACAGCCTTGCCCAAAGGATCAAAAACGTTCACAACGTACGGCAAAGAGATACACTTCTCACTAAAAGACACACGAACATGGCGTACATCAAAATATATGCCCTGGTCCCTCTTCCACACAATAGGGCTTTTCACTTCACAATCAAAATCTTTAAGTTTATTTAGTATAATATCATCGTCGATATATTCTGGGACGTCCATAAATGACACAGTAATAGTGCGTTTAGTGACGCCATTAGTCGAACAAAGTACACCATTGACAACTAGACCAGCATCTATAGCCAGGTCCACATCGGCGGAAAGAACAAAGTTACCTCATAACCACCCGGGCTAGGAACAACAGCAGTGACCGAAGCAGCACCAAACGTAGAAATAACAGAATGGATAACGTCCCCATGGCTTGAAGTTGTCGTTTCCACGAAAACAGTACGACGCATAACTTCCATGACCTTCTTGGTTGATGAAGACATCGTCACACAACTTGAAAAATACAAAATCTAGCAAAAAAAAAAGAACTACACGCTCACTAGGCTTAGCTGTTAAATTTACACTAAAGCAATCAGAAGCTCGAAAAACACGTTTGTACTCGATGACGAGAACCGTCATTTTGAACGTGGTAGAACGATGACAGTTTAATTCTCTTTCTTATTGGATGTTTTAAATATTATCCTAAAAGAAAATCGTTGTTCCAGCTCGAAATTTCGAAGTTGTGAAATATAAAAGATGCTTTAGAAATGCACTGTTCCAGGAGGACGCTGGAAAGTGCAGTCTGAATCCTAATAACACTGGTTTGCGTTACACATCCCCGGTAGTACACGATTGTCATTTCGAGGGGTAGAAACTGTCGCACCAGGCGTGTGTGCATTGATTGACATGCAACACTTAATTGATCAATTAGGCCTCTGAGAACTTTCTCAAACGGCTTTTAGTCACATCTTATATTGCTTTCCTACTTTCACAAAATCTGGTATTTTCCTCTCGTTACACAGGCCTACATCCCATCACTTACAGACGTGTGCGTAGACTTTAGTATTTCACGCGTGCTTGTGTGAGGAGTAGAATTATTTATTACATTTAATGTTCACCCTTCTTTTATTGGGCATTCGGCTATGCACGTTAATTTACCGGTCTTTATTAATGTGTATTTTAATTTCGATCGGAAGAAGTCGTGTACTCGCCTCTTTTTTTTTTTTTTGCCCTTTCAACAAAATAGTATTAAACGCTTGTTACCCTCCTGGGAGAGCGCCTCAGAAGTCGCTGTTTTCTCTCTAGCTAAAGAAGTGTGTGGATGTTGATCAGAGTACATTGCTAAAAAATGGGAATAATTCTCTGACGTTACAGAAACAGAACGAGAGTAAAGGAACAGGGTGTGTGTTTTCAACAGTTATTATCGATGCACCTGTCACACTCGGTTCCTACCGTTCGCGAGTCGGAAGCGTGCCACGTACAAAGTTGCTTCCTATCTAAAGACGTTTCCTTCACTTTTGCTTTCACTGCTATATATTTTCAAAATTTGCTTTTACTCTTTTGTAACTTTTGTTCCTGCTTCTTTTATGCCACAATAGCAAAGACTCTTGTCGTTATTGAAAGTTAATTTTCAAAAGTACGTGCACATAAAATACGTACAAGCATTTGTTTTTTAAAAAGGTGAGCAATCGTCATGTGTCTCCGAGTGAAGTCTCTCTCTGCCGGTTATATTTCTAGACAAAGTAGTTTTATCCAAAACATAGCGAACGTTATGTAAGGAAACTCGAATGTTTAGTCGCGTCGCCCTTTCTGTGCAGCAGACTGACTCCTCGACAGTTGCTTTTGCTCAGGTAAAACAGCACGAGCGAGACAATACTGTGAAGTAGGAACACGTTTCAAATTTCGTCTGCATATAAGACTGCCTCAGATTAATGTGGGCTGGATCTACTCGTTAAGGGAGATTCTCTTTTGTAGATCTTGGGCATTTCGAAGATCGACCCGCGAAGATAGTTTATTTCGTTTCTCTCCAATATGCGTCTGGACGGAGGGGTTTGGTTAAAAGTGAAATAGAACGCGGCTCACGCCACCTGCTAAGAGAGCTACTACTTTTCTTGACGATCGCAGGAAATGATAGTTTGAATTCCTTTTTGTTCACTCAAGCCTCTGATCAAGAATACGTTTTGGAAGCGTGTTTAATTACCTGACTTGTTTATTTTCGTTCGTTACTTGCAGGGATTTTTCCTCTATAGCCGATGGGAAAAGTAGATTAGTTCCTATAACAAAAATGTTTTCCCAAGAGTTTACCAATATAGACAACTACTATTAAGGCACTTCACTCGAGCCCACCACTTTCTTTCGGGAAGGAAATTTTGTTTTTATCTTTTAAATCAGAAATTGTGAAAAAAAAATGAAAGGTATCGATCAGCTCTTTGCGAGACGTACCAATTTCAAAGTGAAAAAAAAAAGAAAAAATATCATCATCACCCGGTATTCCCAGGTGGTCACCCTCCCAAGTACTAACCGGGCCCGCAGTTGGTTAGCTTCTGTGATCGGACGAGAACCGGCTTTTTTTTTTTTTTTCTCTTTATTTATCCCACCTCAACGAGGGGATATACACAGAAATACAACAAATAAAACACAAGTTAATGAATTAGCATGTAACAATAACTCTATAGATTACCATGCTGAAAATTACCACAAAGTTAATAAAATTAAGGAAAAAGAAATAAAAGAGGTAATTGGAACAGCAGGTGATCCAACAAACATTATAGTGAACATTAACAAAACAAGAAACCAACGGATCTTTCATTGGTAACAAAAATATAATGAAATAACTTATCTTAACAACGTACACAAGAAATAACCTTGGGCACCTTGGGTTACCAAGCTACCAACATAAGAATACACAGAATAAAATACATTTAATGAGTTATGTAACAATGATCGCTGATGATGGAGATGAATATGTCTCCGTACACGCACTTTAAACATGGAAATTAAATGAATAACGCGATTTCGTGCCAAAGAAACTGAACGAGCAGAACATATAACCTGACGTGCCAAACTAGTAATCAAACGGAATATGTTCCAGCATCTCCTGGTAACGAAGGATGAGATCCCACTAAGAGACATCTCCTCCATACCCAGTTAGATATGGGACATCCAAAATAAAATGCCAATAATTTATACACATATGACCAGAAGGGCTGTACAAAAGGACATTGGAAAAACAGATGGTCTATGGTTTCCCGCGCCTGGGAACAGAAAGTGCACAACCCTGTTGGATGTCTGTCCATATGTATCAGCTTGACGTTAGTGGTAATCGCCCGCAACCACAGTAAATAATCCACATCACAAACATAAAACCCACAAAAGAAGAATAAGCGTTTTTTCAAATGCGTTTCCAGTCTCTAGGAGGAACAATATCTCCCCAGTAGAATGGAGCAGGGAAATTAGTAGCGAGTGAAAACTGTAAATGTCCCATCAGTTGCCTCACAGATAAACCCTGAAAATGAACTCGATTATCGGAGTGGTCCAGAAAATATAAATCCACATCACGTGTGGACGACGGAAGAGGAGCCGGCTGGGTGGACAAAACCGGCAACCAGTCCACAGGCAACGCCTCCTTGAGCATATGAAAATGTGAAAAAATCGTGCGGACATTGGCAAACGGGTCAGCATCCTTACACATTTCAATCACTGCCCCCACCGGCAGAAAAGCAGGGAGCACCTCGTACAATAAATGGCGGACCTGAACCAAACCTGGGTTAATAAATTCAGGAAAATGAAATGTTCGGTTCCGAACATCAACAATAGCCGGATTGAAAAACAAAGGTTCATCAAAAATTTGTGGGGAAAGAGGAGCTGGGACAATCCCTTTATCCCCAAGAAGAACCTTCCAGGCATGAAACATTTCCTGAATATAGAAAGGTAAGGATTTCACAAAACGTGGCAAAATACGGCATTGAAGAATCTGAAAGCTCAAAGAGAGATTATCATAACAAGAAAAAAAATCCAGAAAGAAGTGGTCAAAGGTGGAAGGACAAGAAGCATCCAAACAACGCTGCAACAACTTCAAACGGAATGCGAGTTTACGAGTATTAACATCAACCAAGT
The DNA here is from genome assembly GCF_004210375.1 of Tachypleus tridentatus. NCBI lineage: Eukaryota > Metazoa > Arthropoda > Merostomata > Xiphosura > Limulidae > Tachypleus > Tachypleus tridentatus. The sequence goes on along the minus strand of NC_134835.1, from coordinate 11,474,150 downwards.
TGATACCTCCACAATCATAACCCGGATCAGAATACCGTATGCCAATTTATGTATACCTCCCCGCCAAATAAAATCCAGTATACATTTGCGAAATCGAGCCTCAAACTGTCTTGGCAACGGGAATATATTCAAAGGGTACCATAACACCGATGCCACCAAGGAGTTCACCACAAGAGATTTACCCTTTAGCGACAAAGAACGAACTCGCCACGACACCAAGACACGAGATACCCTGCGCAATACACCCTGCCACGTATCTTGCAGCATGACATCGAAATTAGAGTGGAAAACTATTCCCAAAATCCGAATAGGATCCTGGGAAATTCTCAACTCACCAAGGACGAAGTCTGCAGAAGAGGCCAAACACCCAACCCACAAACCCTGACTCTTAGTCCAGTTGATCTTCCCACCAGTAGCTTTGCCAAAAGTTTGGCAGACATCCAACACATGCGGCAAAGATTCGGCGTCTCTTAAGGTTAAGATGCATGCTGATAAGTAAGTGAAGGCGTGGTGAGTAACACATCACCACCAATACTAGTAATATGTACATTATGAACTAACATATTTCGTAACGGTTCGACATTGAGAACGTAAAGTATAGCAGACATTGGACATCATTGACGAATACCCCGAGTTACAGCAAAATCATTAGTGAGAAATCCATTAAACTTTACACAACAAGAAATAGAAGTATAGCAAAGACGAACCCAATGAAGAAAAGTACAACCAAAACCCATACGCAGAAGAAGTTGAAATAGATAGTCATAGGCCACCCGATCAAAGGGTTGCATCTGATCGAGCTTCAAAAAGATTCCACCCTGGCCGGTACGTGCGAAAGATTGCAATAGCGAAACGAGTGTTAACGGAGTATCAGCAACGTCCCGTCCAGGTATACACCCGGATTGGTCATCTGAAACTAAACTGGAGATCACAGACGAAAGGCGACGAGCCAGCACTTTGGCCAAAAGCTTATAGTCAGAACAAAGCAATGTCAAAGGCCGGCTGTTAGCCGCCAACCGTCGATCCCCGCCTTTCGGGATAGGAACAATTACCCCAGAACACATTGTACGGAGCAACTGTGGAGAGTGGAACAGTTCAGACAAGACAGATAAAAAGTCGTCAACAAAAAAAGGGAGAAAATATTTGTAAAATTCGGAGGTAAAACCATCCAAACCAGGAGATTTGCCCAGCGGTAAACTGTCTAGAGCAGCGAGAACTTCCGGAACCGTGAATGGAGCATCACAAATATGAGCTTGTTCATGGGAAAGAGTTCGATCAACAAATGAGATAACGAAATCTATGTCTGCCTGCAGAACGATATCCTTAGAGTACAGTGCGGAATAATACTGATGTAAAACAGCAGCGATATCTTCCACACCGGACACCTCCACACCCCTATCAGTGAGCATGGATCGAAACTCAATTCTGCTTTGACGGACCTTTTCCATACGAAGAAAGTAAGACGTAGGTCTCTCACCCTCCTCAAACCAACGAATATGAGATCGAATCCTCGCCCCCTCTATGGTATCGTGATCCAAAGTCTCCAATGCATCTTCAAGTTCATACAATTTGACCTTAGACCTACCAGGGAAACGGGCCAGTTTTCGAAGCTCACGATTGATGGACGACTCAAGCTGACATTTGCGAGAACGGGATGCCCGCACACGAAGAATCGAATAACGCTCGGTAAGTAAACGGAACGCGCATTTCAATTGTTCATACCACTTAATTTTATCAGTCCCATAGACTGACCAACTACGACTTCTGGCGATCAACAGCTTAATGGCTTTCACATATTCGGCATCCCTCAATAACTGGTTATTGAAGTGCCAGAAATTAGGACCTCTGACAACGGGCCGCAGAGTAAGGTCGAAGCCCAATAAAGCGTGATCTGTAGCAGGAAACCACAACGTACGGAAACGTTGGACAGTCCCCTGCAAGGTAGAAGAAAGCAAAACCCTGTCAATACGAGACGAAATCATCTCACCATTAACAAAACGCTTCCATGTGAAACCAGGTGTAGTCGACGATATGAGTGAATGCGTATCAAGTAAATCAAACCTATTAAGAAACTGGACAAAAGCCGAACGGTTGGCGTCACGGAAGAAACGGACCGGAAATCGATCGCGTGCCACATCCACCACACAATTAAAATCTCCCACAACAAGCAATCCCGTGCAACCATCCAAACAATACTCCAAGTTTTGGGAAAAATTCCCGTCGCTCGGAGATATCGCGAGGAGCATACACAGATGATAACAGATAAGACAAAGACTCGAAACTGAATTTTACAGTCAGAACCCGACCCACCCCATCAGAAGAAACGAATGTAACATTATCACACAAAAACTGCTGTAACAAGATGGCAACCCCTTGTCGGCCAGAAAGAGAATTGTTAACAAAAGCTACACCTGGCCAAAATTTCAGAACGACATCATGAAAATCATCAGTAAAAAACGTTTCCTGTAAACAAACAACATCAAAATTAGTAACAAAGTAATCCAGATAATAAGCCAGCTTACTAACATTACGCAACCCATTACAATTCAAAACTCCCACCCTTAGTAAATGTACCATGCCAAAGATAAAGTAAAGGTACAAGAAGTGAAAGGAAACTGTCACAAACACAAAAATAACAAGAATAAATGTAAAGATCTAAGCAAATATGCACAAAGTACAATTAACAATAAATGACAGTCTTACACTAACTGAAACAAACAAACTGTCACAAAAACACATTTAAGGCTGCGACACCGCCTTCGCCCGAGATATCCGTAGCATTGGCACGTCCGACACCCGTTTTCGTCCACTGCCTTTCTTAGAATTGTCACCAGGAGTCATCGCCACCACACTAGCATACCTCCAACGACGAGGAAGAGGCACCTCCACAACGCCGGCGGGACACTCACCACTAACCGGAAGTGGGGGGAAGTGACGATCAAAATTGCGTCCTGCAGCAGGGGGGTGACTACTCGCCCGTTCCCTGGCCCCACCAGAAACCGTCGATCGCCGGGAAGAAACATCGTCCACCACCCGATGAGTAGATGCAGCCTCCCCCTGAAAGGGGAACCTCCGAATCAACGCGTGGACAAACAGAATTGGTGTCAACATCATGAGGCACTGCACGAGAGGGAGAAGCCGTGACTACTTCATCGGCGTCACGAGAAGTAGTAGGCGTGGCCACTTCAGCTTCGTCACTAGAGGAAGATCGAGGAACAACAAGCTTGGGACAACGTTGACGGACGTGTCCTTGCACATGACAATGTCGGCAAATAAACTGGGGCAAGCGCGATATAAATGATCCGCCCCCAAACATAAATTACACACTTTTGACTGGCGCTCATGCTTCACCTTTAACATAACAGCCTTGCCCAAAGGATCAAAAACGTTCACAACGTACGGCAAAGAGATACACTTCTCACTAAAAGACACACGAACATGGCGTACATCAAAATATATGCCCTGGTCCCTCTTCCACACAATAGGGCTTTTCACTTCACAATCAAAATCTTTAAGTTTATTTAGTATAATATCATCGTCGATATATTCTGGGACGTCCATAAATGACACAGTAATAGTGCGTTTAGTGACGCCATTAGTCGAACAAAGTACACCATTGACAACTAGACCAGCATCTATAGCCAGGTCCACATCGGCGGAAAGAACAAAAGTTACCTCATAACCACCCGGGCTAGGAACAACAGCAGTGACCGAAGCAGCACCAAACGTAGAAATAACAGAATGGATAACGTCCCCATGGCTTGAAGTTGTCGTTTCCACGAAAACAGTACGACGCATAACTTCCATGACCTTCTTGGTTGATGAAGACATCGTCACACAACTTGAAAAATACAAAATCTAGCAAAAAAAAAAAGAACTACACGCTCACTAGGCTTAGCTGTTAAATTTACACTAAAGCAATCAGAAGCTCGAAAAACACGTTTGTACTCGATGACGAGAACCGTCATTTTGAACGTGGTAGAACGATGACAGTTTAATTCTCTTTCTTATTGGATGTTTTAAATATTATCCTAAAAGAAAATCGTTGTTCCAGCTCGAAATTTCGAAGTTGTGAAATATAAAAGATGCTTTAGAAATGCACTGTTCCAGGAGGACGCTGGAAAGTGCAGTCTGAATCCTAATAACACTGGTTTGCGTTACACATCCCCGGTAGTACACGATTGTCATTTCGAGGGGTAGAAACTGTCGCACCAGGCGTGTGTGCATTGATTGACATGCAACACTTAATTGATCAATTAGGCCTCTGAGAACTTTCTCAAACGGCTTTTAGTCACATCTTATATTGCTTTCCTACTTTCACAAAATCTGGTATTTTCCTCTCGTTACACAGGCCTACATCCCATCACTTACAGACGTGTGCGTAGACTTTAGTATTTCACGCGTGCTTGTGTGAGGAGTAGAATTATTTATTACATTTAATGTTCACCCTTCTTTTATTGGGCATTCGGCTATGCACGTTAATTTACCGGTCTTTATTAATGTGTATTTTAATTTCGATCGGAAGAAGTCGTGTGTACTCGCCTCTTTTTTTTTTTTGCCCTTTCAACAAAATAGTATTAAACGCTTGTTACCCTCCTGGGAGAGCGCCTCAGAAGTCGCTGTTTTCTCTCTAGCTAAAGAAGTGTGTGGATGTTGATCAGAGTACATTGCTAAAAAATGGGAATAATTCTCTGACGTTACAGAAACAGAACGAGAGTAAAGGAACAGGGTGTGTGTTTTCAACAGTTATTATCGATGCACCTGTCACACTCGGTTCCTACCGTTCGCGAGTCGGAAGCGTGCCACGTACAAAGTTGCTTCCTATCTAAAGACGTTTCCTTCACTTTTGCTTTCACTGCTATATATTTTCAAAATTTGCTTTTACTCTTTTGTAACTTTTGTTCCTGCTTCTTTTATGCCACAATAGCAAAGACTCTTGTCGTTATTGAAAGTTAATTTTCAAAAGTACGTGCACATAAAATACGTACAAGCATTTGTTTTTTTAAAAAGGTGAGCAATCGTCATGTGTCTCCGAGTGAAGTCTCTCTCTGCCGGTTATATTTCTAGACAAAGTAGTTTTATCCAAAACATAGCGAACGTTATGTAAGGAAACTCGAATGTTTAGTCGCGTCGCCCTTTCTGTGCAGCAGACTGACTCCTCGACAGTTGCTTTTGCTCAGGTAAAACAGCACGAGCGAGACAATACTGTGAAGTAGGAACACGTTTCAAATTTCGTCTGCATATAAGACTGCCTCAGATTAATGTGGGCTGGATCTACTCGTTAAGGGAGTTTCTCTTTGTAGATCTTGGGCATTTCGAAGATCGACCCGCGAAGATAGTTTATTTCGTTTCTCCAATATGCGTCTGAACGGAGGGGTTTGGTTAAAAGTGAAATAGAACGCGGCTCACGCCACCTGCTAAGAGAGCTACTACTTTTCTTGACGATCGCAGGAAATGATAGTTTGAATTCCTTTTTGTTCACTCAAGCCTCTGATCAAGAATACGTTTTGGAAGCGTGTTTAATTACCTGACTTGTTTATTTTCGTTCGTTACTTGCACGGATTTTTCCTCTATAGCCGATGGGAAAAGTAGATTAGTTCCTATAACAAAAATGTTTTCCCAAGAGTTTACCAATATAGAAAACTACTATTAAGGCACTTCACTCGAGCCCACCACTTTCTTTCGGGAAGGAAATTTTGTTTTATCTTTAAATCAGAAATTGTGAAAAAAAATGAAAGGTATCGATCAGCTCTTTGCGAGACGTACCAATTTCAAAGTGAAAAAAAAAAGAAAAAATATCATCATCACCCGGTATTCCCAGGTGGTCACCCTCCCAAGTACTAACCGGGCCCGCAGTTGGTTAGCTTCTGTGATCGGACGAGAACCGGCTTTTTTTTTTTTCTCTTTATTTATCCCACCTCAACGAGGGGATATACACAGAAATACAACAAATAAAACACAAGTTAATGAATTAGCATGTAACAATAACTCTATAGATTACCATGCTGAAAATTACCACAAAGTTAATAAAATTAAGGAAAAGAAATAAAAGAGGTAATTGGAACAGCAGGTGATCCAACAAACATTATAGTGAACATTAACAAAACAAGAAACCAACGGATCTTTCATTGGTAACAAAAATATAATGAAATAACTTATCTTAACAACGTACACAAGAAATAACCTTGGGCACCTTGGGTTACCAAGCTACCAACATAAGAATACACAGAATAAAATACATTTAATGAGTTATGTAACAATGATCGCTGATGATGGAGATGAATATGTCTCCGTACACGCACTTTAAACATGGAAATTAAATGAATAACGCGATTTCGTGCCAAAGAAACTGAACGAGCAGAACATATAACCTGACGTGCCAAACTAGTAATCAAACGGAATATGTTCCAGCATCTCCTGGGGTAACGAAGGATGAGATCCCACTAAGAGACATCTCCTCCATACCCAGTTAGATATGGGACATCCAAAATAAAATGCCAATAATTTATACACATATGACCAGAAGGGCTGTACAAAAGGACATTGGAAAAACAGATGGTCTATGGTTTCCCGCGCCTGGGAACAGAAAGTGCACAACCCTGTTGGATGTCTGTCCATATGTATCAGCTTGACGTTAGTGGTAATCGCCCGCAACCACAGTAAATAATCCACATCACAAACATAAAAACCCACAAAAGAAGAATAAGCGTTTTTTTCAAATGCGTTTCCAGTCTCTAGGAGGAACAATATCTCCCCAGTAGAATGGAGCAGGGAAATTAGTAGCGAGTGAAAACTGTAAATGTCCCATCAGTTGCCTCACAGATAAACCCTGAAAATGAACTCGATTATCGGAGTGGTCCAGAAAATATAAATCCACATCACGTGTGGACGACGGAAGAGGAGCCGGCTGGGTGGACAAAACCGGCAACCAGTCCACAGGCAACGCCTCCTTGAGCATATGAAAATGTGAAAAAATCGTGCGGACATTGGCAAACGGGTCAGCATCCTTACACATTTCAATCACTGCCCCCACCGGCAGAAAAGCAGGGAGCACCTCGTACAATAAATGGCGGACCTGAACCAAACCTGGGTTAATAAATTCAGGAAAATGAAATGTTCGGTTCCGAACATCAACAATAGCCGGATTGAAAAACAAAGGTTCATCAAAATTTGTGGGGAAAGAGGAGCTGGGACAATCCCTTTATCCCCAAGAAGAACCTTCCAGGCATGAAACATTTCCTGAATATAGAAAGGTAAGGATTTCACAAAACGTGGCAAAATACGGCATTGAAGAATCTGAAAGCTCAAAGAGAGATTATCATAACAAGAAAAAAATCCAGAAAGAAGTGGTCAAAGGTGGAAGGACAAGAAGCATCCAAACAACGCTGCAACAACTTCAAACGGAATGCGAGTTTACGAGTATTAACATCAACCAAGTTGATACCTCCACAATCATAACTCCGGATCAGAATACCGTATGCCAATTTATGTATACCTCCCCGCCAAATAAAATCCAGTATACATTTGCGAAATCGAGCCTCAAACTGTCTTGGCAACGGGAATATATTCAAAGGGTACCATAACACCGATGCCACCAAGGAGTTCACCACAAGAGATTTACCCTTTAGCGACAAAGAACGAAATCGCCACGACACCAAGACACGAGATACCCTGCGCAATACACCCTGCCACGTATCTTGCAGCATGACATCGAAATTAGAGTGGAAAACTATTCCCAAAATCCGAATAGGATCCTGGGAAATTCTCAACTCACCAAGGACGAAGTCTGCAGAAGAGGCCAAACACCCAACCCACAAACCCTGACTCTTAGTCCAGTTGATCTTCCCACCAGTAGCTTTGCCAAAAGTTTGGCAGACATCCAACACATGCGGCAAAGATTCGGCGTCTCTTAAGGTTAAGATGCATGCTGATAAGTAAGTGAAGGCGTGGTGAGTAACACATCACCACCAATACTAGTAATATGTACATTATGAACTAACATATTTCGTAACGGTTCGACATTGAGAACGTAAAGTATAGCAGACATTGGACATCATTGACGAATACCCCGAGTTACAGCAAAATCATTAGTGAGAAATCCATTAAACTTTACACAACAAGAAATAGAAGTATAGCAAAGACGAACCCAATGAACAAAAGTACAACCAAAACCCATACGCAGAAGAAGTTGAAATAGATAGTCATAGGCCACCCGATCAAAGGCTTGCATCTGATCGAGCTTCAAAAAGATTCCACCCTGGCCGGTACGTGCGAAAGATTGCAATAGCGAAACGAGTGTTAACGGAGTATCAGCAACGTCCCGTCCAGGTATACACCCGGATTGGTCATCTGAAACTAAACTGGAGATCACAGACGAAAGGCGACGAGCCAGCACTTTGGCCAAAAGCTTATAGTCAGAACAAAGCAATGTCAAAGGCCGGCTGTTAGCCGCCAACCGTCGATCCCCGCCTTTCGGGATAGGAACAATTACCCCAGAACACATTGTACGGAGCAACTGTGGAGAGTGGAACAGTTCAGACAAGACAGATAAAAAGTCGTCAACAAAAAAAAGGGAGAAAATATTTGTAAAATTCGGAGGTAAAACCATCCAAACCAGGAGATTTGCCCAGCGGTAAACTGTCTAGAGCAGCGAGAACTTCCGGAACCGTGAATGGAGCATCACAAATATGAGCTTGTTCATGGGAAAGAGTTCGATCAACAAATGAGATAACGAAATCTATGTCTGCCTGCAGAACGATATCCTTAGAGTACAGTGCGGAATAATACTGATGTAAAACAGCAGCGATATCTTCCACACCGGACACCTCCACACCCCTATCAGTGAGCATGGATCGAAACTCAATTCTGCTTTGACGGACCTTTTCCATACGAAGAAAGTAAGACGTAGGTCTCTCACCCTCCTCAAACCAACGAATATGAGATCGAATCCTCGCCCCTCTATGGTATCGTGATCCAAAGTCTCCAATGCATCTTCAAGTTCATACAATTTGACCTTAGACCTACCAGGGAAACGGGCCAGTTTTCGAAGCTCACGATTGATGGACGACTCAAGCTGACATTTGCGAGAACGGGATGCCCGCACACGAAGAATCGAATAACGCTCGGTAAGTAAACGGAACGCGCATTTCAATTGTTCATACCACTTAATTTTATCAGTCCCATAGACTGACCAACTACGACTTCTGGCGATCAACAGCTTAATGGCTTTCACATATTCGGCATCCCTCAATAACTGGTTATTGAAGTGCCAGAAATTAGGACCTCTGACAACGGGCCGCAGAGTAAGGTCGAAGCCCAATAAAGCGTGATCTGTAGCAGGAAACCACAACGTACGGAAACGTTGGACAGTCCCCTGCAAGGTAGAAGAAAGCAAAACCCTGTCAATACGAGACGAAATCATCTCACCATTAACAAAACGCTTCCATGTGAAACCAGGTGTAGTCGACGATATGAGTGAATGCGTATCAAGTAAATCAAACCTATTAAGAAACTGGACAAAAGCCGAACGGTTGGCGTCACGGAAGAAACGGACCGGAAATCGATCGCGTGCCACATCCACCACACAATTAAAATCTCCCACAACAAGCAATCCCGTGCAACCATCCAAACAATACTCCAAGTTTTGGAAAAATTCCCGTCGCTCGGAGATATCGCGAGGAGCATACACAGATGATAACAGATAAGACAAAGACTCGAAACTGAATTTTACAGTCAGAACCCGACCCACCCCATCAGAAGAAACGAATGTAACATTATCACACAAAACTGCTGTAACAAGATGGCAAACCCTTGTCGGCCAGAAAGAGAATTGTTAAAAAAAGCTACACCTGGCCAAAATTTCAGAACGACATCATGAAAATCATCAGTAAAAACGTTTCCTGTAAACAAACAACATCAAAATTAGTAACAAAGTAATCCAGATAATAAGCCAGCTTACTAACATTACGCAACCCATTACAATTCAAAACTCCCACCCTTAGTAAATGTACCATGCCAAAGATAAAGTAAAGGTACAAGAAGTGAAAGGAAACTGTCACAAACACAAAAATAACAAGAATAAATGTAAAGATCTAAGCAAATATGCACAAAGTACAATTAACAATAAATGACAGTCTTACACTAACTGAAACAAACAAACTGTCACAAAAACACATTTAAGGCTGCGACACCGCCTTCGCCCGAGATATCCGTAGCATTGGCACGTCCGACACCCGTTTTCGTCCACTGCCTTTCTTAGAATTGTCACCAGGAGTCATCGCCACCACACTAGCATACCTCCAACGACGAGGAAGAGGCACCTCCACAACGCCGGCGGGACACTCACCACTAACCGGAAGTGGGGGGAAGTGACGATCAAAATTGCGTCCTGCAGCAGGGGTGACTACTGCCCGTTCCCTGGCCCCACCAGAAACCGTCGATCGCCGGAAGAAACATCGTCCACCACCCGATGAGTAGATGCAGCCTCCCCTGAAAGGGGAACCTCCGAATCAACGCGTGGACAAACAGAATTGGTGTCAACATCATGAGGCACTGCACGAGAGGGAGAAGCCGTGACTACTTCATCGGCGTCACGAGAAGTAGTAGGCGTGGCCACTTCAGCTTCGTCACTAGAGGAAGATCGAGGAACAACAAGCTTGGGACAACGTTGACGGACGTGTCCCTGCACATGACAATGTCGGCAAATAAACTGGGGCAAGCGCGATATAAATGATCCGCCCCCAAACATAAATTACACACTTTTGACTGGCGCTCATGCTTCACCTTTAACATAACAGCCTTGCCCAAAGGATCAAAAACGTTCACAACGTACGGCAAAGAGATACACTTCTCACTAAAAGACACACGAACATGGCGTACATCAAAATATATGCCCTGGTCCCTCTTCCACACAATAGGGCTTTTCACTTCACAATCAAAATCTTTAAGTTTATTTAGTATAATATCATCGTCGATATATTCTGGGACGTCCATAAATGACACAGTAATAGTGCGTTTAGTGACGCCATTAGTCGAACAAAGTACACCATTGACAACTAGACCAGCATCTATAGCCAGGTCCACATCGGCGGAAAGAACAAAAGTTACCTCATAACCACCCGGGCTAGGAACAACAGCAGTGACCGAAGCAGCACCAAACGTAGAAATAACAGAATGGATAACGTCCCCATGGCTTGAAGTTGTCGTTTCCACGAAAACAGTACGACGCATAACTTCCATGACCTTCTTGGTTGATGAAGACATCGTCACACAACTTGAAAAATACAAAATCTAGCAAAAAAAAAGAACTACACGCTCACTAGGCTTAGCTGTTAAATTTACACTAAAGCAATCAGAAGCTCGAAAAACACGTTTGTACTCGATGACGAGAACCGGCATTTTCAACGTGGTATGAACGATGACAGTTTAATTCTCTTTCTTATTGGGTGTTTTAAGTATTATCCTAAAAGAAAATCGTTGTTCCAGCTCGAAATTTCGAAGTTGTGAAATATAAAAGATGCTTTAGAAATGCACTGTTCCAGGAGGACGCTGGAAAGTGCAGTCTGAGTCCTAATAACACTGGTTTGCGTTACACATCCCCGGAAGTACACGATTGTCATTTCGAGGGGTGGAAACTGTCGCACGCAGGCGTGTGTGCATTGATTGACATGCAACACTTAATTGATCAATTAGGCCTCTGAGAACTTTCTCAAACGGCTTTTAGTCACATCTTATATTGCTTTCCTACTTTCACAAAATCTGGTATTTTCCTCTCGTTACACAGGCCTACATCCCATCACTTACAGACGTGTGCGTAGACTTTAGTATTTCACGCGTGCTTGTGTGAGGAGTAGAATTATTTATTACATTTAATGTTCACCCTTCTTTTATTGGGCATTCGGCTATGCACGTTAATTTACCGGTCTTTATTAATGTGTATTTTAATTTCGATCGGAAGAAGTCGTGTGTACTCGCCTCTTTTTTTTTTTTTTGCCCTTTCAACAAAATAGTATTAAACGCTTGTTACCCTCCTGGGAGAGCGCCTCAGAAGTCGCTGTTTTCTCTCTAGCTAAAGAAGTGTGTGGATGTTGATCAGAGTACATTGCTAAAAAATGGGAATAATTCTCTGACGTTACAGAAACAGAACGAGAGTAAAGGAACAGGGTGTGTGTTTTCAACAGTTATTATCGATGCACCTGTCACACTCGGTTCCTACCGTTCGCGAGTCGGAAGCGTGCCACGTACAAAGTTGCTTCCTATCTAAAGACGTTTCCTTCACTTTTGCTTTCACTGCTATATATTTTCAAAATTTGCTTTTACTCTTTTGTAACTTTTGTTCCTGCTTCTTTTATGCCACAATAGCAAAGACTCTTGTCGTTATTGAAAGTTAATTTTCAAAAGTACGTGCACATAAAATACGTACAAGCATTTGTTTTTAAAAAGGTGAGCAATCGTCATGTGTCTCCGAGTGAAGTCTCTCTCTGCCGGTTATATTTCTAGACAAAGTAGTTTTATCCAAAACATAGCGAACGTTATGTAAGGAAACTCGAATGTTTAGTCGCGTCGCCCTTTCTGTGCAGCAGACTGACTCCTCGACAGTTGCTTTTGCTCAGGTAAAACAGCACGAGCGAGACAATACTGTGAAGTAGGAACACGTTTCAAATTTCGTCTGCATATAAGACTGCCTCAGATTAATGTGGGCTGGATCTACTCGTTAAGGGAGTTTCTCTTTTGTAGATCTTGGGCATTTCGAAGATCGACCCGCGAAGATAGTTTATTTCGTTTCTCTCCAATATGCGTCTGAACGGAGGGGTTTGGTTAAAAGTGAAATAGAACGCGGCTCACGCCACCTGCTAAGAGAGCTACTACTTTTCTTGACGATCGCAGGAAATGATAGTTTGAATTCCTTTTTGTTCACTCAAGCCTCTGATCAAGAATACGTTTTGGAAGCGTGTTTAATTACCTGACTTGTTTATTTTCGTTCGTTACTTGCACGGATTTTTCCTCTATAGCCGATGGGAAAAGTAGATTAGTTCCTATAACAAAAATGTTTTCCCAAAGTTTACCAATATAGAAAACTACTATTAAGGCACTTCACTCGAGCCCACCACTTTCTTTCGGGAAGGAAATTTTGTTTTTATCTTTTAAATCAGAAATTGTGAAAAAAAATGAAAGGTATCGATCAGCTCTTTGCGAGACGTACCAATTAAAAGTGAAAAAAAAAAAAAAATGTCATCATCACCCGGTATTCCCAGGTGGTCACCCTCCCAAGTACTAACCGGGCCCGCCGTTGCTTGGCTTCGGTGATCGGACGAGAACCGGCATTTTCAACGTGGTATGAACGATGACAGTTTAATTCTCTTTCTTATTGGGTGTTTTAAGTATTATCCTAAAAGAAAATCGTTGTTCCAGCTCGAAATTTCGAAGTTGTGAAATATAAAAGATGCTTTAGAAATGCACTGTTCCAGGAGGACGCTGGAAAGTGCAGTCTGAGTCCTAAAAACACTGGTTTGCGTTACACGATTGTCATTTCGAGGGGTGGAAACTGTCGCACGCAGGCGTGTGTGCATTGATTGACATGCGACACTTAATTGATCAATTAGGCCTCTGAGAAATTTCTCAAACGGCTTTTAGTCACATCTTATATTGCTTTCCTACTTTCACAAAATCTGGTATTTTCCTCTCGTTACACAGGCCTACATCCCATCACTTACAGACGTGTGCGTAGACTTTAGTATTTCACGCGTGCTTGTGTGAGGAGTAGAATTATTTATTACATTTAATGTTCACCCTTCTTTTATTGGGCATTCGGCTATGCACGTTAATTTACCGGTCTTTATTAATGTGTATTTTAATTTCGATCGGAAGAAGTCGTGTGTACTCGCCTCTTTTTTTTTTTTTTTGCCCTTTCAACAAAATAGTATTAAACGCTTGTTACCCTCCTGGGAGAGCGCCTCAGAAGTCGCTGTTTTCTCTCTAGCTAAAGAAGTGTGTGGATGTTGATCAGAGTACATTGCTAAAAAATGGGAATAATTCTCTGACGTTACAGAAACAGAACGAGAGTAAAGGAACAGGGTGTGTGTTTTCAACAGTTATTATCGATGCACCTGTCACACTCGGTTCCTACCGTTCGCGAGTCGGAAGCGTGCCACGTACAAAGTTGCTTCCTATCTAAAGACGTTTCCTTCACTTTTTGCTTTCACTGCTATATATTTTCAAAATTTGCTTTTACTCTTTTGTAACTTTTTGTTCCTGCTTCTTTTATGCCACAATAGCAAAGACTCTTGTCGTTATTGGAAAGTTAATTTTCAAAAAGTACGTGCACATAAAATACGTACAAGCATTTGTTTTTTAAAAAGGTGAGCAATCGTCATGTGTCTCCGAGTGAAGTCTCTCTCTGCCGGTTATATTTCTAGACAAAGTAGTTTTATCCAAAACATAGCGAACGTTATGTAAGGAAACTCGAATGTTTAGTCGCGTCGCCCTTTCTGTGCAGCAGACTGACTCCTCGACAGTTGCTTTTGCTCAGGTAAAACAGCACGAGCGAGACAATACTGTGAAGTAGGAACACGTTTCAAATTTCGTCTGCATATAAGACTGCCTCAGATTAATGTGGGCTGGATCTACTCGTTAAGGGAGTTTCTCTTTTGTAGATCTTGGGCATTTCGAAGATCGACCCGCGAAGATAGTTTATTTCGTTTCTCTCCAATATGCGTCTGAACGGAGGGGTTTGGTTAAAAGTGAAATAGAACGCGGCTCACGCCACCTGCTAAGAGAGCTACTACTTTTCTTGACGATCGCAGGAAATGATAGTTTGAATTCCTTTTTGTTCACTCAAGCCTCTGATCAAGAATACGTTTTGGAAGCGTGTTTAATTACCTGACTTGTTTATTTTCGTTCGTTACTTGCACGGATTTTTCCTCTATAGCCGATGGGAAAAGTAGATTAGTTCCTATAACAAAAATGTTTTCCCAAAGTTTACCAATATAGAAAACTACTATTAAGGCACTTCACTCGAGCCCACCACTTTCTTTCGGGAAGGAAATTTTGTTTTTATCTTTTAAATCAGAAATTGTGAAAAAAAAATGAAAGGTATCGATCAGCTCTTTGCGAGACGTACCAATTTCAAAGTGAAAAAAAAAAAAGAAAAAATATCATCATCACCCGGTATTCCCAGGTGGTCACCCTCCCAAGTACTAACCGGGCCCGCCGTTGCTTGGCTTCGGTGATCGGACTTTTTTTTTTTTCTCTTTATTTATCCCACCTCAACGAGGGGATATACACAGAAATACAACAAATAAAACACAAGTTAATGAATTAGCATGTAACAATAACTCTATAGATTACCATGCTGAAAATTACCACAAAGTTAATAAAATTAAGGAAAAAGAAATAAAAGAGGTAATTGGAACAGCAGGTAATCCAACAAACATTATAGTGAACATTAACAAAACAAGAAACCAACGGATCTTTCATTGGTAACAAAAATATAATGAAATAACTTATCTTAACAACGTACACAAGAAATAACCTTGGGCACCTTGGGTTACCAAGCTACCAACATAAGAATACACAGAATAAAATACATTTAATGAGTTATGTAACAATGATCGCTGATGATGGAGATGAATATGTCTCCGTACACGCACTTTGAACATGGAAATTAAATGAATAACGCGATTTCGTGCCAAAGAAACTGAACGAGCAGAACATATAACCTGACGTGCCAAACTAGTAATCAAACGGAATATGTTCCAGCATCTCCTGGGTAACGAAGGATGAGATCCCACTAAGAGACATCTCCTCCATACCCAGTTAGATATGGGACATCCAAAATAAAATGCCAATAATTTATACACATATGACCAGAAGGGCTGTACAAAAGGACATTGGAAAAACAGATGGTCTATGGTTTCCCGCGCCTGGGAACAGAAAGTGCACAACCCTGTTGGATGTCTGTCCATATGTATCAGCTTGACGTTAGTGGTAATCGCCCGCAACCACAGTAAATAATCCACATCACAAACATAAAAACCCACAAAAGAAGAATAAGCGTTTTTTCAAATGCGTTTCCAGTCTCTAGGAGGAACAATATCTCCCCAGTAGAATGGAGCAGGGAAATTAGTAGCGAGTGAAAACTGTAAATGTCCCATCAGTTGCCTCACAGATAAACCCTGAAAATGAACTCGATTATCGGAGTGGTCCAGAAAATATAAATCCACATCACGTGTGGACGACGGAAGAGGAGCCGGCTGGGTGGACAAAACCGGCAACCAGTCCACAGGCAACGCCTCCTTGAGCATATGAAAATGTGAAAAAATCGTGCGGACATTGGCAAACGGGTCAGCATCCTTACACATTTCAATCACTGCCCCCCACCGGCAGAAAAGCAGGGAGCACCTCGTACAATAAATGGCGGACCTGAACCAAACCTGGGTTAATAAATTCAGGAAAATGAAATGTTCGGTTCCGAACATCAACAATAGCCGGATTGAAAAACAAAGGTTCATCAAAAATTTGTGGGGAAAGAGGAGCTGGGACAATCCCTTTATCCCCAAGAAGAACCTTCCAGGCATGAAACATTTCCTGAATATAGAAAGGTAAGGATTTCACAAAACGTGGCAAAATACGGCATTGAAGAATCTGAAAGCTCAAAGAGAGATTATCATAACAAGAAAAAAATCCAGAAAGAAGTGGTCAAAGGTGGAAGGACAAGAAGCATCCAAACAACGCTGCAACAACTTCAAACGGAATGCGAGTTTACGAGTATTAACATCAACCAAGTTGATACCTCCACAATCATAACTCCGGATCAGAATACCGTATGCCAATTTATGTATACCTCCCCGCCAAATAAAATCCAGTATACATTTGCGAAATCGAGCCTCAAACTGTCTTGGCAACGGGAATATATTCAAAGGGTACCATAACACCGATGCCACCAAGGAGTTCACCACAAGAGATTTACCCTTTAGCGACAAAGAACGAAATCGCCACGACACCAAGACACGAGATACCCTGCGCAATACACCCTGCCACGTATCTTGCAGCATGACATCGAAATTAGAGTGGAAAACTATTCCCAAAATCCGAATAGGATCCTGGGAAATTCTCAACTCACCAAGGACGAAGTCTGCAGAAGAGGCCAAACACCCAACCCACAAACCCTGACTCTTAGTCCAGTTGATCTTCCCACCAGTAGCTTTGCCAAAAGTTTGGCAGACATCCAACACATGCGGCAAAGATTCGGCGTCTCGTAAGGTTAAGGTTAAGATGCATGCTGATAAGTAAGTGAAGGCGTGGTGAGTAACACATCACCACCAATACTAGTAATATGTACATTATGAACTAACATATTTCGTAACGGTTCGACATTGAGAACGTAAAGTATAGCAGACATTGGACATCATTGACGAATACCCCGAGTTACAGCAAAATCATTAGTGAGAAATCCATTAAACTTTACACAACAAGAAATAGAAGTATAGCAAAGACGAACCCAATGAACAAAAGTACAACCAAAACCCATACGCAGAAGAAGTTGAAATAGATAGTCATAGGCCACCCGATCAAAGGCTTGCATCTGATCGAGCTTCAAAAAGATTCCACCCTGGCCGGTACGTGCGAAAGATTGCAATAGCGAAACGAGTGTTAACGGAGTATCAGCAACGTCCCGTCCAGGTATACACCCGGATTGGTCATCTGAAACTAAACTGGAGATCACAGACGAAAGGCGACGAGCCAGCACTTTGGCCAAAAGCTTATAGTCAGAACAAAGCAATGTCAAAGGCCGGCTGTTAGCCGCCAACCGTCGATCCCCGCCTTTCGGGATAGGAACAATTACCCCAGAACACATTGTACGGAGCAACTGTGGAGAGTGGAACAGTTCAGACAAGACAGATAAAAAGTCGTCAACAAAAAAAGGGAGAAAATATTTGTAAAATTCGGAGGTAAAACCATCCAAACCAGGAGATTTGCCCAGCGGTAAACTGTCTAGAGCAGCGAGAACTTCCGGAACCGTGAATGGAGCATCACAAATATGAGCTTGTTCATGGAAAGAGTTCGATCAACAAATGAGATAACGAAATCTATGTCTGCCTGCAGAACGATATCCTTAGAGTACAGTGCGGAATAATACTGATGTAAAACAGCAGCGATATCTTCCACACCGGACACCTCCACACCCCTATCAGTGAGCATGGATCGAAACTCAATTCTGCTTCGACGGACCTTTTCCATACGAAGAAAGTAAGACGTAGGTCTCTCACCCTCCTCAAACCAACGAATATGAGATCGAATCCTCGCCCCTCTATGGTATCGTGATCCAAAGTCTCCAATGCATCTTCAAGTTCATACAATTTGACCTTAGACCTACCAGGGAAACGGGCCAGTTTTCGAAGCTCACGATTGATGGACGACTCAAGCTGACATTTGCGAGAACGGGATGCCCGCACACGAAGAATCGAATAACGCTCGGTAAGTAAACGGAACGCGCATTTCAATTGTTCATACCATTTAATTTTATCAGTCCCATAAACTGACCAACTACGACTTCTGGCGATCAACAGCTTAATGGCTTTCACATATTCGGCATCCCTCAATAACTGGTTATTGAAGTGCCAGAAATTAGGACCTCTGACAATTGGTCGCAGAGTAAGGTCGAAGCCCAATAAAGCGTGATCTGTAGCAGGAAACCACAACGTACGGAAACGTTGGACAGTCCCCTGCAAGGTAGAAGAAAGCAAAACCCTGTCAATACGAGACGACATCATCTCACCATTAACAAAACGCTTCCATGTGAAACCAGGTGTAGTCGGCGATATGAGTGAATGCGCATCAAGCAAATCAAACCTATTAAGAAACTGGACAAAAGCCGAACGGCTGGCGTCTCGGTAGAAACGGACCGGAAATCGATCGCGTGCCACATCCACCACACAATTAAAATCTCCCACAACAAGCAATCCCGTGCAACCATCCAAACAATACTCCAAGTTTTGGAAAATTCCCGTCGCTCGGAGATATCGCGAGGAGCGTACACAGATGATAACAGATAAGACAAAGACTCGAAACTGAATTTGACTGTCAGAACCCTACCCACCCCATCAGAAGAAACGAATGTAACATTATCACACAAAAACTGCTGTACCAAGATGGCAACCCCTTGTCGGCCAGAAGTAGAATTATTAAAAAAGCTACACCTGGCCAAAATTCCAGAACGACATCAGGAAAATCATCAGTAAAAAACGTTTCCTGTAAACAAACAACATCAAAATTAGTAACAAAGTAATCCAGATAATAAGCCAGCTTACTAACATTACGCAACCCATTACAATTCAAAACTCCCACCCTTAGTAAATGTACCATGCTAAAGAGAAAGTAAAGGTACAAGAATTGAAAGGAAACTGTCACAAACACAAAAATAACAAGAATAAATGTAAAGATCTAAGCAAATATGCACAAAGTTCAAATAACAATAAATGACAGTCTTACACGAACTGAAACAAACAAACTGTCACAAAAAAACACATTTAAGGCTGCGACACCGCCTTCGCCTTCGCCCGAGATATCCGTAGTATTGGCACGTCCGACACCCGTTTTCGTCCACTGCCCTTCTTAGAAGTGTCACCAGGAGACATTGCCACCACACTAGCATACCTCCAACGACGAGGAAGAGGCACCTCCACATCGCCGGCGGTACTCACACCACTAACCGGAAGTGGCGGGAAGTGACGATCAAAATTGCGACTTGCAGCAGGGGGGGGTGACTACTTGCCCGTTCCCTGGCCCCACCAGAAACCGTCGATCGTCGGGCAGAAACATCGTCCACCACCCGATGGGTAGCTGCAGCCTTCTTTGAAGGGGAACCTCCGAATCAACGCGTGGACAAACAGAAATGGTGTCAACATCATGAGGCACTGCACGAGAGGGAGCAGCCGTGTCTACTTTAGCGGCGTCACGAGAAGTAGTAGGCGTGGCCACTTCAGCGTCGTCACTAGAGGAAGTTCGAGGAACAACAAGCTTGGGACAACGTTGACGGACGTGTCCCTGCATATGACAATGTCGGCATATAAACTGGGGCAATCGCGATATAGATGATCCGCCCCCAAACATAAATTACATACTTTTGACTGGCGATCATGCTTCACTTTTACCAATACCGCCTTGCCCAAAGGATCAAAACTTTACAACGTACGGCAAAGAGATACACTTCTCACTAAAACACACACGAACATGGCGTATACCTAAGTATATGCCCTGGTCCCTCTTCCACACAATAGGGCTTTTCACCTCACAATCATAATCTTTAAGTTTATTTAGAATAATATCATCGTCGATATATTCGGGTACGTCCATAAATGACACAGTAATAGTACGTTTAGTGACACCATTAGCCGAACAGTGCACACCATTTACAGTTAGACCAGCATCTATAGCCAGGTCCACATCGTCGGGAAGAACAAAAGTTACCTCATATCCACCCGGGCGAGGAACTACAGCAGTGACCGAAGCAGCACCAAACGTAGAAATAACAGAATGGATAACGTCCCCATGGCTTGAAGTTGTCGTTTTCACAAAAAACTGTACGACGCATAACTTCCATGACCTTCTTAGTTGATGAAGACATCGTCAAACAACTGGAAAAATACAAAATCTAGCAAAAAAAAAAAAGAACTACACGCTCACTAGGCTTAGCTGTTAAATTTACACTAAGGCAATGAGGAGCTCGAAAAACACGTCTGTACTCGTTGACGAGAACCGGCATTTTCAACGTGGTATGAACGATGACAGTTTAATTCTCTTTCTTATTGGGTGTTTTAAGTATTATCCTAAAAGAAAATCGTTGTTCCAGCTCGAAATTTCGAAGTTGTGAAATATAAAAGATGCTTTAGAAATGCACTGTTCCAGGAGGACGCTGGAAAGTGCAGTCTGAGTCCTAAAAACACTGGTTTGCGTTACACATCCCCGGAAGTACACGATTGTCATTTCGAGGGGTGGAAACTGTCGCACGCAGGCGTGTGTGCATTGATTGACATGCAACACTTAATTGATCAATTAGGCCTCTGAGAACTTTCTCAAACGGCTTTTAGTCACATCTTATATTGCTTTCCTACTTTCACAAAATCTGGTATTTTCCTCTCGTTACACAGGCCTACATCCCATCACTTACAGACGTGTGCGTAGACTTTAGTATTTCACGCGTGCTTGTGTGAGGAGTAGAATTATTTATTACATTTAATGTTCACCCTTCTTTTATTGGGCATTCGGCTATGCACGTTAATTTACCGGTCTTTATTAATGTGTATTTTAATTTCGATCGGAAGAAGTCGTGTGTACTCGCCTCTTTTTTTTTTTTTGCCCTTTCAACAAAATAGTATTAAACGCTTGTTACCCTCCTGGGAGAGCGCCTCAGAAGTCGCTGTTTTCTCTCTAGCTAAAGAAGTGTGTGGATGTTGATCAGAGTACATTGCTAAAAAATGGGAATAATTCTCTGACGTTACAGAAACAGAACGAGAGTAAAGGAACAGGGTGTGTGTTTTCAACAGTTATTATCGATGCACCTGTCACACTCGGTTCCTACCGTTCGCGAGTCGGAAGCGTGCCACGTACAAAGTTGCTTCCTATCTAAAGACGTTTCCTTCACTTTTTGCTTTCACTGCTATATATTTTCAAAATTTGCTTTTACTCTTTTGTAACTTTTTGTTCCTGCTTCTTTTATGCCACAATAGCAAAGACTCTTGTCGTTATTGGAAAGTTAATTTTCAAAAAGTACGTGCACATAAAATACGTACAAGCATTTGTTTTTTAAAAAAGGTGAGCAATCGTCATGTGTCTCCGAGTGAAGTCTCTCTCTGCCGGTTATATTTCTAGACAAAGTAGTTTTATCCAAAACATAGCGAACGTTATGTAAGGAAACTCGAATGTTTAGTCGCGTCGCCCTTTCTGTGCAGCAGACTGACTCCTCGACAGTTGCTTTTGCTCAGGTAAAACAGCACGAGCGAGACAATACTGTGAAGTAGGAACACGTTTCAAATTTCGTCTGCATATAAGACTGCCTCAGATTAATGTGGGCTGGATCTACTCGTTAAGGGAGTTTCTCTTTTGTAGATCTTGGGCATTTCGAAGATCGACCCGCGAAGATAGTTTATTTCGTCTCTCTCCAATATGCGTCTGAACGGAGGGGTTTGGTTAAAAGTGAAATAGAACGCGGCTCACGCCACCTGCTAAGAGAGCTACTACTTTTCTTGACGATCGCAGGAAATGATAGTTTGAATTCCTTTTTGTTCACTCAAGCCTCTGATCAAGAATACGTTTTGGAAGCGTGTTTAATTACCTGACTTGTTTATTTTCGTTCGTTACTTGCACGGATTTTTCCTCTATAGCCGATGGGAAAAGTAGATTAGTTCCTATAACAAAATGTTTTCCCAAAAGTTTACCAATATAGAAAACTACTATTAAGGCACTTCACTCGAGCCCACCACTTTCTTTCGGGAAGGAAATTTTGTTTTTATCTTTTAAATCAGAAATTGTGAAAAAAAAATGAAAGGTATCGATCAGCTCTTTGCGAGACGTACCAATTTAAAAGTGAAAAAAAAAAAAATGTCATCATCACCCGGTATTCCCAGGTGGTCACCCTCCCAAGTACTAACCGGGCCCGCCGTTGCTTGGCTTCGGTGATCGGACGAGAACCGGCTTTTTTTTTTTTTTTCTCTTTATTTATCCCACCTCAACGAGGGGGTATACACAGAAATACAACAAATAAAACACTAGTTAATGAATTAGCATGTAACAATAGCTCTATAGATTACCATGCTGAACATTACCACAAAGTTAATAAAATTAAGGAAAAAGAAATAAAAGAGGTAATTGGAACAGCAGGTAATCCAACAAACATTATAATGAACATTAACAAAACAAGAAATCAATGGATCTTTCATTGGTAACAAAATATAATGAAATAACAACTTATCTTAACAACGTACACAAGAAATAACCTTGGGCACCTTGGGTTACCAAGCTACCAACATAAGAATACACAGAATAAAATACATTTAATGAGTTATGTAACAATGATCTATGATGATGGAGATATATATGTCTCCGTACACGCACTTTAAACATGGAAATTAAATGAATGACGCGATTTCGTGCCAAAGAAACTGAACGAGCAGAACATATAACCTGACGTGCCAAACTTGTAATTAAACGGAATATGTTCCAGCATCTCCTGGGTAACGAAGGATGAGATCCCACTAAGAGACATCTCTCCATACCCAGTTAGATATGGGACATCCAAAATAAAATGCCAATAATTTATATACATATGACCACAAGGGCTGTACAAAAGGACATTGGAAAAACAGATGGTCTATGGTTTCCCGCGCCTGGGAACAGAAAGTGCACAACCCTGTTGGATGTCTGTCCATATGTATCAGCTTGACGTTAGTGGTAATCGCCCGCAACCACAGTAAATAATCCACATCACAAACAAAAAACCAACAAAAGAAGAATAAGCGTTTTTCAAATGCGTTTCCAGTCTCTAGGAGGAACAATATTCCCCAGTAGAATGGAGCAGGAAATTAGTAGCGAGTGAAAACTGTAAATGTCCCATCAGTTGCCTCCAGATAAACCCTGAAAATGAACTCGATTATCGGATTGGTCCAGAAAATATAAATCCACAACACGTGTGGACGACGGAAGAGGAGCCGGCTGGGTGGACAAAATCGGCAACCAGTCCACAGGCAACGCTCTCCTTGAGCATATGAAAATGTGAAAAATTGTGCGGGCATTGGCAAACGGGTCAGCATCCTTACATTTCAATCACTGCCCCACCGGAAGAAAAGCAGGGAGCACCTCATACATTAAATGACGGACCTGAACCAAACCTGCGTTAATAAATTCAGGAAAATGAAATGTTCGGTGGCGAACATCAACAATAACCGGATTGAAAAACAAGGTTCATCAAAATTTGGGGAAAGAGGAGCTGGGACAATCCTTTATCCCCAAGAAGAACCTTCAGGCATGAAACATTTCCTGAATATAGAAGGTAACGATTTCACAAAACGTGGCAAAATACGGCATTGAAGAATCTGAAAGCTTAAAGAAAGATTACCATAACAAGAAAAAATCCAGAAAGAAAGTGGTCAAAGGTGGAAGGACAAGAAGCATCCAAACAACGCTGCAACAACTTCAAACGGAATGCAGTTTACAGTGTTAACATCAACCAAGTTGATACCTCCACAATCATAACTCCGGATCAGAATACCGTATGCCAATTTATGTATACCTCCCGCCAAATAAAATCCAGTATACATTTGCGAAATCGAGCCTCAAACTGTCTTGGCAGCACGGGAGTATATTCAACGGGTACCATAACACCGATGCCACCAAGGAGTTCACCACAAGAGATTTACCCTTTAGCGACAAAGAACGAAATCGCCACGACACCAAGACACGAGATACCCTGCGCAATACACCCTGCCACGTATCTTGCAGCATGACA